>NC_137154.1:16928442-18128442 GCF_951394435.1 Stenella coeruleoalba
CTCTTTCAGAGTTAGGTGGCATTTCTTATTCTCGAGCATTTCTGAGAGTGTGTATCATGAACCCTCTACTTCTAAGGCTTCCCAGAGCCGGCTTAAATTTCAGATTTATTTGGGTTACAAGAAACTGCTACATGGCAATTTACTTTCCATCTTCCACAAGATGTATCCTCTCCTATAACCTTTGCCTCTGTGGGTCTTTGATTTAAAAATCACTTTACTGTCTTTTTAGTGATGATAACTAGAAGTTGTAACCAGCTTCTTTCATTTAGCAATATAGTTTGAAAATATTTTCATGTATTTGGATACTCTTTGATAATGTGGTTTAATAGCTATACAGATTTATAATTGGGGTAAACTATAATTCATTTAATTACTATATTTTATGTATATTTATATTTAAATAAATATAAATATGTATATTTACCTTATGTATATATATTCCCATTTTTATGATTATGAAAATAATGTGATAAAAATCCTTGTGACCGCATTTTTGTGCATCTGATTATGTCCCTGGGATAAAATATGACCCTTGAAAACATTTGGTACATGTGTGGGAGTGAGTGTATTTATCCATGCTCTTGAATCCCCCAGGGACACTCAAATCATTCTCTTCTGCCAGTTGAAGAATCTGGATGAGAGTTTTAGAATCATGGCTCTGTCAGGCTGTCATGAAATCATTTTAGATTTGTTTGGACTTATATTTTAATGATAAACCCTTTTTATGAGGTGAGAGAACTCACAAGTTTTCAGAAAATAAATCATGCTGTTGATGTTTAGAGATGCAGCCCCGAAGTCTTTTTTTTTAAAACAGTCTTATTAAGATAAAATTGACATACAAAAAACTGCACATGTTTAAAGTATACATTTGATGAGTTTAGACATGTGCATACAGTCCTGATTTAATAAGGTAATGAACGTACTGATCATCTCTCAAAGTTTTCTTGTGCTCCCCCTTTTTTAAGAATAAAGCCTTACATGAGATGTACCCTCTTAACAAAATTTTTAAGTGTACAGCACCACGTTGTTAACTATAGGTACTATGTTGCCCCATATCTTTTGATGTACTTTAGAAAATTGGAAAGCCTTAATTAAGGAGTCAGAGGTGGTGGTCATGTTAATAAAGTAGGTAGGATCAATGAACAGCTGTCCTCAATCTAACTCAAACTTAATTGACATGAACTCAAAGGTGTTTGCATTCATTCATTCATCCATCATTTAATCAACAATTTTGTACTGAGCATTTGCCATGTGACAGGCACTGTTCTAGGAGCAAGATCTATAAAAGTGAATAAAACAGGCCTGGTCCATATTTTCATAGAGTGTATTATTTAACCATAGGGCAGTTGGCAAGTGGAAGGAATTCTAGCAGACAGAGAATAAGAATTCATTGCATATGGGTAAGATTGCAGAGAGAACTACCTTATCATGTTAGAGAATTCATTTGTCAGGTGCTACTGTGAGCCAAAGACTGTGCTAAGTGCTCCAAAATCTAGTGAAACACTTCAAAGAAGACTATGAATCAGATATTATCCTCATCTACTTTTTTAGAAGGGGAAATAGACTTTGAGAGTTTAAGAAAAATTTTCAAGGCCCATAATTAACAAGTGGCATAGTCAGGTTCACCCTGATTGACGCCAAGACTATACTTGAACCTGCACTGCCTCCCCATCAACCCCAAGGTATAAGAAATTAGAAAGGGTCCAAACATATGAAATCCACTGGAATAGTCATGCCTCACACAAACTTATTTTGCAGGGGTCTGAAGTTACCTCTTGGCTGCAGTGAGATTTTATAATGTAAACACAACTTTCTAAATGAGCCCAACAAAGACCAGGTTTTTTTTTTTAAGTTTTTAATTTTTGTTTTTTTAACATCTTTATTGGAGTATAACTGCTTTTCAATGGTGTATTAGTTTCTGCTGTGTAACAAAGTGAATTAGCTATACATACACATATACATCTATCCCCATATCTCCTCCCTCTTGTGCACTTTGTGACCACCTAGAGGGGTGGGATAGGGAGGGTGGGAAGGAGACGCAAGAAGGAGAGACCAGATTTTTTATTGAACTTATACTCTGGCAAAGGCACATTGCTAGTCCTTGAAACTATGTCAAAGTTAATAATTATGCCCGTTTTACAGATAAGAAGCAGTTTTTGGGGAAAAAAGTAAACCTTTTTTTCTTTTGTTTTCTTTTTTTCCCCAAACTCCCACAGAGAGGCGAGGTAGGATTTAGCCCCAGGTTTGTTTGGCCCCAAACTCATACCACCTTCAACAAATTAGGATTGGTGACTCAGGAACGACCTAAAGGTTCAAGGACCTTAGAAATAATAGAAAAAATCTGAAAGATTAAGTTTATTACATGATAGAGTTGCTCTTCTTTATTTTGTCAGGTAAGGGCAAATGGATGTGTTTCAACCCTTCATTATGCCTCCCGAAGCTTTTAAAATCCAGTCCCACATGTCACATTCATCAAGAAACTGAGAAAATAGAGTTTAGCTTATTTTACTATTAAGTACACCTGGCTCAAATTGAAAGTATTTGTCAGCAGGTCATTGTGACTTCAAAGTAGGGAGAGAAGACACTTTGAGAGAAGTACTATTGTGGTGCTTAGAAATTTCATTAATGTCTTGGATAGTAGAATGAGTGTGCTTATTAAATATCCTATTGACAGGAAGTTGGATGTGTTGGTTAATGCCTTGGAAAGAGGATTGAAATTGAAAATGACCTTAACAATTGGGAGAAGTGGGAAGATAGAAGAAGGGTGAAATTCAGTAGCTTGAAAAACTGACGGTAGAAAGAAACATCAATATGCTTCGCTGTTCCATTAAATTTATCAAATGGAAGAATATCAGGGCTGTTGGCCTGTGGTGGGATGGCCGATAACGATGATGATTATTAAAAGTAACACCCTGAGTTTTCTAGGAGATGACAGTAGAAATCAGTGGAGGAATAGTTGATTTTCATGCCTCTGTGAAAGTCTAGGTGATTTAAATGTTGGTACAAATTTGTCTTGAATGGCAGCATGTGACTGAATCATATTTAACCAGGTCCTTCTAGCTATGATACTTAAGTTGAATTCTTTATTCCTTTTTCCCCAGAGAAAGGTACGTATCTAAACACCAGGTAGTGGGAGAAGGAGAAACCATTTTAAGAATGGACTTTACAGGAAACGTAGGTTGGGGGTCCAAGGTTATGAGTCAGCCTCTTTTAAAACGTAAGGTGGCACATAATCTTAGTGTGTGATAATAAAGCAAAAAATGGCAGTTCATACAGAACAAAGATAAGCAATGGTGTGTACCAGGGTATTTCTGACAGGCTAAGTAATAATCTTCATTCATGATTGTCTTTCCTTTATATCCGTTTCTATCCATTGAGATATATAGCAGGTTCTGTTTTGTAACTGGTCAAGAAGGAGGAATTTTTTCTTTGGGAGGGGGTCAGGTTGGTACCAGAAGAGAACAGAATGATGTTTCAGTGTCTGTTTTGGGTCAAGACAACTGGGTTGGCTTTGACATTCTATGGTTAGGAAAATTAGGACCAAAATATGATCAGATTTTTGTTAAGACCCTAAGCATAGGCAGAGATTTATCAAGCCCTAATAACTAAGTTGGGCATAGAGTTTAAAAGGAAGACCTTCTCCCTCCCTTCTGTATGAAGCCCAGAAAGACTCTGGCACTCCAGAGATTAGATGAATTATCATCCAGAATGCTTTCAGTTTCAGATGACAGTAAAAGCCAACCCAAACTGATTAAAGCAAAAAGTATGTCTGTTAGCTCTCTTAATAGAAATATTCTGGGCTGTCTCTTCTAGCTTTAGGCATAGTTGTATCCAGAGGCTCAAATGAGGTCATCACCACTTGGTATTTTTCCAGCCCTCCAACTGGCTCTTCTCTGTATTGGCTCCCTACTTAGTTTGACTCCTTTGTGATGGCAAGGTGGCTGCCAGAAATTGTAGCTTTTCATTTTAATCCCTTATTTTCATCTACAGTTATTACAAAGGTCTTGGGTCTCACTCTTGCTAGTCTGAAAAGGGTCACATGCTGTTATTGGTGTCAGGCCACCCAAACTACCCAGATTGACAATGATGGAGGCATGGTCACCAAGAGGACCACGAGGTACTATGACTAGAGGCAGAAGACAGAAATATCAACAAACAAATGTCCACCAAAGACGTGAGCTTTGGAGGCATGTAGGGGCACCACCCTTTGCATGCATATGAGACTTCACATGTTGGATATGGGCTCCAGGAGACCAAGGCTTCCCCAAATGGCTCCTCAGGCAGGAACATGGACTAAAAGGAAGCAGAGGAGGAAGGGATGTTGTGGTGGGTATGCCTCACAAACTAAGATGTTTTCATGTGCCTCTTTAAGGTCTCCAAGAAAGAAGGGGGCTCAGGGCTCTTTGAGGAGAAATTATTTTTTGGCAGTTGGGTTAAAGGGGTCTGACACTGCAAGAAATTGATCATTGAAAGAAAATGTAGCTCTAGTTTGCATTTACAGGTTGATGAATTGCATAGAATTTGGATTACAACGTAGTTCTTTTTGTGGGATTTAGTGTGAAATAAATTGAACATGTATGGATTAACCACTTGAAGAAGGAGAGTAGAAATAAGAGACCCAGAAAGCTATTTCCTTTCAAGAACTGTTGGTGAGACAATTTGATGACTATGTGAGATGATGCTAATTTTGACACTAAGACCTGGGATGATTTGCAAGTTCCTCATACTTGATCTAAAATTATTACAATAATAGTAGCTCAAAGTTTATTGCTATATACTAGGCACTGTTTTAAGCACTTTCCATGAATTGTCTCAATCAGATTCTTGTGGTAACTCTAGGAGTAGATAGTATTGTTATTACCATTTTGTGATGGGGAAACTGGCATACAGACAGGTTAAATCCTGTCTAGGACCAGGACCCCCATGTCTGGTAAGTAGCTGAGTCAAGATATAAACTCCAGGCTGTCTAATTCTAGCATCCAGGCTCTTAATGAAGCCATGTGTTCTCTCTTAGAGAACAAAGGCAGGACTGCTGCTTGTGACATAATTCTGCTTAGGCTAGAATGGGGCAGGGGTTCATTCTTTGTCCTTCCCTTCCTTCCTTCCTTCCTTTCTTCCTTTCTCCCTCCCTCCTTTCCTTTCTTCTTTCCTCCCTTCCTTCCTTCCCTCCCTCCCTCCCACTTCCTTCCTTTCCATTCTCTTTCTCTTATTATTCATTGGCCTAAAAACTCTGTGCAATTCCTACACTGAAGGTATACCTCTCCCCTCCCCAGTTATAAAATAGATTTACTTGCTTGGATACCTACATACTTCAGAATTCTGGATGGGAAGTATAAAGGCTCATTCTTATATAAAATTAGAGTGACGTATTAATGTAGCATGAAATGGGATATAGTTCAACTCCTGCCTTTTGAACTCTTGATGTATTTTGCTATTTTTCATTTGTGGTGGTACATTTTTTTCACTGTAACTCATTTTGGGGGGCACTTCAGGTTTGGAGACTAATGGGCACTTATAGCAGCCGGCCTGTGTGTGTTCCAAACACAGATGCCTTTGGGCAATTGCTTGTGGAAAGAAGGGTCATTGTACTTAAAGGCTTTAAACTAGCACAGTATGACAGGTTTAATGAAAACTTTAACCTCTTCAAAGTGTCAGAGTTTCTTGTAAGGCATGAACAGAAGTCCTTTTAAAACTGCCTGGTCGTCTGATGTCCAGAGATACATCCTCTCAGTTTCAGACGTACACAAAACCTGTGTTTGCGTTTGGGAGCAGAGTAGGCTCTACAAGAAGAGTGAGGAGAATGGACTAGGGTTTTCTGTGTTTAACAGCATAAATGGCATACAAAGAAAGAGCGAAGCTGTGGGCGTAGAAAATCTGCAAGAATAGCACAGCCATGTACCCTTAACTTAGAGTCACCGGCTGTTACCACTGTCTACTTTTCCTTCCTCCCTCCCCTTTCTGTCTGTCTGTCTCCACTCACAACACACATGCACACCATGTACAATAACGTGTGTGTATGTTGAACCTTTGAGAGCACTTTGCCCATAAATGCTTTAACAACTACATCCTAAGGACAAAGAAGTTCTCCTGCGTAATCACGATGCGATGATCACGCTCAGGAAGTTCAACAGTGACATAATACTGTTTCCAATACACAATTTATATTCAAAATTTTCCAATTATCAATATTCTCTTTTATATTTTTCTTCTGATCCAGGATGCAACCAGAGGTCACACATGGCCATTTACTCATCATGCGTCTTTAATTTCCTTCAACTGAGAACAGTTCCCTAGTCTTTTATTATCTTTCTTGATTATGACTTTTTGAAGAGCCAAGGCTGGTTGTTGGCGGAACGTTTTTTGATTTGAATGCATCTGATGGTTTACTTAGGAGTTAATTATGGTTAAATAGGTTTTTTTTTTAAACATCTTTATTGGAGTATAATTGCTTTACAATGGTGTGTTAGTTTCTGCTTTATAACAAAGTGAATCAGCTATATGTATACATATATCCCCATATCTCCTCCCTCTTGCGTCTCCCTCCCACCCTCCCTATGCCACCCCTCTAAGTGGTCACAAAGCACCGAGCTGATCTCCCTGTGCTATGCAGCTGCTTCCCACTAGCTATCTATTTTACATTTGGTAGTGTATATATGTCCATGCCACTCTCTCACTTTGTCCCAGCTTACCCTTCCCCCTCCCCGTGTCCTCAAGTCCATTCTCTACGTCTGTGTTTTTATTCCTGTCCTGCCCCTAGGCTCTTCAGAACCTTTTTTTTTTTTTTAGATTCCACATATGTGTGTTAACATATGGTATTTGTTTTTCTCTTTCTGATTTACTTCACTCTGTATGACAGACTAGGTCCGTCCACCTCATGGTTAAATAGTTTTGACTGGAGTATTCCATGGGTGATATTATCTCCTCCATCTCTGACATCTGAAGGTTTATAAGGTTCCTTTGCCCTGTTTTTGGTGCTATTAAGTTTAACAACTTGGTTCAGATGGTGTCTGTCAGATTTCTCCATTCCAAATGTACCTTTTCCTAGTAGCTCAAGCTTTGGAGTCTGAGATGCCTGATTTTGCATTTTGGCTCTGCCACTCACTAGTCATATAGAATTTGTCAGATTAGGCCATCGCTCATCTTTCAGTTTTTTATGTCTAAAGTGGGGATAACCATACCTTCTTATATGGCTGTCGTCAGAATTAGACATTATGACACAGATACGTACCCAGCAAATGGCAGTTACTGTCATTTGGCTACGAGTACCGTGTGAGTTTTGGAGTCACGCAGATCTGAGTTCAAATTCTATCTCTAAGGTACTTAGGTTTTTAAAGCTTTGGTTTGCTATTAATGTCAGGGAGATAATAGCAGTATCTATTTCAGAGGTCAGCAAACTATCTCTGAAGGGCTAGGCAGTAGTTATTTTAGTCTTTGCAGGCCAGATGGTCCATGTTGTGACTACTCAATTCTGCTATGGTAGTATAAAAACAGATAGATAATATATAATCAAATGGGCACATTCCCAATAACCTATTTATGGACACTGAAGTTTGAATTTCACATAATTTTCATGTGTCATGAAATGTTATTTTGCTTTTGAATTTCCCCCCTCAACTATTTAAAAACATAAAAAACTTTCTTAGCTTGCAGGCTGTACAAAGACAGGTTCAGGCAGCAGGCTGGCTTTGGTCCATAGGTCACAATTTGCCAGAGCCTTATTTATTTCATTAAGAATGAAATACTATGTATTATGTAAAGTGCTTAATGCCTGGCACTGGCATTAAAGAAACTGTAACAACTCTTTGGTAAAACTTTTACTATTTTCAATTGTGCTTAAAGCTTGTAGATTTTTAAAAAATCAAACGTGTAACAAATTGTAAAAAGAAAAAAAAAATGACCACCAATTACTTGCATCTCCCCCCCGGCAAGAGATTGAGTCTATTTTTCTCATCCCTGAATGTGGGCTGTCTGGTGGCTTCTTTTTTTTTTTTTTTTTTTTTTTTGTGGTACGCGGGCCTCTTACTGTTGTGGCCTCTCCCGTTGCTGAGCACAGGCTCCGGACGCGCAGGCTCAGCGGCCATGGCTCACGGGCCCAGCTGCTCCGCGGCATGTGGGATCCTCCCAGACCGGGGCACGAACCCGCGTCCCCTGCATCGGCAGGCGGACTCTCAACCACTGCGCCACCAGGGAAACCCCTGGTGGCTTCTTTTAACCAATAAAATGTGTCAGAAGAGATGTTGGGCGGTTTCCAAGCCTAGGCAGCCATGGAAGTTTTGTAGCATTCACTTTTGTCAGAAAATTCTGAGATTCTATGCAGAAGCCTGTGCTACCCTGGTGGATTATGAGACTGTGTGGAGAGAGGCCCCAGATGTCCCAGACATCTCAGCTTTACCACCTGAGGTTCAGGCCAGCTGACATTATATGAAGCGGAGATGAGTTATCCTGGCTGAGCCCTGATCAGATTGCCAACCCACAAAATCATGAGCAATTAAATAATTATTATTTTTAAATCACCTGGTTTTGGAGTCATTTGTTATGCCAGCAAAAGCTAACTGTACGAGATGCTACTTGTATCAGAAAGGAAGGTATTGAAGGTTGCAATAAAGTCAGACACTTGAGCTGACTCTTTTCCTATTTTGTCTAGTTCAGACAGAGTATCCTAAAAAGCAGAAAAGGACTAAGAGGAAGACATGCAGTGAGAGAAAAAGGCATTTCAGGGCACGAGAAGTGGGCAGAGGTACATGCTGGCCAAAGTGAGCATCACTTTGTTACAAGTGTTTGAAAACTGTGGGACTAATAGTGTAAGCAACTAGTAAGAAAAATATGGTCAAGATGAATAGTTCTAAATTTGAGTTAGCATTGGTCATACATTTCAGGCTATGAAAAGCATTGATAACCTAAATAGCCATATCTGACTTAAATTGTGAGTATGCTATGCATATAGATCTTTTTTTTTCATTGCATTGTAGTTAAGAAATCAAACTAGGCATACATGGGAACTGTGATTGATATAAGGAGATGAGTATATGGTGAAAGCAGAAGCATCACAGGTGCAGACTGGGACTCAGACTATACCTTTGGAAGATGAGAACACATTGCAGCTTTCACCAGAGAGAGCACAATTCAGAGAACTGAAGCTCTAGGGAGAGTAGTTAAGGAACGTTTACTCTCCAGCCTCACTAACTCATGTTTACATGATATGGCTCCAGGCTGCAAGTTGGAGTCCTTGACTGTTACCTTGAAGCTGACTCCATTTTCACATGGTCATCTCACTCTTAACTATGCCTGCTGCCATCTTGTTTATTGCATTGTTGAATCCCAGGGATTTTGTTTCTCTCATTTTAATGATTTATTATATAGAAACATGCAAATCAATTCACTTATTTTTACCTTGAGCTCTTTACTTGTGAATTGTCAGTAAAATATTCTTTGTTACTGCTCAGGATCAGATACAGGGCTGGATTGGAGTCTGTTCATTACTAGTGAATAGTAAGACATATTGCTGTTCATGTCGTCCATTCATGAAATAAATAATTACTGCTAAGCATCCTTCTGGATGCAAGAGATGGCGCAGTGATCACAGACTTTAGGAACTTTACAGTTTGTTATTTATTTAACAAATATTTATTCAACAACTTAGTACTATGTTTTAGTTCTCTAACTGGAGCTTCAAAATAGGTTTGAGACTTGGCTAAATGGCATAGTATGTTAAGTTTCACGAAAATGTTTTTCTTTCTTCGTCAAGACAAGAAGAGATTTTTTTTTTAACAACCAAAGCCTAATCTATAATCAGCCATATTGGCAAAACTGCATAGATTTCCCTCAAAATCTTTCTTTTTTTAAATTATTTTTGCCCTCTCTCGTCCTTTCCAAGTGCCTCTGAACAGTTCTCCTCCTGCTGTGTCTGAAATGTAAAAGAGATAGCCAGTCTAATTCTATTTATAAAGCCATTTCCCTGCATTCCCCTTAGACTTTATGCAGCAATATAAATCTCAGATAATGTGTCCAGGTTAGCAGAGTTACTTAAAAGAGCATACAGTCAGTGTGGCACATTTATTAATATAATATATAACAGAGCTGTAACTGTACAGTAACTTCTATTTAGTCAAAAAGGTGGGGAAGAAGTGCTGCTGAGGTTTATGGGGCCGACTGTGGGCCTGCAAGGTGAGTTATGTACCCAGATAGCTCTTGTGTATCATAAGCTGGAAGCTAATAAACCATCTTTAAACTCTACAGTGTCTCTGCTTTAGAAGAAATGAAGAACACACACACACACACACACACACACACACACACACACACACACACACACACACACACACACACACACACACACACACACACACACGCAGAGACATTCCTGATCTGCTTCCTGGCTACTCTCAACAAAAAGTTTTCTGCCTACATGTGACACTAGGCAGGTCATTTAGGGAAAAGAAAAGGCTTTTTAGGTTGGACAGGAGCTGGTGGGATGTCAGCACCAAGGAAGTTGTAGATCATAAATTGTCATTTCCATTCTACAACAGTAAGTGTCCTTGGCTAGGTAAATTAGTGAGGCAGTTAGCACTTATTACAACACAGTGCTATACTGAAATGACCTCTTAGTGTATCTGCCTCTCTCCCTGGACTGTGAACCTTTCTTCTTTAAAATAAATATATTTATTTTTTTGTTTTTATTTTGGGCTCTGTTGGGTCTTCATCGCTTCGCATGGGCTTTCTCTAAGTTGCGGCAAATGGGGACTACTCTTTGCTGAGGTGTGCGGGCCTCTCATTGCCTTGGCCTCACCTGCTGCAGAGCATGGGCTCTAGAGCGCAGGCTCAGCAATTGTGGCGCACAGGCCCAGTTGCTCCACGGCATGTGGCATCTTCCCGGGCCAGGGATCGAACCCGTGTTCCCTGCACTGGCAGGCAGACTCCCAACCCCTGTGCCACCAGGGAAGCCCTGGACTGTGAACCTTTTGAAGACGTGCATTGTTTCTTATTCATCTTTGTGTTTCCAGTGACTCAAGACATTTATGTACTTAAAAAAAAAAAAAATCATTGTAACTATCCTAAGTCTGCTTTTTGTTTTCTTTCTCCCTCCCCACCCCGTCCCCTGTGGTGACAGCTACCATGCCTAATGCACTGTAGAATCCTAATTCCAATGTGGAATATCTTTCCTATAAGAGGGGAAACATAAGTATGTATTGACTCAAATGAAATGTATATCTATCAGTAAAATCTTTACAAAGAGAAGGGACAGTCCTTTCCTTTGAGGGTACCAAGAAAGGGGAAAGCTGATCTTGGTCTCTGTAACAACAAGAAGTAATAGTAATAAAAGCATCCCTAACAAGGTGACTTCTAAGTGCCCTTGGTAGATGACATTAGTAGAGGAAACTCATGGACCCTCTGCATTCTAAGTTCTCAGACACACAAGACATTTTCTCCAGTCCTCCCCTTCCTCTTTCTGGTTACAGGTTTTAGAAAACGTGTGTCCTTCACTGTACTCAGTTGCACCAGTGAGCATCATGTCATGAAATCCTGATATATGAGACAGCAAAGCATGCAATATGCTAAAATATGATTACTCGTATCAAAGAGAGATTCTTTGTACTTTTAAGAGATATTTCCAAGAAATTCTTGTATATAATTCCCGTAGCATGTTTATAATATTTCTTAACGCAGATTTACATATAATCATCCCCAACTTATCAAACAACTTTTACTATTTTCCATAATATAATCCTAAAATAACTTATAAACATTTTCTCAAACGATGAAAAAATAAAACCATGTTCAGAAGCTGGTTCTTCAAGCCCACTGATCTAGTTACAAGACCTGTGGCCTGTAGTTGAAGAATCTGCATCATGTTGGGGCTCAGTATCACGCAGTGAATGCTTCCTTCTTCACACTTGACTTGTGCTTGTGCATACATATAGAATAATCTGTGTGCGTGATGTTTTGCATTCTCAATGTGCTCTAAAAGTGATAAAAGCATGACTGGTGCTTCTGTTAAAATACACTAAAGCAGAAAGGCATCTTGGGAAGTTATTTCTAAAGTACTAGAAGAAGGATAGAGAGCCAGCCAGCATAAGAGAGCACACCAGCCAGGGAGAGCATCTATTTTCATCGTCATATTAGGGAGTTATTGAGAATGAATTTTAAGGTTAGACTTTGCTAAAAAAAAAAAGATTTAGTAGTTTTACTCAGACTATTTTTGTGCTGAAATTTTCTTTGCACTTGGCACATCTTTGACTTATGCCTGTTCTTTTTCCTTTTCCTTTTTTAGGTTGGTTCACAAGTACTAAGCTGCTGGTAGGTAGGTGTGTTACTTTCTAAGAACATGGAAAAGACACACTGTGAGGTTCTCATGTTCAGGAATTTTAGCAGAATTTTTTACATTTCAAGTGTAGAAAGAAGGCTCCCATAAAATGAACTGATTTATTAATCTTTCTTTTAAAAAAGTCCCCTTATAGGAGAGGCTAAGGATTTTTTGGTGAGCATGTTTTGGTTTGCTAGATAAAATCTCAGGTCCTTTCAAGCTTGGACTTTAGGCTTTACTGAGATTTATTAGATTCTAGAGGACAGTTCAGCCCTCAAACAAATATGTGGGTGGTTCCCCCTTATCATGTGGCCAGAGCTCTGACTCTTTAGTGGGTTAGGAGAACCTCTGTTTTCTCTAATCAGAGAAGTCAAGATTCAGTGGTGACAACAGACATGAAAGGGAGAAACACAGACCAGAGTTGGTTGGGGGAGCTTCTTCTGAGACCAGGGAAAGGATGCAAAGAGGCAGGCTCCGTGAGAGGCACAGGGGTGAAAATGACACCCTGCATTCTTGCAGTGCCCCGGGGCAATAGTGTGTTCATCTAGGGAGCTCTGTGGTGTGACTAGGGAGTTATAACATCATGGCTCTTAGCTTCCTTGCTTTGATGGTGACTTCTGTGTCCAAGTTTGAAATACGAGCACAGGAATCACCCACTTTCAAGGAACTGTGCAGGCATGAGCAAATAAGCACTCTGGCAGTGGCCACTGTGAGTTAAAGAACACAGGGTCTTTTTCATAGAATCTGTACAGTAAAGGACCTCAGATTCTTATATGTCATTAGAGAGGTAAAAGGCTCCCCCAGCCCTCCTTTCCCCCACCAATGGAAATTGAATTTTCCTCCAGTGAAGCAGATTTCACTAATTTAAGAGAAATAAACGGGCCATTTCTCACCCTAGTATTACAAAGTAAAATCCATGCTTACAAAAATATATTTATAAAGTGTTCAATACGATGCCTAAAAGATGAGTAATCAACAGATTATTTCTATTATTCTTAATTAATAAATCAGCTGCAGTGCGTTCACGTCCCTTGTAAAAGTAAGATAAAAATACTACTTTATAAAGTTGTTCTAAGAATTCAAAGAAGATTAGAAATGCCTGTAATGGTGATTACTATATATAATGCAGACGTAAAAGGTAGTCAATAAACTGGAGCTACTCTTAATATTTATATATATTTCTTTTACTATATTTTTTATTTAGGAGCTGATATATATATAAAGTTCTGGAAGAAAATCATACAACAAACTGTGTCCTGTAGCTAGTTTGCTTCCTAAATTAATTATCAGTATGAAATCCAATGAACAAAGTGATGGGATTGTTCTTTTTCAGTTGGATGATTCAGATGTATTCTTTTCACAAGCTCTCTTCACTTTCTCTTAAGGTTTCTTGTTTTATTTCTGGGGAAATAGGATCTTGGCTCTTTGCTTTTTCTTAATGTCCCTCGTGGATATGTCATGAGTATTATAATAATGCCTCACAAAAACACTAAGTCCTTTTTCTCAGTCTGAAGCCATGGGCTTCTGTTTCCATAGACTGAGTTGATCAAACTCAGATTTGGGTCCTACCAAGATGAGAGGTTCAGAGTGGAAGCTTCTGAGCTTCAGCAATACTATGATCCTGTTTCTTTCCACAAAGAATGATGGGCCTTGAACCATCTGAAGGAGGTGTTTTGATGTGGTATTAACTCCTTTTAGAAAGCATCCATAATCTGGGATGCTACACTCCTGGACTGTTGAGACTGCTGATTCCTTATTCGTGTAACATGGCTGTGTACATCAGAGGCTGGAGCTGTTTGGAGTGTATGGGAGAAACTACACAATTGTATACTAATTGTGCAGTAAAACACTTTTTATGATATAAATTTGAGTCAAGAAATATGTTAAAGGTCAGTAGGGGAAATTCTGCAGCCTGCTCAAGTAAGTCATCTGAATTGATAATAATCGTTAAACATTTTAAAGTCAACTAGTAATTTATGAATACTTTCTGGTAAAGAGATTCAAGCAATATAGATAAAATGAAAGTTATTTTTGAACATCATTAGAAATTTCAATTTCCTCCCCTAAGGCAACTACTGTTACCATTTTGTTAATTACCTTGAGATTTTCTTGTGTGTGTGTGTGTGTGTGTGTGTGTGAGAGATATATCATTTTATTTTGTGGAATTTCTTCCTACAAATAGGTCATACTTTATCACTTTATTTTACAAATTTAATTTCATTGAACACATTTAATATTTCTGTACTCCACAGTATAGCTTTCCATTGTTTAATTATACTTCTTTTGGTGGACATTTAAACTCTCTAATAGTTTGCTATTATGGACATCTGGAGGCAGCTCTGTGCAACTGTTAGGAACAGAGACTATGCAGCCAGCTCCTGAATTAGTTTCGGTAAGTTACTTACCACTGTGCCTCAGTTTCTTGATATGAAAACAAGCCATTGTTTTGTGTTAAATAAGTTAATATATGTAAGGTGCTTGGAATCATACTAGCCACACAAGTTTTAGAATAGTAATTGCTATTTGTAATTTTTTTTTTTTTTTTTTTTTTTTTTTTTTTGCGGTACGCGCGCCTCTCACTGTTGTGGCCTCTCCCGTTGCGGAGCACAGGCTCTGGACGCGCAGGCTCAGCGGCCATGGCTCACAGGCCCAGCTGCTCCGCGGCATGTGGGGTCTTCCCGGACCGGGGAACGAACCCGTGTCCCCTGCATCGGCAGGCAGACTCTCAACCACTGCGCCACCAGGGAAGCCCCGCTATTTGTAATTTTATAATGACTGTCTTAATATGTGCTTCCTTTCTTTTTCTTTCTTTCTCTTTCCTCCCACTTTCCTTCCTCCCCTCCCCTTTCTCTCGCTCATCTTCTCTCTTCTTTTGGCTAGATATGAAGAAGTGGAATAACTGTGTCCAAGTGTATGTTTATTTAATTTTTAAAATAGATACTCTAAAACATACTCCAAAAAATGGCATACCAATTTATATTACCACCAGAAGAGTATTATAGTAAATGCTTCCTCTTTCCTTCTCTAACACTTGTTATTATCAGCCTTCTTAATTTTTGCCAATCTGTTTTGGCTAAAAAGGCTTTCTTAGTATACATTCGATCCTTGAACAACACGAGGGTTAGGAGGCCAGCCGTCCACACAGTGGAAAATCCGTATAACTTATAGTTGGCCTTCTGTATCTGTGGCTCTTTCACATCCACAATTCCACGTCCACACACTTGGAAAAAAAATCTGAGTATAAGTGGACCTGCGCAGTTCAAACCCCTGTTGTTCAACGGTCAACTGTAGTCTTAATTTACATGTCCCTAAGTACTGTGGGGTTTTGTGTGTGTGTGTTTTCAATTAAACTTTAATTTTGAGATGCATTATAGAGTTCCATGAACTTGTAAGAAATAATAGAGATCCATGTATCCTTTATCCATTTTCCCCCAATGGTAACATCTTATAAAATTACAGTATAATTTCACAGTCAGGATGCTTGCATTAATTCAGTCAAGATACAAAATATTCTATCATTCTAAGTCTCCTTCATGTTACACTTTTATAGCCACTTCCAGTTCTACCCCACAAACTTAACTCCTGGCAAATAGTAATCTGTTCTCCATTTCTAAGATTTTGTCATTTTTTAAAAAATAATTTATTTATTTATTTATTTATTTTGGCTGTGCCGGGTCTGAGTTGCGGCATGCGGGATCTTTAGTGGCGGCAGGCGGACTTCATACTTGCGGCATGAGGACTTCTTAGTTGTAGCATGCGTGCACTATCTAGTTCCTTGACCAGGGATTGAACCGGGGCCCCCTGCATTGGGAGCGTGGAGTCTTTGCCACTGGACCACCAGGGAAGTCCCAATTTTGTCATTTTTAAGAATGTTATATAAATGGAGTCATACAGTATGTAACCTTTTGGGATTGGTGTTTGGCATGGCCTGATTCTCTGGAGAATAGTGTGTATTTTTAGTACTATTTTCATTTCTTCTTCAAGTTACTTGTTTATAACATTTGTATATTTTTTTCTCCTGAATTGTTTATATTTTACTTATTGATTTTTGAAGCTATTATATATTTTGTATGTTAATCTTTGTTTTGTTACAAATACTATAAATGTTTCCTCATTTGTCACTTGTCATTTAATCCTGTTTGTAGTCTTTTGTGTTTAGAAATTTTACATGCTGAGAAAGTCAAGTTTGTTAATGCATCTTTCTCTGAAATTTCCATTTATTTTAGAATTTTATTTTATTTATTTTTTATAGCAGGGTCTTATTAGTTATTGATTTTATACATATTAGTGTATACATGTCAATCAAAATCTCCCAGTTCATCCCACCACCACCTCCCCACCACTTTTTCCCCTTGGTGTCCATATGTTTGTTTTCTACTTTGTCTCATATTCTGCCCTGCAAACCGGTTCATCTGTACCATTTTTCTAGGTTCCACATATATGCGTTAATATATGATATTTCTTTTTCTCTTTCTGGCTTACTTCATTCTGTATGACAGTCTCTAGATCTATCCATGTCTCTACAAATGACCCAATTATGACCCAATTTCGTACCTTTTTATGGCTGAGTAATATTCCATTGTATATATGTACCACATCTTTATCCATTCATCTGTTAATGGGCATTTAGGTTGCTTCCATGACCTGGCTATTGTAAATAATGCTGCAGTGAACATTGGGGTGCATGTGTCTTTTTGAATTACAGTTTTCTCTGGGTATATGCCCAGTAGTGGGATTGCTGGGTCATGTGGTAATTATATTTTTACTTTTTTTTTTTTTTTGCGGTACGTGGGCCTCTCACTGCCGTGGCCTCTCCCATTGCGGAGCACAGGCTCCGGACGTGCAGGCTCAGCAGCCATGGCTCACGGGCCCAGCCGCTCTGCGGCATGTGGGATCTTCCCAGACCGGGGCACGAACCTGTGTCCCCTGCGTCAGCAGGCAGACTCTCAACCACTGTGCCACCAGGGAAGCCCTATTTTTACTTTTTTAAGGAACCTCCATACTGTTCTCCATAGTGGCTGTATCAATTTACATTCTCAGGAAAAGTGCAAGAGGGTTCCCTTTTCTCCACACCCTCTCCAGCATTTGTTGTTTGTAGATTTTCTGTTGATGCCCATTCTAACTAGTGTGAGGTGATACCTCATTGTAGTTTTGATTTGCATTTCTCTAAAAATTAGTGATGTTGAGCAACTTTTCATGTGCTTCTTGGCCATCTGTATGTCTTCTTTGGAGAAATGTCTCTTTAGGTCTCCTGCCAATTTTTGGATTGGATTGTTTGTTTTTTTAACATTGAGCTTCATGAGCTGTTTATATATCTTGGAGATTAATACTTTGTCCATTGATTTGTTTGCAAATATTTTCTTCCATTCTGAGGGTTGTCTTTTCGTCTTGCTTGTAGTTTCCTTTGCTTTGCAAAAGCTTTTAAGTTTCATTAGGTCCCATTTGTTTATTTCTGTTTTTATTTCCTTTACTCTAGGAAGTGGATCAAAAAAGATCTTGCTGTGATTTATGTCAAAGAGTGTTCTTCCTATGTTTTCCTCTAATAGTTTTACAGTGTTCAGTCTTATATTTAGGTCTCTAATCCATTTTGAGTTTATTTTTGTGTATGGTGTTAGGGAGTGTTCTAATTTCATTCTTTTACATGTAACTGTCCAGTTTTCCCAGCACCACTTATTGAAGAGACTGTCTCTTATTCATTGTAGATCCTTGGCTCCTTCGTCATAGATTAGTTGACCATAGGTTTGTGGGTTTATCTTTGGGTTTTCTATCCTGTTCCTTGATCTATATTTCTGTTTTTGTGCCAGTACCATACTGTCTTGATTACTATAGCTTTGTAGTATAGTCTGAAGTCAGGGTGTCTGATTCCTCCAGCTCCATTTTTTTCCTTCAAGACTGCTTTGACTATTTGGGGTCTTTGTGTCACCATACAAATTTTAAGATTTTTCTAGTTCTGTAAAAAATGCCATTGGTAATTTGATAGGGATTGCATTGAACCTGTAGATTGCTTGGGTAGTATAGTTATTTTCACAATATTGATTCTTCCAATACAGGAATATGGTATATCTCTCCATCTGTTGGTATCATCTTTAATTTCTTTCATCAGTCTTACAGTTTTCTGCCTATAGGTCTTTTGTCTTCCTAGGTAGGTTTATTCCTAGGTATTTTATTTTTGTTGCAATGGTAAATGGGAGTGTATCCTTAATTTCACTTTTAGACTTTTCATCATTAGTGTATAGGAATGCAAGAGATTTCTGTGCATTAATTTTGTATCCTGCACCTTTACCAAATTCATTGATTAGCTCTAGTATTTTTCTGTTGGCATCTTCAGGATTCTCTATGTATAGTATCATGTCATCTGCAAAGAGTGACAGTTTTACTTCTTCTTTTCCAATTTGTATTCCTTTTGTTTCTTTTTTTTCTCTAATTGCCATGGCTAGGACTTCCAAAACTATGTTAAATAATAGTGGCAAGAGTGGACATCCTTGTCTTGTTCCTGATCTTAGAGGAAATGCTTTCAGTTTTTCACCATTGAGAATGATGTTTGCTGTGGGTTTGTCATATATGGCCTTTATTATGTTGAGGTACGTTCCCTCTATGCCCACTTTCTGGAGAGTTTTTATCATAAATGGGTGTTGAAGTTTGTCAAAAGTTTTTTCTGCATCTATTGAGATAATGATCATATGGTTTTTATTCTTCAGTTTGTTAATATGGTGTATCACATTGATTGATTTGCATGTATCGAAGAATCCTTGCATCCCTGGGATAAATCCCACTTGTTCATGGTGTATGATCCTTTTAATATGTTGTTGGATTCTGTTTGCTAGTATTTTGTTGAGGATTTTTGCATCTATATTCATCAGTGATATTGGTCTGTAATTTTCTTTTTTTGTAGTATCTTTGTCTCGTTTTGGTATCAGGGTGATGGTGGCCTCATAGATGAGTTTGGCAGTTTTCCTTCCTCTGTAATTTTTTGGAAGAGTTTGAGAAGGATGGGTGTTAGCTCTTCTCTAAATGTTTGATAGAATTCTCCTGTGAAGCCATCTGGTCCTGGACTTTTGTTTGTTGGAAGATTTTTAATCACAGTTTCAATTTCATTACTTGTGATTGGTCTGTTCATATTTTCTGTTTCTTCCTGGTTCAGTCTTGGAAGGTTATACCTTTAAGAATTTGTCCATTTCTTCCAGGTTGTCTATTTTATTGGCATAGAGTTGCTTGTGGTAGTCTCTTAGGATGCTTTGTATTTCTGCGGTGTCTGTTGTATCTTCTCCTTTTTCTTTTCTAATTTTATTGATTTGAGTCCTCTCCCTCCTTGATGAGTCTGGCTAATGGTTTATCAATTTTGTTTATCTTCTCAAAGAACCAGCTTTTAGTTTTATTGATCTTTGCTATTGTTTTCTTTGTTTCTGTTTCATTTATTTCTGCTCTGATCTTTATGATTTCTTTCCTTCTAACTTTGGGTTTTGTTTGTTCATCTTTCTCTAGTTCCTTTAGGTGTAAGGTTAGATTGTTTATTTGAGATTTTTCTTGTTTCTTGAGGTAGGCTTGTATTGCTATAAACTTCCCTCTTAGAACTGCTTTTGCTGCATCCCAAAGGTTTTAGATCATCGTGTTTTCATTGTCATTTGTCTCTAGGTATTTTTTTATTTCCTCTTTGATTTCTTCAGTGATCTCTTGGTTAGTTAGTAATGTATTGTTTAGCCTCTGTGTGTTTGTGTGTTTTCCATTTTTCCCATGTAGTTGATTTCTAATCTCATAGCATTTTGGTCAGAAAAGATGCTTGATATGATTTCAATTTTCTTAAATTTACTGAGGCTTGATTTGTGACGCAATATGTGGTCTGTCCTGGATAATGTTCCATGTGCACTTGAGAAGAAAGTGTAATCTGCTGTTTTTGGATGGAATGTCCTACAAATATCAGTTAAATCTGTCTGGTCTGTTGTATCATTTAAAGCTTGTGTTTTCTTGATAGTTTTCTGTTTGGATGATCTATCCATAGGTGTAATTGAGGTGTTAAAGTTCCCCAGTATTATTGTGTTACTGTCAATTTCCTCTTTTATCGCTGTTAGTATTTATTTGCCTTATGTATTGAGGTGGTCCTATGTTGGGTGCATAAATATTTACAATTCGTATATCTTCTTGGATCGATCCCTTGATCATTTTTTTTTTATTTTTCATATTGTCTTTTAATGAGAAGCTTTTAAGTTTATTAAAGTCTAATTTATCATCTTATTTTCTTTTATGATTATTTCTTTCTGTGTCTTAAGAAATTTTTGCCTATGCACATAGTTGAGAAGATAATCCCCATATATATCCTTCTGGAAGATTTTTGTATTCTTAGTTATTATGTTTTGACCTATGATTTTTTTTTTAACATCTTTATTGGGGTATAATTGCTATACAATGGTGTGTTAGTTTCTGCTTTATAACAAAGTGAATCAGTTATACATATACATATGTTCCCATATCTCTTCCCTCTTGCGTCTCCCTCCCTCCCCCTTGATCATTATATAGTGTCCTTCCTTGTCTCTTGTAACATTCTTTATTTTAAAATCAATTTTATCTGATATGAGTATTGGTACTCCAGCTTTCTTTTGATTTCCATTTGCATGGAATATCTTTTTCTATCCTCTCAATTTCAGTCTGTATGTGTCCCTAGGTCTGAAGTGGGTCTCTTGTAAACAGCATATATATGGGTCTTGTTTTTGTATCCATTCAGCAAGACTGTGTCTTTTTGTTTGAGCATTTAGTCCATTCACTTTTAAGGTAATTATCGATATGTGTATTCCTATTACCATTTTCTTAATTGTTATGGGTTTGTTTTTGTGTTTCTTCTCTTGTGTTTCCTCTTAGAGAAGTTCCTTTAGCATTTGTTGTAGAGCTGGTTTGGTGGTGCTGAATTCTCTTAGCTTTTGCTTGTCTGTAAAGCTTTTCATTTTTCCGTCGAATCTGAATGAGATCCTTGCAGAGTAGAGTAATCTTGGTTGTAGGTTCTTCCCTTTCATCACTTTAAGTATGTCATGCCACTCCCTTTTGGCTTGTAGAGTTTCTGCTGAGAAATCAGCTGTTAACCTTATGGGAGTTCCCTTGTATGTTATTTGTCGTTTTTCCCTTGCTGCTTTCAATAATTTTTCTTTGTTTTTAATTTTTGCCAATTTGATTACTATATGTGTTGGCCTGTTTCTCCTTGGGTTTATCCTGCCTGGGACTCTCTGTGCTTCCTGGACCTTGGTGGCTATTTCCTTTCCCATGTTAGGAAAGTTTTCAACTATAATCTTTTCAAATATTTTCTTGAGTCCTTTCTCTCTCTCTTCTCCTTCTGAGACCCCTGTAATGCAAATGTTGTTGTGTTTAATGTTGTCCCTGATGTCTCTTTGACTGTCTTCATTTCTTTTCATTCTTTTTTCTTTATTCTGTTCACAGTAGTGAATTCCACCATTCTGTCTTCCAGGTCACTTATTTGTTCTTCTTCCTCAGTTTTTCTGCTATTGATTCCTTCTAGTGTATTTTTCATTTCAGTTATTGTATTATTCATCTCTGTTTGTTTGTTCTTTAATTCTTCTAGGTCTTTGTTAAACATTTCTTGCGTCTTCTTGATCTTTGCCTACATTCTTTTTCCAAGGTCCTGGATCATCTTCACTATCATTATTCTGAATTCTTTTTCTGGAAGGTTGCCTACCTCCACTTCATTTAGTTGTTTTTCTGGGGTTTTATCTTGTTCTTTCATCTGGTACATAGCCCTCTGCCTTTTCATCTTGTCTATCTTTCTGTGAATGTGGTTTTAGTTCCACAGGCTGCCAGGATTGTAGTTCTTCTTGCTTCTGCTGTCTCCCCTCTGGTGGGTGAGGCTATCTATCAGGAGACTTATGCAAGTTTCCTGATGGGAGGGACTGGTGGTTGGTAGAGCTAGCTGTTGCTCTGGTGGGCAGAGCTCAGTAAAACTTTAATCCGCTTGTCTGCTGATGGGTGGGGCTGGGTTCCTTCCATATTGATTGTTTGGCCTGAGGCAACCCAACACTGGAGCCTACCTGGGCTCTTTGGTGGGGCTAATGGTGGACCTGGGAGGGCTCATGCCAAGGAGTACTTCCCAGAACTTATGCTGCCAGTGTCCTTGTTCCCACGGTGAGCCACAGCCACCCCCGCCTCTGCGTGAGACCCTCCAACACTAGCAGGTAGGTCTGGTTCAGTCTCCTATGGGATCACTGCTCCTTCCCCTGGGTCTGGATGTGAACACTACTTTGTGTGTGCCCTCCAAGAGTGGAGTGTCTGTTTCCCCCAGTCCTGTCGAAGTCCTGCAATCAAATCCCTCTACCCTTCAAATTCTGATTCTCTAGATATTCCTCCTGTTGCCGGACCTCCAGCTTGGAAAGCCTGACGTGAGGTTCCCAACCTTCATTCCAGTGGGTGGACTTCTGTGATATAAATGTTCTCCAGTCTGTGAGTCACCCACCCAGCAGTAATGGGATTTGCTTTTATTGAGGTTGCACCCCTTCTACCATCTCATTGTGGCTTCTACTTTGTCTTTGGATGTGGGGTATCTTTTTTGGTGACTTCCAGTGTCTTCCTGTTGATAATTGTTGCAGTTAGTTGTGATTCTGGTGCTTTCGCAAGAGGGAGTGAGAGCACGTCCTTCTACTCTGCCATCTTGAAACAATCTCTGAAATTTCCATTTTTATCTCCTAAAACAAGTCTTTCCTACCCCCACGTTTTGTGTGTGCATATGTGTGTGTGTGTGTGTGTGTGTGTGTGTGTGTATACACACATATATAAATGTAGCTAACTAAACAAATACATGTACATGTGTCTTCTGTGTTTTATTATGCTTTTATACTTCATTTCAGGGATCACAAAACAGATTATGGTGTATTTGTTATGACCACCAATACTTTAAAAGGCAATGTAAGAATGGACTAGGCAGTTATGCTCAAATATTATATAATCATTTTAGCATCTACTTTTTTTATACTAGGCTAATATCACAGGTCTGTATTAAAGGCATACCCCTTGCAAGCATTTGAGTTTGAACCTCTGTGGTTTTTTTTTTAATGGTTAGCTGTTAATGTATCTTTAATCTATTTGTTTTCCAAAAAGATAACCCATTTTCCCAACACAGTTTATACTATTTAATATACTTATCTTTTCACGTTAAGAAATTCAAGCTTAAGTATCTCTCATTATATTTGAGCTATTTCCTTCTGCGTTGGTGTCAGGACATATTGAAATATTTATAACAGTTTAAATTTCTCCTTACAACTGTTTCATAGTTATAGTAATATGGAGAGATAGCAGTTAGTCACAGTTGTGATATCTAGAGGAGAATACACTGAAGCTATAGAATGTCAGATTTGGGTATATTAGAGACAATTTTGTGGAAAGTTCAACCCTTGCAATTTGGGATTTTACTGAGAAAATTAGACCTAGTCGGAAATAAGATTAGATCTCAACTCCTCTGATGTCTAATCTGTATTTATTCCCAAGTTACCTGGACATTAACATCTGAGCAAGGACCTCAGGGAATAGGGCCAGCTCCCTGCTAGAGTGACTCTTAGGATACTGGCAAAAGTGATGACTAATGGCCAGGGAAGTGGAAATACTTGAATTTCCCTGGAAAAGGGTTGAGGAAGAGACTGGTAGGAAAAAAGGGGAGGAAAAGAGATTGAGAGATGTCGTCATACTCAAATTAGTGCATAATGTTGGGCTAGGAGACCCAGCAGAGGATTATGATCTGAGGTAGGGCCTGGGGACCTACCATTCACCAAGACATCAGGAATATGCTGGTGTGAAGTACACCAGACTCACTAACTCACTAGGAAGTTCAGTGGTGGGTGGCTCTCCTCTGCAGGCCAAGGCTGACATGGCGGGTGTCACAAACTGGGCTCATTATTGTCAACAGGACAATGGGCCCAAGTAATGGAGGTAGGGTGATGTTTAACTGCCTGAAGTCAGGAGATCACAATTATGATAACTGCTGGAAGGGTGGAAGGGCAGCAAATGGGGTTTGACTCAGAGAGAGTTATAGATACAGTTAATGGAGCATGGTTCCCTAGGTGCAGAAGAGTCCGGCCAACCACAGTGCCTCTTAATATCTGTAGCCCCAAAAGCAGAAAGCTGAGGGTGTTTGCCCCCATAAAAAGTCAACAATCCCTTGCTCAGTCTCAGACTAAAGCCAATTTTTTTATCTGGAACCATTGGCTGATGAGGTAGCCACGTCCTTCTGAGGAAGGACCTGAAGCACTGTGGCAAGTATATACTATTGTGATTCCTATATTCCTTCCCAAAAAGGAAATATCGCTATTACTCAGGTGACTGTAAACTGTGGAAAGGGCAATATCTATGTATTTCAAGGGTCCAGGCACAGGTCTGAATTGACATTGATACTTGAAAACTGAAAGCCTCATAACTGTCCCCTTAGTTGGAGTAGGGACTTACAGGACCAGGTAATAAATGGAATCCTGGCTAAAGTCTGGCTCACAGTGTATCCACTGTATCTGTGGACAAGCCCTATATGGTCATTTCCCCTGTAACCAAGTGTATATTGGAATTGATGTACTTGGCAGTTGGAACAACCCTCATATGAAGGCCCAGGTGATGACATCATAGTGGGGAAGGCCAAGTGGAAACCTCTGAACCTCCACCCCCTGGCCAAAGTAGTTCATAACAAACAAAGCAAAGCAATGTTGTATCTTTAGGCAGAGATTAGTGCCAGGTTTTAGACCTAAAGATTTAGGATGCTGGTTCCTGTCACATCTCTATTTGATTCACTGGTCTAACCCCTGCAGAAATGTAATGAATCCTAAAGGTTGACTATAGTGTTGACCACCACAGTCTTAATCAAGTTTCAGCCCTGATTACACCTGCTTTGTTGGACATGGTGTCATTGTTAGAGCAGATTAATAAGGCCTCAGGTACATGATATTGATTTGGTGAATGTGTTCTTTTCCATGTCCATTATAAGTAAGGATTAGAAACAATACATATTTATGGAAGAAAGACAAAATTATTAATTTACATTTTTGTCTCAGGGCTATGTAAACTTTCCTGCCCTCTGTCATAGAATAGTCTGAAGAGATCTGGATATCCCACAGAACGTTACACTGGTCCGTGGCATTGATGACATCATGATAATCAAAGAGGATGGGCAAGAGGTGGCTAGGATGCTAGATGCTTTTAGACTCATGCACTCCAGAGAGTGGGTAATAAACACTATGAAGGTTTAGGGACCTGCCATTTCAATGCAGTTTTTAGGGTTTCAGGGGTGAGGACCATCTGGGATGTCTGCTTCAATGTAAAAGAAAAATTGCTATGCCTTTTATTTCCTTCCACAAAGAGGTACCTGTTAAACCTCGTTGGGTTCTTTTTTTTTTAAATAAATTTATTTATTTTTGGCTGTGTTGGGTGTTTGTTGCTGCGCGCGGGCTTTCTCCAGTTGTGGTGAGCGGGGGCTACTCTTCATTGTGGTGTGCGGGCTTCTCATTGCGGTGGTTTCTCTTGTTGCAGAACACGGGTTCTAGGTGAATGGGCTTCAGTAGTTGTGGCACGTGGGCTCAGTAGTTGTGGCTCGCGGGCTCTAGAGCGCAGGCTCAGTAGTTGTGGCGCACGGGTTTAGTTGCTCCATGGTTTGTGAGATCTTCCTGGACCAGGGCTCGAACCCGTGTCCCCTGCGTTGGCAGGTGGATTCTTAACCACTGCACCACCAGGGAAGCCCCTTTGTTGGGTTCTGAAGGCAACACATTAGACACCTAGGAATGCTGCTCCAGTCCTTTTAGCTGGTGACATGGAGGGCTTCAAGCTTTGAGTGGTCCCTGGAGCAGGAAAGGGCTCTGCACCAGAGCCAGGCTGCAGTACAAAAAGCCATGCTGCTTGGACCATATGATCCAGCACAACCCATGATTCTGGAGGTGTTGGTGGTAAGAAAATTTGCAGTGTGGGGTTTTTTTGGCAAGGCCCTCGTGGAGAATCACAACACAGTCCCTGTGATGACATTCTCAGCATAGAAATATATGCCTTTTTAGGAACAGTTTCCTGATAGAGGGCCCAGTAACACTTGGCCATGGGGCACCAAGTGACCAAATGGCTGGAACTGAGTTCGGTTCTGTTGGACACGCCAGGTCAAAATTCAGATGGGCTAGCAGCAGTAACTCCTTGGATGGAAATGGTAAAGTATTGGGCCCAAGCAGGACCAGAAGGCCTGAATAATGTATACCAGCGCCCCATTCTTTGTTCATGCTTATGTCCACGTGGGAGGTCTCAAAAGACCAGTTGAAGGAGGATGAAATACTCTGAGTTTGCTGTGTGGATGGGATCATTTAGTATTTGGGTTGAAATAGATGGTAACTGAAAAATAGATGGTAAGCCACATTACCATTATAGCCACATTCAGGGATAAGAATTTGATGGGAACCCCAATGCAGACCTGTGGCCCCATTTTATTCAGCTCTCTGGAACTGTTTTCTCACAAATTATAGTTGTTTAATCTGCTCCAAACTCTGATTCTTGCTTCTTCAGCTCAGTGAGAAGTCCATGTTCTACTTTGCTTCTACTCCCTGTACCCTGGTTCTGAAAGTGCTCCCAAATAGGAAGTTGCAGGAATATGGGCTCGGCTTCTGTATTTCCTTTCTCTCAGTGGTTACAATACTGTTCTGTTGTTCGATTCCTGAAAACAGTTGCATCATACAGTTTTTCCAGCTTTATCTCCGATATGGCAGAAAGGCAAGTTCAATTCTGGTCACTCCATCATCATTAGACTGGAAGCCCCTCTCTCCTCTGTTTTAAACTGAGTTAATATAAAGACATAGATGACTAGTCTGAAACAGTTCATGACAGTCAGGTTTCAAATTTAGATCTAATTCACAATCCATTGTTACATTCAATACATCCAGGATGTCAGGTTTTTATATATAAAATAAATTCTGTTTGATACATATACCATTTAGGCTTTTAATAATTTGTTTGATTACAAATACCATTTAGGCTTGTGGGGCAAGTTTGGGCTCATGGAAAAGTGTGCTGTACTCAGCTTTTGATGGCTGCCATGGTTATGCAAGGGGAGTATCATGGCCAGAATGGTTTACTCTCTAAGCCCTGTATTAAACTGATGTTTTTAAGAAACCAGTAGAGAAGTGATTTGAGAGAACTGAAGAGTCCTGACTTCAGTAAGTGATTTGGGATTCCCCTTGTGGGTTTCACCTCCTGTTTTTCCCATTATGAAGAAACACATGGATGTCTCCTGGATAGAGATGGTTTGAATTGAGTTGGCATGGGTGGGTGTGGGTCCATTTACTATCCTGGTAGATTTTTGGTTCACCCTTTGGTGCACTACACTCCTCAGTTCTCATCCTTGGCGTTTAATAATGGGTCTGAAGTGAGACAGTGTGGAAGTTCATATGTTAGACTGTATGGGTGACAAATGCCTGCAGTTTCCTGTGGGCCAGTTATATTTTACTGAAGGCTTCTATCCCTGAAAAATGGGAACCGAAGATCCAAACGGCTCAATTAGCAATTGTTTTAAGCATACATTTTTGGATCCAAGGATGTTTGGCTAATTTTACAGTTGGCTTTAGTTGGAGTCATTATTGAATGTCTCCTGCATGAATTATACTATATTCAAAATGTGAAAATTCTCATTTCAGCAGCAGCCACTCAAGTGAAAAAATGAAAATCCCCAAACAGAAAATTAGCAAACATTTGTTCTGTCATAGCTCAAACACGTGGTGTTCTTTTCCCCACCTGAAGAAAATTATCCTGGCCTCCTAGCCAATATATGCAAATGTTTTACAACATCCCAGGGGAAAGGCACCCTGTGGCAACCAATGAACTGATTATTTAATCATAAAAGACAAGGGTTTAAATAAGAGAGAGAAAAATGTCTTCAGGAGAGTCACTGGGGACACCAGGATTTAGCTCTCCACATAACTCAGCCCTGATCACTATTCTGAACATCACTGATTCTGGAAAGCTGGGAATGGAAGGAGGCACAGTTGAATGCAGCTTGGTGGAGAGCCCCCCCCCCCCCCGCCCCGCCAGGAGAGCTGCCCTCCCATCTCGGCATCACATTTTGTTCAGTGAGTTGATACTATGCAAGTTGAACCAAATGTATGGACCAGGGGAAACTTCTAAATATCAGACCTTCTCCCCCCGCCACCTTTTCATCCCAGGGAGGCAGCTAAGGGTTGGTGCTGATGGGAGAAGATAAGAAGAAATAGTTAGGATCTAGTGAGTCCCTGTTCCCTTCCCACTGCCAGAGTCTCCCAACTATGGAGTGGGGATTGATAGAAACCGCAGCGAGGTTTGGGGAGGGGGGAATTTGTGGGCAGAAAGGACCAGTGTTCAGTCCCTGAGTGAGGCCCAGGAGAGTGAGCAAAGTCCTCTGAGATGGCAGTCATTTATGGAAATGGCAGTGTGCCGGGTCTAGGAATTAGAGGGACGAGGGCAGCCCCCTGAGCCTTTCACATGCCCAGACGTTCTCATGGGGCAGGGGCAAGAAGATAGCCCAGAGAGGCTGGCAGCCCTGAAGGAGCCTAAGCAAGGAAGAGGCAGCATGGCCTCCGTCAGGGATCTGATGACTGGAGGGTGTGGTAGGACTGTGGACATCAGCACCAGATGCAGCAGGATGTGCAGATTGTGGGGACAAGTTACATAGTAGTGGAAGGCCACAGAGGTCCTAGGATGGCTGTGGACCTGCTATCTTACCCTAGCACTGCCTGATGCTAACAAAAACCTTCCTCTGCCCGGCCCTTTATAGGGCTGAAAATCTTGAACTTCCCCATCTAAAACCTATGTTGACTGAATTTGCCCAACATAGACTGAGTTCACCTGGAAATACTAGGTAAAATTTCTATTATTAGGTAGAAAAGTTGCTATTTCAGACAGATACTAAGTTCAGTGGTAAGGAAAGTATAAGAAAATTGAACTTTTTATATTTATATTTGCGGCTTTTGAAATTCATAACAATTTTCACTAGGTTTAATATCCAGACTGTGTTTTTCCCGTGGAAAACTTCAGCCTTATTCAGATAGCTAAAATGGCTACATCCCTCTAAAACCCTTCCTCTGGTTTCTGCCCCAAGGTGGCAGTGTAAATTCTTTTACCTACTGAGGGACACCAAGATTCAAATTATTCTTTTTATGATGCTTATCACGTCTCATCTTTTACTGTGGTTATTTATAAATATGGTAAATACATTATTTGTGTATTATAATAAGGATACTTATTCAGAGAGGTTAGGTTATTGATAAATAGTGAATTTCAATTCACATCTTCAAGATTTTTTTGGTTTCAAATACTCTTTTTTTTAAAGATTTTTTTTTGATGTGGACCATTTTAATTTTAACATCTTTATTGGAGTATAATTGCTTTACAATGGTGTGTTAGTTTCTACTTTATAGCAAAGTGAATCAGCTATACATATATCCCCATATCTCCTCCTTCTTGCGTCTCCCTCCCACTCTCCCTATCCCACCCCTCTAGGTGGTCAGAGAAGAACCGAGCTGATTTCCCTGTGCTATGCAGCTGCTTCCCACTAGCTATCTATTTTACATTTGGTAGTGTATATAAGTCCATGACACTCTCTCACTTCATGCCAGCTTACCCTTCCCTCTCCCCATATCCTCAAGTCCATCTCTACATTTGCTTCTTTATTCCTGTCCTGCCCCTAGGTTCTTCTGAACCTTTTTTTTTTTTTTTTAAGATTCTGTATATATGTTTTAGTATACGGTATTTGTTTTTCTCTTTCTGACTTACTTCACTCTGTATGACAGGCCCTAGGTCCATCCACCTCACTACAAATAGCTCAGTTTCTTTCCTTTTTATGGCTGAGTAATATTCCATTGTATATATGTGCCACATCTTCTTTATCTATTCATCTGTTGATGGACACTTAGGTTGGTTCCATGTTCTGGCTATTGTAAATAGAGCTGCAATGAACATTGCGGTACATGACTCTTTTTGAATTATGGTTTTCTCAGGGTATATGCCCAGTAGTGGGATTGCTGGGTTGTATGGTAGCTCTATACTTAGTTTTTTAAGGAACCTCCATACTGTTCTCCATAGTGGCTGTATCAATTTACATTCCTACCAACAGTGCAAGAGGGTTCCCTTTTCTCCATACCCCCTCCAGCATTTATTGTTTGTAGATTTTTTGATGATGGCCATTCTGACTGGTGTGAGGTGATACCTCATTGTAGTTTGATTTGCATTTCTCTAATGATTAGTGATGTTGACCATTCTTTCATGTGCCTGTTGGCTATCTGTATATCTTCTTTGGAGAAATGTCTATTTAGGTCCACTGCCCATTTTTGGATTGGGTTGTTGGTTTTTCTGATATTTAGCTGCATGAGCTGCTGGTATATTATGGAGATTAATCCTTTGTCAGTTGCTTCATTTGCAAATATTTTCTCCCATTCTGAGACGTTGTCTTTTCATCTTGTTTATGGTTTCCTTTGTGGTGCAAAAGCTGTTAAGTTTCATTAGGTCCCATTTGTTTATTTATTTTTTTTATTTCCATTTGTCTAGGAGGTGGATCAAAAAGGATCTTGCTGTGATTTATGTCACAGACTGTTCTGCCTACGTTTTCCTCTAAGAGTTTTATAGTGTCTGGCGTTACATTTTAGTCTTCAATCCATTCTGAGTTTATTTTTGTGTGTGGTGTTAGAGAGTGTTCCAATTTTATTCTTTTACATGTAGCTGTCCAGTTTTCCCAGCACCACTTATTGAAGAGGCTGTCTTTTCTCCATTATACATTCTTGCCTCCTTTATCAAAAAAAAGGTGACCATATGTGTGTGGGTTTATCTCCGGGCTTTCTATCCTGTTCCATTGATCTATATTTCTGTTTTTGTGCCAGTACCATACTGTCTTGATTACTGTAGCTTTTTAGTATAGTCTGAAGTATGGGAGCCTGACTTCTCCAGCTCCATTTTTCTTTCCCAAGATTGCTTTGGTTATTTGGGGTCCTTTGTGTTTCCATACAAATTGTGAAATTTTTTGTTCTAGTTCTGTCAAAAATGCCATTGGTGGTCTGATAGGGATTGCATTGAATCTGTAGATTGCTTTGGGTAGTATAGTCATTTTCACATTGTTGATTCTTCCAATCCAAGAACATGGTATATCTCTCCATCTGTTTGTTTCGTCTTTAATTTCTTATCAGTGTCTTATAGTTTTCTGCATACAGGATTTTTGTCTCCTTAGGTAGGTTTCTTCCTAGGTAATTTATTCTTTTTGTTGCAGTGGTAAATGGGAGCGTTTCCTTATTTTCTCTTTCAGATTTTTCATCATTAGTGTATAGGAATGCAAGAGATTTCTGTGCATTAATTTTGTATCCTGCTACTTTACAAAATTCATTGATTAGCTCTAGTAGTTTTCTGGTTATATCTTTAGGATTCTCTAGGTATAGTATGTCATCTGCAAACAGTGACAGCTTTACTTCTTCTTTTCCAATTTGGATTCCTTTTATTTCTTTTTCTTCTCTCATTGCTGTGTCTAAAACTTCCAAAACTATGTTGAATAAGAGTGGTGAGAGTGGGCAACATTGTCTTGTTCCTGATTTTAGGGGAAATGGTTTCAGTTTTTTGCCATTGAGAACAATGTTGGCTGTGGGTTTGTCATATATGGCCTTTATTATGTTGAGGTAAGTTCCCTCTATGCCTACTTTCTAGAGGGTTTTTATCGTAAATGGGTGTTGAATTTTGTTGAAAGCTTTTTCTGCATCTATCGAGATGATCATATGGTTTTTATCCTTCAATTTGTTAATATGGTTTATCACATTGATTGATTTGCCTATATTAAAGAATCCTTGCATTCCTGGGATAAACCCCATACATCATGGTGTATGATCCTTTTAATGTGCTGTTGGATTTTGTTTCCTAGTATTCTGTTGAGGATTTTTGCATCTATGTTCATCAGTGCTATTGGCCTGTAGTTTTCTTTCTTTGTGACATATTTGTCTGGTTTTGGTATCAGGGTGATGGTGGCCTCATAGAATGAGTTTGGAAGTGTTCCTCCCTTTGCTGTATTTTGGAAGAGTTTGACAAGGATAGGTGTTAGCTCTTGTCTAAATGTTTGATAGAATTCGCCTGTGAAGCCATCTGGTCCTGGGCTTTTGTTTGTTGGAAGATTTTTAATCATAGTCTCAATCAGTGCTTGTGATTGGTCTGTTTATATTTTCTGTTTCTTCCTGGTTCAGTCTTGGAAGCTTGTGCTTTTCTAAGAATGTGTCCATTTCTTCCAGGTTGTCCATTTTATTGGCATAGAGTTGCTTGCAGGAATTTCTCATGATTCTTTGTATTTCTGCAGTGTCAGTTGTTACTTCTCCCTTTTCATTTCTAATTCTATTGATTTGAGTCATCTCCCTTTTTTTTCTTGATGAGTCTGGCTAATGGTTTATCTGTTTGGTTTATTTTTAGTTTTATTGATCTTTGCTATTGTTTCCTTCATTTCTTTTTCATTTTTTTCTGATCTGATCTTTATGATTTCTTTCCTTCTGCTAACTTTGGGGTTTTTTTTTGTTCTTCTTTCTCTAATTGCTGTAGGTGTAAGGTTAGGTTGTTTATTTGAGATGTTTCTTGTTTCTTGAGGTAGGATTGTATTGCTGTAAACGCCCTTCTTAGAACTGCTTTTGCTGCATCCCATAGGTTTGGGGTCGTTGTGTTTTCACTGTCATTTGTTTCTAGGTAATTTTTGATATCCTCTTTGATTTCTTCAGTGATTTCTTGGTTATTAAGTAATGTATTGTTTAGCCCCCATGTGTTTGTAATTTTTACAGATTTTTTCCTGTAATTGATATCTAGTCTCATAGTGTTGTGGTCCGAAAAGATACTTGATACGATTTCAATATTCTTAAATTTACCAAGGCTTGATTTGTGACCTAACATATGATCTATCCTGGAGAATGTTGCATGAACACTTGAGACAAACGTGTATTCTGTTGTTTTTGAATGGAATGTCCTATAAATATCAATTAAGTCCATCTTGTTTAATGTGCCATTTAATGCTTGTGTTTCCTTATTTGTTTTCAATTTGGATACCTGTCCATTGATGAAAGTGGGGTGTTAAAGTCCCCTACTGTGATTGTGTTACTGTCGATTTCCCCTTTTATTGGCTGTTAGCATTTGCCCTACATATTGAGGTGCTCCTATGTTGGGTGCATATATATTTACAATTGTTATCTCTTCTTCTTGGATTGATCGCTTGGTCATTATATAGTGTCCTTCTTTGTCTCTTGTAAGAGTCTTTATTTTAAAGTCTATTTTGTCTGATATGAGAATTGCTACTCCAGCTTTCTTTTGATTTCCATTTTCATGGAATATCTTTTTCCATCCCCTCACTTCAGTCTGTATGTGTCCCTAGGTCTGAAGTGGGTCTCTTGTAGACAGCATATATATGGGTCTTGTTTTTGTATCTATTCAGCCAGTCTGTGTCTTTTGTTTGGAGCATTTAATCCATTTACATTGAAGGTAATTATTGATATGTATGTTCCTATTACCATTTTCTTAATTGTTTTGGGTTTGTTAATGTCGGTCTTTTCCCTCTCTTGTGTTTCCTGCCTAGAGAATTTCCTTTAACATTTGTTGTAAAGCTGGTTTGGTAGTGCTGAATTCTCTTAGCTTTTGCTTGTCTGTAAAGGTTTTAATTTCTCCGTCGAATCTGAATGAGATCCTTGCTGGGTAGAGTAACTTGGTTGTAGGTTTTTCCTTTTCATCACTTTAAATATGTCCTGCCAGTCCCTTCTGGCTTGCAGAGTTTCTGCTGCAAGATCAGCTGTTAACCTTATGGGGATTCCCTGTATGTTATTTTGTTGCTTTTCCCTTTCTGCTTTTAATATATTTTCATTGTATTTAATTTTTGATAATTTTTTTAATATGTGTCTTGTGTGTTTCTCCTTGGATTTATCCTGTATGGCCGTGTCTGTGCTTCCTGGATTTGATTAACTATTTTCTTTCCCATATTAGGGAAGTTTTCAACTGTAATCTCTTGAAATATTTTCTCAGTCACTTTCTTTTTCTCTTCTGCTTCTGGGACCCCTGTAATTCGAATGTTGGTGAGTTTAATGTCCCAGAGGTCTCTGAGAGTATCCGCAATTCTTTTCATTCTTTTTTCTTTATTCTGCTCTGCAGTAGTTTCCACTCTTTTATTGTCCAGGTCACTTATCCGTTCTTCTGCCTCAGTTATTCTGCTATTGATTCTTTCCAGAGAATTTTTAATTTCATTTATTTTGTTGTTCATCATTGTTTGTTTGCTCTTTAGTTCTTGTAGGTCCTTGTTAAACGTTTCTTGTATTTTGTCCATTCTATTCGCAAGAGTTTGCATCATCTTTACTATCATTATTCTGAATTATTTTTCAAGTAGACTGCCTATTTCCTCTTCATTTGTTTGGTCTGGTGGGTTTTTTCCTTGCTCCTTCATCTGCTGTGTGTTTTTCTGTCTTCTCATTTTGCTTATCTTACTGTGTTTGGGGTCTCCTTTTCTCAAGCTGCAGGTTCATAGTTCCCGTTGTTTTGGGTGTCTGTCCCCAGTGGCTAAGGTTGGTTCAGTGGGTTGTGTAGGCTTCCTGTTGGAGGGGACTAGTGCCTGTGTTCTGGTGGATGCCGCTGGATCTTGTCTTTCTGGTGGGTAGGACCGCATGCCGGTGGTGTGTTTTGGCGTATCTGTGACCGTATTATGATTTTAGGCAGCCAGTCTGCTAATGGGTGGGGTTATGTTCCTGTCTTGCTAGTTGTTTGGCATAGGTGTCCAGCACTGTAGCTTTCTGGTCGTTGAGTGGAGCTGGGTCTTATCATTGAGATGGAAATCTCTGGGATAGCTTGTGCTGTTTGTTATTACATGGAACCAGGAGGTCTCTGGTGGACCAATGTTCTGAACTTGGCTCTCCCACCTCAGAGGTACAGGCCTGACCCCCGGCCGGAGTGCCAAGACCCTGTCAGCCACACAGCTCAGAAGAAAAGAGAGGAAAAAAGAAAGAAAGAAAGAAAAAATAATAATAAAATAAAGTTATTAAAATAAAAAATTATTATTAAAAATTAAAAGGTATAAAAAAAGAAAGAGGAGAGCTACCAAACCAAAAAATAAATCCACCCATGATAACAAGTGTTAAAAACTATACTAAAAAAAAAGGAAACAAAACAAAAAAAGAGACAGAGCCCTAGGACAAATGGTAAAAGCAAAGCTATACAGACAGAATCACACAAAGAAGCATACACACACTCACAAAAAGATAAAAAGGGAAAAAATATATATGTTGTTGCTTCCAAAGTCCACCTCCTCAATTTGGGATGATTCGTTGTCTATTCAGGTATTCCACAGATGCAGGTACCTCAAGTTGACTGTGGAGATTTAACCCGCTGCTCCTGAGGCTGCTGGGAGAGATTCCCCTTTCTCTTCTTTGTTCTCACAGCTCCCGGGCTTCAGCATTGGATTTGGCCCCGCCTCTGCTTGTAGGTCTCCTGAGGGCATCTGTTCTTCACTCAGACAGTACGGGGTTAAAGTAGCAGCTGATTAGGGGGCTCTGGCTCACTCAGGCCGGGGAGAGGGAGGGGTACGGTATGCCGGCTGAACCTAAGGCGGCAGAGGCCGGCATGACATTGCAACAGCCTGAGGCACACCATGTGTTCTCCCGGGGAAGTTGTCCCTGCGTCACGGGACCCTGGCAGTGGCGAGCTGCACAGGCTCCCGGGAGGGGAGGTGTGGATAGTGACCTGTGTTCGCACGCAGGCTTCTTGGTGGCTGCAGCAGCATCCTTAGCGTCTCATGTCCACCTCTGGCGTCCGCGCTGATAACCACCGCTCACACCCGTCTCTGGAGCTCGTTTAGGCGGTGCTCTGAATCCCCTCTCCTCGTGCACCCCAAAACAATGGTCTCTTGCCTCTTAGGCAGGTCTAGACTTTTTCTGGGACTCCCTCTTGTCTAGCTGTGGTACACTAGCCCCTTCAGGCTCTGTTCACGCAGCCAACCCCAGTCCTCTCCCTGGGATCTGACCTACGAAGCCTGAGCCTCAGCCCCCAGCCCCCACCCGCCCCAGCAGGTGAGCAGACAAGCCTCTTGGGCTGGTGGGTGCTGGTCAGCACCCATCCTCTGTGCGGGAATCTCTGTGCTTTGCCCTCTGCACCCCTGTTGCTGCACTCTCCTCCAAGGCTCCGAAGCTTCCCCCGCCCCGGCCACCACCCATCTCCACCAGTGAAGGGGTTTAGTGTGTGGAAACTTTCCCTCCTTCACAGCTCCCTCTCAGAGGTGCACGTCCCTATTCTTTTGTCTCTGTTTTTTCTTTTGCCCTACCCAGTTACGTGGGGAGTTTCTTGCCTTTTGGGAAGTCTGAGGTCTTCTGCCAGCATTCAGTAGGTGTTCTGTAGGAGTTGTTCCACAGTTAGATGTATTTCTGATGTACTTGTGGGGAGGAAGGCGATCTCCATGTCTCAGTCCTCCACCTCTTGAAGGTCTCCCTGATGTGGACCATTTTTAAAGTCTTTATTTAATTTGTTACAATGTTGCCTCTGTTTTATGTGTTTTGGGGTTTTTTTGGCCCCGAGGCATGTGGGATCTTGGCTCCCTGATCATGGATCAGACCTGTACCTTGGCATTGAAAGGCAAAGTCTTAACTACTGGCCTACCAGGGAAGTCCCTCAAATACTCTATTTTTGTTGTTTCCTTTCAGTGGTTCTCAATCCTGGTGTGTATTAGAACCACTCTAGATTCTTTTAAAAAAGTACCGAATGTCCTGGCCCTATCTGGAACCAAGTAAGTCAGTATCCCAGGACAGAATTAATATTCTTCCCTCCTTCTCTCTCTCTTTCCTTTCCTTTATTTCTTCCTCTCTTCCTTTGTCTCTTCTTTAATGCACAAGGCCTCCCTCCCTATTTCTTTCTCTCTTGTGTGTCCAGGAGATACATCCCACTGCCTCCTTCAACAGCTCTTTCCCTTGTTTGTTCCTGTGACTGCCATGCAGCCTAAAGCTGCCTCCATCAGCTTTTTAGGCAAACCAAGGACAAGATAGCTAGCGAATAATCCAGTTTAAGCCACTGGCAATATTGGGTCCCATTTGATAGAGGAACTTCTGGGTAATTGATTTTCAACTCTTTTGTTCCCTTACTACACGATGAAACCAAAGGTAGAGGAAGAACAATGTTTCTGAATAATGAATAAAAATATTAGATGAGGGAGTAATCAAGCTACAAACTTCTAATGATTGTCACCCTGGAGGCCGCAAGGAGGGAAGCTGTTGTTCGTCTATATTGACCCTAGTGGATGCACCAGAGGACTCTACTGCCCCAGCGTCCTGTCTGGCAGCTGATAATTAATAAAAGTAATCATACAAACATTACCATTCAGGGATTGTTTTATCTGATGACTGTTATTTCTAGTGAAGGGGTCAAGAACTATATCATTTGGAAGGAACATCAAAAAGGCCTATTGTTTATCTCTGAGTGGGCAGAAAATAGTGCTCGACTGGCAGGATCTCTCTGCACACTGAGCTTTTGTGTCTTTAATATGACTTGTTTCTAACTTCCAGAGTTGCTATACAAGTGTGGGGGGGGGGGCAGTGCATATGGGATGAGCTAGAGGGGGGTGCTGAGCAGCAAAGGAAGGAGGGAATGACAGCAGATGAATGGCCATCATCTGATGATGAGCTCTATCCCTCTTGCCCCTCTATTTCTTACAGCCGTCCCTTCCCTTACTGTCGCAGAACTCTACATCTTGGGAATATAGAGCTTATTTGTTAGCACTTTGTTAACAGACTCTCTCCTAGGCCCTGGAGCCTGGGTGTGCTTTTCTAGGAGTTGTGGGTCAGGGTGTCATTGCTTGATTTCAGGTCCAATCTTGTCTGCCTTACATATTGGCCTTGTACCTTTGAACAAATCATTTCCCACCTGTAAATCTCAGTTTCCTCAGTTATCCGGTCAGGTTGATAATAATGGCTCTCTGACTTTGTGACCTGGGAACTCTGTTTTCACCTTTGCCATTGGAGCAAAGCCTCATTTTCTTGGTCTGTGTGAGATTCTGGTTGCAGACTGCACTGAAGTGCATGGTGTCAAATTCTTCCACGAAGCTTTTCATTCTTAGAATCATTTTGATGCAGATCAAATTCTTGCTGTGGTCTCATGTTTCATATTCTTCTACATACATGTAGAGTTTTTATGTTAAAAATATTCATATTTTGTGAAAGAAAAAAGGATCTCAACCCCATTGGAATGTTATTACCATTTGTACCAACTTGTTCAACCTCTAAATAAGCAGCAAAATTGTGACTACGGATGCTGCTACTAGCACCAAATATTTCTGTTTTACTAGGGTAAAGCTGGAGTTTCCAGGGCTTATAGTAGATAGTTATGAATATATATATATATTTATGTCACCAGACTGATGCTGGATGTTATATTTCCAACTATAGATACACTACAGATTATACCTTATTTTAATGAAACTGAATGGTCACATTCTATTCTTTTCTGCCTTCAAGAAAACCTTTTGCAGTCAATTATGTGGATTAACAGCATGGCTTGAAAATTTGTAGGGTGGGAGAGAATGCATTGAAATCATCCTGCAGAGAATGAGATGCTCAGTACATGGTAGGTATGATGATGATTATTAAGCACAAACATATACTCAGTGCCAGCTCTGTGCCTAGGACTGGTTAGTTCCTGGGAATATGAGTGGATATCTTCCCTATCCTCAGGGAATTTAAAGACTGCTTTATTTATTAAATGGCTTTAAGCCCCTTTTTTGTTACATGCCTGCCTGTGGGGACAACCTCTTTATTGGCTTAGAGTGGGTGCCTAGCCTGAAGTTGAGTTAGATCCTGTGTTATCTTGTCCTCCAGCCCATCTTCCTCCTGTCCCAGGGCACCCATGCCCTAGACAGTTTACTGGACTTCTCAGCTGCAGTGCAGCAACTGGTCTCTTAAAAACTAGGTTTCAAAACTTCCTCTTTTACTATAATATTTCCCAATTAAAATTCATATACTGAAATCAGTAGCTTTATCTAAGTAGCAGGAAAATAGTCTTATTGAACAAATTCATCTTAAGAATTTACTAAAGGAGCAGGAAGGGGAGATTGCTCAGTTTCTATAATATATTCATTCCTTTTTTAATTAGGTTATTCAACAATCATTTACTGACCCCGACAGATAGTAGAGATACAAAATAAGACAGTAGTTTCTGATTTCAAGTAATTTACATTTAAAAGCTTTCAAGACCTTTTTGGGCTATGTCAGAGAACCACAAAATGATTACTTTCTCCCTGCTCAAGCCAGTTCATCTCTGGATATTTCAAACATGGTAATTTCATAAATGAACTTATATGTTTTATATATCATAAGTTATATATTATATAATTTTATGAACAAGTTGTATATTTTCTGTGTCCATCCTAGCAAAGTGACCTTAAATCCATCCATAATGGATATAAAAATAAATATTACCTATATTTAAATTTACCCCAAATATCCATATAAAAGACTTCCTTTTTTTCTGTGCCCTCAAAATCTTTGGACATTCTTTATCTTAAAGTGTGACCTACTCATCTATATGAGCAATTCAAAAAATCGATGTTAACTAAAAATAAAAAACCCAAATTTCAGGTAGAATGGGGAATGTGTGTTTGAGTCCTCAGATGGGAGAGTGATGGAAATAGAAGAAATTCTCAAGGATGGTTGTGGTTAAGAGCTCAAGCTTTGGAGTCACAGGCAAGGATTATCTCCCACTCCTTCACTAAACCATTGTGTGATCTCTGACAATTGGGTTGACCCCTTTGAACTTAGAACTTGTTAAATAGGGGCTATAATACCTAACTCAAAGGATTGTATTAAGTGTGAAATGCTTGTAAAACATTTAGTACAATGCTTGGCATGTGGAAAGTGCCCCATAAATGTTTACTTTCCCATTTTATGGATGAGGAGACTGAGAACAAGAGAGGCTGATTACCTGCCTGAGATCACACAGCAAGCCAGTGGCACAAAGCCTACAGTCCTTTTTTATACTGATACATACAGAGACAGTTTCACTATTTCTTAAGTCAAGTACTGTTCCTGGACTCTTGAGCCTACACAAAGATCCCTGGGACTTTTGAGCCTGCCTTGAACCTAGACAGAGTTCCCTTAGTGCTTGTGTGTTTGGGTGTTTCTGTGTATGTATGAGTGTGTCTGTGTCTGTGTTCACAGATGCCCATGATTCTGGTTCCAACCCTTCAATCCCTTCTAGGGGAGGGCAGGGGCTCTTTGTTCTGTAGGGACTTTTTGACAGAATTAAAGTTCTTCTGCTTAAGGAAAAGAACAGTCAGACAAATTTAGACTTGGCTCTTTCTTAATCATTTGAATTCAGAGGCTTGATTAATGCTTTCTGCATAGACCTTTCAGAAGGATGTTTCAGGGTCTGAGAGACTTACAGGAAGACTCATGGGAGTTTTTCCTATAAATCAGTGATTCTCAAACTTGACCCTGGCATAGAATCACAGAGAGGGCTTTTTAAATCACAGATCACTGGGCCCCAGCCTCCCCAAGTTTCTGATTTAGCAGGTCTGCAACAAAACTCTAGAATATGCATTTCTAGTAAGTTCCCAAGTGATGCTGATGCTGCTTGGCTGGTGACCACACTTTTAGAACCATTGCTTAGATCTTTACCAAAGAGTACTTCCCAGCCTGAAGAATGGTGACACTGGGCAAGGAGAGCTCAGCAGATTTAGTGTTTTCAGAATGAGTTCAACTGTCCAGAAAGTGCCAACAAAAGGAGAAATACTTCTTTATAGATGGGTTCACGTACTAGGATAAATCATATCATGATTTACTCTTTGTGACTAGTGACACCTTCATTGAAAACAGAAGAGTTATTTATCAGATGTAGGAAATTCAAATCCCATTTACAAAGGATAGACTTTCTTTAGGCTGTTAGGAACGACATGAACTTTAGCCTTCCGGGCTCAAATTGTGGTCTACAATTTATTTGCTTCAAAACCTTGGACAAAGTTAGTTAATTTCTCTAAGCTCAACTCTAAAATGGACATATTAAAACCTAATCTTGAAAGACTGTTGTGAGGGCTTAACAAAGTGCTTGGCTGACAGTAGGAATTGAAGCAGATATTTATGGTATTATTCAAAAAAGTGGTAGTTTTCCTGTCACTTGACTTTAGAGTGCTGAATCAGAGAATATGAGCCCATAAATGTCTCTAAACTAAACCTCTAGATACCTTTTCCCTTCAGGCTATCACTGCAACTAAAATTCGTACAATTCTATTTAAAAATCTTCATTGATTTAATGTCAAGTTAAATAGGATTAGTGGTTCTATACTTCATTCAACTCAGTGTGCACATGTTGTAGGCAAACATGTCCAAAAGAGTTAATTCTACCGAAAAGTGTTGTTTGATCATTCAAAGATATGAAAACCACTGGTTGACCAATTGTTGACATTTTTGAGGGCTACAAAAATAAAACAAAACAAACAAAAAACAAAATATTGGCTGAGAGTTAGAAAATCAGTTGAAAATTATTTGTAGGATTATATATAAAATGTTTTCTGTAATTTATTGACAATTTATGGCATTTTCAAGATCACTTTTGCTTACATAGATTTTATCTAACATGGTAACCTCAGTACCTGATGACTACGTAAGAGGCAACTCTGCCCAACTTCGCTGACTCCATAGTTTGCTATTTAAAACTGGTTTTCATGAATCGATGGTTAATGTGTGTATATAACTTCCATGATTGGGTAAACAATCACATGACTTAAATGATCAGTGCTTTCTCTGATTTTTAAGACTTCATTATTCTTAGAATCATGTCAGGGTCAGTGTAGAGAAATGACATTGAACTTATTATTTATTCCTAATTAGGTGACCCCTCGTGGATGACTATAACTTCACTGGATAATTGATTCTATTTGACAACCAGACAATGTGACTCTACTCTCATTCATCTGTGACTGAATGGGTTTCAGCAATAGTCATAGACTATCAAGATTGGAAAAGATAACAAAACTAAGTTGTCACCCTGGTTAACCTCTTGAGGGAGCTCAAAACGTCACTGCCCCCTTCACCCCATCCATTCAAAGATGAGCAAGTTGCAAGTAAAGGAATAAAAAGGCATTTTCAGGAACACATGATTGAACATGAAGTTTAGGAGAAAATCTTTAAGTGGAGAAACAAAAGAGTTTTATCTAAAACATGAATGTGACTCTTTCTGCTCTTTCATAAGTTTCCTATAGTTGGGTAGTTTAGCATTTTCTCCAATAGAACAGGAAATTTTCTCCAATAGAACAGGGAATGGTTCTCTTAAGCCCATCTATTTCAGGTCTTGACTTTCTTATTTAGACTCATTTTATGTAATCCTTTCAATATCTAAGTGCTGAGGTCCAGGAAGGCCAAACCAATGTGTGATTCTGGAGGAGAGAGGCCAAGGAGAAGGCTGCTTGACTCCCCTAGAATGTACATCATGTGACACAACAAGTGAAAAAGCTAAATAGAATACCAGCAGCTGATATGGGGCCAAGGCTCATCCAATAATGGTGGGCATCCATTGGGGCATATACCACTTGAGAAGCTTCTGTAGTTGCTGGTAACGTAATATGGATTCTGGAGGCCAATAATGTCCTCCAATCCAATCTCTATGTCTTATTAGAAGTAGGACTTATCAATAAAAATATTACCTCACTCTCACATGGTGCATTTGCCAACGTTAAAACGTGCTTTAGAATACGTTTTAAATGACGTGTAAGATATACAAATTTATGTGTAATGCTTATACTTGCATAGTAAAATTTTGGAAGGCTAAACAAGAAACTGTTGACGTTTGTTGCCATCCAATAACTTTGAGTTCTGTCTACCCTGGGCTCTGGGGGCAAAAGAAAGGCTTACTGTTCATTGTACCATTGGTTTTTTTGGTTTTTGTGTGTGTGTGTGTGTGTACGTGTACCAAGTGCTTCTATTCCTTTTCAGTAAATGTTATGCACTAAAATGGTCATTGTAGTTATTTCTAGGTTGTAGGTTTAGAAGTGATTTATTTCTCTCTCTCTCTCTCTTTTAAAATGTCTTTCTGTTTTCTGATGTTTTTTTTTGCAATGATCATCTATTACTTTAAAACCAAGCAAAAATAATTGAAAGAAATTCATTGTTTAATGCTTAAAAACATCTCTATGATATGAATGATATTAATCTCTCTGGGTTTGAATTTCTAGTAGGATTAAATAATTTGTCTAAGATCTTATCTGGCAAAACTGGGATTTCTGACGCATCCTACCATGCCAAACAAGCCTAATTATGATAAGGAGAACAAAGGATTAAGTCTTTTTAACGTCCACTCCCTGTACGGACCCCACTAGTCACAGCACCATTTCACGGTGTTTTCTTCAAATGCCTCATCAAGATGAGTTCATTTGGACTTTGTGGATGCCTGTAAGTCAAAAATTGGGGAGAAAGGGCTTTAAAGATAGGACTGACCTTCTTTTACTTATATTATTCAAGGGGTTTCATTCTTTATCTTTTAAAGTTATATTTCTCTGGGTACATTCATAGGGACCAGAAAGACTTATAAGAATTCAATTCCTACTGTCTGCAAAAAGGCAATTAACAAGTGGCACCAGCTCAGACATGCTTCTTCTAATTCATCTGAACGGTACTGAAGGAGAGCAGCAGAATCTACTATTCTCCTGCAGCCTCACTGTTGCTCGTTAAGGTGGCTTCATGGTCTCATTTTTGGCCTGGCTACTTTCCAGAAGGATTTACCAGAGTTCTTATGGAGAAGCCACTGTGAGGCTGAGGTGAAAGTGAGCCCAAGGCCCAGAATTGAATTTCTGCTAGTCAAAGGATGTTGCTGATTAGGCGGGAATGGCCAACACCTTGGATAAGTACCACCACTCCTGTTCCCGTGGCTGTGGCAGTCTCTGCTAATTGATTTCTTGGCTGAGTTTGCATATAGTTTCTGCACCCCCTTGTCACATCACTCTAGGAAGTTACAACCAATTGACGATTGTTTGTCATGCAACAAGTTGAAACCTGTTTGCCACCCCTGAAATAAAATGGGCACGCAATAAGAAACCACTTAGCTGAGACATTCCGTGTGTCCATGCTTAGAGCACCATCACCGCCAGATTTATTTTATTGGGTTGGCCAAAATGTTCGTTCGGGTTTTTCATAAGATCTTACAGAAATACCCAAACAAACTTTTTGGCTAAGCCAATATTTCCTGGTTCAAGTTTACAACAATCCCAGTTACTTTTCTTTGATTATGCTCCACTTTCCCTTGATCTCTTTAGCTTGTCTCATGAGGAAGTGAACACAACACATAATTCCAAGAATGATCTGATTAGACCAGAGGAGAAAGAGTAGGATGCTTACCTTCCTCAACCTGAGAAGGTTCTCTATCTGTTGATGCAGCAACATTTATCACCTCCTAGATCATGTGTCACTGTGGCTCTATATCTACTCCATCCTGTAGAAGAGTGTTTACAATAAAAAAATTTTCAAGATATTCCATGTAAACGAGAATCAAAAGAAAGCTGGAGTAGCAATACTCATATCAGATAAGATAGACTTTAAAATAAAGACTATTACAAGAGACAAGGAAGGACACTACATAATGATCAAAGGATCAATCCAAGAAGAGGATATAGGAGCACCTCAATACAAAAGGCAAATGCTAACAGCTGTAAAAGGAGAAACCAACAGTAACACAATAATAGTGGGGGACTTTAACACCCCACTTACACCAATGGGCAGTTCATCCAAACAGAAAATAAATAAGGAAACACAAGTTTTAAATGACACAATAGACCAAATAGACTTAGTTGATATTTACAAAACATTCCACCCAAAAGTGGCAGAATACAGTTTCTTCTCAAGTGCTCATGAAACATTCTCCATGATAGATCACATCTAGGGTCACATATCAAGCCTTTTAAAGAAAGGAAAATTTAAGAAAATTGAAATCGTATCAAGCATCTTCTCCAACCACAGTGCTACGAGATTAGAAATCAGTTACAGGAAAAAACCTGTAAAAAATACAAACACATGGAGGCTAAACAATATGCTACTAAATAACCAAGAAATCACTGAAGAAATCAAAGAGGAAATCAAAAAATACGTAGAAACAAATGACAACGAAAACACGATGACCCAAAACCTGTGGAATACAGCAAGAGCAGTTCTATGAGGGAAGTTTATAGCAATACAATCCTACCTCAAGAAACAAGAAAAATCTCAAATAAACATCCTAACCTTACATCTAAAGCTACTAGAGAAAAAAGAACAAACATAACCCGAAGTTAGTAGAAGGAAAGAAATCATAAAGATCAGAGCAGAAATAAATGAAATAGAAATGAAGAAAACAATAGCAAAGATCAATAAAACTAAAACCAGGTTCTTTGAGAAGACAAACAAAATTGATAAACCATTAGCCAGACTCATCAAGAAAAGAAGGGAGAGGACACAAATCAGTAAAATTAGAATTGAAAAAGGAGAACTTACACTGACATCATAGAAATACAAAGGATCATAAGAGAGTACTACAAGCAACTATATGCCAATAAAATGGACAACCTGGATGAAATGGACAAATTTTTAGAAATGTACAACCTTCCAAGAGGAACCAAGAAGAAATAGAAAATATGAACAGACTAATCACAAGTAATGAAATTGAAACTGTAATTTAAAATCTTCCAACAAACAAAAGTTCAGGACCAGATGGCTTCACAGGTGAATTCTGTCAAACATTTAGAGAAGAGTTAGAACGTATCCTTCTCAAACTCTTCCAAATAATTGCAGAGGGTGGAATACTCCTAAACTCATACTACAAGGCTACCATCACCCTGATACCAAAACCAGACAGAGATATCACAAAAAAGAAAATTACAGGCCAGTATCACTGATGAACATAGACGCAAAAATCCTCAACAGAATACTAGCAAACAGAATCCAACAACACAGTAAAAGGATCGTACACCATGATCAAGTGGGATTTATTCCAGGGATGCAAGGATTCTTCAATATGTGCAAATCAATCAGTGTGACACACCATATTAATAAATAAAGAATAAAAACCGTATGATCATCTCAATAGATGCAGAAAAAGCTTTCAACAAAATTCAACACCCATTTATGATAAAAACTCCAGAAAGTTGGCAAAGAGGGAACCTACCTCAACATAATAAAGGCCATGTATGACAAACTCACAGCAAACATTATTCTCAATGATGAAAACTGAAAGCATTTTCTCTTAAGATCAAGAAAAAAAGAAAAAAAAAAAAAGAACAAGACAAAGGTTTCCACTCTCACCACTATTATTCAACATAGTTTTGGAAGTGCTAGCCATGGCAGTCAGAGAAGAAAAAGAAATAAAAGGAATCCAAATTGGAAAAGAAGAAGTAAAACTGTCACTGTTTGCAGATGACATGATACTATACATAGAAAATCCTAAAGATGCCACCAGAAAACTACTAGAGTTAATCAGTGAATTTGGTAAAATTGCAGGATACAAAATGCACAGAAATCTCTTGCATTCCTATACACTAACAATGAATGGGCAGAAAGAGAAATTAAGGAAACAATCCCATTTACCATTGCAACAAAAAGAATAAAATCCCTAGGAATAAACCTACCGAAGGGGAAAAAAAGACCTGTATGCAGAAAACTAAAAGACACTCTTGAAAGAAATCAAAGATGACACAAACAGATGGAGAGATATACCATATCTTGGATTGGAAGAATCAGTATTGTGAAAATGACTGTACTACCCAAAGCAATCTACAGATTCAGTGCAATCCCAATCAAAATACCAATGGCATTTTTCACAGAACTAGAACAAAAAATTTCACAGTTTGTATGGAAACACAAAAGACCCTGAGTAGCCAAAGCAATCTAGAGAAAGAAAAATGGAGCTCCCTGGCTTCAGACTGTACTACAAAGCAACAGTAATCAAGACAGTATGGTACTGGCACAAAAACAGAGATGTAGATCAATGGAACAGGATAGAAAGCCCAGAGATAAACCCATGCACCTATGGTCACCTAATCTATGACAAAGGAGGCAAAAATATACAATAGAGAAAAGACAGTCTCTTCAATAAGTGCTGCTTGGAAAACTGTACAGCTACATGTAAATGAATAAAATTAGAACACTCCCTAACCCCATACACAAAAATAAACTCAAAATGGGTTAAAGACCTAAATGTAAGGCCAGACACTATAAAACTCTTAGAGGAAAACATAGGCAGAACACTCTGTGACATAAATCGCAGCAAGATCCTTTGATCCACCTCCTAGAGTAATGAAAATTAAAACAAAGGGGACCTAATTAAACTTAAAAGCTTTTGCACAGCAAAGGAAAACATAAAGAAGGTGAAAAGACAACCCTCAGAATGGGAGAAAATATTTGCAAATGAAGCAAAAGACAAAGGATTAATTTCCAAAATATACAAGCAGCTCATGCAGCTCAATATCAAAAAAACAAACAACCCAATCCAAAAATGGGGTGAAGACCTAAATAGACATTTCTCCAAAGAAGACATACAGATGGCCAACAAACACATGAAAAGCTGCTCAACATCACTAATTATTAGAGAAATGCAAATCAAAACTACAATGAGGTATCACCTCACACCAGTTAGAATGGGCATCAACAGAAAATCTACAAAGAATAAATGCTGGAGAGCGTGTGGAGAAAAGGGAACCCTCATACACTGTTGGTGGGAATGTAAATTGATACAGCCACTATGGAGAACAGTATGGAGGTTTCTTAAATAACTAAAAATAGAACTACCATATGACCCAACAATCCCACTACTGGGCATATACCCAGAGAAATCTATAATTCAAAAAAACACATGCACCCCAGTGTTGATTGCAGCACTGTTTACAATAGCCAGGTCATGGAAGCAACCTAAATGTCCATTGACAGACAAATGGATAAAGAAGATGTGGTACATATATACAATGGAGTATTACTCAGCTATCAAAAGGAGTGAAATTGGGTCATTTTCAGAGACATGGATGGACCCAGAGAGTATCATACTGAGTGAAGCAAGTCAGAAACAGAAAAGCAAATATCGTATAATAACACATATATGTGGAATCTAGAAAAATGGTATAGATGATCTTATTTGCAAAGCAGAAATAGAGACACAGACATACAGAACAAATGTATGGATACCAGGGGGGAGAGGGGAGAGGTGGGAGGAATTGGGTGACTGGGATTTACACATATACATTATTGATACTATGTATTAAATAGATAACTGATGGGAACATACTGTAAAGCACAGGGAACTTTACCTAATACACTGTGGTAACCTAAATGAGAGGGAATCCAAAAGGGAGGGTATATCTGTATGTGTATGGCTGATTGATTCTGTTGTGCAGTGGAGGCTAACACAACATTGTAAAGCAACCATACTCCAATAAAAATTAATAAAAAAATAATTTCTTTTGGAACCCACATGTAGGGTTATACTTTTATCCCTATTAAGTTTTATTGTAAGATTTGAGTCATCACTCAACCTTTGGTAATCATTTGGTGCAGAATTCTGTTGTAAAACATGTTTTCTCTTCCTCAAAGCTTTTCTCACCCACAGATTTGATGAGCAATGTCCTCTATCTTTATTTATGAAGAATCCATGATATTTAGTGTCTCTCCATCTCTGCACAAGAGGAGAGTACAGTAGGCCCTTCTCCTTCTCTGACTAATTTCCATCTATTCTTCAGTTCTCAGCTGCTGTGTTTCTTGGAAGACTTTCTTAATCCCCAACTCTGTTACTTTTCTCAGACTCCTGACCTTGATTGGTCAAGTGACTCATCTGTGAATTGGAGGATTAAGATTCTATTTAAAGTCTCAGGATGCTACACTGGGTTAACTGGCAAACATCTTGGCTACATTTATTGCCCTCTCTGTTTAAAGTGTCATATTGGTTTGTCAAAAACTTTTCCTATTAAATTACTACACAAAGCATAGATCTGCTCTGATGTTAAAAAACAAAACCAAAAAACTCTACCATAAGTACTAGGATTCTTTATTTTTTAAGTCTAAAGCAGATTAAATAATAACTGAGAGGAAGGAATTGTTTATATATGGAAATTATTTGCCACTTATGGCGCATTGATCCCTGGCTACTCTTTCCCACCCTCCTTCCGTCTTGCCTTCACTGACTTTGGTGACTGCTAAATGTATATGTGTGTGTGTGTAAGTATATATATATATATATATATATATATATATATATATATATATATATATATAAAATATATAAAATCAGCTCAGCTACTAAATCAAGATACAGGAGATCAGTACTTTTCTTCCCAGGGGATGTATCAACCATCATTAAAGATGCAGACAGCAAAACAGCAATTTGAGCCTCAGAGAGCAGCTTGGAAAAAAAAAAATTTGCAGTTGTGTTTTTGCTGCTGGCATTACACTAAATCACACCCAGCCCCTTCATTTGTTAGGCATGCTTTCAGTCTGGGATCAGAACAATTCGATCATGGTAGATTCACCCCCCCACCTTTTTTGCAAATAACATTTTATTTTCCAGAAATCTAGGGCCAAGAAAAAGAGAGCGTTGCCTGCTCAGATACAAATGCCTTATCTGTACTTGGACCACAGACAGAGGAATGCAGGCAAGGTTGGATGTGAAAGCATGGCTTGGGGCAGTTGAGTGGGAGAACAAGTCTGTTTTCCATTTTTCGTTTTCAGAAAGCCTCAATCAATACTCCACTTGTAACTGCACCAAGGGGCACAGGAGCAGAGAATCCAATACAAATGCATTAAAACCTTTTAAATTTGACACAGCACAAAGGCAGAAGTATTCTTGACGTTGAATTTCTTGCATCAGGACAATTATTTCAAATTACCTGGGCAGGAGGGCTTTTGGAATAGAGTTTATATCAATGTAGCATTACCCTTTTTCTTCTCAGAATTTTAAGGTGTTTATTTTTTAATTAATATTTTGTGATTTGGTTGAAATTATCAACAGTAGTGAAACCAAATCCCCCTAAAACTGAGTTCCCTTACTGAGTTTATGATTAATCTTTGTATCCAAAACTTTATTCGTTTTCTTTGTTCCCTCTGACTTCAATCCTGTGCTAACTGAATGCTAATCAACCAGATGATTAAGATTGCCATTGTTGATAACACTGTTAATGTACTAAAACTGTTGTTGTAGATATCATCGTTAATGTAAAAACTTAGGTTGTTTCTCCAGGGCAAGATGAGCTCACAGATCCCTGAGCCAGGGACCACCTGGTCTGAGAATCATAAACCAGAGACACCCTGACTCCCCAAACTGTGATTAGGAAATGTCACAGAAATGTCACTAGATGATGATTAATCCCAATTTCTTTGTTCTTCCCCTTTTAAAAAACCCCTAACTCAAAGACCAAGTTGGAGTGGATCTGAGATTTGTCTCCCACTCCCTTGCGTGGTGCCCTGCAAATAAATAAATCCTTCCTTTGCTGCAAATACCTGCTGTCACAGTTTGGCTTTCAGTGCCACGGGCACATGGACCCTTGTCTGATAACAATAATAATGTTGCATTGGAAGTTCTATGGACCTTTGATATAGAACTTGAAAATCAACTAGACTAATATTTCCTATTTTAAAAATGAGGATTTTGAGGTTTGGACAGGAGAATACCTTGCCAATTAATAGCAGAGTTAGGACTAGGAAAGTTCTGCTGGATCTCAGTCCAGATTGGGCCTCAGGGTAAATCCTTTTCAATCTGACCACATTTGTATGAGGTCCTCAGCTGTCTGTCATAGCTGCCACGGATATTTTCATAATTAAAAGGGTAGGGGCCCTGGAAGTCTTGGTATCCTGTCCTGAGCAGGTAATGGTACCTCTCACATGTTCACACTTTCTTGATTCATGGGTCTATTCTGAACTGAACATTTTTTTAAGGCAAAAGGTCTCATGGCTTAAGAAAGCTAAAAAAGAGAAAAGAAAAACAAAAGGAAATGGCTTGGAGGGGAGAACAACACATAAACAATCAGTGAGCATTTTGCTTTGAGGATGTCACGGTCACTTTTAAGTGTTTAGGTATAGTTCATTTATTGTGAATTGACATGCTAGTCCATCTCTTTTGCTAGTGTTGATTGGTTATTGGTATATGATCCAGTGCAAGTATGAGTAAATGAGATCACTTGCTGCACATAAGAATAACAGATGGCTATTTTCAAAAGAAGAAAGTTAATTTTTCAATGATAAATGCCCTTTAATTCATTTTGCTCTCTCCCTAACACTCTTATTCTTTGCTAGATTCTGTAGTATGCAATGCCGGTTTCTCCATATATTAAGATATTGTTTTTCTTTGCCTTAATTGGATAATCAAGTTCCTAACTTTAGTATCAGCAGCACTACCTGCAAACCAACTAAACCATCCTACTTGTCTTCCTTTTTCTATTTTCAATTTTGAGTGACCATTCTTGGTTCCTGATCAGGAAGAACAGCTGAAGTGTCAGGACTGAGAAAACAAACCAAAAAGAGATTCACAGCCACCTACTCTGTGAGTCTTGGCTTCTGAGATGAAAGTTGAGCCTGCTAAGAGCTGACTCACTGCTTTGTTGACTGCTCCCTTCATGGACAGAGAGCTTTGCAGATCAGTGAGGCTCTTCCTCTGTCGCCACAGTCTTCACATCTGCTATTTTGCTCCCTTGTAGACTTTAGTGCTATGAAACAAAGTTTTCCTAACACCAGGGAACTGCCTTACTCCCTCTGAAGCTAGAATCCAAAGGAAGGAAAGGCTCAAACTGAGCCCCACAGAACCCCTCACAGTGACATCAACATCTCCGTGCTGTCCTTTTTTGTTATTCAAAGTAAGAGTGCCACTCTGTTGAAGTAAGTAAGGAGAGTTGCTGAGAAGTCAGTTTCTGCCCAACTCCCTTAGGATCCCATGGATTTTCGGGCAGAGCCTCAGCAGAGCTTTCTAAAGAGACAGCCACCTCCTCCACCTGGGTTTGGAAAATCATGCTACATTTTTTCTAACTCTTCCATCTGCCATCTACTGTTCTGTAATCCTAATTGTAGCTATCAATTATCTTATTGATGTGAAAGGCAAAGGAGAGCTCAGACCTTCTGGAGTTGTTTCGGGAGCTCTAGGTCGGACATGACAGTAAAAGTGCAGTTTCCCTCCTGAAAATCAGGAATTTTTTTTTTGTATGTGAAATTCCTTTGTACATTCTCCCCTGACAGTTGTCACAACAAGTCATTTGTAGTAAAATGAGTAAAGTTCTTGTGCAGAGTTACCTTTTAAATGACACGGTTTTAAAGATATCAGAGATAAATAAGTAATTTGAGGGGAGGAGAAACTTAGAAAATTTACAAAGCATGGAGAATGTTGAAATGGTTTTATTCCAAGTTAGAATTTTGTTTTCCAGACTCTTGCAGTTGGGGGTCTAGCTTTGGATGTAAAGACTACTGTCATTGACAAAGAGATTGGGACATTTGATGTTTACTGAAATTCATTTTATGTATACCCTTAAGATCACAGACAGCAGTTCCTTTATATTATATTTGGACATAGATCAACTATTTAACCCCCACTTATTCTCCCTCTTCACATGGGCATGGATACACACACACACACACATATCCTGCCCGTTCCAGGCAAACTTTTGAAGGAAAATATGACCTTGAAAATGAATTTAAAAATATACAAATTGCAAATGTGATATTGAATATAGAAAAAAACAAGACCAGACAATAGATAGTATTCTTCAGAATATGTTATTGTCAGTTAATTCTCTCCTGTGACTGTTCATTTCACAACTAAAAAAAAGACAAACACAAAAACAAAAAAACAGCAGTGTCATCTCAGCATCAAACAAATCTAATAAAATCTTTTCATACAGAATATCTGTGATACATAGTAGCAGCTGTTGCCCATATTTAGCAATTATAAGCATATTATTTAGTATTTACTGAGCACCATAATAGCAGAGTGCTATAAAGTGAATTCTCTTCCTTCCAGGCCAAAAAAAAAAAAAGAAAGAAAGAAAGAAAAAGGAACAAAAAGTAGACGGAGAAAGAAAAAAGGCAAATACCTTTGGGAGAATGCTAAAACAGTTTTGCAAGGTTCAGTAATACATGATATGTTCCAGTTAATTCTGACCATGTTGAAAGTATCCTGAGGATAAAGTATCTTGATGGTTAGGATACATTTCTAGGAAATAATGAGTCTTAAGTCTGTATGATGAAGTAAAAACAGGCCTCAAAATCAGATACACTAGAGATTTGAATATATTGAGTCATAACTTCTAGGACTCCATAGGTGCAGAGTAACCAGAATCCTTAATATTGCAGAAGTTTTGCGCAACTTTTATTCATCACTTAGTTTGACATGGGCATTCAGGGAGTGTTTCTCAGCTCCTGCCTCAGCGCACAGGGTGATGCAACTTCAACTCTACCCATGTATACTTCGTATCTAGGCCCAGTACAATATAATAAGATGAACTGATTTTGTATGTTAGAGCCCACTAAACACGTCCCAGATTCCTCTCCTGTTTTCAACACAGAATCACATTTCCAATCTCAACGGGGCTAACTTTTTCTCTTCAAAGACTCTGTGGTAGGGGCTTCCCTGGTGGCACAGTGGTTGAGAGTCCGCCTGCTGATGCAGGGGACACGGGTTCGTGCCCCGGTCCAGGAAGATCCCACATGCCGCGGAGTGGCTGGGCCCGTGAGCCATGGCTGCTGAGCCTGCACGTCCGGAGCCTGTGCTCTGCAACGGGAGAGGCCACAACAGTGAGAGGCCCGCGTACCGCAAAAAAACAAACAAACAAACAAACGAAAAAAAACTCTGTGGTAAAGATGTCTAGTCCTGATTTGCCATTTTCTCTACCTTCTCTACCTTCTACCCTTTCTAACTCCCAGAGTTTCTCCTTGCCTAATAATTTCCCCATAGAATTCTGGCTTCTCTACTTCCTAGCTATATAATCTCATTTGACTTCTCTAAAACTCTGCAGTCTCATGGGACAAATGGGTGCAGCAATATCTGCTTCAACACAGTAGTGAGTATGAAATGAGAATTGTACTTGGCAAAGAGTAGATGTTCATTAAATGTTAGTCTTATTTTTTCTTCTCCACATCCTCTGACTCTGAAATATGTCATAAGGAGACCAGAGAGTTTGTAGGAGAAAAGGACCTAAGAGACCTCCTGTTGTTCAGTCCCAGGAATATCCTTTCTCAGAGTATTGCCATAATTCAGGACCATAGACATTCTTTTAAAATATATACTGATTTATTTCTTTAAATTATTTGTATCATTGTATGCACAAAACAGTAGGCTAGGGGCTATAAAGAGAGGTGGCTTGTGCCCTCAAGAAATTTACAATCTGAAAGGGATAGGCAGATACATAAACAACTATATTATAAGAAAGAATAAATTAAAAGTGCAGCATTATCCTAAAGGTTCCACAAAAAAAACTATTAGAACCAATAAATTAATTCAGTAATTGCAGGATACAAAGACAGCTCACAAAAAATCAGTTACATTCCTATACAAGTAACAATGAACAATCCCCAAAAAGAAATTAAGAAAACATTCATTTACAATGACAGTGAAGAAAATATGAGTGAATAAACTTAACCAAGGAGGCTTGTACAATGAAAACTACAAAATGTTGCTAAAGGAAATTAAAGAAGGCATTAATAATTTGAAAGACATCTTGTGTTCATGGTTTGGAAGACTTAATGTTGTTAAGATATCAATTCCACTCAAAGTACTCTATGAATTTCATGCAATCCGTTAAAAAATCCTAACTACATTTCTTTTGCAGAAATAGAAAAATCCATTCTAAAATTCATATGGAGTCTGAAGGAACCCCAAATTGCCCAAGTAATCTTGAAAAAGAACAAAGTTGGAGGATTCAAAACTCTTGATTTAAAAACTTACTTTAAAACTATAGTAATCAAAACAGTGTGGTACTGGCACAAAGGCAGGTATATAGATCAATGGAATAAAATAGAGAGCCCACAAATAAACCCTCATGAATATGGTCATATGATTTTAGACAAGGGTGCCAAAGCCATCCAATGGAGAAAGGAGTCTTTAGAACAAATGGTGCTGGGAAAAGTGGATATCCATGTGCAAAAGAATGAAGTTGAATTCTTACCTTATGCCATATACAAAAATAAATTCAAAATGGATCAAAGATCTAAATGTAAGAGGCCAAACTAGAAATCTCTCAGAAAAAAACAGGGGAGAAGCTTCATGACATTGAGTTTAGTGATAATTTCTTGGATGTGACACCAGAAACAAAGGCGACAAAAAAAAAAATAAATTGAACCTCATCAAAATTAAAAATTTTGTGTATCAAAGGACACCATCAACAGAGTGAAAAGGCCAACCACAGAATGGGAGAAATATTAGCAAATAATATATTTGATAATGGATTGATAGCCAGAATATATAAAGAACTCCTATAACTCAACAATAAGAAAACAACCCAATTGAAAAAGGGACAAAGGACTTGATAGACATTTCTCCAAAGACATACAGATGGCCAATAAGCACATGAAAAGATGCTCAATATCATTAATCTTTAGAGAAATGCAAATGAAAACCATAATGGGATACCACTTCATACCTGTTAGGATGGCTATTATCAAAACAAACAAACAAACAACACCAGAAAATACAAGTGTTGGTGAGGCTGTGGAGAGAGTGGAACCCTTACGCATCACTGGTGGGAACGTAAAATGGTGCAGCTGCTGTGGAGAATATTATGGTGGTTCCTCAAAAAAATTAAACAACAAATTACCATATAATCCAGCAATTCCACTCTTGGGTATTTCAGTACCCAAAACAGTTAAAAGCAGAGGCTTAAACAGGTATTTGCACACCCATGTTCATAGCAGCCTTATTCACCATAACCAGAAGATGGAAACAATGCAAATGTCCATTGATGGATGAATGAATAAACAATGTGGTGAGTATGTGTGTGTGTGTCCGTGTGTGTGTGTGTGTGTGTGTGTGTGTATGCAATGGAATATTATTCAGCCTTAAAAAAGAATGAAATTCTGACACATGCTGTGACATGGATGGACCTCGAAGATGTTATGCTAAGTGAAATAAGCCAGACACAAAGGACAAATATTATATGATTCCACTGATATGAGGTACCTAGAGTAGTCAGATTCATAGAGACAGAAAGGAGAATGGTAGTTGCCAGGGACTGGAGGAGGGGGAGGCAAGAATTTATTTTTTAAGGGTACAGAGTGTCAGTTTGGGATGATGATATGGTGGTTGCACAATGATATGAACATACTTAATGCCATTGAAGTGTACACTTAAAATGATAAAAATGGAAAATTTATGTTTTGTATATTTTAACACAATAAAAAAGTGTAATATGAAAGAGATATTAAGGTCCTTTGGGAACAAATGAGATACTAAGGGTGTCAACAATACTTCTCAGAGGAGGCGTTGTTTAAAGAAAATTTTGAAAGATTGCTGGGAATTTTTTGATCAATATAATTGGAACCCAGGACTTTCAAAGCTGAGTGTAATTGTGCAGTGGCTTGTTTAGTATAAGGTGAGAGCAGGCTGCATTCATTCCTGAGTTCAACAAATATTTACTGAGCATCTACTAAGTACCAGGCATTGTGTTTAGGCATTGGAGATTTTGTAGAGAACAAAACAGCCCTAAATCTCCACCATAAAGCTTATATTCTAATGTGTGTGTGTGTGTGTGTGTGTGTGTGTGTGTGTGTGTGTGTGTGTCGGGGTGCGGGGGAAGTGTGGTTAGTGGAAAGTAAGCTTGGTAGAAGAGGGACAAATGGGAGATGGCTTTGAATGCACGCCTAAGGAATTTAGACTTCAGGGAAACACTAAGACCTTCTTGGCCGAAAATGTGAGTTAGCTAGTGTGAGACAAGATCAGACAAAGACCTGTTGAAACGAATGAGTTACACTAAGGTAGAAGTAATGAAGACTTGGACTAAGGAAATGGCTGTGGAAGATGAAGAAGGGATTTGAAGGTGAAATAGACCAGGAATGGCAAGTGGATAGACAGAGTGGGTTAAAGATGAAAATGACTGATAATTTTAGCCTGGATGCCTGGGAAGAATCTGGAATCTAACCCCTTAAGTAGAGCCTTCTCTTTGGAAGGCCAACAAGATCCTGAAAGAAAGCTCAGTCATTTATAATAATTGACAAGGAGAAAGCAACATGAAATCCTTTCTGTAAATTTCAGCATAGGATTAATGAAGATCCCTCTATTGATTAATGAAGAACCCTCTATGAGGTTCTATCATTTAACTACCATTTATTGTGGTAAAAGGTTGTTTCTTTGACTCTCCCTCCATATCTTGTTACTTCTCTTATTGTTGAAAATGTCTTGAGAGTTTAAGTAAAAATGTTGTATTTGATGAAGATACTTTTATTTCATTTGAAGTATTTGATGACTGACTCTACCATTGTAGTGAGATCATAGTTTCATCAAGATGACAGATCAGTCAGGGAACTGTGTCGGACTTTTGTATGATAATTAGGTAATTTATTTAATCCAACTCTGGGAAAATGATTTAGGTAAGAAAATAATGAATTCCGATCAGTGCTGTGTATGATATCACACCGTGTGCTTGCTTAATGATTTAACAGCCATGCTAAACAACTGAGCTTTTTAAAGAAGCCATGTAAGATGAATGTTCTGACTCAGTAAAAATGAGCACCAAAGTGGGAGCCAAGGGACAGGCTTCTAATCTTGGTTTTGCCTCTTTTTGATCTTGGAGAAGTTATAAAACCCCTGGGCCTCAATTTTCCTACTTGCAAGGTGGGAGAGTAGATGACCTCTCTGATAGGGTGTAAACTTCCTATATGGTGACTACAAACAGACAGCATGACTGAGGATGAGATGGCGGTAGCAATTAAAAGTAACCCATTAGGACCAAGTTCGTATCTAACAGTTGGCTTTAGAGTTTTGCTTTTAAGCCATTAGACTGCAAACTCCCTGATTTCAGGGACTGAATTCTTTTTCATCTTTGTGTCCCCAATGCCAGTCTCATAATATGTACTTGTCTGAGTTTCATTCAATAATAATTTATTGAATATTTTCTTTGTGCTCAGTAGTTTAGCCAGTGGTTAAGAGCCCAGGCTCTGGAATAAAACTGTGTGGTCCCCTAATGGAGAATGCTGGCTTGTCACTTACTAGATGTGCAACATTGGGCAAGTTAACTTCTCTGTGCCCCCGTTTTCTTATCTGTAAAATGGAAGTAATAAAATACTTATGCAGTTGTTGTATTAAGTGACATTATTTGTGTAAAGCTTTTGCCATAGAATACTGCACAGAGTAATTGCTTAATGATTTTCTCTTGTGATGGTGATGAGGATGAGAAGGGAGAGGGGGAGCAGAAGGTGGAGAAGGGGAGGAGGAGGAGGGAGGAGGGGGGAGGGAAGGAGAGATGCCCTGGGGGCACAGCAGGTGTTTATTGAATGAATGCAAGTCTTTAACTAGGTATTTCCATCTGTACCCCAGATCTGCCCTAGTGTTATCTTGATTTTGTCACTTGAACCAACACTCTTCTAGGTTCATGCTTTCTTGATTTGGTATATGGACAGGCAAGTACCCTTTCTGGCCTATTTTGTCTCCCTTGGTTTTCATTTCTATTTGCTTTTTTTAAAAAAAAAATCAAAATTGTACATGTTTTAAAGAGGAAAATTTACAAGTTACCTAACAATTCTTGTTATGAGAACAATCCCTTAAAACCTTCTTGTATCTCCAGTTCTACAGAGGCAACCAATTTCAACTCTTTCAGCTGATTCTTTTGAGTCATGCTTTTATTGCAATTTCTGGATAGTCCACTTTTAGGCATAATCTATTGATTTCCCACAATGCAAGATGAAGATTTAGCTGTCTTTGACAGCTGCCACCTCATATACACGTGCACGCCTCATCTCTTTACCCTCCGTAGTAGCTGCCCTTAGCTACTGCACTTGGGTCACTATTCAGTGTTCACACTATCATCAATAGCAAATACTATTCATAGCTCAGCCATGTAGTGTACATGATTTCTCTTCCTTTCACACACAACATTTTTTCCCTTGGACTTAGTGATTATTGTCTTTGTTTTATGTTGTTTCATAGTTGGCTTATTTTTTTGTGACTCAGTAGTTAACTCATCCCTGCACTCTTCCCCCATTGAGTAAATTTCCTCTGAATATGGTCAAATACATTAAGAATTAGTTTTAGTCTTATTTCTTTTTTATTATTATTTTTTTGCAGTACGCGGGCCTCTCACGGCTGTGGCCTTTCCCGTTGCAGAGCACAGGCTCCGGACACGCAGGCCCAGCAGCCATGGCTCACGGGCCCAGCTGCTCCGTGGCATGTGGGATCTTCCCGGACCAGGTCACGAACCCGTGTCCCCTGCATCGGCAGGTGGACTCCCAACCACTGAGCCACCAGGGAAGCCCTAGTCTTATTTCTTGAAATAATTTTTCTGAAACCTTTTGATCAGTCTGCTCCCCAGCTGTTGCATTAGGAATCTGTTTTCACCATTAGCCTATTATTTGTCTGCCCTCTCTTTTATTAATTCCATATGTTCCTTTTTCTTGCTTTACTTCCTAATTTTGGTGAAGTGTGGTCTCCAGTACTTTATTTTGGAAGGGAGCTTAGGAAGCAAATTTTTGAGACCTTGCATGTCTAGAAATATCTTCATAATATTCTCACACTTAATTGATAGTTTGGTTAGATGTACAGTTCTGGGCTGGAAATTATTTTTTCCTCAGAATCTGAAGCATTTCTCTGTTCTTTCTTTTCGCTTCCAGTGTTGCCGTTGAGAAGTCCAGAGCCATTCTAATTCTGAAATCTTTGCAGGAAAGTGTTCTTTTCCCTCTCTGGAATCTTATAGGGTGTGTTCTTTATTCTCAGTGGTCTCAAACTTGATGTTTATATGTCTTGGAATGGGTCTATTTTCATTTACTATGTTGGTCATATAATGGCCCATTTATTCTGCAAACTTACTTCCTTCAGTTCTGGAAATTTTTCTTTAATTATTCCTTTAATGATTCCCTACTCTCTCTCCCTACTTCTTCCTCTCTCTTTCTTCTCTTCCTTTTCTTTCTGGAATACCTACTACTCTGACATTAAATCTAGTGGATAGGTCTTCTAATATTTAAAATCTTTTTTTCTCCTATTTTCTATTTCTTTATTTTCCTATGGCCGTTAAAACAAACAAACAAACAAACAACTTCCACTATTCTATTGAGTTGTTTTCATTTCTGCCACATAATTTTTATTTCCAAAGAATATTTCTTTTCCTTCTTTAAATGTTCTGGTGTTTTATACCACTCTTTTCTTGATTTTTTAATGCAATATCTACTATTATAAACTTATTATTTAAATGCTAGATTTTTGTTTGGTAGTTTAATTTTTCCCCATTACTTATTCTTCCTCCAAGTGTTTTTTTTTCCCCCTTTTTCTTTCTTCCTGTCTGGTTTCTGTCAGTTATTTTAGAGTCATACCGTTAATAGCTTGAGACAATTGGCTGTCTGCTTATATTTAGAGTGAGACACTCAGAAGCTGCTTGGAAGCTGTATGTATAAATAAGGCTTTTCAACTCTGTGTTTGAGGAGAGGACTATCTGGCTGAAGTATTGCCTTGAGGAACCTCCTATGTCCATATCCTTAGTTCTTTTCTTTTGGGCTGGTCAGATTCCTCAGAAAAAGGTCTTCCAGTCTCTTGGTTAGTGTGGTTATGGCTGGCTTCCAGCATTATAGACGAGGCAGATGCAGGGGAAAGGCTGAGGCCTCCGTACTCGGTATGGATACTTTAACTTCTCCTGGCCCCATTTCAACATGGTAGTCCTGACTTGACCATGCCTGAGTTCTCTGAGTCCAGAAACCCCATATGTTAGTGTTTTCAGAGAATAAACCTCACCTTTATTTTGAGATAAGAGAAAATCTTGGGACCTAACTACTGTTTAAATACTCTCAACAAATTTTTTTTTTAAATCGTACCTCCACCTTTATTTTCAAAGATACCTAGTGCTTTCGAATTGTTGAGCCTTTTGGAGGATCATGAGGTGTAAAGTGATTTGCTTCTTACCTTTCGCTACTGCTGGCTGAATCCCCCCCACTCCCTGTTCTGCTAAATCAGTTATCTCTCATGTATCCACTTTACAGCTTCTAAAATTATGAAATTTTGTTGCCATTGCCTCTTCTTCCACATTATTTGTCCTTGCGGGCTATGTCTTTTAAACGTCTAGTTACTGTTGTTTTAATAGGGTTTCAGGAGTGAGTAGAGAGTATTGCTTGAGGTTAATTTGTTGTTTAAACTGGAAGACCAAATATGTATTCTTTCCTTAGTGATCGATTCAACCCAAGTCTCTTCACAGCAGCCTCTACTTACATAGTTCTCTCCTAAGACATCAGACCCTTGGAAACTACTCCTTACAAATTCCTTTCAGTTTTGGACATCATAACACTATAACTTTCTTAACATCTTACATGGGCCTCAGACCAGGTGCTAACATGGAATCTGTCTTCATTTAACACACTCATCTGCTCCAGACTTTTCTCCAACTGGTGAATGTCAGTGACACAGTCTGTATTTCAAAACTAGCTAAAAGGAAAACCATGTTTGGTTTTTTTCTTTTAATCAGTTTTACACAATTGGAGAGTAACTGGTTATTTGATTGAATTCAGCTCTATCAATTTGGACTCTTTCTGGGCTTAAGAGAGAAAATACACAATTTAAAGTGCCTTAAGTATTTGTTGGTTCACAATATTAAAAGGCTTAGGGTAGTTCTGGTGCCAGTCTTGGTTTGGTCAGGGGCTCAGATGATATCAGAATTTTTTTTCTTTGATGAAGCTTGCTTGAATCCATTTTGAAATGATTGGTTCCTAAGACAGAAGTTCATGAGAATAATGTTAAAAGTAATAAAAGCATATGTATTGATATTATATGCTTAAAAAGTAAGTATAATGCCTAATCCATAGCGTGTACTTAATAAGTTATTATCATTATTATTATTAGTGCTAGTCATTCTATTACTACCTTAATCTTTGCAGCAACCCTATGTGGTATTTCTACTACATTTTATAGTTCAGAAAACCAAGGCACAAGACCATTAGTAAACTTGTTCAAAGTCACAGAGCAATAAAGTAACAAAGCTGAGGTTTGAACTGAGGCAAACTGTTTTCACAGTTGAACGCTTAGTGTCGAGCACCAACAACTTTAAGAACAGCAATCTCTCATTCGTTGACATTCACTACACTTTAGAAACAGGCCCATTTCATCTCATTTGACTATCCTAATATATGCAGGCTGGTAGTATTGTTCCTCTCGGGAGATGGGAAGACTGAGTTTTAAAGCATTTAGGTGATTTTCCCAAGCTCTCCAGCTCTACATGGCAGAACTAGGAGTTGGACTCAAGTTGCATTTTTTCCTACTCTACACTGTGCTACCTTAATGCTGAGTTGATGTTTTTAACTTACAGATGAGCATCTAATTAGTATAGTATTGGGAGCATTTTTAATCTTTATTAATAGATGAGTTCTTGGTGGCTGTATATTTTATTGCTATCTGCTTGACAAAACTAAGCAAGCTGGAAACTAACGAGAGATCGCAGAACATGAACTGACCTTCCAGCCTTTTTGAGATGCTGTTGTACCTGCTCTGGCAGAAGATCAGAGGCAGGAAAAGGCAGGACTGATGGGATGGGGCTGTCAGTAAGAAAGTTCACCTGATTGCAAGAGGCTTGGTGTCAGGAACAGAGACTGGCATTCTGTAGGGCATCTTTGTTACCTAAATTAGATTCCAAAGAGGCCCAGCATGGAGAGGGTATATGAGTTTACACATTACAGATAGGCTTGGGTTTGAAACCTGGTTTTGCTATTTATTAGCTGTGTGAGCTTTGAGCTTGTTTCTTAACCAGGCTGAGCTTCATTTTTCTCATTATACAACGGAGGTAAAAAAGTATCCTGAGCTCATAGGGTTGTTGGGTGGATTAAATACTACAGTGGAGTTAAGTACTTAAGACTGTGCCTGGCACTTAAAAGGGGTCAATAAATGCTAGTTACTATTAATACTAATATTCAGATATAAAAAAAATGTTTATTGTCGATCCTCAGAGTCTCATGACACAGATATTTTCTAGAAAACAGATCCCAGTCTGCACTCTGAAGAATGGCTTATTCCTTTCCCCTACTGTAAATTTCTTTTGTTTCTCTCCGTCCTTCACCTCCACCCTCAGCCATACTACTGCATAACTTAGCCACAAGTTACCGTCTTTGACCTTTTTTTAATAAGGTAATTTTATTCTTTGACATTAGACTTGAGTGTATGCTGAGGCTTTGTCTGAAATGAAGGTTTGATTACAACTGTTATCAATATCTCAGACTCCAAATCACCTTTGAGCATTTACACAACACAATCGGTTCCTACCCGACTGATTACTTTTCAGGTTGCTGAGGTTTTATCAAAAGGTTAAGGCTAGGCAGAAGCTGCTCTTACGTTATAGGCCCATGATGTCAGGTGGGAGGGAATGAGTGGAATCTCAGGTTGAAGCATATCTTTTTATTCCCATGCTCCAGATCAAAGTCTGTCTTTCCTGCACAAAACAATGTTATATTTCTCTGAGGCTTCAGGGGATAAAATTCTGTCTTGTGTTGGATATCCCAGAATCGTGGAATGTGCAAACTGGGAAGAGGAACCTTTCAGATCATTGTCGCTGGCGTCCTGGTGATCTGTGCAAGTGCTGTGAGGGCAAGGGGTGGATGAGGGACAGCTTCTCAGCCTTCTTGTTTTCACCCTCCACTTTTTCTATTTTATATATTGGAATTCAACATAGCATAAGGGTTTTTAAAGAATAATGAGGTTAGCTGCTAAACAAAACCCTTAGCTACTCAGTGTTTTTCAGTTAAGAAAATTAGGGTCAGAAAGATAGCTGTCTTTTAATTTATGCAACAAATATTAATTGAACGTCTTCTGAAGGCTAGATGTTGATCTAGCTCCTGGGAATACAGTGACACACCTAAAGTAGAACAGAGTCTTACTAAGGCATTGGCCCTTGGAGGTACTGGTGACGTTCTCTATCCACTCTGGAAAATAAATAGAATTTTGTAAAATCATCTGTATTTTGCAAAATATAAATCAGGTCTTTCTGGTCACCCTTATTGTTACCTTTCTTAAGAATATTTATTGAGGGGTGGGATGGGGAGGGTGGGAGGGAGGGAGATGCAAGAGGGAAGAGATATGGGGATGTGTGTGTATGTGTAACTGATTCACTTTGTTATAAAGCAGAAACTAAACACCATTGTAAAGCAATTATACTCCAGTAAAGGTGTTAAAATAAAGTTATGCTAGTACACTAAAAAAAAAGAATATTTATTGAAACTTGATATGATCAACGGCTAGCCAGATTTTTTGCTTACTTTTGTCCTTTTTTATTTTGCGGTACGTGGGCCTCTCACTGTTGTGGCCTCTCCCGTTGCGGAGCACAGGCTCCGGACGCGCAGGCTCAGCGGCCATGGCTCACGGGCCCAGCCGCTCCGTGGCATGTGGGATCCTCCCGGACCAGGGCACGAACCCGTGTCCCCTGCATCGGCAGGCGGACTCTCAACCACTGTGCCACCAGGGGAGCCCTGTCCTATTTTTATGTTCTAACTTCCCAGGGAAGGGGTTGGTGAGGAGAGGTGAAACTAATAGTTGTGAGGGTTTTGGTGGGTGTGGGAAATTTGAATTTTAAATTTGGTAGGAGGAAGTGGTTTGGTAGAACCAGAGGCAGCCTTGTGGGGAAGAGATTAAGGTTATGCTTGGTTGAACCCTAGGGAGGATTCTTATATCTGCCCAGACCATTCTTAATGATATTGCATTATAGAATTAACTATTTACAGTTAAGCACAGATAGGAACACATCTATAATTACTCAGTAACCACAAATAGGATTTTCTGCTGGGTTCTGATGAAATCCTCAGGTAGGTATAGATAAGGAGAAATTCCTTGTCTTATTTCCAATCTAAATGCTTTTCATCTATAATCCTGATCTTAGGAGTTCTCTTCTTTGTCCTTGTTTTGCATCTTATCCAGATTAGTGAATTCTTCACTGGGCCTGGCCATTTTATTTTTGATAGTTAATTCAGTTGCAGAAGGTTCTCAGTCTTTTAATTACTCAAAGTTTGGATTTTAAAAATATGACAGCTTTGTTAATGGACTCTGTTTGCTTTTGGTTTTCATCCTGTGTGATGTCAGATCTCTAAGGATGCAGTCTTCCTTCAGTTAAGTGAGCATTTTTGCTGTAGCTGCTTTGGAAGCTCTGGGACTGGAAGGGCAAGAGGTGAGAACAGAAAGAAAGGGAAGAGGGAAATAAAAAGATGGTCATTATAGACCATCTTGGCTTTTGGCCAGCAAAAAATACCCTGAGGCCTGAGAGTGACGACAAAGTTATGTCTTCTACTACTAAAAACACATAACGACACCCTTTGATTAGTTCTTGTATCCCACTCTGAGATGTCATCCCTGTGAGAAACAGCCTGGGAATTTGTGGTTTGACTATTATGCACACACAGATATGTGGACTACAGGAAGAGAAAAACAAATATGTATATAGTTTTTTTTTTAATAGAGATGAAGGTCTTAATAAGTGTTGCTTCATTCACAGTCTGAACACTCTCCATTCTCTACTTGTTAAATCCCAGATAAAAATCAAAGCAGCTAGAAGGCTCATCACATAATATATACAGTTTTAGGCCACACACTGTTATAGCCTTGTCTATTTCAAATGTGTTTGACCTTCATTTATGCAAAGGAAAAAGTCACAATGACAGCTGAACATTAAAACAATTTCAAGACATTGTGATGTGGAGAGTCAAAGGAGAGATTTTGGAGGCAGAATTTGTGGGTGACTGATAATAGCACTGAGGTCCCAGGGACTGACTTTGCAAAGTAATTCTACAGTTACAAGGATTCTTCTATCTGTACAGCAAAGCAGTAACTGCTTTCCTTGGAATCAGACAGGGAAAAGTCTATAATACATTAATCACCCAGGTTCACAGGGATAGGAGATTGTTGCCCATACTCTACTCTTTTGTGAAATGGGGCATGTATTTCCCCCACTATTCTTCTTTTCCAAGCTACTGATAAAAAACATGTCATTTCTGCTTTTTTGCCTTATATCAAAGATGAATGTTCTTCAAATAAGAAGAATTCTAAGAGAGTTGAAATTTGGTATCCTCTAATATATTGGATGGTTCTATATCTGTATCTATACCTATATGTCCAATATGTCATCTATAACTATACGTATATGTATACCTATATCTATCTGTATCAATATCTATATACAAAACACAAGGCAAAGAAGAAATGAAATAATCCACATTTATCATTTTAGTTGTGGTTTTCTATCTTGCCAGTTTAGTAGTTGGACAGAAATGAAGTTACCAAGACTTTTGCCACAAAAAGTCTTGATCATTGAGCTGAATGTCTTCCATTGCTTAAAGAAATACAGATTTTTTGGTCTTAATTTGGGAGGCAGTGAGGTAGAGTAAAATAGGATCACATCATTAGGATCATCTGTCCGTGGATTCAAACTCTACATTATTCCCCTTGCTGGCTAACCTTGGGAAAGCTAGGTTTCTGAGCCTCAGATTTCTCATGTGCAAAATGAGGACATTGCTGACATAGTAAGATTGTTGTAAACTTCAGAAGGAAGTCAGAATGTTCCAGAAGGGAACAAGGAAACTGATAACAGAGTTAAACAGATCCTGGAGAGCTGATACCTTGAGTCTGGTGTTTAGGTAAAAGGCTCAGGTGTTGCTTTCTCTTATTTTATCCAAATAGGTTTTCCTATTCTTTGTTATTGCTGGCCTTCCCAGTCATCTCTCCAGCATCACTACTGCATTACTCTTCACCATGGCTTTGCATTTTAGAATGTGCTCTTTTCTCAGATGGTTGGAGTTAATTTAAGACACGATAGCTTCAACAGCTCAGCAGAAAACAGGCTGCTGAAGAAGACAATGTAGTTAGAAAAGCAAACATTAAAAGACAAGAAAACAGACCACTAGAAATCTTCAGCCTGAATCAAAGCTTAGGTAAGGAGGGCAACTGTGAAAATAAAACAGATGACAGCAGAATGCAAAGATGCTGTAGTTGCTGGTCAGAATATTTTAAGTATCTGTTTAGAAGTTTAATTAAATGGGAAGCAAGACTGTCCTCTGGGTCAACATTTGAAAGCTTAAAATTTGCTTCCCCCCTCCCTTTTGGAACAATGCCTGCCCATTCTGTATTCAGTTAATTCAACCATTATTAAAATATGATCCCATCTGGGACAAATCCATTTCTCTCATAGACCTAGAGTGAGAAAATAACCAGGAATATGGTCTTCCTTTGAAAGAGGGTAGTGCTGTGTTCTTATTTTTAGAGAGAGGAGACTTGGTTGCTATTAACCTGTGAAAGTAAATTAACATTCAGAACAACTCTCTTAAAGTGGGCAGGTCAAGAAAGAATAAAACTTCTTTCATTCTATCCAGTGCAAACATACCAAAACTTTGCCCTTATACAACATCTTTCATGCAGGACTCTGTTGGTGATTTCACTTATTTCCCCAAGATTTATTGTGGGAGGGAAAGGGGTTATGTATCTTTAAGAGTAGACCCACCTGTGTTCTTGCCATTGTCTCTGTCAAAAGAACATTAATTTGGTACCACTGTCTACTTCCATTATAATCCTTGTCCTGTGAACAGATTCATTACGGACCATTTCTGGCTCCTTTTTACCATGTTTGTCAAGAACTGGAGATTGCACAATAAGGGTAAGAATAAAACTTTTATTAAAGTCAATGAAAACTTAGCTTCCATGACAGTGGTGATAATGACATTGTAAAAGGGATCAGGGCTCAATCCTGCTGCACAGGTTCATGTGAGGGGGCATGTTGGGGGCTACCTGGGGGCCTGGGGGAGGCATCGTTGGGGAGGAGTGTAGACATATAGAGTGCAGAGGGCATCTACGAGTTTTCTTATGGATGGAGCTTATCAGTTATGTTCCAGTTGCTAGAACTACCACCTGCTTCTACTCATGAAAATTAACATTAATTGTTTTTCTTTCAGAGGTAGTGTTATATCAGGAAAAGGATGCAGGCTGACCCCGTTTGGCATGTGAGCTCTGACTTAAACACTTTGTGGTTCAGTTTCCTTATCTGTAGAATGAAGATAATAATAGAACCTCCTTCATAGGCTTATTGTGGGAAGAAGTGAGTTGTGAGGCTGAAGCATTTGAAAAAGCGCTAGGCACACAGTATGCATTCATACTGTGCAAGTTGCTTTGCATCGTTGGTCCTCAGTTTTTTCCATTTGTAAATTAGAGATAATAGCTGCTTTTCAGTGTTGTTGTAGAGATTAGCAATAATGAACGTAGAGGACTCCCACTTTATAATGGGTTAAGTGTGGGCATTGGCTTCTGTGAAGGTACAAAGTAGGTGTAGGAATCATTAAAGGAGGATAACGTTTGTGCATAGCCTCCACCATTAGTCTGTTAACCATCTTTAAACTCTAGCCGTGGTAGAGATAACAGAGGCCCTCCATTGTTAAGCTCCTGTGGCCATCTCTGAGTTCTGAGCTGACTTCTGTGCTTTTCTCTTTTTTACCTTTGTCACAGGCCCTAGAAATCGTTTTGACTCCCCTACTATTTTAGTCTCCTCTTCTGCAAGTCTGGCTGCAGATAGACTTATCCTCATAGGGCCCCCAAGGATAATCACACAAGCCCTTCCTTTTAAATGCTTTACCTCTGATTCTTGGAAGGAGGCAAGAAAAACACACAAATAACGTGGATTTAGGAATATCGCAGAGTAGTACATAGACTCCTGAATTCTGGTCGATATTCTCTAAATCCTTCTTTTATTGCCCAAACACCCTTCTGCTTCTTTTGTTTTATTCCTGATTCTGAAATTTAAACAACTAGAACTCTTGATGCTGAGGCCTGGAGATGTAATGTAGGCACCCGTAAGTGAACTCATGTCCTCTCAGGGGCTACCTGTGCCCAGCAGGCCATATGCACTTCTGAGACCTGGGTAATAGTCAATAACGGATGATCCTGAAGTTCCTCACCCTCCAGATCATGCCAAGATGCTCCCTTAGGTTTTTGCTGTTTCCCCATTTGGGGAACTTCTTTTTCCTGTTCCTCTCTATCTATTTGGAGGCAAATCATTCTTCAAGGTTCAACCGAACACACCTATATCATAATACGTCTCCTGAGTATTTCAGCCTATCGATAAATATGGTATACATCAGGCCTTGTGCCTACCCTGATGACTCCCTTTACCAAATCCCAGCCAAATTTCAGCCCCCAAATCCTATAAGATTTAGCATTTGTCCATAATGGGTAATTTCTTAATAGTGGATAATTACATTGTGTAGTACTTTTTTCTCAAAACTCTTTCATATCTATGAATTTATTTTATCCTCTTAGTAACCTTACCAAACAGGGAAGTTATTTTTATTCTCATTTGACATATAAAGAAACCAAGCCCCAAGGAACATGTGTGTGTTTATGTGTTTGTAGGGAGCTAGTAAATAACTTACTTGGGTAAGATCCCATAGCTAATTTGTGGTTGAGCTGGGACTGAAAGCCTTCTTTTCTTCAAACCGGCACTTTACCCACGAACTCATCTTACCTTTTTATACTCTGTTGTGCCCTTTATGTTTTAATCTATAAATATGATTAGTTCCAAATTCCACCCCCCCACACCTGCAGGTAAAAGCTTTTATCAGTGATCTTTTAATTCTCATTATAATTAATATAAAAACTGTTGTGTTTAATGAAAATTAGGTTCAGTATTAAACTGGTAATGTCAGTAATATGCATGCATAATTATATATCGTAGAAAAATGTAAGATTTGTCATTACACTCACAAAATAATCAACTTTTCTGAAGTAGACGGAGCTTATTGGAGCTGCAGTAGCAGTTCTTGTTGTCTTGCCAGGTGATTAGAGACTGAAAATCAGGACAAACTGGCTGAAGCATTCTGAGGGTATAGGAGCTGCATCTGAACAACTTTCTTGAGATAAAACACTGACATTTTTGCTGAAACAGTATTTCAGTGTGAGAGCATGAAGAATTAAGAGTACACAGAGTGAGACTAGCAACATGAACCTGATGGACTTGACGTTTCCTTCCTTTGTGAGAACTTAACCAGGTTCCTCCCTTATGCTGCTCAGACAGCAGTACCGGCTGTATACATTGTAAGGGCAAATTAAAAATTCTTCCTGTTGATTGTGGTGAACATTTTGCAATGTATACATATATCAAATCAAGTTGTACGTCTTAATATATGCTCATCTTTGGTTGTCAATTATAACTCAATAAAGTTGGGAAAGAAAAAAGGAAAACAATTCTCCCTATTCAGAATAGGGAAGAGATTACCCTCCCCCTGCCCCACTCCTTCCCTTTTCTTTAGGAAATCTGTAATGGAAAATCCTTTCCCTGTCTCTCTGAAATGTATATAAACCTTTTTAAAAGTGAAATAAGCCTCTTGTCAGCTACACAGCCCAGGAATGTCTTTCTCAAGGACCTGGGATCTATCTCTTTGAAATGTAAGCATCAAGAAGATAGTGCCCCCATCTCCCAGTTTCCCTGGGAAGGTAGAAATCTAACTTGTGCAGGTGCTTTGATCGAAGTTGCAAAACTACACTTGTCATAAACATATGAGAAGTTTATATTTCCTTTGGATAAAGCCAATTAGCTAACATAGACGGTCACCTCAGTTACCAAGTAAATTTATGATAAACTACGTGTGACAAATGGCGCTGTCAAGTTCTCTTACTTGAGAGCGTGTATGTAATGGGTTGTATCTGCTTGGCTATATAAAAGGGTGAGATTTCTTCCTGTTCTTGCAATTGCTTAGTGGATTGCCTATGATCACATTCTGGTTTAAGCTTATTCAATAATAACATTATTTTCTTCTTAGGAGATTTTTTTTTTTAATTTCCAATAATGTGTACACCTTACGTGAACAAAAACTTTTGAGGACATCATCTGCATTGCATGTCTCCAAACAAAGTATTAGTTCCTTAAGAACTATGTCTTCTGTCCATATTTTTGTGTGCCACAAAACACTGAAAGTATCATGATCCGGGACCCTTAGTTAAATCTTGTGTGGTTACCTCCGTGGTGTGACCAACAGAAGGCCCTGGCTAAATATTTCATCTGATTTGTTATATGGTCAACTTGCTATATAACAAAATTATGCTACAGGAATTTTGTTTAGTAGTGAGTAGAACACAGCAGCATTGAGCTAGGGTGGGCATTTAAAGCTGTCCCTGGCATGCTCACAAGAGCTGAAAAATTGAGGCATTAGGTTCAAACCTCACCACTTCAACTTGTGTTGATACAACTTGAAGAAGACTATCTGGGTTCAATAATCCTCAGTGTTTTGAGACCTGTTCTGTAACCTCTGACATATCATCAGTTATACATTGATTTCTCTCAAGGGAAGTGGATAAACCAACCAGCCAATTCCAGTTTTCTTTTTCCTGATGTTGCCATGTTATCTTCTCCCATACACAAACATCATTCTTCCTTCTGTGGGTATTTTTCTTGGCAGAGAGATACCTCTGGTCTTCCTTAAGGCTTTAACTCCTTAGTAGACCCACTCATCCATCCTCCCTCACTTAATACAAAGAGCGGTGGCAGACAAAACTTAGGCTGTGCACCTTTTTGAATTGTTGGCCGATTGTCTAGTGGGTATCAGAAAAACATATCAAGGCAAGGCTGCAGCCGCATCTAGATCTGAGAGTCAAAGCTAAAGCCCTCAAGCTCTGTTATTAAGGATATAGGACTTGCACAGCCTGAACTGGGAAAGTGAGTCCTCTGTAGGATGGGAAGGAGTGAAAAAGATGGTCAGCATTGGTTTCTGTAACTGACTTACCATAAATAGTAAACTAAGGGCTTTGAAAATGCCTATACATCTACTGTTCACTTTCTTCGGGCCATAAAATGTGGGTTTAGTTGAATTTCACAGCCAAGGAGAAAAATGAAATCAGACGTAATAGAACATATGCAGGTCAACACATTGCCTTCAGGATAACTGGGCTAATAGGGGGTCAAGCCCGTGTGGAAAATTTACAAATGAGATGACACTGGAGAAATCTGGGTGCAATAAGAACCTGATTAGTGAGCACAGCTGCTCATGATCCAGAATCGTTCTGTGTCAGTCTCCATTTCAAGCTTATCGTTGCCTTCTTAAAGTTTGGTGTCTCATCACGGCGCTCCTCAGTCCTGTTCAAAAGTAGCAAAGGGGCAAATCTAACATCTGTACATTCTCAAATGATTAGCTCAGATTTTAGGGGGTTTTTTTGAAAGGCTTAAACATCTCATCAGTTTTCTGATTATGCTGATTTCTCTTCTCACCTCTGCCTCTGCTTCTTTCTTGATGGTATTGTGAGTACTGAAATGAGTTAATAACAGGAGTAGTTCTACCTGTGTTTACTCCTCAGAAACATAGAGAAAGCAGGACTACCAGAAAGTCCATTGGGCTTAGAATTAGACAGATGTGGCTCTAAATCCCAGTTCCAACCCTTAACAGCTGTGTGAACTTGGGTAACTTAGTAACTGAAGCTTTCTATGGCAGTTTCCTTTCTAGTGATGCAGGGTTAATGGAGATAATGTTCTGACCGATAGGAAACACTGGGCGAGAGTTAGGCACATTTGATTCTGAAAGGTGAGGTGTGGGAAATAAAAGCAAAAGGTTTTCCAGATGGATTAGGATTTGTATATTTCAGAGCAGTGGTCCCCAAGGAAATGCTTCCTGGGGATATATCAGAATATAGAGAGAAGGGGTATGTGTATTTCTTTAAATATCTTTAAATTTTCTGTCATTAAAAAAGTCAAAACATAAGGGGAAAAAGTTCCACAGCATCTTCTTAACTATGGTAGGATACCCAGAAGATAAATTAAAAAGACAAAGTTAGAAAGAAGGGAAAAAAATAACCATTAGAAAGGAAAACAGATAGAAAGTACAAAATAAGATGATAGAAGTAAGTCAAAATATAAAGAGAATAATTGCAAATTGTCTGGACTTGCCAGTTACAGACAGAGTTTGTTGTGTTGCATTAAAACAAAAATCTAGAAATTGACTGCTTATAAGAGACCCAAAATATTTTAAAATGGGAAAAAAGTTGAAAGTGAAAGGATGGGAGAAGATACACCAAATATTAATCTAAAGAAAAAATATATTTACAAACACAGTTTTGAAAACTTAAAAAGAATTATTGGATCAGAGAATATGATTTATGGATCAGAGAATAGAGCATAATGGCCATGAGAAAAATACTTAAAATTGAACCATAAATAAAAGTACTGCACATGAAACAACTAATTCAATATAGTAAACCCTCAATGATTATATAGGAACAGAAGGAAGACTGGAAATTAATGAATTAAGTTTGCAACTCAGTGTTAGAAAAAGAAAAACAGAGTAAGCTTAAGGAATATAAAAGGGTATAATTAATATACGTACAGATATTAATGAATAAGAAAAAAGGTACAGTAGAGTAGCTCAAGGTCAAAATCAGGTTATTTGAAAAGGATAATTTTATTATACTTTTTTAAAGATATATTTTTGGAAAGATTGATCAAGAATAAAAACGAGAAGGCTCACAATAAAAATATTAGAAATTTAACAAATGGAACATACATAAGTATAGCAGAAATTTAAAAATAATGCAATCTATTAAGAAGTCTATGACAATAAATTTGAATATAAGTAAATTGACAATGTCCTGGAAAGCTATGCCTTATTAATACTCAAAAGCAAATAGAAAACTTGAATAGATATACAGCCATTAAAGAAATTAAATGAGTGGTTAAAATAAATCTGAAAAATGAAAAAGTCAAAATCATATTGCCCAGATGACTTTCCATAGGTGAATTCTAGCAAACATTAAAATATAGCTAATTCCAAGTTTGTGCAAGCTATTCTAGATGACAGAAAAAGACAGTGCTTTCCAGCTCATTTTAAGAGTCAAGTATAAACTTGATATTGAAATCAGAGGTAAGAAAGAAAAATTAGAGACCAATCTCACTAATAAATCAAGCCCTAAATTTAAGAAGAAGCAAGCTGAACCCAGCTATATTTAAGAAAAGAATACATTGTAAGCCATTCGTGTTCATTTCAAGAATGTTTTAGAAAATCTATTAATGCAATTTACATTAACAGATGAAAAGAGACAAATCATGTTAGATATAGAAGAACAAGTCAAACAACAACAATGACCCCAAACTTCTTAGCAAACTAGCAATAGTAATAGGAACTTAGTAACAGTGATAGTAATAGTAATAGGAACTTCCTAAACCATGTGAAGGTACATAACAGAAACAGAGAACACGTTTAATGCCTGATGGGAAAATATCAGATGTATTTCTTCTAAAGACCAGGACAAACCAATGATGCATTTATCACAGCTTTCATTTTGTATTGTATGAGAGGCTCTAACATGTGTAATAAGACACAAAAATGAAGTAGGGGCTTCCCCGGTGGCGCAGTGGTTGAGAGTCCGCCTGCCCATGCAGGGGACACGGGTTTGTGCCCCGGTCCGGGAAGATCCCACATGCCGCGGAGTGGCTGGGGGCCCGTGAGCCATGACTGCTGAGCCTGCGCGACCGGAGCCTGTGCTCTGCAACGGGAGAGGCCACAACAGTGGGAGTCCCGCATACCACAAAAAAAAAAAAAAAAAAAAATGAAGTAGAAGATATAAAAATTCAAAAGGAAGAAACAAAACTATTATTCCTTTCAGAGTCTATTATTGCCTACATAGAAAATCCAAGGAACCTGTGGATGAACTAATAGAATTAATGAGTTCAAAACAGTGACTGAGTACAAGACCAATATATAAACGTCTTTAATGTTTTTTTTTACATCAGCCACAAACAGCAAATATAATATAGAAAGATAATATTTAAAACATCAAAATTAAAAATGTGTCATATTTTTGTAGAGAAAGTTTTAAATCTTTGTTGAAAGATGTTAATGGCCTAAAGAAGTAGAGAGATATGATATGACTGTGGATGGGAAATCTCAAATCATAAAGATCCTCATTCTCTAAAAATTAATTCATAGACTCATATCGTTTGCATTTAAAGTCTCAGTAGGATTTTCCATGGACCTTGGCAAGCTCATTCTAAAGTTTATATGGAAAAACAAGGGATCAAGAATGGTCAGGGGACTTTTGAATAAGACGACCAAAATAGGGGGGCTAAACTTACCAGATATCAAGAATCCTTACAGGATTTCATTAATTAAAACAAAGTTCTATTAACTCAGAGATAGAAATGTTGAACACAGTAGGAAGCCTATACAGAGTTTATACATAAAGAAACTTGATATGTGACAGAAATAATATTGCAGATCAGGGAGAAAGGAGAGACTATTTAAGAAATGATTCTAGGACCACTCGTTACCCTCATGAAAAAAGTGGAATTGGATTCATTCCTTACAACCTATTCTAAGATCAATTCTATTTGGATTAAAAATCTGCATGAAAAACAAAATTTAACAGGTTTTAGAACACAGTATTGGAAAATATCAGCAGGACTGTGGTATAGAGAAGAATTGCTTTAGAAAATGGAACACAAAACTATAAAGGCAAAGATTGATAAAATGAACTGTGTTAAATATTTAAATCTCTGCATCAAAAGATATGAAAAAACAGTGAGAATGTATGTGTCACAGAATGAGAGATTTTTGAAACAAAAATAACATATAGGATCATTGTGCAGCATACTTAGAGAACTCCTAGAACACAAGAAGATAAAGACATTCAATTTAATAATAGACAAAGAATATGGGAAGATAGATCACCATGTTAAAAAACTCAGAAGGCCAACAAATGTGAACAACGCATACTATCAATAGTATTCAGGAAAATGCAAGTTAGAACTACAGTGAGGTATCATTTAGTACCAGTGAGACTGACACAATTAGAATGATTAACAATTTCAATTGTTGCAAGAAAGTGGAACCTTGGGCTCTCTCATACACTGCTGGGAGAAGTATGAATTGATCCAGTTACTTGGGAGAGCAATTGACAATAGCTGGTAAAGGAGAGCCTACGCTATGACCTACGTATTAGAATGTTCATTGAAGCATTGCTTGCAATGGTGAAAAAATTGGAAACAACATAAATGTCCATTAAAAGGAGAAAGGATAAATCAATTCTATATTCATACAACAGAATCCTTTACAGTGGTTAAAATTAATGAAGTAGAGATAAATGTATCCATATGAGTAAATCACAAAAACATAATGCTAAGTGAAGAAAGCAAATTGTAAAAGAATGCTGTTAGTTCAGGTGCTCTAAAATGCAGGCACCAAGACAAAATTAGACACGCACGTAATTTATTGGGGGGAACCATCTGTGAAGGAGAAAGGGAAGGAGCTGGAGAAGGTGGGGAGGGTTTTCAGACCATGATGCAGGTCTAAGTCCTATGGAGGAGCTGTACAAACTTGGGCAACTTTCTTAAACTCTTTGTGTTTTTATTTTCAAAAATGTAAAATCAGTATATTATTTAATTATGAAGGCAGTAAGTTAGGAAATGTAAAATATTTACAACAATCCCTGGCACATACTAAGAGCTATAAAGCATTTTTCTATTTCTACTGCAATACATAATACCCTTGATTCCTTATGATATCATGGGCTGGAGTTTAGATGCCTAAACAGTAGAATTTAATAACCAAAGTTGCCCATTAAAGTAGATCTGCATTTTGCAGGAATGTATCTGCATTAGCAATCCTCTTGTCCTCACTTATTGGCTAGGAGTAGCACCAGGCAGGGGAGGACCCAGAGGGAAGCAGCTGTTGTCATCAGGAAATTGCTCTCCACTAGAGCAAGGAGATTGGAGTGGCACGTTATCATGGCTGCCACAAAGATGTACAATATGATTCTGATTATATAAAGTCTGTGATACAGTTCTACGTATTGTTTGTGGATACATAGATATACAGGAAACATTTTAGAACATGCTTTGGAATAAGGGCCAAATTCAGGGTAATGGTTTACTACTGGGACCAGGGAAGGAGGAAAATGGGAACAAAGAGGGCACTTCATTTCATAAATCTTTATTGTTAAAAATCTAAATAGTGGTTACACTGGTATTTACCATATTATACTCTCTATTGTTTTCATTATCCTAATGTATTTTTTAATAATAATGCACTAAAGCTAATTAAGAAGCAATGTAGTGGGTGTGAGTTACAAAAAGTGGTTGGGAAATCTTGTTTTAATTGAAAAGCAGAAGTCAGGGAGATAGGCACAAGTCTCCTAAGTTTCCATTTAAGACCACTACTGTGAATCATGTTACATGAAACAAAGTAATCACCCAATGAAGAACAATTTTACTGCAGATCAGCTTCTTTTTCCATTTTGGGGCATTGCAGAGGAAGATTTTTTTAACAGATGATACAGTCACAGATTAGTCTGTGTAACAGTTGCAAATGTCCTAAAGCACAGAAGGGACTTTTCTTGTCTTCATGGGAGGGAAAGATGAAGTAATGCCATTGCTGTTATTTTTCTGTCACTGTTTCATTATTTATATTTGGTCACTGGTATGAGCATTTTAAGGAGATAGCTGAGAGTTTAAATAGTTCCTACTGAGAATGGAAAAAGAGTATTTAATTTTTTAAGTTCTAAAGTTTAGACATCTAAATTCCAGCTCATGATATTGAATGGATTTTAGGGTGTTATGTGTTATAGTGGAAACAATAGAACAAATGTTTTACATCTCTTACTATGTGCCAAGGACTATTGTAAACATTTTACATTTCCTAACTCACTACCCTATGAGTTAAATAACATACTGATTTTGACTTTTTGAAAATAAAGGCACAAGAGTTTAAGAAAGTTGACCAAGTTTGTTCAGCTAGCAAATTCTCTACAATGGCCTCAAGGTCCTGTATGATCCTGCCCCTTGCCTACCTCAGCCTTGTACAATGCACTACCTCCCATAAAATGCTCCAGTGACATAGGTCTCTTTTCTAGTCCCATAAACACATCAAGCCCTTTCTTGCCTCAGGGTGTTCACACGTAATGATTCCACCCTGGAATGTTATTTCTCCCACTATTCCGTTGGTGAAATATTTGTTCAAAACTTTAACCAAATTTTTATTTTTTGTTATTACTTAGTTGTAAGAATTTTAATATATTTTCGATACTAGTCCTTTTCATTTTTGGAACAGTGTCTTTTGAAGAACAAAGTTTTTAATATCTATAAACATCCATCTGATGAAGGATTTGTACCTAGGATTCACCAAAGAAGATATACAGATGGCAAATGAGCACTAAAAACTGCTCAACATCATTAGTCATTAGGGAAATGCAAACTAAAACCACTAGAATGGAGAAGATAAAAATGACTGACATATGAAATGCTAGTGAGGGTGTGGAACAACTGGAACTCTCATAATCTGCTGATAGGTATATAAAATATCCTTTTTTTGAAATATACTTTCCAAATACACTTTGGAAAACAATTTGGTGGTTTCTTTAAAAGTTAAACATACATCTACCATATGATTCAGCCATTCCATTCCTAGGCATTTTTCCGATTGAAAATAAACCAAATGTCTAAAAAAAAAAATCCTACACAATGCTCATAGCAGCTTTATTTGCATTGGTCCCATATGAGAAACAACCCGAATGCTCATAAACGGGTGAATGGATAAAAAAATTGGGGGTATATTATATAGTGGAATACATGCAACAACACGGATTGATTTCGAAATTTTTTCCATACTTCCCTGTCTTCTCCAACTTTTGTCTCATTTATTCTAATAGCTTTGATATAGATGTCAGAGAATTTTTTCATAGATGATCATGTCATCTGTAAATAATGACATTTTTGCTTCTTTTCCAATCTGAATATTTTTAATTTCCTTGGCTTGATATATTGCACTGGCCAGAATCTTCAATACAATATTTACAGAAGTGGTGAGGTTAAGATGCTTGCCTGATTACTGATTTTAGTGGAAAAGCACAGGAAGTTCATTTATATTCCTAGTTTGCTAAGAATTATTATTAGGAATGAGTGCTGGACTTTGTTAAATGTTTTTTTCTGCATTTATTGATTATCATATTTTTTCATTTTTTAGTTCATAATATAATGAATTACATTGATTGACTTTCGCATGTTAAATCAAACTGGCAGTCTTACATGTATTATCCTTCTTATATATTGTATTTGGATTTGATCAGGTGAAATTTAGTTAGGAAGTTTTTTATCTATGTTCCTGAGGGATTTGATGTGTAGCTTTCTTTGTCTGCTTTTGGTGTGAGGGTGTGATAGTGGCCTCATTAGATAAGTTGGCAAGCATTCCCTCATCTTCTATTTTTTGGAACAGTTTGTGAGGAATTGGTATTTTTTCTCCTTTAAATGTTTGGTCAAGTTCCCCAGTGAAGTCATCTGTATCTGGAGGTTTTTTTTTTTTTTTTTTTTTGTGGAGAGATTTTTAATTACAAATTCAATTTCTTTAAGATATAGATGGTTGTTCAGGTTATGTATTAGTCTTAGTCCGATCATGCTACTGTAACAAAGTACCATAGGCCAGGTGGCAGAAATTTATTTTATTTAGTTCTGAAGATTGAAGTCCAAGATTAGGGTACCAGCATAGTCGAGCTGTGGTGAGAGTCCTCTTCTGGATTGCAACTGCCAACTTCTTATTGGATCCTCACATGCTGGAGAGCAGGGAGGGAAAGACAGCTTTACTGTGACTCTTATAATGGCACTGATCCCATTCATGAGGGCACCACTCTCAAGACCTTATCTGATCCTAATTACCTCCCAACCCACCTCCTAACACCATCACATTCAGGGTAAAGTTTCAACATATGGACTTTTCGGAGACAAAAACTTTCAATCCATACAATATTTTTTCATGAAGGTGTTTGATAGTTTGCATCTTTCAAGTAATTTGTTTATTTCATTTCTGTTATTCAATTTGTTGGCCTAAATTTTTAAAAAAAATTCTCTTGTTATTTTTAAAATATCTCTAGGAGTCTCCTCTGTCATTCCATATTTTGATAATTGGTATCTTTACTCCATTTTCCCCTATCATTCTGGCTAGAGATTTGTTGATTTTATTAATCTTCTTAAATAACTATTCGTTTCATTGACTTTCTATTTTCCTGTTTTGTATTTGTTTTCAGTTCTTCTTTGTATTACTTTCATTCTTATGATTAATCTAGGTATAACTTGCTATTATTGTTCTAGTTTCCTAAGGTGGAAGCTGAGATCATTGTTTTGCAACCTTTTCTATTTTTTTAGTATATATGTTCAATGCTATACATTTTACTTTATGGAATGGTTTATATGCATCTGACACTTTTGATATGCTGTTTTCATCTTAATTCAGTTCAAAGTATTTTCCCTTTTCCCTTTTGATTTCTTCTTTGTCTCCTGGGTTACTAAGAAATCTGTTCTTTTGTTTATAAAAATTGAGGGTTTTTGAAAAATTTTTTTTTTTTTTGTGGAATGCGGGCCTCTCACTGTTGTGGCGTCTCCTGTCGCGGAGCACAGGCTGCGGATGCACAGGCTCAGCAGCCACGGCTCACGGGCCCAGCCACTCCGCGGCATGTGGGATCTTCCCGGACCGGGGCACGAACCCGTGTCCCCTGCATCAGCAGGCGGACTCTCAACCACTGTGCCACCAGGGAAGCCCCAAAAATATTTTTGTTTTTGACTTTTACTTTAATTGCATTGTAGTTCAAGAACATACTTTGTATGATTTGAATCATTTCAAATTTACTTGAATTCATTTTATGATTCAGAATATGATCTATCATGGTAAATGTGTGCATTTGAAGATTTTATATATTCAGTTATTGTTGGATGGAGTGTTTCATAAATATCAATTAGGTCAAGTTGTTTGATAGTGTTATTCATCTTTAATATCCTTACTGAGTTGCTGCCCATTCGTTCTATCAGTTACTGAGAGAAGGGTGTTAAAATTTCCAACTGTAATTATAGATTTGTTTATTGCTTCTTATTGTCCTATCAGTTTTTGCTGAAGCTCTATTATTAGGGGCATAAACATTTAAGATACGTCCTCTTGCTGCATTGATCCCTTTAACATTATGAAATGACACTCTTTGCACCTGAACATATTTGTTGCTTCAAAATACTCTTTGTCTGAGAGAAATGTAGCCCCTCCAGCTTTCTTTTTATTAATGGTAGTATGGTATATTTGTTTCCATTCTTTTACTTCTTACATGTTTGTTTCTTGTAGGAAGCATACAATTTGTTCTTACTTTTAAGAATCCAGTCTGACAATCTCTTTTGAGTTGTTTAGACCATTTACATTAAATGTGGTTATCAGTATAGTTGAGCTTAAGTCACCATCTTACTATTTGCTTCTACTTTTCCACCTGCTTTTTGTTCTCTTTTTCCTTTTTTTCTGCCTTCTCTTGGATTATTTAAAATATCTTGATTAACCCATTTTATTCATTGTTGGTTTGTTAGGTGTTGTTTTAGGGTATATACCTGTAATTTATCATACTGTATTTTTGAGTAATATACCACTTTGGGTATTATATAAGAACTTTATAATGGTGTACTTCCATATTCCTCCTCTATTTCTGTCATTTTGGTCATACACTTTACTTCTCCTTTTTGCTATTTCCAGTGCTCTTCATGCCTTTGTGTTGATGCAGATTTCTATCTGGTATCATTTTCCTTCTGCCCCAAGGAGTTTTTAAAAACATTTTTGTAGTACATGTCTGCTGGTGATGAATCCTTTCTGCTTTTATTTATTTTCCTTCATTTATGAAAGATATTCTTTTGCTGGGAATATAATGAACAACTGACAGTTTTTTCTTTTAATAATTTGAAGATGTTGTTTTACTATCTCATTATGAGTTATATTTTTCTGCTTCTTTGTATTCCTTCTAATTTTTTATGAAAGATATTCTTTTGCTGGGAATATAATAAACAACTGACAGTTTTTTCTTTTAATAATTCAGAGATGTTGTTTTACTATCTCATTATGAGATATTTTTCTGCTTCTTTGTATGCCTTCTAATTTTTTGATTTGATGATAGGCATATTTAATTTTACCTCATTAAGTACTGGATATTTTTGTATTCCTATAAATTTTCTTGAATTTTGTTCTGAGGTGTATTTAATTGACCTTAAAATAGTTTCATCCCTTCAAAGCATTCTGTTAAACTTTGTTAGGCAAGACCAAAAGAGCCTTTATTCCAGAACTAAGTTTGTTTCATTATAAGCCAATATCCTTTTGAATACCTTACACCATCCTAGTTAATTACAAAGTTTTTTCTTTCTGGCTTATAGGAACAGAAATATTTCTGGCTTTCTGTGTTCCGTAGGGTTGGTTCCCTATGTTTCTTTTAGGTGATTCTTTATCTGCTGTTGAATAGTTTCCTCACCTCCATGCTCTAGTCAGTACTCAGATGAAGAGTTGAGGGGAACTTTTTGCAGATCTCTGGGGTTCTCTCTCTCTGCAGCTTTTCCCTCTATGTGCTCTGCTCAGTGAACTCTAGCCTTCTTGGCCTCTCCAAACTCCAAGATCTCTTTTCTCAGTTCAGTAGGGTCACTGGACTCCACCTAGTTCCCTCTTCCTCTTCTGATAACTGAAAACTCTCTCAGGACAGTAAGCTGGGGCAATCAAAGGTCACACCTCATTTATTTCCCCTCTCTCATGGATAATTTTCCCATGCTACCTTAGGTTCAGTGCTTGAAAATAACTGTCTGGTTTCTAAATTACTTCAGGCCAGAGGTAAAACTCGTCCCTATTACATCGTCTTTGCCAGAAGAAGTAGTATTTACTTGGCTAATTCTTAATTGTAATTTTAGTCTCTGGTTAAATCTCTCTTCCCTAGGTATGCCTGTCCTGATCACCCTATGTAAGGTAGGCTCCCCCTGTTCTCATAACATTTGGTTATTTTGCTTCAGAATTCTTACACAATTAAAAGGTTATAGTTGGGCTTCCTTGGTGGCACAGTGGTTGAGACTCCGCCTGCCGATGCAGGGGACACGGGTTCGTGCCCCGGTCCGGGAAGATCCCACATGCCGCGGAGCCGCTGGGCCCGTGGGCCATGGCCGCTGAGCCTGCGCGTCCGGAGCCTGTGCCCTGCAACGGGAGAGGCCGCAACAGCGAGAGGCCCGCGTACCGCAAAAAAAAAAAAAAAAAGGTTATAGTTATTTGTGGGTTGATTTGTTCAGTAACTACATCCACTACTAAATAATAAGCCTTGAGCAAAGACTATACTGTTAGATTCATCTTTGTATCCTTAACACCTAATACTATGCTTAGCGTATGGTATAATTCCAAATATTTGTTGAACAAATAAATGGTTGTAGGACAGCAACAGTGCACCTCTTTGTGTCACATCTGTGCCATTGTATTCTTATTTGCATTTTGTTGGAATGAAAGTAATATTGAAAATACATGCAGTTTATCTCAGAGTATTTTCATCTACTTAGCTAACAAAGAGCAACATTAACTTAGTAGACATATGAGGCTGTTAACATTTTGTTCTTCCAATATGTGAAATTCTAGTTTGTGTGCATTTCTACCTATCATAGTAGTTGTATGTGTATGTGTGTTTTTGTGTGTATGTGTGTGGAGGCTGGTTCATTTGGACTTACTTAGTATCATCAAAATCAGTTCCCTCATCATTGTCACAGATAGAGCCACTATTATGAATAGATTTTGTAGACTTCCAGATTTTTTCTATGATTTTCTATATAAAATTTGGCTTTGTATATTTCAACACTGTGTTGCTAGGAGAATATACATTTATGCTTCTTATAACTTGTAAAATTATTCTTTATCATATGAAATATCCATATTTCCACCTTTTAACTTTTTTTTGCTTTAATTTTATGTTGATTTATATTAGTATTGCTACAGGATTTTTTTGAGGAGATGATTTGCCTATTTCTTTTTGTAATACATTTGTTTTCAATCTCCTGATGACTAGTTTTTCTTATCCATTTAATAAATAAATCCATTCATTGTGATTTTTGATGTGTTTGGACTTGTTCTGGCCATCTAATTCTGCATCTTTATTTTCTCTGTTCTATGAGTTATCTATTGCCATGTATCTAATGCCCCCCCCAACTTCATGGCTTTCAACAACAATAATTTTTTAATTATCTTCCTTAGTTTCTATGGGTAAGGAATTCAGATGAGCAGAGAAGAGATGGCTTTTCTCTGTTCTATGATGTTTTGATTATCAGCTGGATTCATTTGGAAACTCATTCACTCAGACGTTTGGTAGTTAATGCTAGTGTTGGCTAGGAATCTAGCTGGCGCTTTTGACTGAACATCCTCGTGTGGCTTCTCCGTTTGGCTTGGGCTTCCTTACAGTATGCTGACTGGGTTTGAAAGTCAAGTGTACTGAGAGAGCCAGGTAGAAGCCATTTTGTCTTTTATGACCTAGCCTCAGAAGTCAGGAAGCATCACATTCACTGAATCCTATTAGTTGAGATATTTATAAAGTTCTATCTGGGTTCAAGGGAGGGAATGTAGACTTCACCCCTCTGTGGAGTTGTGTCAACTACACATTTTAAGGAGAACATGTGGCATGGTATGTATAGTGGTGTGACCACCTCTAGAAAATACAAATCTGCTGCGTCTTGTTTACATTTTTACCTTTTTTCCTATTTTTGTTGAATTGATACAGTTTGCTTTGTTCTATTTTCCCTCACTACTGGCTTCAAAGTTATACATTTTATACTTTTAGCTTACCAGTGATTGCTTAAAATTTTTAATATGCATATGTAAACTTACATTTTTCTAACAAACTTGGAGTTAATTCGTATCTAGTTCTAGCAAACAAGGCAAAAAGTAGCACACTTTTACTTCCCTCTGCCTACCTTACTCTACCAAAAAACATGTTGTAATTGACTGGATTTTAATATATGTTTGTTATTAAAATACATTTTAAAAATCAGTATTTATGTTCTATTTTCCTTTTGCTTGCTGAGAGGTGATAGAGTGAAATTCTTAATTTCACTGAGGGGTGAGACAATCTGGTCTTGTTAGACTCTTACTAGAAGTATGACTGGACAATTACTTTGTCTGAGCATTTTTGTCTTTAAAATGGGAGAATATCTAGACCTATTTCTACCTAATAGGTAGAAAAGATATGAGATGATATACATAAAGCACTTAGCACAATGCCTGACACTTAGTAAACTTTCAGTATTGTTTGAAGTATTATCAATGGTTTCTAAATATTTAAATATAAAAACTTCTTGGGAGTTTCCTGGTTGTCCAGTGGGTAAGAATCTGCGCTCCCAATGCAGGGGGCCCAGGTTGGATCCCTGGTCGGGGAACTAGATCCCACGTGCATGCCACAATTAAGAAGCCCACATGCTGCAACGAAGATCCTGCGTACTGCAACTAAGACCCAGCACAACCAAAATAAATAAATACAATATATATTTTTTAAAAATATAAAAACTTCTTGTGTTTTTCTTCTTATTAGTATCTTTTACTGCTAAAGATCTTCCAGCTTTTTTCTTTATTACCCTTGTCTTTCTCCCCAGGCATTACATGACAAGTATATTGGGTACATGGCTTGGATTTGTTGTGCAAGCATTGACATTCCTAAATACCGGTTTATACTTTGATTACTCTTATGTCAGTTAAATAAGGCCATTCTCAGTGAAAACTGAAAAAAATTCTTTAAAAATCGCATGAGATTGATTCTAACATTGACAGTGTGAACCGGTATTCATCACATATCCTTGCTACAAGATTAGAATATCTTGAATGGCATCTAGGCATGGGTCATAAGTGGAATAATATATGTCAGGATGAGGGAGTAGACTATAAATTGGTGATCCTTTTATTCTCCCTGGAAATTTGTTTTTACCACCAATTATTATCCAAGAACTTACCCTTTTTATTTCTATTTTAATCTCTTACCCTTTCCTCCTTTTGGTGTTTAATGAGCACTCAATTTTCACCTAGCTAAGAATACGTGGTAAAGTTGGGTAGCAATGATTAGAGGTTCAGGTTTAAAAGAATCAGAAATATTGTAAGCTACAGAGATGATTCAAAGTCATAGATAACAGCACGTGTACCTATCAGAGATGAAAGTGGGAAGGTAAGGATTTGGGTGGTACAGCAATAGGTAGGTGGGCTTTGTGGTGGCAATTGTAGCATAGCTATACTAAGGCAAAAGGGCGTCATGACTCACCATTATATCTCTAGAAATAAATCAGGAGGTTACAAAATAGCTTTAGATATTTTCCCATTTTGAAAAATAACGTATGGGACCAGTCAAATTATTCCTCCTAAGCAGTGACTCCAGGCTGATTGGTTACAATTGGTTGCAATCAGGAGGATAACTCTGTTAGAAATTCTGCTTGCATGTGGATTTGGAAGCGTTTGTAGGTGTTCTGAGAAGACTGCATGGGTCATCTGGAAAGTCATCGATCCCTTGAGGCATGTGGGAAAAGAGGAGCATAGTACACATCATATATATGAGCAAACCTCTTTATTAGCACAAAACCCATTTCTGTGACACATCTATTCTGAAGAAATTTCTGGGCAAAGAACAAAAATATAGAATAGTGGTTAAACAGTTGAGTCCTTGATTAAGACTGCCTGGGTGTGAAATCTAACTCTAAAACCTGCTAGTCATGTCTGTATGAGAAAGTTATTTACCTTTTCTCTGCCTCACTTTTCTCATCCATAAAATGGAGTTAATATTAGCTAACTTATAAGGCTGTTGTGAGGATTTAACAAGGTAATACGGGTAAAATACTTACAAGAGTGGTATTCACATCCTAGGCACTCAATAAATATTAGCAATGATTCTTAACACTTGAGAGATTGACAGTGGGGATGTGGAGAGTAAGTACAAAATATTTGGAATATGTTCTTATACTTGCGATGATTTTTTTAAACTTATTGTATCTCAGGATATCCTTAAGGATTGCTGTTGGTGCACAGATTGTTAGAGGAGATAGTCCAGTGCAAGTGAAAGAACACAGCTCAAGGCTTTTTGAGTTCTGGATATGGGCTTGGAGAAGTCAACCTAGTTTTTTAAGCCTCATTTTTTCCTTTTCTTCCTGACAAGAATATTAATCTTTGTTCTTACTGCCTCACAGGGTTGTCAGAAGATGGAATGCTTTATAAATTATAAAGGGTTGTAGGTGTCTCACATCCTTTTTGGGAGCAGCTGTATATAAATTATAAATAAAAAGTACTATGCAAATATAAGGAATTATTACTGTTGTATATTCTGGATGTGCCATTCTGAGATATGCATCCACTTAACATTAGTTTGTGTGTGTGTGTGTGTGTGTGTGTGTGTGTGTGTGTGTGTGTGTGTTTGCCTATGTAGGAAGGTACCTGGTTCTAAATAACTCAGTGTGTGTGTGTGAATGAAATGCATATATATTGAAAAATGCCTTATGACAAGTTGATTGTCCTAGAAGGAAAAGGAAAAGAAAACTCTTAAGTTGTGCTAAAAAATCGAATCATCTGACAGTCACAGTCCACCAGAATGCCCAAGCACAGCTGGCCGAAAGTACAGCAGCCATTCATCACTCAGTCTTGGGAGACAGTGACCAATATAAAGTGCAGGTTGCTTGGAAGAGCAGTTCTTTGGACACAGAATGGTCTTGGGAATATATTGTCAGGTTTATATATAATTATCATTTAAACTGAAATGCTCTTCTCAGGCAAACAGGGGGTAACCTTGTTATGGTACCCCAATCTTGACTCTTTGGGGACTGTATTCTAGTTGTGTTCTGCTTTGGTTTGGGTTTAAGAGGTAAAGAGGCATTGACATATTATATTTGACTTGATTTGATGAGAGATGGTCTTATGAAGTCTCCATATTTTCTTAATGAAGCCCATATTCTTATACTTGAAGAAAAAAAGGCTGTACTGTTTGGTCCTTGCTTATTTCTCCAGTCTCATCTCTTCCTGCTCAATGCTAGCAATTTGCACTCCAGCCCTCTGAACAATTTGTGGTTCCCTGAAAAATTTTTTCTCCTGCTTTGAACAGATTGTTCCTTTTGCCTCCAGCATTTAAACCTTAAAATTCATCTCTTCTGTCTCCTCCAGCAAGTCTTCTCTAACTCCACAAGATTAGATCACGAGTCCCTACTATGTGTTCTCCCAAGGTGGCCGTTATGGTGTCTGTGATCTGGACCATAATTTCTTGTTTATTTGTCTGTCTCTCTTACTAGGCCGTAAGCAACTTGAGGGCAGGTTATTGGGTAAATTGAATTTCAGTTTTAACTGTGCTGTGGTCTGTATAATCTTGATCATGACTGCTTCTCTAAAACTTGTTTTCTTTATCCATAAAATTATTAGACTAATACCTGCTCTTTTAACCTTGCAGAATATTATGAGGATGAAAAACAGATATAAATGTGAAAGCAAATTGAAAGCAAAACCAACATAAATGTAATTTTTAAAAAGTGCTATGGAAATAGGGCATTTAAAATTTTTTGTCTTTTTGATATAAAAATTAAACATTTGTGTTCGCCCTCAGAAGAAGATCTGAGAAAGAGTTTGGTAGAATGGGTTACTATTGAAATAGAAGAGATTATATAGTCCTGGAGATTAGGAATAAAATCTTTATGCTTCTGGATCTTGGGCTTAGCTAGCTAGAGATCGACGCTGCTTCCATGGCAAACTGACTCATAAATGTAGCAGATACTAAGCTACTCTGTTAAAAAATTGTGAAGTCTCTTTTGGGGGAATCATTGTAATTAGGAACTTGGAAATGGTTTTGATGCAGTGAGTGCGTTTTGTGATGAGGTCTTATTTATGAAAACATACTGTTGAAGTTTGAGAGGGCCCCCCAAATAACATTCCTCTTTCTGGTCTAGGTGCTGTATCCATTGAGAATTAAGACAAAGGAGTAAGGCAGATGAGAGAGAAAAACATCACCTTTGTTATTCATAAAACTGATAGTGGAAATTACAGCTTATAAATATAGATGAATGAGCTTATTAACACTGAACCTAGAGTTAAATAGATGTTTTCACCCAGTCACAGATAGTACTGGACCCCTGTGAAACTATCAAAAATGTAGAGGGACAGAGCTATACACACATTCTTTTTGGGAGGACTGGCACCTAATGGGATGAGAAGATATGCCCAGATACTTTTTCCCAACTCACTAATCAGATTAAGCAGTTTTGCCTCTTCTAGAGGCAAAGAGACTGGGATGAGGGCAGGAATATTATTCTGGTCAAACTTTCTCCTCATTTGAGCATAATAAAAACCAAACAAACCAAAAGGCAACAACAGGAGTGGGAAAGAAGCAGTACCTATTTAACAAGAATCTATCCATTTGTTCCACCTGGGGAGTGCCATTTCTAAAGGATTATTTGTTCACAGGCTTTAGCTGAGTGATTGACTTAGCAGGGAGCTACATTGTGATACCATCACCTATCTCAGAACTCAAGACTGTGAAAGAAACACCTGATATAATAGGAATGAAGAAGCCTCTTGCTGCCACCACTATAAAAGAAAACTAAGCTTTTCTGTAATAGAAAACTAAGCTCCCAATTTTTAAAGCCATCTGACGATTTGTAATACTAAACATTGACTTTGTGCCACAAATTTTGCATACCTCACAACAACACAGAGACAGTTGCTATTATTCCCACTTATTTTGAATATAGGAGCCAAGGCTCAGAGAGGTGAAGTAACTTGCTCAAAATCATAAAGACAGCAAGTGAGATTCAAAGTCAAGATTGTCTAAATCTAAAGCTCATTATTGTGAAAATGAAACAAAATACAGAAAACGGAGAACTCAGGTTTTTCTTACAGCTGTTCTCTGATTTGGATGGGCACGGCTAGTGCGATTTCATACTAAAGCCAGGTCCATGTTAAAGCTTTATTTGTGGGTTCTGTTTTGCTTCTCTGGAAGTGTGTAGATTTCTCCATCAGTCTATGTGAGATGAATAACAGTCTGGACATTTGGATGAAAGTGATAGTGGGTTAGAATGGAAAAATATTGGCAGCCACGGGAATTGTTTTACAGCTATAATTATGCCACTCTTGGCTGCTAAAATGATAATAAATGAAATGCATCTTTTAGAAAGGACTGGAAAGAACTCCACCTTAATCACAGAGATCACTTAGAAAATTTGTCTCTGTATTTTGAACTTTAAGCAAGATAAATTTGAGCAACTGTGAAGATGTATCCGGTATACATTTGTGTATTAAAGTATAAACTGTTCTTTTGTAGTCCACTCTAGGGTCCCCATATATCCTGACCTAAATGGCGTCTCCTCTCCCATGATGTTGGGTATACTCAGCTATAAAAGAAAAAGCTAGTGTTCTCCTCCTGTGCATTTCTCCTTTACTTTTACACTACTACCACGTTTACAACACTTATGACACTTTTGGTCACCAAATGTGTGGAGCTTTTTCCCCACAACAAGCAGTTCTCTGTGACACCAGCTGGGTGTCCTGCAATTTAACTCAATTCTGACACTATTTACCTGGCAATGTTAGGGGCTCAGTCCCACAAGACTCCTCTCACCTACTTCAGGTGCCAATCTCAGGTAGTATACTTTTATGGAGGCTTCATCATGAAGGCATGATTGATCATAATTAACACCATTTTCAGCTTTTCTCTCCTTTCAAGAAAATGGGGAGCGGGGTTGAAAATGCCAAGCTTCTAATCATGGCTTGTTCTTTCCAGTAACTAGCCCTCCTCCAGGAGCCACCCAGGAGCCCACCCAAAGTTGCCTCATTAAAACAAAATATACTCCTATCACTCAAGAAATTACAAGGGTTTCAGGAGCCCTGTGTCAAGAACCAGAAACAAGGACAAATATTAGAACAAAAGATGTTCCCAGTTCTCTTATCACACAGGAAATTACAAGAGTTTCAGGAACTCTGTGCCAGGAATTAGGGGCAGAGACCAATATATATTGCTCTATTATTTCACACCAGCTTAAAGGAAAACTCTGTTTTGTCATTACTTAAATATTTTATGCTTCAAAATGATTTTTAACAAAGAGGTGTAAAGGTGGCACCCTGGTGAAATACAACAATTTGAGGATTTGGAGTCAAATCTGGGTTTGAATCATGGGCTTTCTGTTTACTGGCTAAGTAATTTTGAAAGGCTCAGTTTCCTTATTTGTGACATGAGAATCCTGACAGGTACTGTTGGCTCTGTCTCTGGAGTATTAATAAGTCAGATGCAAGCACAGGGTACTAATATTTATTGAGCTGCCATCTCTGTGAGTACTTTGAAGGATATCACTTAATATTTGCAATAAGACAGCTTCAGATTGGCTGCATACACTAAAATTTAAACTGTAGTGCATATTCAGGATTTCTCTTCCCCATCTCTTTCTACCCCAAAAAATGTGAGGAAGAGATCCAATATGGGTCAAGGGTGAAATGGATTTCAAGAAGAGCCAGAATTCATAATAATCTACTCCACATCTGTCATGATTGTTGCCATCTCCCGGTGCTGTTGTCACTCACCTCCTTAAAGGAGATGAGCAGGGAAGGAATTCCAGGGAAGTAAATACTAATTATTCTTAGCTAGAAGTTTGGCTTCAAATCCCCACATAATCTCCCAAGCTGCTGAATGTGATACAGGACACCAAGACTCCGTTTGCCTTTGCGATGCAAGGTTCAGAATCAAAGTAGCCTTAAGTATTTGAATCTCCCATGGGAAAAGAGACTACCCAAGAAGGAAGCCAACAGAGGAAACCATAGCCTGAGAAAGGAGATGACACAGGAGAGAAAGACTTAATTCCTAATGAAATGATCCAACCATAGCTGAAGACATAATTTCTCTGGAGTTTTCAGTTAATGAGCTAATAAGTATCTTTTATTGCTTAAGTCCATTTGAGCTGGTCTCTGCCCCTTGTAATCAAGAGATTCCTGCGTAATATATGCATGAACAGAGACAGAGGACATGGATTTCAGGAGATGGATGTGACAGAAATAGCAGAGAGAAGGTTAAGATGATTTCATAACTGAGGTGAAATGGAGCTTTGGAGAGGAAAAGTAGAATATGGCTTTGGGGATGATATTCTGAGTGACAGAATAATCATAATGAAGATTGTTTCCTACTGTGCTGGATTTCTGCCTTTGTCCCTCCAGATACACTTTGTCCCTTTCCACCTTGCTCTTTGCCCTAGGATCCTGACCTGTGTGAGTTATGTAAACAAAAGCATCTGTATCTCCTGGCTGCTGGTAGGGTGTAGCCAATGAGGAGAAACCAGAATACATCTCTCTAGTTCCTTTGCTGGCTGTGTCTGTGAAAGACCTTGGTTCTTCTCAGTATAGCCTGATCTTCACGATTCTGTCCTGCTGGGTTCTTTATGTAATTCCTCCCACCTTACATCTTTTCAGGCTTATTGTAATCACAGTCATGGTGCTGCTAGCCTCAGGTTCCTGCACTATCTCTTGTGGTTCCTCTGCTCTCACCCACACCTTTGTAGTTAGTCCCTTGGTAAATCAACACACCTGGAATTATTTTAATTTGAGTGTTTCGTCTGTTTCCACTTGGAATACCAAACAGATACACCTTGATAATTAATTCATAAAAGGACATGTTTATGTTGTAACAGTTTCCTCATCTATATCGAGTGCTTTAACATTTTCCAGTTTTCATTAGTCTCACAATAACCTCAGAAGGTAAGCAGGTCAGGTGATGTTATTCCAATTTTGTAAAGGAAACCAAGGCTTGGATAAGAAATAGATGTCCTGGGTCACACAACCAACAGGCTACTCTTCAACCAATGTCTTTTGACTCCAAAAGCTGTGTATTTATTCTGTCACACCTTGATTTATCAGGAATAAACTAATTCGATTAAAGTGATTGCATTTTACTCTTTCTCTTTTATCTCTAAACCAATAAGTAGGTGTTATAGGAATAAGTGTAAACAGATATAGTTCTCCGTTAGATAGATGCAACAGACATGTGGTAACATCCAAACAGAGAAAAATTGTGTAAGTGGGCAAATAATGAATCTATATTCCGCATATGAAGAGCCACCTTTACATAGGCTGCAAAACTGGGGGGCAAAAATGATTATAGATATGTTTGCACATCTTAAAACAATCAACAGTTCAATATGATTTATGTAGTTGAGATAGGCTAAAACCTCACTAGTATAACAGCTGAGTCATTTGTCTTAGCAAGAATCTTGTTATTGGCAATCAATAATGCAGCCAGGATGACTGATGGCTTTGTTTTCTTGCAGTGCCTCAGCTAGTCTGAATTATTTATTTGACATATTGCCTCTTGGCGGATGTAAGGAAACCACTGATAATATGTTTGCATTGCTTGGGTGTACATCTGAGAAGGAAAAATGGGTGTTTTCTTCCTGTCTCTGGTCTTGGGGCATATTATATAGGTAGTGGTATGTTTTGTAGAATTGTCATGTCATCCACTACGTGTATTGGGAAGAATGAGACAAAGAAGTTTTAAAAGTGCCATTCTGGTTGTCCTAAAATGGAATAAACTTCATTACTGTCAAGAGCACAATTCATTGGCAGATATCTGACTTCTTTCCAGCCACAGTGAATATATATGGGCCCAGGGCTCTATATACCACACTCTATTGTGATTTATACGGTAAGATGTCTTTCTTTCCCAATAGACAGGGAGGTCTTTGAGGACAAGAACTGCATCTTATTTGTCTTGGTAATCCCAGTGCCTGGCGCAGAGTCCCACATACAGTAGTTACTTAATAAATGTTTGCTGATGATTGAAATTCAAGAATGAATTGATCAGGCAAAGAATGTGTAGCCTTTGCCTTAGGTTTAGAAGTTGTTAACCTCATTCAATAAAGTACTGCTTTGGAGAGAGGCATAAACTAGAAGTCAGATTTTTTTTTTTCCTTTTTGAATCTCAGTGACAGTAGGCAAGTTATTTAACCACCTCAAGCTTCAGTCTTCTTTAGGCAAAGTAAGACAATACTTTCTTCATAGTGTTATTATGGAAATTCAAATGTAAAATTAACTTGAAGAACTTTGTAAACTCTAAATGACGATATAAATAAGAAATTTACACGAGGGTAGTGTTTTACTGTTAAACTGGCTTTACCAAAACAATAGCAACAAAAATCCAGCTCTGACTTGTAGCATTTGCCAATTTGTATGGTATAAATACTCCCACCGTGGCAGATTTCAAACTTACAAAGGTTTGAAAACTAGCTAACAAAATTCCTGAATATTTAACAACTGGCTCTTAGGAGCTGGCTGCTAGACACCACTGGGTGAGAAGAAGGGATTTGGCTTAGATGAGTAAGAAATGTGATGCCCTTAGTATCTGTTGACATATGGAGGAGAGTTCTGTATTTTGAGAGGGAAAAGCAGCAGGATATTTCTGGCAAGGATAGACTGAGGCTTCAGTTCTGTACTGAGTTGATTAATATGACACCATTGTAGTGATTATCTTAGTCACAGAGAGGTACCCAGATATTCTTTCACCCTTAACAGAATTTTGGGGCGCCAAAATTGAATGACTCATTTAACAAATATTTATTTATCTTGGGTGGGCAGAGGGTCCCTGCTGGAAAAGTACTAAACGTGGTGAATCATTAGGTGATTTGGGGTTCAAGGAACAGGTTCACATTGGCCTTTTTTTAGGGAAAGGAGGTTTAATGGAAGTGTAACAGGGAACAAGTCTGACTACATGTTGAATCTGTTTCTTTTACTTTAACCTTTGCTTCCCGGTTGCTTTTGTTCACTAAAAGGATACTGTCTATACACAATGGCCTGCCTCAGGGAACCCTGCCCCCTGCCTGAATGTTAAACCGAAGTGCCTTTGTTCAGGGAAGCATCCTGACCCTGTCCACCTGTGGATGGCAGCAAGAAAGGAGAAATTACCACATCCCCTCCCCGAGGCAGTCATTCCAGGGGATACTTGCAAAACTTACGGCCTTTTTACTTTACTTCCTCATCACCTCCCCCTCTCTGTGCTATAAAAGAAACTGGCATCCAAAGCCCGAGAAGATGGTTATTTAGAGACACTAGTCTGCCATCTTCTTGGTCTGCTGGCTTTCCAAATAAAGTCATATTCTCTGCCTCCACACCTCATCTCCGGTTTGTTGTCCTGTCGTGCGGCGAGCAGAGCAAGCTTGGACCCGATAACAGAAGGACACCCTGGACCTGACCAGGAGATATCAGAATTCGGGACAGCTCTATAGGTATCTCTTCTCTTGGTCTTCATGATCTCTCATGGCATCTTGGTTTCTCTCTATTCGTCTGCTTCATCTTTACCACACTTTTAGTAATGCAACAGACACGCAATTGTGTTTTAGGTCACATTTTTGTCTGATGGGGTTAACGTACCCTAACCCATATTCATAGGGACATAACAAAAGTTTAGTGTGACTAAGTTAACGTGCAAATCAGGAAGTGATTTTCAACTTTTAGTGTACATTAGAGTCACCTGGAGAGTTAGTGAAAATCAGATTCTGGGAATGCAGCTAGAGTCACTATAATTCAATCGCCTGGGGTGGAGCCCAGGAAGATAAGTAGCGTAGATGATCTGACGCAGGTGGTTGGAAAGAGACATGTGCAAAAAACATGCCAAGTTTTAAGTACCTTACCTTTCATGGTTGGACTTTATCTTCCAGGTCAGTGGTTCTCAACTAAGGCTGCACACTGGAATCACTTGGGAGCTTTAAAAAATGTACTGGTGCTTGACATTCAAAAAATTCGAATTCACTTGATCTGGTATGTGGTGTAGCATGAGGGTTTTTTTTTGCGGTATGCAGGCCTCTCACTGTTGTGGCCTCTCCCGTTGCAGAGCACAGGCTCCAGACGCGCAGGCTCAGCAGTCATGGCTCACGGGCCCCCAGGCACTCCGCGGCATGTGGGATCTTCCCGGACCAGGGCACGAACCCCTGTCCCCTGCATCGGCAGGCGGACTCTCAACCACTGCGCCACCAGGGAAGCCCGCATCAGGACTTTTTAAAAGCTCCTCAAGTGACTCTAAATGTGCAGCTAAGATTGAAAACCATTGTGCTGTGGGGAGCTTCTGAAGGGCTTTAAGCAGGTAAACTGTTTAAGAGGGAGGTGTTTGAATTACTCTTAACAGCCGAAGAGAGAAGGGAACGAGAGCTATAACACTGGTAGTCTCAAACAGGAATGAAAGGACAGGATATTTTGACCAGAAAGTGGGATAATCAAATTTAAGATTTCAAAGGTAGAGGACAAGTTCCAGGTGAATACAAGAACTGCAGTGTGGCCAGGGGCTTGAGTGGTTGAATTAGAACATAAGTAAAGGTCGCTGGAGTTAAGAAGGTCAATGAACAGAGAAGCTGGGCTAGAAGGTAGTGAGTAACAAGGAGGGATAGAAGGGATATTGTCGTGTTTAAGAATCTCAGAGAAAGATGGTTTTTACAGAAAGACGGGAGAGTAATAAAGGTCTGGAGGTAGGATATCATGAAACGAAGTATTCTGACCCTACATGGCGACTCTGGGAAGAAAAGGAGGTGACTGTGCATGAGAGAGAAAGGAAAAAAGAATAGGAAAGGAAAAATTTGGAAAGGGGTTACTGGGGGCATGGTTATCTAAGAGATAACAGGTATTAGTTAAGTCAGGGGTTGGAGAGAATATTCCGGGATCAGATCCACCATTCAGCAATTGAAAGAGCTGTAGAGGGTGCACTAGGAATGTCAGAATGAAGACTGAGTTTGGCGCTGGGGTAGAATGGAGCTGGGAGTCGTTGGGGCTGCCCACAGTATTACAGTTCTCTCTTCTTCAGGGTGCGTGGCATAACTGTACTTTCCATCCTTCTGGAATCGAGGGTTTTCCTTTGGCTTGCAAGGACCAACGTGACAGGTGAACAGAAGTGATGTGTGTTACTTCTAGATAGAAGCTGTAAGAGCTTGTTCAGGATGTACCATATCCGCTTCGATCTGCCTTGGCAGACATTGACATTTTAAATACTGAAGCCGTATCAACCTGGGGTCCTGGACCAGGGCCCTCCTGCTGATCCATGATAGACACAAAGCAGGAACAGGATTGAGCCTTTGTGTTATTTAAACCACTGAAATTTTGAGTTTGTTGGTTACCTCAGCATAACCTAGTTTGTTCTGACTGATGTAGAAATTAGTGCCTCAAAATGGTGCTGCTGTTAAAAAAATTAAATATATGGCATTGGCTTAGGGACTTAATGGTAAAAAACAAGGAGCTGCTTCAAAGACTGGAAAAGTGATCATCCGTGCTGTTCTGTGCTGAAGCATTTGCTCACATTGGCACTTGAGGTGACTTGGGAGGCAGACTGATGAGTGCAGGTCCATGGTAAAAGTTCAGAGAACAAAGCATTAGTATCATGTGTTAGTTGTAGATGGCTGTATTGGGGGAAAAAAGGGCAGATTTGCAAGCAGGAATGAAAGGAAATAAAATATATACACAAAAAAGTACTTCACAGAAAAGTAAAATACTTCACATTTCCAAACAGAAAAAGATACAATTGAGAAAACTTTGGAACAGAAAAGAACAATGAAAACAGGATTCGAGCAAGCATCAATTTAAAAGTATGGCTATCACTCCCATTGTAGATTGGTTTACCTCAAAGTAGAGGTCCAACTAAGAATGTGTTGCCCAATTATGTGGCATAACATGGTACAGAGCTCTCTAGCAATTGTCCTAGTTTTCTGGCACTTTCAGTGCAAAAACTGTGAAGGTCCAAGGCAAACTGGAAAGAGTCTGTGATGGACATTTTGCCTGAATGAGAAATGAGCCTTGTGGTTTTAAGCTGCTGAACATGTTGGCATAGCTTGTTAGTACAACATAAACTAGCCTATGTTGACTGCTGCAGGAAGAGAGGGATCACAGTATGGGGAATAGATGTGGGGAGCTGACCAAAGTACTCTATTTTTACTCCTAATGAAGTATGAGGAAGTGAGGCCAATGGGATTAGCTAGGCTCAGAATTCTAATGGTACTCTGGGTCAGAGTGCTGCCAGTTGAGGCTGGTGGCACGTGTAGGCAGAAGGCATATTTACTTTGACAATTTTTCATTTGTTTTTCAAGCGAACTCCCTAAGGACGCTTAAAATAATTTAACCCACCCCTTAAATTCACACGCAAACTTTTCGATGCACATCTATTGCATGGTATGTGGTATCCTTATCCTGTGAATTTTTGGGGGGTCTCAGCACTTGTGGTCAGCTAGAGGTTTCTAGACCAGTTTGAACTGATTAGGGAAAGCCTTAGTTGTTGCCTTTCTAGCCTCCCTTTGGAGGATAACCTTAGGCTCAGAATTATAGTGATTGAATGTGAATGAGATCTGGGACTTTTTATTTTTATTGACTTTTCTTGTTCAAATGAAATGAATATGCATTGTACTGGGAAGGCAGACGGGGCTCTTACCAGTGCAGCTGAGAACAATTAGTTCTTATTTGCCTAACACCATTTCTTAATGTGCAATTGTAAAACTTTTCACAGGATGTTTTAAATGTAATCAATTTTTCATTGCTGTTCCTAATAATTCAAAGAGCCTGACATTTGCGATCAAGCCAACTGTGGTCGATACCCATTTTCCCTTAGTTAAATAGGAATTTAACTCAGTGACACAAGTGGAGGCTTCTGGAACGAATTCTGTGTACTTATTCTTTTGGCTACCCGAGATGCATGAGTTTGCAGGACAGACTGTCAAGTATCACAGGGCCAGTGGGGCTTACTGTCACCAGCCCCCTCAGAACTCACAACCCGGCCCTACTACTTCCCAGAAGTGTACACTTTGGTGACTAGCTTCTCTACACCTCTGTTTCCTCACTTATAAAATGAGAAATAATTTTTTTAGTAGAATTGTATTAAGAGTAATTGAAATAATGCATATTGTTAATCAGGATATATTACTCGCTGTTAGCTGCCAGTGACAAAGATCCAACCCAAACCAACAAAAACTGAAAGGGAATTTGGGGCCTTGACAGGATTCAGCATATGTTACAGCCAAATGTGGCACCTTGGCATGTTGAATATTTTAAACTGAAGGAATTTGAGAAATGGCAGGTATAAGAAGGACTTTCTGAAATTCCCCTGAAGCAAGTCAAAAGACCCTCATGTGGGAGGTGCCCTCCCTATACCTGGAGGAAAGGAGCATCCTTGTCTCCAAAGATGGAGGGACACTGAGAGGAATTTGAGCAAACAGGCTTTGCTAAGTTCCCGCCGGGTTGCTGCTCTTAGCTCATACTTTTCTGTCCTATCACATTTTCTCATGACTTTGCACTCTTCATCAAAACTAATATAAAAAACACTCAGGTTGAGTTGTTTCTTTGGGTCTTCATTTCCTTACGAAGGCCCGTGTCAGGTAAAACTTACATTAAATAAATCTGTGTGCTTTTCTCCTTGTTAATGTCTTCTGTTATAGGGGTTCAGCTGAGGTGGGCATAGGAAAGATACTTTCCTTTCCTTCGACTCATGTAGGAAGCATATGTACAGTTTTGCTGTTTTCAGGGATAGCGGGATCCAGGCACTCAAATAATGCAGGCGTCTTCTTTCTGCTGTTTGTATCAATATGTGGTCTCATCCTTTCCTTTTCAGATCCAGGTTCTAAGTCAGGGGCGCACCAAACAGGTTTCGAACCATGAGGAAGAAAAGAGTTTGGGGAGAATAAACAGAGAAAAATGGCAGGTTAATGACTTTTTCAATAGTTTTCACGGTTTACCTTCACACTACTTCCTTGAACATCTCTTCATCATATTCTAAGCCAGGGATCTGTAAGCTACAGCCAGCCAGTGGGGCCATATCTGGCGGCTGCCTGTTTTTGTAAAAGGAATGTCGTTGGAATACAACCACACTTGCTCGTTTATGTACTGTCTTTGGCTGCTGTTATGCTACGATGACATTGTTGATTAGCTGTGATAGCGATCACAATGGCCTGCAAATCCTAAAATGTTTACTATCTGGCCATTTCCAGAAAAAGTTTGCTGGCCCATTACAGAAAAATGTTTAAACTAGTGATCTTCGAAGTGGCTTGGTTACCAGATAGTATGCAAGACAGCCCATTGAGAAAACAGAAAAATATATTTCAGCTTGTACTTATTCTCATTTTCTTTTTTTAAATTTCAGCTTTATTAAGGTATAATTGACAAAAAATTGGAAGATATTTAAATTGTACATTGCAGTGATTTGATATATATTTATATTCATTGTGAAAGGATCTAGTTAACATTCATCACCTCACATATTTATTTTTGTGTGTGTGTGTGTGTGAGAACATTTAAGTTCTACTTTTAGCAAATTTCAATTATACAACACAGTGTTATCATTTATAGTCAACATGCTATACATTAGATTATAGTCAACATGCTATACATTAGATCCTCAGACCTTATTCCTCTTATAGCTGAAAATTTGCACCCTTTAACCAATCTCATCTCTCCCACCCCTTCAGTCACTGGCAATCACTTTCTAGGAGTTTTTTTTTAGATTCCACGTATGTTACCATGCAGTATTTGGATTTGTCTGTCTGGCTTATTTCATTTAACATAATGCCCCAGGTCCATCCATGTTTTTGCAAATGGCAGGATTTCCTTCTTTTCCATGGTTGAGTAATATTCCATTGTATTTGTATACCACACCTTCTTTATCTCTTTTTCTCATTTTCTTTCTAAAATATTTGAAGAGTAAACTTTTCTAATATTTACTATATATCTTGACAGTATTTAGTGAATGTATATAACTAAAATATATATTTTATATAATATATATTTGTATAATGTGACATTAATATTATATTAAATATATAGATATGTATTATATTCATATTAAACTGTAAATATATAACATAATATTTATATTAAATATATAAGTTATATTTATAAGTATTTAACAATATATATTATATAAACATATTAACATGTAGTATTTATGTACTTAATCTAATATATAAACATATACGTATATATACTGTATTAGACAGAAAGAAAAGAACTCAAAATTCTGTACTCTTTGGAACATCACTTTAGGACCGTACACCTGTGTTTAACTCTACTCTCCTTCTCACCCCAGCTGGCTCTATGTATTTGTTCCTGTGCCTCTCACTCTGCTTGATGAGGTGGTATGCTAAATCTGTTCATTTAGAGATAGATGTAAAATAATAAAAATGTAGCAGAAGGAAGAGGAAAGGAGGCAGGCTGTGTCTCTGATTATTGAAGCCAGGCACATTGTAGAAGCATCAAAAGAATAAGCAGTAAGATCTGTCTTATTTCTGAATTTTAAGAGAATGGTATTTCTACTCATTTATCTTTGCCTGGGATTTGAACAAATACAGGTTTTCTGGCAGCAATTATTGATTTTTCAATATTTGTAGAAAATGACACATGTTCTGCCACATGTGATATTTAGGAAGTGAGGTGAGTTCTGTAAATCCAGAGGATTGGTGATCATGCTACCAGGGCAATTTGTAAAATATGTTAAAGCTGATTAATAAGAAATAGAAATGTCAATGAGTTTGTTAAAGTGAAAGAATAAAGGGGTGTTGGAACTCAGTGGGAATACCTCAGGCTTGATTCTACAAGGACTGGCTGGGCTCAGAGTGTGGCAGCCTGGATCAACCTTTCATCCTCCTGGGAAGATTTGGTTATGGGGCAAAGAAACCTTTACTGGGGAGCAGTAGGTGTATTCGAGGAGGGGGTCATGTTTCCTGATGTTCTTTCTGTCAATCTGGCCCTCTTTTTTGTAGGTTTTGCTGCTTGGATCTGTTGTATTTCTCCTCCACTTAAAACATACATATGTGCATGAGAGAGGAAAAACTGTTGTGATGTGGGGAAGGTTGCTTACGAAATATGGACCCATTTGCATAAGGGGTGGGAAGAAAGGATGGAGGTCCTAAATCTTCATTCTAAGATAAGAGGTTCCTGGAACCTCTTGAAGTGGGTGGACCAGATTGACTCTAACCAATGCCAGGGCAGGCATTGGCCCCAAGGTTTCTGCTATAAAATTTCCACTGGAGAGAAGAGATGGGGCCAGCAAACTGGCTTCTGCACTAAATCTGTTGAAAGGGGAGGAAGGAAGAATGAGTCTGCGTCTTTGACAAAATGATGGTCCAAGTTCTTCCCTATCCCTGCCCACCTTCCTATAGCAAGTTTGTGCCGTGGGGAAATGCAGAGAGAAACCTGTTCCAGAGTTGTGGTACTGGAAACCTGGGTCCGTTTTGGTGTGGGTCAGACTTGACTGAATATTACAAGTGAGGGAACATTCTTCTCTCGTAATTTGAGGAACATTTACTTTCTTGGCAAGGAGTTGTATGACGGAATAGAGCAGGAGATCTGACCTCAACGTCCTTGTTTCAGATGAGACAGGCAGCCCAGAGCAAGGAGCCAATGACTCTTTCCCAAGCAACCAATTTCCTGTAGTTGTTGTGGGATGTACCAACCACAAGGGGGCACCACTGGGCAGTGAATCCCGGTCTGAGGCAAAAGAAATTAACTAGCCTTTTTGAGACTGGGGGGGGGCGGTTCTGGAAGGAGCAGGGGAAAGAAGTGCTGCATAGGGAAAGACTAGATTTCTTGCTTATATGGGTAGGTTGGGGGCATGAGTTGAAACCATTGTTCCCACCCCGTTTGTGAAGTGGGGGACGGTAACCACACTTGCAGTGTGCCATGCAGTGCTGTGCTAGCTTTTGAGGTCACAGAGGTGAATTAGACATGTGATGTCTGTGATGATCGGCTTACTCAAGTGTGCAATGAGACAGATAAGAAGAACCCGTGATCTTGGGACATAGTCAAGAAAGGCTTCTTGGAATAGAATGTGGGAACTGATTCTTAGCAGGAAGTGAGGGGACTAAGGTTGTGTCTGTGCAGAAAGCCCACTTGTGAGAAAGAGTAGAGGTATCATAAAGCAGTGTAACCCAGTGAAAGCAATTTGGTATGACTGGGGAGAGGGCTCTGTGGGAGAGTAGCACCCAACTGGAGTTCTTACAAGGTAGAAAAACTTCAGGTCATCAGATGAAAGGCCTTGAATGCCAAGCTAAGAAGTTTGGATGTTAGACAAAATGCAGTGAGGAACCATTAAAAGATTTTGTAAAAGGGTAATATCATTGCGTTTTTGTTTCATCAGGTTCATTTTATTATGAGTTAAGATATATTGAAGATCTAGAGGCAAAGTAATCCTGTGGGTGAGAATTGTAGTAATCAGGATTTGTTATCAAACCTTATGCACACCATCTGTAGCAGTCATCATGTGACCTGGAATTTGGACAAATAATATGCTTGCCTTTGCAGATAAAGTCCTGTGTACCAATCTCAGACCAGATAATTGAGATAACTCAGATGTGAAATCCAGTGTCTTTAACTTTTTGACCTATTCAGCCCTAATTGATGTCCTTTCTTCTCAGCCACTCATATGTCTACTTTTGTTCCTCCACAGTATTAACTTGGGTATTGATCACTCACTGTATGTGCTTGTTGGGTCCCAGAGTTTAGGATAAGTCCCAAATTATGAATGTGCAGTAAACAATGTTGTCATCTATTCAGTGGTGTAATATGATTTCTCCCTTTATGCCTCATGAGACTGTAATTGCAAGTCTTACTTCTAACCCAGTAGTGTGCTCGTTTCTTTCTGGTCATTTTATGAAAAGCTATTCTCTGAGGTCAGTCTAGAAGAATCACGGTACACATTAATGCATGCTAAAGGCTCTGAGAAGCCCTGAAGGAAAGACTCTGGCATTGCTTTTTAAATCGGGATTTCTCAAACTTACTGGATCAAGGAATCTCTTACATAAGTAATCTATTAAATTCTGCAGAACCAGTGTTTCAGATAATGCATGTAAGACAGAAAGTCTCAAACAATGGGGCTTTCTGTCTTATATGACTGTATTTATAATTTAAATGTTAAGTGTTAGATACCCAAGTGTCAATCAGGCCTTTCTTGCATGGAACCTCTTGGTTATTCAGTAATCCTTCCAGGCTCTTGGGTAACATTGAACTCTCTGGCACCTAGGAAACAGATAAATAATATTCTGAATAACTGAAGCCAGCTCCAGTCTTACAGAAATGCAAGTGATAGTACTAAGCATTCATGGGAAAAGCCGAAGAGTTGATGAAAAAATGAGTGCTGATCTGTTGATGGAGACGGGAAAGAGGCACAGACTCTGAGCTTTGGATTTTGTTTTCTGGCCTGAACGCTCTGGACGAGGTACATTCCTTGGCTGTATGTATGTGGACAGGGCACCTGTTTTGTGGAAGCAGGGCTGTGGCACGCTGCTGAGCTGAAAGTGTGAAAAATGCAACCTTCAGATGTTACTGATTTCAAAGGCAGAATAATTCAGGGCTTAAAAGCACAAACTCTGGACCCAGCGTGCCCAGGTCTCCCACTTATTACCTATGTGACCCTGGACACACTGATTAACTTTTGTGTGTCTCAGTTTACTTCTCCATAAAATGGTGCAAATTATAGTGCCTACATCATAGGGTTGTTGAGAGGACTGAATGAGTTAATCCACATGAATTTCTGGATATAGAGCCTGGTACATAATAAGTGTTCTGTACATGTTTGCCACCATTTTATGCTTGGTAACAGTGTGAGGTGGGAGTGATACAAAAATGAATAAGACGTCACCCTGGTCCTAAAGCTCACAAACTAATACGAGCAAATTATAATGATTTAGGGTGAGAAATAGATGTATAAAAGCATCCAGAAGAGAGGTAGTATAATGTTTGTTAAGAGAACAATTTCCAGGGTCAAAGAGATGTGGGTTCAAATTCTGACTCTGCTACTGGCAGGAGCTTAGACGGTGATAAACTTTCTGGACCTTAGTTAATTATGTGGAAGATAGACTAATACTACCATTAAAGTTACAGATGTTGGTTGTTATTATTAGTGAGCTAGCACAGGGGAGAGGAGAGAGAGATCTTTGTGGAGGAGATACCTTCTTGATTTGGCCCACCTGCCTACTGGGGGGAATTCTTTCCACCAGGGTCTGCATCTTTGCCTGCCTCTCTCCTCACACAGTGAAGAAAATGAGGTTGATGGTGTGAAGTGGGTGCCAGAAAGGGCCTCCCCAAGTTGGTTCTAACCCTCTCTAGACAGATGAACACAAGATGCTTTCCTATCCTGCCACACCATTTCCTCCAGGTTCTGCATCCTCAGTCACTCAGGACTGAATTCAGTCCAGGAATCCACATACGGATGACCTAATAGCTTCCTCTCCATCTCTCCGATCCCTGTAACCCTCCCCTTGTCGCAAACGTGACCGAGGCTATCCTTAGCACTGACGTAAGCTTGGGTTGATAATTTTTCATGAGACACCGGGGAGTCGTCTCCTGGCCTTCTTGAGTTTCACTGCGGCAGGTCCTCAACATCTGGACTCCATGGCTGGGAGATTTGAAGTCTTGTCAGGTGGATGCCATCTAACTGAGCAGTTGCAAGGGCACGTCTGGAAGGGCAGTGCCATCCTGTGGCTTCAAAGGGGGCCAGGAGGTAGTAAGCAATTTTTTAGCCCTTCTGGTGTGGAGCCAGTACAGACAGATATCCTGCAGCGTGGCCCCGACCTTTTCTCACTGTGTGAGGGGCACTCGACCTTGCTCTCAGTGCTGCAGATTGGCCTCTTCCTCGGTGAAGGATGCTTCTGAAATGAAACACTATCCCAGGCTGCTGACTAGAACAGAAGTGTCACCTTAGGGGAAGAGAAGACCAGTGTGGCCAGAGCTCTCTCCTGAAGTTTCTCACCTCTCACTACTCCCTCCCACCCTGCACCTGGGAGCCTGGGAATCTTCACACAGATGAAGGAGGGGGTAAAGGCAGAAACCCTAAATGCAGGACTACAGGCAGGAAGAAGAGTGAAAGCATTGGTTTGTTTAATGACTTTTTTCATGTTCTCTTTGTGGGTTTGTTTGTTTTGTTTTTGTCACTGGCTCCCTTTGGAGGGATAAAGCTTTCATCTAGCCAGGAAAACCTTAGCTTCAGGGATATGACTATATGATTAGCTCTGTCTGAGAGAAGTCCCAATTGCTACCTCTGCTACTGCACACCTGAGCCATCTACTCTTCGGGTTCACTCCATCCTGTGGAGGTATAGGAACCCAGATGAATTCCTGATAGAAGCGAGAACTGGTGCAGATAGATATTCAGGGTAGGAATTTGGCAGCATCTAACCAAGTATATATACATGTGCCTTATGATCCAGCAAGTCATCTTCTTTTTTTTTTTTTTTTTTTTTTTTGTCATCTTCTGAATATACATTCAAACAAATTCTTGCATGGACCTGTAAGAGGACATGTATGGGGATATTTATTGTAGTATTGTTTGTAAAGATTGGAAGTAATTCTGGGTGATTTGGATATCCATCCCTGGAGAAATAAGTAGGTACGATGTAGTAGGCTCCACTAAGGAGCACTAAGCAGCATTTAGAAGTGAGATGTACCCATAGCAACACGTGTAAATCTTAAAAATGCAATACTAGATTTTTTAAAAAGAACAAACTGAGATTTATAGCATAAGACTATAAAAATGCATTCAGAGAAAACAATAATACATGTTTTATAAGAACCCATACAAATAAAAGGGTAAACATCAAGTATATTATAATATTTGGGATAAATGAGAATAAATAATGCAGGAAAAAAATCTTATGCAAACCAATGATGATGGTGCCGCAAGAAATGAAGAATGTATTAATGCACTGAAAATTAGGTGAACAAAATCTGATCAAAATCAATTACTACTTGGTCATGTCAAGTGAAATAAGTAAAAGGGAAGCTGTTGTTCCTGTCTCTCACTAATTTATCCCCAAACCCGATTGTTTGGAGCATTAACTCACAGTTGAACTCTTGCAAGGCAAACTGCTCTTCTCTAGAAAACCCCTGGGACAACTAGAAGATTTGGCTCACAACATTTCTCAGTTCTTTTGTAGATCATTCCAGACATTCTAGTCTTTTGTGCCAGCAAGTTCCCAGCCATTGTCACCTCTTCCTTCTCTTTATGCTTTTTCAAAACAAATAGTTCCTCTCCCTGCACCATTGCTGATCCCACCAGCTCAGGTTAGGTTCCATCTCAGGAATGTTCAGGATCCCTTATGATATTACTCACACCTCTATCACTCCTGTCTTTGGCTTCCAATCTTCATATTACAGGACAGCATTTCTTCCTTCATCTAATAGTTTTTTTTTTTTTTTTAACTGAATATGTATTTTGTGCAAGCTCTTGGGTTAGGTGTTAGGGAGGAAATATGGTTGAGTCTGTATTAGTTTCCTATTGCTACGGCAAGAAGTTACCATAAATTTGATGGGTTAAAACAACAGAAATTTATTGTTTTACAGTTTTGGAGGTCAGAAATCCAAAACCAGTTTCACTGGGCTAACATCAAGGCATCAGCATGCCTGTGACCCTTCTGGAGACTCTGGGGTAGAATCTGTAACCTTGTCTTTTTCAGCTTCTAGAGGCCACCTGCGTTCTTTGTCTTATGACCTCTTCTTTCATCTTCAAAGCCAGAAGCTTAGCATCTACTTTCCTCTCTGACCTCTGCTTCCACCACTACATCTTCTCTCTCTGACTCTGATCCTCCTGCTGCTCTCTTAAATCTACTGTTATGATTACATGGGCTCATTCAGATATTCCAGGATCATCTCCCAATATGAAGATCCTTAATCACATCTGCAAAGTCCCTTTTACTACGTAAGGTCACATGTTTATAGGTTCTGGGAATTAGGACATGGACATCTTTCAGAGGGTAGTTATTCAGCCTACAACAGAGTCCTTGCTCTTAAGCCATTCATAGCCTAGTGGGGTACACCAACCAAACAGGTTGATAGCAGTTAGAGTAGAGAGGGGTGAATGTCATGAGCAGGAAAGCACAGGATAAAAGAAGAAAACTTAGTCTGGTCTAGGGTTCAGACTGGCTCCCCAGGGTTATGTTCAAGAGAGGTATAAGCTAGTAGGGTGTGGCTATGTGAAGAGAAGAGGGGGTGAGCACCACGTGCAAAGACCTAGAGGGGAGAGAGAATCGGCAGAGTCAAAGCTGACCTACTTGCTGCTCTCTCTACACATCCTCTTTGTTCCACCTCACTGCCTTTGCTGATCTTTCTTTTGTTTGTAATGCCTTTCTCACCCCTCTACCTATCCTTCAATATTCCTTCAGAAAGTCTACATCTGTATTCCACAAGTAGCACGATCGCTCCGATGAATTCCCGTAGCTTTTTATCTGTACCCTTCTTATACTCGTTTTAACGTTGGCATATAGGTTACAGGCTCTGAAACACTTGATAAAAGTGTTTTTATGTATCTTTTCTTTTCTCTTCTGAACTTGAGACTGGAATCAGTAGGAGACTGTAAATTCTGCCTCCCCACACCTCCTTCCCTTTCCAAGCTGTTTATGTTTACTGTAGCATCAAGAGCATTATAGACTACCAGCAAGTACTGAATGATTAAACAAACAAATAATACATCTAAATTCAATTATGTGTCAGTGTCTCTGGCTCCAGCCACACTGGGCATACCTGAGAAACATGGTTTCTCACACTGACGAGGTTTTTAATTTGATTTTTAAAGGTACAGTGAGGACAAATTGAACCAAACTATCCATCTATTTACTTAAAAGTGACCATTGTAATAAGTATACAGACAGAGTCAAAACAATATTTTGGGTTTATTGATAATGATTAATTGTTGACTCAATATTAACCTGAGGAAGTGGTGGTGATATGAGTATATTCACTGTTTTGGTGGAGACATATAGAGGGGATATGAAGAATCGGATTGAGATAACTTTTTAAACTACATTTTTTCTTTGTTTGCAGTGGGTATAATCAACATGTTCTCAGCACTTTCATGTGTGTCTGGTTGTTGCAGCCTTTGAGACTAGACTCTCCACTGGGACGTTTATATCACCTGCGTGTCCTCTGAGAGAGTCCCCAGCCTACCCTGTCTCCGCCTTTGAGATCCTCCAGGTTTTCTCTCCTGATCTGGGGAGCCAGATGAAGCGCCATGCTCAATGACCTGCTTAAGTTCACTGTCACCTCAGGTGGCTCTTGTTCATTTCTCATTCACTCTGACAACTTTGGGATTTGAGATTTTGCCAGAGGTTGCAAAGTTAGCAGGCAGATTATCTGGGCTATAAATCCTTTTCTGCATGAGACTGTCAGAATGAATCCCATCATGACTGTCTTTCCTTTTTATCTTAGGCATTATCACATGATCATGGCTTTCAGATAATCTGTCACCTGAACAATTGGAATTGAGACTAAGAACTTGACGAGACAAGCTTTGGAGAATTGAAAAAAATTGGGGTTGGGGTACATTTGATTTACAGAGTATGCATTTTCAATCCCATTTCACAGGTATCCAGTTGCCTAGTTGACTTCTCTTGGACATCTCAAAGGTCCACCAAACTTATAAGGTCCTCAGTCAAACCATGTCCTCCCCTCAAAGCCTGGTCCTAAACCTCTGCTCTTCATTTAGTGAATAGCATCACCATCTATCCAGTTGCACAGTCCAGAAATCTGGGGTGAATCCTTATCCCCTTCCTCTCCCTACTCCCCTCATCCAATACAGCACCACCTCATGTTGAGTTTACCTCCTAAATGTGTCTTGAATTCATCATCTTTTCTTCATCTTGTCTTCTACCACACCAGCTACCTGTCACCTCTGAGCCTTTCTATTTGTGAAAGAAGTGATTACGTTCCTCTCCTCAGCTATTGAAGTAGTTTCCTAAAGTTCCATCCTTTATTCAGCCCCTTCTCTAATCCATTCATTGATATTTAGGCAGACTGGTCTTTAAACTCTGTAAATATGATCATGCTAGTATCCTTTGAAACAATGTTCTGTGACTTTCGACTGCTTTTAGGACTAAACAAAATGCTGACATGGCTTACACTGTCATGTGTGGTTTGGTCACTTCCTACATCACACCATTCAACATCCTCACTCTACCCACCACCACCACTACCTCGCTCTAACCATGTACTTTGTAGCTCTTTCTGTTTACCATTATCTTCCTCCTAGCTCTCCACCGAATTATATTACACTTTCTATATTCGCTCTAAGTGATACCCTTTCCTCTCCTCTTGACTAATTTCATTATCCTTACACTTTTATCACTCAGGGAAATCTCTAATGTTTTTGAGTGGGTCAGACCTTCCTATATGAACTGGCAGAGTATACCGAATTTCTTCCTAGCCCTTGTCACAGTTGAAGTTTTACATTTCCTTGTTTAAATATTTAATTCATGCCAATTTTCCCTATTAAATTGTAAGTTCCATGAGGGTAGGGCCACGTTCCATCATGGTTTTCCCCAGAGTTTGGTACAGAGTCAGAATGTAATAAATATTTGTTGAATGAATGAATTAAAGTCTGTTACATACAGCCAACTCTGCATGTACCCTGTCTGAAATAAAATAAGATTTATTCCTGAAAGTGGCAAACAACAGTCCCTACATATTTTGAAATGCATAGTGACATATAACCATAGAAATGGGGAGAAAAAGAGAAGCTAAAGAGACTTAATTCAAAGTGCATTTCTAAAGGTAGCCCGAGACAGTCTGGTTTGGTCAGGAAGACAGAACCACTATCAAAAATATAGATGTAAAGGCTTTAAATCAGGAATTAGCACGCATAGGAATGTAGGAGGAGCTGGGGAGTGAAAGCTATAGTAAGAGAACTGGAGAAATAGTCACTAACCACTTCAAAGCATCGGCATGGGTAGAATCATGGGAGCTTTTGAGAAAGTTTGAGAAACCACTGAGTCTGGCTATTACAAAGAGGGACCCCATGGCAAGTCCTGCTAGGCTGCTGTGACTGCAAAGTGGGGAGTTTCTGGGGAGGTCTGGAAAATTGCCAAGCCAGGAGAAGCTGCCTTGCCTGACCCTTACGACTTCTTAATATTAATGACAGTTTCATTTGTACTTTCCAAATCTCCTGGGAAGTCCTCTCATTGGCGATCCCTAACTTAAAACTACATAGGAAAGGGATTCTGGGAAGCAACAAAAGTGGTGGTGGTGCTGACAGTTTGGCAATAGATCACATAGCCCAGGAAGGTTTTTGCTTGATTCCTTTCTGGGGTTATCTCTAGGCACATCATTTTGAACTGGACCTGCTAAACTCAGTCCTGAGGTCCACTCCAGAATTTGACTTTTTGTTTTTTAAGGTGTCATGGTATAGATAAAAATAAAGGTAAGTTTTAACATGTACTGATTAATCTTCTGGTGGAATCCAGATTTTCTGGTCTCTGGGATAATTTTCAAAAGAACAGATACTACATGTACGATCTGAGTCTAAACGGTCATTAGACAGTGTATGAGCCTGACCAGTCTTGTAAGTATATGCAACCATTTCTCCTCTTTGGTCTGGAGCTTTCCCATCCACAAAAGAAACGAAAGCCCCCTCCACCATGGTACAATAATGGTAATAATAACTATTGTTTGTTTATGGAATGCTTATCATGTATCATGTTCATGATTTATGTACATTAGCTCTTATCCATACTACTACCCAGGAAGAATGAAGGTACAGAAGCAGTAATGCCTATTTGGGTTGTTATGAATTTTGAATGAGATATCTGTTATACACCTAGAATACTGCCTAATACAGAATTGGCATTCAAGTGACCTGTGCTACTGTCAGTAAATGTCAGTATAGGGATTCAACACTTTGTTCATAATACAGATTTTTATTTTAAAGGTAGACATCATTATTATATAATCCTCATAAATAAGAGTGATTAATTGTAAAAAAAAATACAAATGCTTTATTTAGTGTTTTGGTTCTCATCTGTTCTTGGCATTCATCTGTCACTGATATCTCCATATACAAATTAATAAAAAATAAAAAGGATAGCATACTACCCTAATCTTTGTGATTAACTTTCATTTTTCAGAGTATTTTCACATAGGTAACATCATTTTATCCCCTCAATAACCCTTTAAGATAGATTGTCCAATAATTATTCACTTCATTTTATAGGTGTAGAAACTAAAACTCTTGGCTGGTTAATGAAAAAAGAAGAAATTATATTTATTGGGTTCTTACAATGTACAGGGAATTTTTAGCCTCTACTGCAGTCATGTGAGTTTCCCCTTTTACAGATATAAAACAGAGACTAATAATTTAAATACATAAACAAAGGTTTACAACTGATGAAGACATTCCAATCTGATAATTCAAACCCAGGGCTCTTTGGCTGCAAAGCTGTTAGTCTTTCCATTGTATCTTTGAAGTCTTATAACCAGTCAAGGACATAGCCTAAACCAGGACCTTGAACCCCAGATCCTTTTCCAAACTGGTAATCTAATCAATAAGGTATTGTTCTACAAAAAAAACTCTAGTTACAGTAAGTGTTATGAAATTAACTCTTAGAAAAAGAATTGGAACTGTACTTTACTGGTATTTTATTTAACACAGTGTTGTAGAAAGGATGCCATTCAAATGATTAGGCATATTCCTTTCTCTTCAATGAAAACATTAGGTAAAATAATTTTAGCTATTTCATGTTTGCTTTTTAAAATTAATTAATTTACTATTTTTGTTTCTTCTCAACAGTGTTCTGTTGTTTGTATGTTTGTGTATGTGCACAGACACATATATACATCACACATATGCACATCTCATTGGTCTCTATCTAAACGAAGGTGTCTATTTTGTATGCTGAGAGTTCTAGCTACAATAGATTACAGGGGATTAAGATGGTGATTACATCTGCTTTCCATCTGGGAACTGAGACCATTACATCCCAGCCTCTGGAATGGACTTTGCAATTTCTCCTTATCTGAAAGGTCACTCATTCTTACCTTTAAACTTGCTGAGCAGTTTTCCTCAATAATACCCCTTCATTCAGAGCTCCATAGGTTAATTTTACATTATGTAAAGATCACTTTCCTTTGATTTAAACACTGTCATAATCTTGTATTATGGAACAAGGTTAATCGGATTATACCATATCATTCTCATTATTTCATATATCTTTGTCTCATCTCCTCTTATTATTCCCCTTTTCTGAGTCTCTTAAATCACATGCCACATGTAGAATGTATTTTAAAAGTTTTTTAAAAAGCTAAATTGCTCTGAGTTTAAAAATTGGCATAAAGACTATAATAACAGTTTCTCCATGCTATAAAGAAGTCTGCCTTAAATATGGTAACACAAACAATGAAAGGAGCTTAAAGTCACAGCATTATAGTTAGAAATGATCTTAGAAGGGTGTTTTCTGTGGGAGTGGGTTCAAAAAATGCTTTTGCATTTGAAAATTAGAGTGTTACTGGTGTCCAGGAAAGAACAATTTTTGTGGAGTGATGGAGCTGAAGGCAGATTCCCATATCCTGAATAGGACCAGTAGAAGTAAAAGTAGAGCTGGGGGCTTCCCTGGTGGCGCAGTGGTTGAGAGTCCGCCTGCCTATGCAGGGGACGCGGGTTCGTGCCCCTGTCCGGGAGGATCCCACATGCCGTGGAGTGGCTGGGCCCGTGAGCCATGGCCGCTGAGCCTGCGCGTCCGGAGCCTGTGCTCCATAACGGGAGAGGCCACAACAGTGAGAGGCCCGCGTACCGCAAAAAACAAAAAAAAAAGTAGAGCTGGATGGTAGACTATACTTTCAGAGTATTTAATAGAAAAGATATGGCAGCTTTCAGGAGAATTAGGGTTGATAGAAGGGCCTTGAAAGAATTAGAAGATACATATGCTAAGTTGAACAGATTGGTATTATTTCATAAATGAAATGTTTTCAGTATGGTTATTTGGTCATTTATTGATTCACCTAAATAAACTGCTGAATACTTTTCAAAATCTCATGCCAGCACACAGCCCTCTTCCCTTCCCTCCCTCCCTCCCTCCCTTTCTCCCTTCCTTCCTCCCTTTCACCCTTCCTTCTCTCCCTCTCCTTCTCTCATTAACAATAGCTATTGAGCACCCATAATATCCCTGCAGAGTATTAGTCTTTGATAGCATATGATGAGGACATACTTTATGTCCTCAATGAGTAGGAACACTGCAACACTACCATTATCTGTCAACCTAAAACCACCTGTCTAAACAAGAGAAGATGACAGGGAACCATGACTTGTTTTCAGTTAGCTGTTTCGGCTCCAGATCATCGCTAGTCATTTCAAAATGCTTCAAGTCATATCCTTAATAGCCTGTTCCAAAATGTTGCTTGGGATAAGTATCAGGCTTACAGGTTTGTAATTTCCAAATCCACAATGGAGTGGGAGAGAGGATTTCCCCATCTGTAATCCGGCATTTCTCCAACTCCCTATGAATATTCAGAGACTTCAAAACACGACAACTCTGCAAATATATCTGGGTTTCAGCATTCTGTTGTCTAATTTTTTATGGCTGAGAGACTCTTACCATCTTTTCATCTATCTTAGCCTCTATTTTTCAATTCAGTTTAAAGACCATTCTCTTTACAAAATCAAAAACAAAAACTGAAAGAAAATAAAATTACAATAGTACAATAATTCGGCTGTTTTTTCTATTTCTTTTAAAATGCTTTTAAACTTTCAGAAATGCTGCAAAAATAGTTCAAAGAAATTTTTCTGAACCATTTGAGAGGAAGTTGTATTCATGATGCTTCAACACCCTTGAATATTTTAGTGTGTAATCCCTACAAACAAGGACATTTTCTTATAACCTCAATGCAACTATCAAAATAAGGAAATTAACATGGATAATTACTTCTACCTAATCCACAGAACTCATTCAAGTTTTGCCAGTTTTCCCCATCATGTTCTTTAGGATCCAATCCAAAATCATGTGTTTCATTTATTTGTCACAGTTATTTTAATCATCTTTTTTTAATTTGGAAAAATATCTTTAGTTTTTCCTGGGCTTTTGTAATCTTCACATTTTTAAAGATTACAAGCCAGTTATTTTGTACGTTTCTCAGTTTGGGTTTTTATGATGCTTCCTCATGATTAGTTTGAGGTTATGCAATTTGGGCATGGATGTCAATGTGGTCTTTTCATTCATTGCATCCTATCAGGTTGTGTGCAATTTCAATTTGTCTAGTTATTAGCTGTGTTAACTTTTTTTTTTTTTTTTTTTTTTTTTTTTGCGGTACGCGGGCCTCTCACTGTTGTGGCCTCTCCCGTTGCGGAGCACAGGCTCTGGACGTGCAGGCTCAGCGGCCATGGCTCACGGGCCTAGCCGGTCCGTGGCATGTGGGATCTTCCTGGACTGGGGCATGAACCTGCGTCCCCTGCATCGGCAGGCGGACTCTCAACCACTGCTCCACCAGGGAAGCCTGCCATGTTAACTTTGATCACTTCCACCACTAACTTTTTTACCTCTACATTAATAAGTATTTTTGGAAGGTACCGTGAGACTGTAAATATCCCATCTGTATCCAAATTTCACCCATAAGTCATAGCATGTATTGGTGGGTTTTGGCTAAATTATTATGATGATGATTGTCGAGTGATGATTTTCTAATATTATTCCTTCAACATTTATTAGTTGCTATTCCATTGTAAATATATAATTTATATAATCTCATTGTTTAATTTGCTTATTTATATCAGTTTGACCCATGGATTTCCACTTTATTTAATTGGTTATCATCTGTGGTTATTGTTACCAAAATCTTTGGCATCATTCTTCAGTTTTTTTTCTTTCCCTCATACCCCATAATCTAATCCATCATTAAGACCTGGTGGAGGTACCTTCAAATCACATTTAGAATCTATTGACATCTTTCATTTTTGTTATTACCAACATAGTTTAACCTATCTTTATCTTTCTTCTAATTTATTTTAGTGACCTGTTGACTGGTCTCCTTGCCCCACCCTACTTGCCTGTCTCTGAAAAACAATCAGTTTTTCACAAAGCAGCTGAATGATCTCTCCAAAATGCAAATCATATCATGTCACTCACTTCTTTGCTTAAAGTCACATTGTGACTTCCTGTTGCCCTCAGAGTAAAATCCAAATTCTTTACCCTAGACAATTCTAAATGATCTGGCCCTATCTAACTCTCTGACTTTATTTCATTCATTTCTATGCTTTACTTATCATAATTCAGCTATTTACGGTAATAAACTTTTTTGGATACATGCCCAGTATATTACTTTCCTAGGCTTTGGGCTTGCTGATCACATTTCTTCATTTGATTTGCTTCTCTTTCCTTTAAGGCAGCAGGTTAAGCCTTGCTCATAGGAAAAGTCTGCTTTGACCACCTAAATTAAAATAGCTCCAGTTGCTAGAATGTAACACACTGCAAATGTTTCTGTATCCCCTGTTGCTGTATCCCCAGGGCTGAGCAAAGGGCCTGGCACAAAGCAGGTGTACAATGAGCATTTGTTGGATTTTTTTTTTTTTTGACATTTTCTGTTACCATTACACCACCTTCCTTGAGTAGATGAGTAGTTCTTATTTTGTTTATGTAAATATAAATAAAACAAACGTAAATGTAAAATAAATAATCAGTATAAATTAAAAGTACTACCTCCTGTCTTCAGCATTTTTAATAGGCTCAGATTTTTGAAAGCTGTGTATAAAGATGACAGGATGGTCCTGTTATCAATGATGTCAAAAAGATTGGTATAAAGCTATAAGAATATGTGGAGGATTGAAGTACATACACTACATGCTATAGTGAGGAAAATAAAAGATTCAAAGAAATTTCTTGGTTTTTTAGTTCTACTACATAGCTGGATGTTCATTTTAAAAATTCTCTCATCTCTTATGAGTAATTTTTCTCTTGAGAGTTTCTGACCCTAGCATCATATATTTTTTCATTGAAACTTTAGAAATCTACCTTCCTAAATTCTAGGTTAAGTAGCTGATAATCTCATATCTTTTATTTGTTTGTTGATTGGATAATTTTGCTTACAAAATTCCATGCTGACCCCACTAACTCCCCAATTTCCTGTGATTTACATAACACTACTGGTTTCCCCACAATCCAGTCCAGATAGTCCTATTGCCTCCTCCCATTTCCAAAAGATGGAATGGCCAAAAAGGAAGGGAAACATTTACCAGGGTTCTACTTCTAGGAGAATGGACTTGCAGATGTCAGGAGAATTGTTTTTATATTGTATTTTATACATTTTCAAACTGAAAGCCTCTGAAATCAGAAATACAGACAAATATGCCATAAAAATATTTTGAATTCTTTCTTATTAAACAAACTTTGCAAATTTGGTGAGAACCCCAGATGTGTGCTGTCCTTGTAGGTTTGAGTTTTCTCAACTAGCAACACATTAGTGGCTCTGTCCAATTAATATTAGGTTGCACATTCATTTTATAAATGCTTCTGATTTATAATATATTTTTTAAAAAATTTGCACATGCACACAAGTATATTCATAAATCATTTTGCTTACCATCGTATAAGATTCTTTACTAACTGCCTTATTTACTATATTAGACACATGAGTGAATAGATGAGTAAGCTATTTTAAAAGCATTACGCCTTCTTCTTGTAGATGCTGGGCAGAATATAACTTCATTTCTTAACTGAGTTTTAAAGTGATTTCTTGACATAAGTGCATACTGCCCTTTGAATTAGACTAACAATAATATTGCCAAGGGAAAGTTTGGAAACAACTTTGGCTGTTGGATGTAAAATGACTTGCAGACAAGCAAGAGTGGAGGCAAGGAGGTCAGTTATGAGACTGTTGAAATCATGCTGGTGAGAGATGATGGTGGCTTGAACTAGGATGGCAGCAGTGGAGATGAAGAATAGTGAATAGTTTCAAAATATGCTTTTGAGGTGCTACCAACTGGATGTGCTCATGGGTTGAATGTAGGTGCTGAGGAAAAAAGGGGACATGTTAAATTGTTAAAAATTATTTGCAAAGCAAAATAGATACCTTTTTTTCTCCTCTGCATAGAATTCTAAGTTGAAATGCCAGTTTACTCAGATAACTTTTTATTTAGGCATATGATAAAGCAAATATACTTAATAACCATGTCTCCTTGGGCAATTAGGAGGTCAATGAATCCTCTAAAACTGCATGCAAAATTTTAAATTTATGCCTGTGCTTTTACTGGGAAGAAAGTCCACAGCTTTCCTCATATTATCAAAGAAGTCTTTGAACAAGAACAGATTAAAAGCTTCATCTATTATCCCATAAAATGCCATGTAACAGATCACTCCAAAACTCAGTAACGTAAATCACCATTGTTTGTTCTTACTCACATGCTTGTGTGCCAGCCAGAATCATTCTGCTGATTTTGGTTGGGCCCAGCTGGACCCTGCTCCAGGTCATAGGTTCAGATCAGAGCTACTCCTTTGTCATTCATCTTTCTGGGTCCAGTGAGCCCCCTGGGATATGTTGTTTTCATGATGGAAGAAGTACAAGAGTGAAAGCCCAGTCCCACAAGCACATTTCGAGCTTCTGCTTGCATAGTCTCTGCTGACATTCCATTGGTCAAAGTAAATCACATGACAAATTCCAAAGACAAGGGATAGGAAAGTTCACTGCATCTCTAAGTGGGAGGGACAGTAAAGTCGAATGGTAAAGGACATCCAAAAGTTAAAAGGCAAACTAATATCTTGTTTGTTTATTTCTGATTCTTTTATTTCCCTTTCCAAACTTGTACTACCAGACAAAGTCAAGTTGGCATTTTATGGAGAATGAATATACCAGTTTCTCTCACTCTTGCAGCACCTCCTCCCTGGGCTATGTTTTGTATTTGAGATCTTCCTCAACTAAAGCTCTTATCTTTGGATGTGGCTTGATGGGGACTAATGTGAGATCCTGGAGGTTTATCTTTCTAAATGAGCTTAACTCAATATCCAACCCTAGGACTTGCTAAGATGAATGGTTTTTGCACTGCTTGACTTTATGCGTCATTCAGACAGTTTGTAGTCGGATCTCAAAGAAACAAATCCAATAAAACCAACATACAGGTGCGCGCGCGCGCACACACACACACACACACACACACACACACCACTATCTATAAAGAGATATTTCTTTTCCTTGCAATGCCATTTCAGTTTTCTAGCAGTTAGGTATCCCTGGAGCATTTAATAAAGGGTCTCAAAACTCAGAATATCTTCCCTTTTCCTCCAACTTCAACTCATTCCAAGAAGGAAATATATTAATTTGCATCTTTTAAATAAAAACACAAGGAGTGAGATGATCTACTTACAAAATCAGCTAGCAAACGGTGTTCCTGTCAACCTCAGCTGACAGGATTAAAACTCATCTGTGGAATCAGGAACTCTCTGCAATCACATCCAACCAGACTTCAATCAGAACTCAGGCATATGTAAGCTTCTTGATTTCAGATGTTTTTAAAAAACATTTCCTTTCATCCTCTAGATCTTTGCTGAAGAATTTACTTTGCCTTTGCTTGAAATCATCTCCTTTGGTATGCACACGAGTTTTTAATCTTTTCCTCTCACCAGCGCAAAGATTGAAGCAATCTGTACTTAATAACTTGAAAAATATTTAGCTGGATTTAAAGAAAGAGACCCAAACAGTAAAAAGCTACACATAGTCATGACTCCTTTAATTGAGGGAATGCTAGAGAATTCTGCAAAATTTGCTAAAATACTGAGGCAGTTCCACATTGACCCATACAAGGGATATGGAAGCCTGCATAATACTATTTTAGTGGCTCTCCAGACACTGGTTACATAGTCAAAATGTCTAAAGATGATCAATAATTAATCCTGAATATTTAAAGTGTGTTTTTATTTGATGGCAGGGGACTTACCTAGATGACCTCTTTGCATGTCTGCCGATTTAGACGAAATCAAGTTGACTGTATTAAATAGGATTCTCTTTCTCCCTCAAAGCTATCTGTGTTTAGGGAGAAAGCATAGAAGTCAATCTCTGCCTATTGATTTCTCTCCTTGTAGAACACGTGAAGGAGAAACATCCTGCAAGGTCTTTCTCTGACAAAGGAGTAAGTAGACAATCTAATCTTAAAGGCATCAAAACATATGTGGGGCTCTGGAGTCAGAATGCTTTGCATTTTGATCCTGGCTTGCTTACTCTGTGACCTTGAGTTAGTGGGTCAACTGGTTTAGTCTCAGTTTCCTTCAAAGGTTTCTGTGGGGATCATGGGAAATAGCGTGTGTAAAATCAGTTGTCAGTCCAATTCCTGACAAAAAGTAAGCATTTTAAAACACTTTAATAATGAATTGCTCTATCTACTGGCTTTGTTTAAATCTTCAGAAATAAGCGGTGGTATGGGCTATGAAAATGAATGAAGTGTTAGTTCAAATTGTTGGTCAAAATTAACATTTGAATGTACTATGCACAAAGGTTTATTCTACCTTCTGGGTGACATGGAACATTCTTCTTAAATGGCTTTCTAATGAAATAACATCCTCAAAGCAACTTGTCAATAAGTGCTTGTCACCGAGTTCTAATCAAAGTATGAGAATGGAGACCACATAGTCAAAGGTCGATAAGTCAGACGGATTAGTCTTAAAAGAGTTCCTGGAGGGGGATGATTTAGAAACAGATTTTAGATAGGTAGAAAGGAACAAGGAGACATTCCCTCTCTTGATCACTTATCTTTTATTTACCCTTTATGTACTAGGCCCTATCCTCTGTGAAATGAGGGAATCGAAGGTGAAAAGACAAAGTCTCTGAGCAAGCAGAGCCTCTGGTCTAATGCATGATTGTGCTGGAACTTAGTGCTTTGGAGAGAATGCCTGAAAAGTCTACTCCTTCCTTGTAGTGGCGGGTTTGACTTGGGATGTAAGAAATGATGCTGGTGATCTGGATGGGGGGAGCACTGGGGAAAGATTTCAGAGGCCATCCTGAGAAATTTGAGAAAAATTTAGTAGGCAAAATAAGAGGAAACCCTAATAGGTTCTTGATATTTTTGTAGGAAGAAGTGCAATGATCTAAATAGTATTGTAGAATGCTAACTTTGGCAGCTCTAAATGCAATTGATTAGATAAGGGAGAGAATGGGGTTCATTGGGTTATATATATACATTTAATATATGATATATGTGTATATATATAATATATATGTGTATATATAATATAGTAGGAACAACTTCATATTATACATATGTTCTCTAGAGAACAGAATTATCCTCTTTATTTGTGGAGTGTGAGAGAATAATTATAATAGTGAATGAAACCTAGAAGAATCAGCAGATCACCCAGTAGGTCACTACAGAAGCTGGTTATGTGAATCTTACTCACATTTTACCAATATTTGAACTTATCGCTAAGTACCTCTCTGTCCTTCAATTCTTAGTTTATTGGCAAGACTTTAAAAAAGGAAATGGTTAGGTTCTTACCTCCAGTGGGAGGATGTATAGTCAACTTAACTATTTCTAGGATGGTTCACAATTAGAGCCAGATATTCAAGTGTCTTAGAAACCAAAAATGACGCTTACTTTGCAGAAACAGAGATAGGGTGGGGACAAACATGCTTTACTCTTGTTCAGAGAAAAACTAGATTTGCTGTTTTATATTTTCTCGTGAATTTCTCGAAAAGGTACAGAAAGGTTTTTTTAAAAATCTTAAAGTGGTATTCATATATTATATGATGGTATTTATAATATCTCTCTAATGAACTCGATTGTGTCTCCCCCCCCCCCAATTCATATGTTGAAGCCCTAATCCCCAGTGTAAATGTACTTGGAGACAGGGCCTTTAAAGAGGTAGCTAAGATTAAATGAGGTCATAATGATGGGGCTCTAATCCAATTAAAACTAGTGCCCTTATAAGAACAGAGAGACATCAGGAATGCATGTGCAGAGAGAAAAAGTCATGCGAGGACACAGAAAGAAGGGCCATTTGCAAGCCAAGGAGAGAGGCCTCAAGAGAATCCAAACTTGCCAGCACTTTGATCTTGAACTTCAAGCTTCAAAAACTGTAAGAAAATAAGTTTCTGTTGTTTAAACCACCCAGTCTGTGGTATTTTGTTATGAGAGCCCTAGCAGACTAATACAACCTCTATATACAAGACATAAATATGATTTTTTTTTTTTTTTTTTTTTTGCGGTATGTGGGCCTCTCACTGTTGTGGCCTCTCCCGTTGTGGAGCACAGGCTCCGGATGCGCAGGCTCAGCGGCCATGGCTCACGGGCTCAGCCACTCCGCGGCATGTGGGATCTTCCCGGACTGGGGCATGAACCTGTGTCCCCTGCATCGGCAGGCGGATTCTCAACCACTGCGCCACCAGGGAAGCCATAAATATGATATTTAAACAAAATATTACAATGTCTGTTTCACCTTATTTTAGGCAAACAGCCTTTATTGAGCAGGTACTGGGCAGTGTCTCTCTATATCCATTATTTTGTCACAGTTTTGCTATGTGATAATTATTCTTCTTTCGTGAGGTCAATTAGCTGGAAAGTAGCAAATCCCTATCCAATTCAATCCCCAGTCTTGGTTTACAAGTATAATTATTTTTCCATAATTCTATGCTAGTTCTACTGAGTGGAATCTAAAACTCACTGCATTTTAACTCAGCACCATTATTGTGTGGCCTCTGGAGATAGAATTATCATTCTGTCCCTTTAATTCTTTCTTGAGTTCAGACATGTGCTCTACCTCACAGCAACACTGATCAGCTGAAAACAGAGAGCATGTGGTTTTGCTGCAGGCAGCAAGCACATCACTTTTTATGAACACACGTACTATGAACTCATGGTTAGGAAACCTTTGCATTGTGTTTCACTTTAACAGCTATTACTTCTTGTTCAAAGGTCCTGCTGTGTGTTCAGTTTTCCCTCCAAATACCAGAGGGGAATGGGAAACTGAAGTGCCATGAAACATTTGGAGCCTTCATTTATTGCAGATTAATTAGAGAATCAAAGGGGTGGAAAGAGCAGTTCTGCTGCCAAACCGTGGGGAACTAGAGTGTCGCAGAATAAGCCAAATAGACACTAGGGATTGAGATTTGTTTTCATGTTCAGAAGAATAAGGTTCATCGGATGTGAAACCTATCATGTCATGAATCATGTAGATTAGGATAACATAAAAACAGGGATTTGTTCACTAAATGCTGAGCCTCTAGAATGAGGACTTTTATGAAACTCTCCTGATAATGTGCAGCCAGTTTGGAAGTTTAATCTAAAAGATACCTCTCATTTCCAGGCAATTAACATTCTAACTTACCAGTCATTGACTACAGGGTTGAAACCTTCTCCTTCATACTATTCCAATTCTTCTACTCTCTCTCTCATCTTCCACCCACCCCAACACAACAAAGACCGTGTGTATGTAACAAGAAGTATACCCAGAGAGTAGGAGGGAAGCTTTTTCCTTTCTCATCCATGGGATCATAATTAAACATCTGGAGGCCCATTTGTAAGGGAAGAGACCACGTGTCTTATGCATGGAATTGCCTCTGAACCACTGAACTTTTCACACAGTTGTCAATGCACTGTTGACTTCCTAATGAACTTGCAACTTCCTAACTTCTTGTTTATTGGGAAAGCTGAGCTTATGGTACATGAGAAATTGGAATTAGACACTGTTTCTTCAGCTCCATTAAGGAAACATTTGGAGAGATGGCAGGGGGGGGGTTTCTGTGATGTTGGGGAATGTGCCAGAAAGGGAGACTTACAAAATCCTCTAGTCTGTCATCTTTTCCTTTATGTTGTTCCCACTGTGAGATTAGGTGGGCATCCCAGTGACTCATTTTCAGTCCACACAATGTCTTTTACGTCTGTTTTTCTCTCATGCTCTTGATTCCATGGATGTGATAGTTGGGAATATGGCAAATGGTTGCCTTTGGATTCATGAAAGAAAATTCTATCTGAAGAAGGGCCAAAAGGCAGCCTATAAAGGATGCTGGATTAGCATTTTGGAATGATTTGTTGGAAAGGTAAATAGCATTTTCATTTCTGATGAGATGGATCTGTCACAGCCCCAGGAAATATGTGTGTTTGTGTGTGTGTGTGTGAGAGAGAGAGACAGACAGAGAGACAGAGAGACAGAAAGACAGAGACACAGAGACACAGAGAATCCATACTAGTAAAAGGCTTCTGACCAATATATTGTTTGTATAGGAATAGAAGTCTGTAGTTTATACAGTGCTTTCCACGTAGATTATGTCATTTCATTCTTATAACATCCCTATGATATAAATACTACCCTAGGTTGACAAATAAGGAAGCTGAATGGTTAAGTGGCTTTGCCCTGATGGTAGGAGGTATAAATATGGTTTGAATCTATTTTTAGGCAAACATCACACTCCAGCAATGGTGCTACACTGAACATTTACATAGGGTCTGACCTAAGCCGTAGAATGCAGTACCCCTACTTACAGAAATTTAGTATAAAAATAAAAATAGTTAATTTTTTATCCCTAACAGTTAAGTTAAGATTGGGCATAAGGGCTTCGGTAAACCAGTATTTACAGTGAAAGTTTTTTTTTTCTTTCTTTTAACATTGTTCCTGATTACAAAAGCAATATACAGATATTTGGTTTCAACTCCAACATGGAAAGAACTTCGAAGCCATCACTCCCATCTTTTCAACAGGAAAAAACTTACCAAGTAGAAAATGATGACACTTATGGACCCTTCAAAGAATTGAGGCAGTAGGACAAAGCGTCACCCTGGGATCTGGAGAGACTGGTGAAAACCAAGAGCCATACGTGGTAGCAACACTTCACTGATAGTTTTGATAAGTTGCTGGAGGCTGAGTATACTCTAGTGTGAAATGAGAAACTCCTGGAAGACCAGTTTTGTAGATTTTACCTCCAGGAACTCCACTGGAATCTCATGGTAAGAACTGAGAAATACCCCCTTCAAAGGGCTCTGACAGGGGAAGGGATAAAGTAACCATTGCAAAATATGTTCAGGAAAACAAAGGACTACTCTTCAGAAGGAAGGACTTTACAAGAGCCTCATCACAGCTGGGAAAAGTTCATTTCTCCTACTTTAGCACCCTTTAACCTTCTTGTCTCACCTGAGGTGGTGGTGGGGAGTGGGGACACATACCACTGGATCAACACTTGTGAAGGTGACAACCCAAGAAGACAGACCCACTAAAGACTAGGATTTAATCATAAGAATATAGAATTCTTCTTTTCTCCAATACCTTATGCCTACATCAGTAGGGCTCTAGTGTAACATCAGCATATTCCAGCTGAAAGAGCTGTGAGCCACAAACTCTTTCCGAGGAGGAGTACTTAGGGTAGGCCAAAGTCAAGAGGAGAGACAAAAGCAAGGACATTTGAGGAATTTGAAGCCTCTGGCACTTATGGATTCTAAAAACATTAAATCCTAGCCAGATTTATGTAAATTCTCACACTAAAGGCCTGTTTACCTAAATTTTTTTATTACCTAATGTGTTCAACATTTAACGAAAAATTATAAGGCAAGAAGAAACCAGTCATAAGAAACAAAGCAAACATCAGAACCAGACTCAGATATGACACGGATGTTGGACATGTTAAATGAGGAATTTACAATAACTGTGATGAATATATTAAGGGCTCTAATGGAAAAAGTAGATAGCATAGAAGAATAGATGGGCAATACAGGCATAGAGATGGAAGAAATAATAAAAAGAAATGCTAGAAATGAAAAACTATAACACAAATGAGGGCCTTTGATGGACTAATCAGTAGAGTAGACATTGCTGAGGAAACAACCCGTGAGCTTGAAGATAAGTCAGTAGAAACTTTGCAAACTGAAATGCAAAGAAAGAAAGAGAAAAAAGAAAGAATGGAAGAAAAGAAAAAACAGCCTGGAACATCCAAGAACTGTAGGATGAATTCAAAAGGTGTATATGCCAAAAGGAGAAGAAAGAGAGAAGGAAGCAGAAGAAATATTGACTAATGGCTGAAAATATTTCAAAACCACTGAAGCACAAACTCAGGAAGCTCAGAGAATACTTTGTAGAATCAATATCAAAACATAACAAAACTACTGCTAGCATATCTATTCAGTCTTCAGAAAACCAAAGAGAAAGAGAATATCTTGAAAGAAGCTGGAGAAAAAAAAAAACCTTAACTATAGAGAAACAAGGATAAGAATTATAGTGGACTTCTCATAAGAAAATATGCAAGCAAGAAGAGAGTGGAGTGAACTATTTAAAGTGTTGAAAATAAAACCCACCAATCTAGAATTCTATATCCAGTGAAATGATTCTTTGAAAGTAAAGGAGAAACAAAGACTTTTACTTTTATCATCGGCAGATCTGCCCTGCAAGAACTGTTGATTAATGCTCTTCAGGGGGAAGGAAAATTATATAGGTCAGAAATATGGATCTATATAAAGAAAGGAAGAATATCAGAGAACTAATAAGTGAGAGTAAAATAAAATATTTAAATTTTTTTGGTCTTAATTGATCTAAAAGTAACCATTTAATGATAGTAATATTGAGTTGGCTGGTTATAGCATATGGATAAGTGAAATAAGTGACAGTAATGTCATAAAAAATGAATGGGAGGAATTAGGAATATTCTGCTTTGAGATACCTGCATTACACGTGAAGTAGTATAGTGTTATTTCAAAGTAGGATTAGATTAGTCCAAAATGTATATTGGAAACCCTATAGCAGCCACCAAAAACTTTAAGAGAGAAGTATAAGTGATATGCTAAGAGAAAAGATAAAAATGGAATCATATAAAATGCTTTATTAAAATAAGAGAAGGCAAAAGAAGAGGGCATGGAGGACAAGCAAACAGAATAAATAGAAAATAGTTACAAACATGGTGGATATTAAACCCACTATATCAATAATCACTTTAATATAAATGGTCTAAATATTCCATTTAAAAGACAGAGACTCTCAGAATGGATAAAATGGCTGATTCTAGGACTATGGCAGGACATATATGAAACTGGAGCATCTTTTAGTACCAGAAAGTAAACAATTGCTCTAAAATACAAAACAAAATACCTGCAATGATGGAATATGTCCAAGGGACACAGGAGCCAACTGAAGAGCTCCCAATGGCTAAAGCTTGAAACCATTTCAGCAACAAAATAAAGTAGTATTGAATTACATCCTAAAGTACGAAGTAAGCATCCATGAATGTATACCGATATAAGTAGGTGATTAAATAAATAAATAAATGGTGGAAAACAGACACATTTCTCATGAAGAATTCCAAATAGTTTATATAGATACTCGGCCCTCAAGAAGGTGGGACTTAACTCCCCACTGTCTAAGTGCAAGCTACTCACTGTGACTTCCTTCCAAAGAGCACAGTACGGAAAGGGGGGAAAAAGAGTAACTTTACAGTGGAAAAATCTGACAAATGCCACCTCAAAATCAACAAAGTCACAATGATAGTATATACCCTAGATATGGTGTGATAGAAATGCCAATTTTCCTCAGTTTTCTTTCTCCCCAAAACACATAATGCCAACCCAATCATGAAAGAACATCAGACATATTTCTTTTTTATTTTTTGTATAAATACATAATTATTTTAATGTATTTAGGATGATTCTTCCCTTAGTATATAATTAAAATAGCACACCATTAGATAATTCATATGTAATAGCTGTTGAATTTGCATTGTTTTCTTTTTAATTTTGAAATTTTATTTTATTTACTTTTTTATACAGTAGGTTCTTATTAGTCATCAATTTTATACACATCAGTGTATACATGTCAATCCCAATCGCCCAATCCATCCCCACCCCCCCACCCCCACAGCTTTCCCCCCTTGGTGTACATACGTTTGTTCTTTACATCTGTGTCTCAACTTCTGACCTGCCAACCGGTTCATCTGTACCATTTTTCTAGGTTCCACATACATGCGTTAATATACGATATTTGTTTTTCTCTTTCTGACTTACTTCACTCTTTATGACAGTCTCTAGATCCATCCACATCTCAACAAATGACCCAATTTCGTTCCTTTTTATGGCTGAGTAATATTCCATTGTATATATGTACCACATCTTCTTTATGCATTCGTCTGTCAATGGGCATTTAGGAAGCTTCCATGACCTGGCTATTGTAAATAGTGCTGCAGTGAACATTGGGGTCCCTGTGTCTTTTTGAATTATGGTTTTCTCTGGGTATATGCCCAGTAATGGGATTGCTGGATCATATGGTAATTCTATTTTTAGATTTTTAAGGAACCTCCATACTGTTCTCCATAGTGGCTGTATCAATTTACGTTCCCACCAACAGTGCAAGAGGGTTCCCTTTTCTCCACACCCTCTCCAGCATTTGTTGTTTCTAGATTTTCTGATGCTGCCCATTCTAACTGCTGTGAGGTGATACCTCATTGTACTTTTGATTTGCATTTCTCTAATAATTAATGATGTTGAGCAGCTTTTCGTGTGCTTCTTGGCCATCTGTATGTCTTTGGAGAAATGTCTATTTAGGTCTTCTGCCCATTGGGTTGTTTGTTTCTTTAATATCGAGCTGCATGAGCTGTTTGTATATTTTGGAGATTAATCCTTTGTCCGATGATTCATTTGCAAATATTTTCTCCCATTCTGAGGATTGTCTTTTTGTCTTGTTTATGGTTTCCTTTGCTGTGCAAAAGATTTTAAGTTTCATTAGGTCCCATTTGTTTATTTTTGTTTTTATTTGTTACTCTAGGAGGTGGATCATAAGAGATCTTGCTGTGATATATGTTAAAGAGTGTTCTTCCTGTATTTTCCTCTAAGAGTTTTATAGTGTCCGGACTTATATTTAGGTCTCAAATCCATTTTGAGTTTATTTTACTGTTTGGTGTTAAGGAGTGTTCTAATTTCATCCTTTTACATGTAGCTGTCCAGTTTTCCCAGCACCACTTATTGAAGAGACTGTCTTTTCTCCATTGTATATCCTTGCCTCCTTTGTCATAGATTAGTTGACCATAGGTGCATAGGTTTATAAATGGGCTTTCTATCTTGTTCCATTGAACTGTGTTTCTGTTTTTGTGCCAGTACCATTTTGTCTTGATTACTGTAGCTTATAGTATAGTCTAAAATCAGGGAGCCTGAATCCTCCAGCTCTGTTTTTTTCCCTCAAGACTGCTTTGGCTATTCCGGGTCTTTTGTGTCTCCATACGAATTGTAAGATTATTTGTTCTAGTTCTGTAAAAAAAATGCCATTGGTAATTTGATAGGGATTGCATTGAATCTGTAGATTGCTTTGGGTAGTATAGTCATTTTCACAATATTGATTCTTCCAATAAAAGAACATGGTATATCTCTCCATCTGTTGGTATCATCTTTAATTTCTTTCATCAGTGTCATATAGTTTTCTGCATACCAGTCTTTTGTCTCCCTGGGTAGGTTTATTCCTAGATATTTTATTCTTTTTGTTGCAGTGGTAAATGGGAGTGTTTCCTTAATTTTTCTTTCAGATTTTTCATCATTAGTGTATAGGAATGCAAGAGATTTCTGTGCATTAATTTTGTATCCTGCAACTTTACCAAATTCATTGATTAGCTCTAGTAGTTTTCTGGTGACATTTTTAGGATTCTCTATGTATAGTATCATGTCATCTACAAACAGTGACAGATTTACTTCTTCTTTTCCAATTTGTTTTCCTTTTAAATCTTTTTCTTCTCTAATTGCTGTGGCTGGGACTTCCAAAACTATGTTGAATAATAGTGGTGAGAATGGACATCCTTCTCTTGTTCCTGATCTCGAGGAAATGCTTTCAGTTTTTTGTCATTGAGAATGATGTTTGCTGTGGGTTTGTCGTATATGGCCTTTATTATGTTGAGGTAGGGTCCCTCTATGCCCACTTTCTGGAGAGTTTTTATCATAAATGGGTGTTGAATTTTGTCAAAAGCTTTTTCTGCATCTATTGAGATAATGATCATATGGTTTTTATTCTTCAATTTGTTAATATGGTGAATCACATTGATTGATTTGCATATATTGAAGAATCCTTGCATCCCTGGGATAAATCCCACTTGATCATGGTGTATGATCCTTTTAATGTGCTGTTGGATTCTGTTTGCTAGTATTTTGTTGAGGATTTTTGCATCTATATTCATCAGTGATATTGGTCTGTAAGTTTCTTTTTTGGTAGTATCTCTGTCTGGTTTTGGTATCAGGGTGATGGTGGCCTCATAGAATGTGTTTGGGAGTGCTCCTTCCTCTGCAATTTTTTGGAAGAGTTTGACAAGGATGGGTGTTAGCTCTTCTCTAAATGTTTCATAGAATTCATCTGTGAAGCCATCTGGTCCTGGACTTTTGTTTGTTGGAAGATTTTTAGTCACAGTTTCAATTTCGTTACTTGTGAGTGGTCTGTTCATATTTTCTATTTCTTCCTGGTTCAATCTTGCAAGGTTATACCTTTCTAAGAATTTGCCCATGTCTTCCAGGTTGTCTGTTTTATTGGCATAGAGTTGCTTGTAGTAGTCTCTTAGGATGCTTTGTATTTCGGCGGTGTCTGTTGTGACTTCTCTTTTTTCGTTTCTAATTTTATTGATTTGAGTCCTCTCCCTCTTTTTCTTGATGAGTCTGGCTAATGGTTTATCAATTTTGTTTATCTTCTCAAAGAACCAGCTTTTAGTTTTATTGATCTTTGCTACTGTTTTCTTTGTTTCTATTTCTGTTCTGATCTTTATGATTTCTTTCCTTCTGCTAACTTTGGGTTTTGTTTGTTCTTCTTTCTCTAGTTCCTTTAGGTGTAAGGTTAGATTGTTTATTTGAGATTCTTCTTGTTTCTTGAGGTAGGCTTGTATAGCTATAAACTTCCCTTAGAACTGCTTTTGCTCTATCCCATACGTTCTGGATCATTGTGTTTTCATTGTCATTTGTCTCTAGATATTTTTTGATTTCCTCTTTGATTTCTTCAGTGATCTCTTGCTTATTTAGTAACATATTGTTTAGCCTCCATGTATTTGTGTTTTTTACGTTTCCTTCCCTGTAATTCATTTCTAATCTCATAGCGTTGTGGTCAGAAAAGATGCTTGATATTATTTCAATTTTCTTAAATTTACTGAGGCTTGATTGGTCACCCAAGATGTGATCTATCCTGGAGAATGTTCTGTGCGCACTTGAGAAGAAAGTGTAATCTGCTGTTTTTGGATGGAATGTCCTATAAATATCAATTAAATCTATCTGGTCTATTGTGTCATTTAAAGCTTCTGTTTCCTTATTTATTTTCATTTTGGATGATCTGTCCATTAGTGTAAGTGAGGTGTTAAAGTCCCCCACTCTTACTGTGTTACTGTCGATTTCCTCTTTTATAGCTGTTAGCAGTTGCCTTATGTATTGTGGTGCTCCTCTGTTGGGTGCATATTTATTTATAATTGTTATATCTTCTTCTTGGATTGATCCCTTGATCATTATGTAGTCTCCTTCCTTATCTCTTGTAACACATTTTAAAGTCTATTTTATCTGATATGAGTATTGCTACTCCAGCTTTCTTTTGATTTCCATTTGCATGGAATATCTTTTTCCATCCCCTCACTTTCAGTCTGTATGTGTCCCTAGGTCTGAAGTGGGTCTCTTGTAGACAGCATAAATATGGGTCTTGTTTTGTATCCATTCAACCAGTCTGTGTCTTTTGGTTGGAGCATTTAATACATTCATGTTTAAGGTAATTATTGATATGTGTGTTCCTGTGACCATTTTCTTCATTGTTTTGGGTTTGTTTTTGTAGATCCTTTTCTTCTCTTGTGTTTCCCAGTTAGAGAAGTTCCTTTAGCATTTGTTGTAGAGGTGGTTTGGTGGTGCTGAATTCTCTTAGCTTTTGCTTGTCTGGAAAGCTTTTGATTTCTCCATCAAATCTGAATGAGATCCTTGCCGGGTAGAGTAATCTTGGTTGTAGGTTATTCCCTTTCATCACTTTAAGTATATCATGCTACTCCCTTCTGGCTTGTAGAGTTTCCACTGAGAAATCAGCTGTTAACCTTATGGGAGTTCCCTTGTATGTTGTCATTTTTTCCTTGCTGCTTTCAATAATTTTTCATTGTCTTTAATTTTTGCCCATTTGTTTTCTATGTGTCTCAGTGTGTTTCTCCTTGGGTTTATACTGTATGGGACTTGCTGCGCTTCCTGGACTTGGGTGGCTGTTTCCTTTCCCATGTTAGGGAAATTTTCGACTATAATCTTTTCAAGTATTTTCTCTGGTCCTTTCTCTCTGTCTTCTCCTTCTGGGACCCTTATAATGTGAATGTTGTTGTGTTTAATGTTGTCCCAGAGGTCTCTTAGGCTGTCTTCATGTCTTTTTGTTCCTTTTTCTTTATTCTGTTCCACAGCAGTGAATTCCACCATTCTGTCTTCCAGGTCACTTATTTGTTCTTTTACCTCAGTTATTCTGCTATTGATTCTTTCTAGTGTAGTTTTCATTTCAGTTATTGTATTGTTCATCTCTGTTTGTTTGTTCTTTAATTCTTCTAGGTCTTTGTTAAACATTTCTTGCATCTTCTCGATCTTTGCCTCCATTCTTTTTCCAAGGTCCTGGATCATCTTCACTATCATTATTCTGAATTCTTTTTCTGGAAGGTTGCCTATCTCCACTTCATTTAGTTGTGTTTCCAGGGTTTTATCTTGTTCCTTCATCTGGTAGATAGCCCTCTGCCTTTTTATCTTGTCTGTCTTTTTGTGAATGTGGTTTTTGTTCCACAGGATGCAGGATTGTAGTTCTTCTTGCTTCTGCTGTCTGCCCTCTGGTGGATGAGGCTATGTAAGAGGCATGTGCAAGTTTCCTGATGGGAGGGATTGGTGGTGGGTAGAGGTGACTGTTGCTCTGGTGGGCAGATCTCAGTAAAACTTTAAACTGCTTGTCTGCTGTTGGGTGGGGATGGGTTCCCTCCCTGTTGGTTGTTTGGCCTGAGGCAACCCAATACTGGAGCCTACTGGGCTCCTTGGTGGGGCCAATGACAGACTTTGGGAGGGCTTACATCAAGTAGCACCCCCCAGAACCTCTGCCGCCAGTGTCCCCGTCCCCATGGCAAGCCACAGCCATCCCCCACCTCCGCAGGAGGCCCTCCAACACCAGCAGGTGGGTTTGGCTCCGTCTCCCCGTGGGTCACTGCTCCTTCCCCTGGGTCCTGATGCGCACACTGCTTTGTGTGTGCCCTCCAAGAGTGGAGTCTCTGTTTCCCCCAGTCCTGTCGAAGTTCTGCAGTCACATCCCACTAGGCTTCAAAGTCTGATTCTCTAGGAATTCCTCCTCCCGTTGCCAGAGCCCCATGTTGTGAAGCCTGACCTGGGGCTCAGAACCTTCAGTCCAGTGGGAGGACTTCTGTGGTATAAGTGTTCTCCAGTCTGTGAGTCACCCACCCACCAGTTATGGGGTTTAATTTTACTGTGGTTGCGTTCCTCCTACCGTCTCATTGTGGCTTCTCCTTTGTCTTTGGATGTGGGGTACCCTTTGTGGTGAGCTCCAGTGTCCTCCTGTTAATGACTGTCCAGCAGCTAGCCGTGACTCTGGCGTTCTCGCAAGAGGGAGTGAGAGCACGTCCTTCTACTCTGCCCTCCTGGTTCCTTATCCTCCGTTCTGCCTATGTTGAATGTTGCCTTATTGTTCAGAGTTGTGCCAGAATTCTACTTGTAAAGGGCCTTGCTCTAGTTCCAAAGGGAAGGACACTTTATTTTTCTGTCTGTAACATGATGCTCACATCTGACAAAAATTAAGAGAAATGGCACCTCTTCGCCTCTTGAACTGCTAGTGTTGGAGGGTCTCCCGCAGTGGCGGGGGTGGCTCTGGCTCACTGTGGGGACCATGACACCAGCAGCAGAAGTTCTAGGAAGTACTCACTGGTGCGAGCCCTCCCGGAGTCCGCCATCAACCCCAACAAAGAGCCCAGGTAGTCTCCAGTCCAGACATATTTTTGTTGAGGACCATTCTGCAAAATACTTGAGTGATACCCAAAGCCATTAAGCTCATCAAAAACAAGAGAAGTCTGGGAGTCTGTCAGTCAGGAGGAGCCTAGAGACACATGGTCACTAAATGTAATGTGATATCCTGGATGGAATCCTAGAACAGAGAAAAAAAGACATTTAAGTTTAAACTGAAGAAATCTGATTAATGTATGGATCTCAGGAAAAAAAAAGTAATATATAATTAGTTTAAAGTTATAGAAAACACTGAAAGTATGAAAAGGAACAAAGAAATTTCCTACAAATAAACATTTTGGTGTATTTCTTTCCTCTCTTACTTGTATGAATATGTATGTATCTAAATGCATACCATGAGAGGTATCTTTTCCCTGAAATAATGTCAGGTGAATGTCAGATAAATTTAATGAATATATACATGGAATCATAGTTTTTAAAAAGTTGCATATGTTGCTTTTCACTTATAATACTTCCCCCATGTTAATTAGGTATTCCTAAAGAGGTGATTTTAAGTTCTCCAGGATACGTGACTGATCATACTTTGTTTGATCAGACCACTTTCTTTTGCTTGCTTGTCCTGTGTGTGTTTCAGGTGAGCAGCTCACTGTGCCAGGCTGCACGTCCTACTCACACAGGCTTACCTCCTAGGCGTCATGTGGATCATGCTAAATGATGACTCTGCAGTCCATGAGATCTGGGTTCCACTGCGTAACTGTTGTGTGTTCTTAGTCAAGCCCCTTTACTTTTCTGAGTGGCAATAATCTTCACAGAGTTGTTTTTTAAGAATGAGACGATGAGCTTGGGAGTTCTCATTGCAGTATCTTGTATGTAGAAGGTGCTTGATTAATGAGGGTTCTCTCACCCACTTCTTACTTTTGACTGAAAAGGCCTCTGCTATTTCCCAGGTGGCCTAGCTTCAGTAGATTCCTGGTACCTGGGCGTATGCATCCTCAACATAATAGTTGCTTAGGATGTCAGTGGGAAGGTGCTGACAGATAACAGTTATTAACTCTGTGCCAGTCACCATGCTAAGCCCTCAATAGTCAATAAATATTAAATATACCCCCAAACTGTCCAAGGTATCATTATACCTTGCCTAAGATAACATTACTCCTGTATTAGTCTGCTCAGGCTGCCATAACAAGATACCATAGACTGGGTGTCTTAAGTAACGGACACTTATTTTCTTACAGTTCTGGAGGCTGGAAGTCCACGATCAAGGTGCTGGTAGAGTTGAGTTCTAGAGATGCCTGTCTTCCTGGGTTGCAGATGACCATCATCCCTCTGTGTCCTCACATGGCCTTTCCTCTGTGTGTGTGTGAAGAGAGAGAGAGAGATCTCCAACACATCTTCTTTTTCTCATAATGGCACTGGTCCTGTCAGATTAGGGCCATACTCTTATGACCTCATTTAACCTTAATTTTCTCCTAAAAGGTTCTGTCTCTAAATACAGTCACACTGGGGGTTAGGTCTTGAGCATATGAATCTTGGGGAAACACAATTTAGTCCATAATAGCTCCTAAGGGGCAGAGTCAGGATCTAAACACAATTTCATGTACAATTTTAAAGCCACATCTGTCAACTGGCATTGCTTATAATGAGAAGGAAAACAAGCCATTTGGTCAGCATCATGGGTTGTCATTATCATCCTCGTCGTCATTATTTAAAACTTATGAACTGCTCTGTATCTGCAACCATCATTCTTTTCAAAGTCTCTTTCTTTTCTTTGGGCTGTGATTAGGTCCCTTTCCTGAAATGATGTCAAATGAATGTCAGAAGGAGCTAATGAATTGTGACAACACACTGAAAGGGGCTGCCTGATAGTGGGAGGGTTTTGTCAGCTCCAGCTGTGCACATCTCTCCTAACAATACCAAACTTTTGCTCCCAGGAATTTCCATGCAGTCTGTTAGGATCCAGGAATTCACTCTTGTGAGTGGTTGGGGTCATTTTGGGACTGTTCTGAAGACTGAAGTTTATTTCTTCTTATCCTTTTATAGTCTTTGGTCACTCTATGTCTCTGTCTGTTCTTCCCTTGGCTTTACATCATAATCCCCTCCCTGTCTTTTTTGGTATCAGGTGCAATTTGTGGTCTTGTTTGAAGCCACCAGCTCACTTCACAGATGGCAAATTGCAGTTGAGAGTAATGGGCCTACTCTGTTCAGCCCAGAGAGTATATTAGTGGCTGATAGCCTGTAACTGCTGAACATTAGACGTCATTCACACTGCTCCAAGGTCATCTGTAAGGGCACCTCTCCCTCCTCTTTCTCACTCTCCTCCATTCCTCTCTCTGCCTCCATCAGATCTGAATTACACGAAAGTCATGAGGCCGTTAGGAGTTAGTTCTGGGACTACGGAACGATGAGTCTTTGTTCTGGCTCAGTTTTGCTCCAACTAACTGGGAAGACTGACTGAGCACTTGAACGAAAACTCAATGAAACAGTAAAGCCAGATTTAGCTACTAAGAAGACAAGGGTCGTCCCTTACAGGACGTACTGGACCCATGCTCTAGGAAGCATCATTTCAAATAGAAAATCAGAAATCAATTAGCTGGTGGAGTGTGTTCATGGACCATTCGAAATATTAGTTACTATATGTACAACAGGGTGCTGGCAATTCTGATGCTACACTCCAGGCTTAATCTTAATTAAATGAAACGAAGTATGTGAATATGCCTAGCTTAATACCTGTAAATGTAATGGTATAAATGTTGCCTGCCTCCCTTCCTTCTTCCTTCCTCCCTCCCTCCCTTCCTTCCTTCTTCCCTCCCTCCCTCCCTCTTTTTCCTTCCTTCTTTTTCTTCTTTCCTCTCACTTTCCTTGCTTCTGAGCCATTCGTATTTACTAGAGAGCACTGAGTAGCTGAGCAGAGACTTCATCATAGTCTGAGCTATATTTGATATGTGATTGGGCATTTTCAAATATGTATTTTTCCTTGGCTTTAGAGCTTTGACATACCTTCCCAGGAAGCATTGAGAATCTTTTTAGAAATATTTTGAAATTTTATTTAAGACAGCCATAGTATGACAACTTTCAGACTATAGGAATGCCCAGGCCCAGCCTTATGAAAGGTTGCGTTCCCTTTCATAGCTAAGACTGAGAGGTTATGGTCAGAGTTGAAGAGAAAGAATGAAGATAGAATAAAGAAACTTATGAATCCAAAGCTAGACGTCTTTCTCAGCGATGGGCATGGGGTCCCTGGGTGGGAAACTTGTTTACCTAGATTTTGAGAACTATTAGAAAAAGGAGGAAAGGAGAATCCAGTAATTATCGAAATTAATAAGCAGGTCAAATGGCAGCTAACCTTGGGATCCTGAATTATTGGAGCTCAACTAGACACATGGAAATCATCTAGTTTAGAGACTGAAATAAATTTCTCTCATTTGTTCTCGTTCGCTCTGGGTAGGGGCAAAATTGATAAAGGCAACACTGAGCTTGTTTAAAACTCAGGTTTTCTGGCTCCTGGTCTAGAGTTTTTTTTGGTTTTTTTGTTTTTGTTTTTTTTTAGACGTAGCCCACATGGACTCTGTTGAGATGCCACTCTTTGCCTACGGTCCCAAAATGTTCCAAACATTTTCTTTCACCTCCTCGCCTCCCCAGAGCCAGTATCCTATATTTAATGATAGATTTTGAGGGGGCTGGTTAAATAGTACTTTTCTTTCCCACCTGAATATTAAGCCAACTGAGAGGTAAGACGAAATAAGAGGCAAATGGAGACCACTATCAATTTGATAATAATAGAGCTGATATTGAATAATGAGGTTTAGGTGTGAGGCAACATGGACCTTTCTAATATTGAATCCCTGTCCCTACTCTGGAACTCTCATCAAGCATGTCTGTACCTCTAAGGAAGAGCAAGGGAATTGGAAAAGAAGCCAAGAAAATTTAGGGAAAATCATTTTCATGGAAACCAGAGGATTGAGGAATAATTATCCCCCTGCATACCTCCTCTCTCTTCCCAGCACATAAGATAACAATCAAACCCCAAGTCAGAATATATTGTCTGAGAATAGAATGTGTTATTTAAAACCTGGCTAAACCTTATAACTTCAAAGTAGCTGCTGTGGTTTTCTTTTAACATTTCCTAATCCTTATACACATCCTAGAGCAAAATCTTCTCCTTATAAAATGACAGTAAATTAATATGATAAATTTAGTGTGTGCTACTGATCAAGTTGGAGATGACCAAGAGAGAAATACATGGTTATCGAGGGCTTACACTCCCTTTGAATAACTTTAACAAAACAATAGCTTTCGGGAAATGCTATCTCTACCTTTAGTTGTGTCTCAAAGAGTCACCATAATATATTATGGATGGCTTCAGTTGGAGTTAGCAATATATTTGACCCTTAGATAGCAGTGGCCTGGATTCAAAGTTTAATATTTCTGTCTTATGTTCTTTAGACATTATATTTCTTTATTACAGTCACTGATGGAAAACTCTAGTACCTTTCATCATAGAATACCTTGTCTTTCTTTTCCTTTGGTTGATTTGTAGCATCTGCTTTTTCGTTCTCAGTTTTTGATGCTAATCACTGGAGACATTTCCAAGCACTAAGATGGAAAGATGAATGTAACAGGATACTGAGAGCTGCTCACAAAGAGAACCTGGGAGAAGATCTCCCAACACAAACATCTGCAAATTCGGGTGGAGCTCAGAGGGGCAAGGTGTGGGAAGGAAGTTTTTATTTCTAAAAATAGGATTTGTCCAGAATGTCCATTTAAGAGGTGAGTGGAATAGTGTGCTATCCATACCACCTCCTACGGCTCTGTTAATCACATTGATATTTGTATTTATTAAATTATGTTAATAAAGTATTAGGCATTTTTTATGTTATGTCAGCATATAAAAGAGCCATAGAAAAAGAGCTACAGAAAAGGAAGACTTCACATCAGTAACAAAATGATGACAATTTTGTATCAGGTCAGAGGGAAGAGCAGTGGAATGACAAGGCATGTGATAAGATCTTGTCTGAGCAGAGGAGGGAGTGTGCACAGAGAAGAACCACATCATACATCTAAGGGGCATCTGTCTTCACAAATGTCAAGTCCTGTTGGAGTTTAAAGCCCAGTTGCTGCCATGAATTCCTTAGTCCCTGAGTTTCACGATCTTCTCAGCAACTTGTTCCTAAACTTCACCAGTCACTGTTGTGGAAGTCTCACTTTCAGGCTCTGCCTAAACTCAGTGGAACCCCCCTCCCAAAGTGGATGGTAGATCCAGAGCTCAGGGGCTCAGTTTCTTTAGCCATTTTGCTTATTCCATTCTGCCTTGCTTTCCTTTCCCAACAATCAGCTTCTTGCATGAGGAAAGCGACCTCATGATGAAGCAGCTTGTTCTTTTTCTTTTTCTTGTTCTGCAACAGCTAAGTCATTGGACTTGCCTAGGACGTCAGGTCACTCGTGCCTGAGGCAATCACTTGCCCCTTCATTTCTCTCAGGGATTGAGATCTTACTGTTGAAAGACAGTTTTTCCGTCTAGTCCTCTATTACCTGCTGAACTTGAGGCCTCTCATGAACCTGCGCTTACTTGCCATTTCTCCTTATTGTGATTCTCCAACCGCTTTCTTAAGAATTCATCTGTTGGCCATTGACTCACACATCTTGGCTTTATGTGTCTCTGGAGGCAATACAGTCACAGATCAAGTTTTCCAGAGCATAGTCTAGTTTGGAGACTTGTATGCAAGAAGTTTACTAGAGAAGCCCTTGTTGGGGCATGAAGGAAGCAGGATCAGACACAGTTAAATTGTGGTCCATTCTCAACAAAGGCCTCAGCTCATTCCACAGAAGCTCTGATGCTGGGAGTGCTCTTCAGAGTTTCGCTGAAAGGAGGCACTGGGGCCAAGGCTTTATATGTTTGCATTTTTCGGTCACTGGACTGAGGCTGTCCCCAGGGAGGAGGATGTATGATCTTGGGGAGGAGGACTCTCTTCAGAGGACAGACTCTCCTGATTGCTGTCGGCAGACAACACTGAGCAGCTGGAGAATGAGTCCTGAAGGGAGGTCCAGTAGAGCACAGTGCAGACTGAAGGCCTGAGATTAGATGGGGGGGGGGGGGGGCCCATTGCACATATTTTAAGCACTTTTCTTAGGTTATCTCATTCTGTACTGGCAATGATCCTGTAAAGTAGGTATCGTTATTATTTTAATTTTATTTTATTGTAATAAGAACACTGAACATGAGATCTACCCTCCTGACAAATTTTTAAGTGTACATTTTTGTTGACTATAGGTACAGTGTTGCACAACAGATCTCTCTAGAGCTTATTGATCTTGCTTAACTGGAAATTTAAGCTCATTGATTAATAACTCCCCATTTCCCACTCCCCCAAGCCCCTGACACCCATCGTTCATCATTCCACTCTTTAATCTATAAATGTGACCATTTTAGATACTTCATATAAGTGGAATCATGCAGTATTTGTCTTTCTGCGACTGGCTTATTTCACTTAGCATAACATTTTCAAGGTTCATCCGTGCCATACTATTATTATCTCTATTTTGCTAACAAGAACACTTAGGGAGGTTGTACTACATGAAGGAATTCTGAGTCTGTGGCCCTTTTCCTGTGAGGATCTTTGCGGACTCGGGTTTCTGCAAAGTTCATAAAACTCTTGGGGACTCTACAAAATAATGTGTGTATGGTTCATGACCACCAAAAGATTAACCTCACACTAGAGGACTTCAAAGATCTCATCTAGCTTGGAAATTCAAAATCTGGTGGCCTGTTTTCTTTCTATTGTAGGATTGCAGTCTACAATATATTCTATACCACACTTTAAAAAAAACTGCTAATATTAAGTACAAATTGAAAGCATGGGGTCTCAGTGTTTGTGATACTTTCTTGCCTTTATAATACAGAGAGAATAAACTATGAATCATCATTAACTGATGTCACGTGATCTATGGGCAGTGGCCAAGTTGGAAGGATCTAGGAGTTTTCTAATGTTTTGAAACCTAGCTAATGAAAGTCAGGAGTTTCTTCTATAGATAGAACATGAATGTTTTAGGGACCCCAGCTTGTGTTTTGGTGAGACCTACAGCTGTCTGCCTCCTTCCTCCGTCTCTCTTTCTTTCTCCTCCCTTTCTTTCTTCCTTTCCTTCTTTTCTTTTCCCCTTCCTCCCTTCTTCCCTTCCTCCCTCTTTTTCCCTTCCTTTCTTCCTTTTTTCCTTCCTTCTTTCCTTCCTCCCTCCTTCCCTCTCTTTCTTTCTTTTCTTTTCTTCCTTCCTTCCTACCTCTTTCTTTCTTCCTTCCTTCCTTCTTTTCTTTCTCCCTCCTCCCTTCCTTCCTCCCTTCCTTTCTCCCTCCCTCCCTTCCTCTTTCTTTCTTAGACCTCAACTTGCTTTAGCAGTAAGCTGCCTGGAATTGATAGAGACATTTAAACAGTAACAAGGTATGCAAAGAAATTGAAAGAAATTGCCTCTTGACACTGCCTGTCAGCTGAATATGGCAGGTAAACATGTAAAACTCCCTCTATTTACAAAAGAGGGTAGGGAAGGGTCATTGTCTTGCTCATTAAGGTTTTGCCTGATCAGCTTTAATTAGCTTGAAGTTGGAACAAGTCTATTTCACTTGTCTGTGTAAGTTTTTCTAGTACAGCAGAGAGCAGAAAGAGGAGGCCAGGGTCCAATCACAGAGTTCAGACCTCTGTGAAAGGCTGGCTTTACAGGGCCTGCCACTAAGGGTCCTGTGCTTGGTTTCATACTCCTCTGTTGACATCTTATAATTCTTCATGATATTTGAACAAAGAGCCCCACATTTTCAGTTCACACTAAGCCCTACAAATTATGTAGCTGTTTTAGTAACCCTGAATCATTCATTCACCCTAGATTCAGAGTTTTTTGCATGTCAAACCCTAGGGATATCACTCTGTCCTTGAAAATATGATAGTTTTTTTTTCTTCCTGCTTTATTAAGATATAATTAACATATAATGTGCAAGTTTAGGGTGTAGAGTGTGATGATTTGATACACATATGTATTGTGGAATGTTTACAACAGCAAGATCATTTGTGCATCATTCATCTCTCAGTTACCTTTGTTGTTGTGGTGGTGGTGGTGGTGAGAACATTTAGTATCTACTCTCATAGCAACTTTGAAGTATACGATATAGTATTGTTATGTATAGTCACCATGCTGTACATTACATCCCCAAAACTTATTCATTCCTCTTATAACTGGAAGTTTATACCCTTTAATCAATATTTCCTTATTTTCCCCACTTCTCAGGCCCTGGCAACCACCATTTTACTCTCTGTTTTTATGAGTTTGGCTCTTTTAGATTCCACACGTATGTGAGATCATACGGTATTTGTCTTTGTCTGAATAATTTCACTAAGCATGATGTCCTCAAGGTCCATCCATGTTGTGCCAGGTGACAGGATTTCCTACTTTTTCATGGCTGAGTAATTTTCCATTGTATATATACGACATTTGCAATATCCATTCATCCATTGATGGACACTTAGTTTCCATTTCTTGGCTATTGTTAATAATGCTGCAATAAACATGAGAGTGCAGATACCTCATTGAGATCTTCTTTGGACATATACCCAGCAGTGGGATTGCTGGATCATATGGTATTTCTATTTTTAATTTTTTGAGGAACTTCCATACTGTTTTCCATAGTGGCTATGCCAAGTTACATTTCTACTAACAGTGCACAAGGATTCCCTTTTCTCCATGGCCTCTCCAACATTTTTTTACCTTTTGTCTTCAGCCGTAGCTGTTCTAACAGATGGGAGGTGATATCTCATTGTGGTTTTGACTTGTATTTCCCTGATGATTAGTGATGTTGAACATTTTTTCATGTGCTTGTTGGCTATTTGTATGACTTCTTTGGAAAATGTCTATTCAGCTTGTTTGCTTATTTTGTAAATTAGATTATTGTGTGTGTGTGTTTTGCTGTTGAGTTTTATGAGTTCCTTATATATTTTGGATATTAACCTCTTGTTAGATATATGGTTTGGAAATGTTTTCTCTCATTCCATAGGTTACCTTTACATTTTGTTGACTGTTTGGTTTTTTTTTTTTTTTGCAGTGTACAAATTTTTAAATTTGATATATTCCCACTTGTTTGTTTTTGCTTTTGTTACTTGTGCTCTTGGTGTCATATCCAAAAAAATCGTTGCCAAGACTGATGTCAAGGAGCTTTTCCCCTTACATTTTCTTCCAGTAGTTTAAAGGTTTCAGGTCTTACATTTATTATTTAATCCATTTCTGCTTAATTTTTGTGTGTAGGTGTAAGCTAGGGACCCAATTTCATTCTTTTCCATGCGAGTATTCAATTTTTCCAACATCATTTATTAGAGGATCAGTTCTTTCCCAACTGAGTGTTCATGACTCCTTTGTCAAACATTAGTTGACTATATATGTGTGGGTTTATTTCTGTGCTCTCAATTTTATTCTATTGGTCTATATGTATGGTTTTATGCCAGTACCATACTGGCATAATATAGTAATATAGTTTTTATTACTATAGCTTTGTAATGTAGTTTGAAATCAGAAAATGTGGTGCCTACAGCTTTGTTCTTTCAAAAGATTGCTTTGGCAAAATCCCACTTGATCATGGTGAATGATCCTTTTAATGTGCTGTTGAATTTGGTTTGCTAATATTTTGTTGAGGATTTTTGCATCTGTATTCATCAGGGATATTGACCTGTAGTTTTGTTTCTTGTAGTATCCTTATCTGCCTTTGGTATCAGGGTAATGCTGCCCTCATAAATATGTTTGGAAGTGTTTCCTCCTCCTCTTTAATTTTTTGGGAAGAGTTTGAGAAGGATTGGCATTAATTCTTCTTTAAATGTTTGGTATAATTCACCAGTGAAATCATATGGTCCTGGGCTTTTCTTTGTTGGGAGGTTTTTGATTACTGATTCGATCTCCTTACTTTAATTGGTCTCTTCAGATTTTCTGTTTCTTCGTGATTCAGTCTTGATAGGTTGTATGTTTCTAGGAATTTATCCATTTCCTCTAGGTTGCACAATTTTGGGGAGGTATCATTGCTCATGGTAGTCTGTTATAAACCTTTGTATTTCTTTGGTATCAGTTTCAACATCTTCTCTTTCATTTGTAATTTTATTTATTTGAGTCCTCTCTCTTTTTTTCCTGATAAGTCACTGGGAACTGTGATTGCTCCCACTCTGTGGCTGATACTGGTTGCTCTTGCCCTGTTTCCTAACCATCTCTATACATCTCAGCTTTGCTGATCTCTGGGTGGGTTGAAACTAAAGTGGGTTCTTGTGCAGTGCCCCAAAAGGCCAAGGAAGCTAGTCTCATACCCCTTTCTCCCTTTCCCATGAGGGGAGCTCTTTCTAGCTGGGGAGTTTCCTCTTGGCACTGAGCAGTGCCAACCTGGGGGATGAGGTGATGCAGGTAAAATGAAGCTGTTCTTTCTTCAGTTTTTGTGCAGTTATGCTAAGGCTTTTTGTTCCACTGTGTTGCAGGAGTTTATTAAATGGGATCCTGAGCTCTCTCAGAGCTGGTTGTGTTTGTAGATAGCTGTCATATGGTTGATCTTTGTGGGGGTATGGAAGCTGGCGTCTCCTACCCCCCTGTCTTGGTGACATCACTCTTGAAAATAGGTTATTGGTTTCCAATTGCTGTGTGGCAGATGGCAAGGAAAAAGATACTAGGATTTGACTGGAATCTACATGGCAAAAACAACCTGAAGGAAAATTGTGGGTAAAGTTAAGAAAGGACCCTAATATCTGTTGAGCTTCTACTATGTACCTGTATTTTATAACTATTATATCATTTAATCATCACAATAATTCTCTAAGGCAGGTGTTTTACAGATGAGGCTCAATGAGGCTAAGTAGCTTACCTAAGACCACATAACTTGACAGAGCCTGGAATTGATCTTAGGTCACTCTGGTCTCAATGTGGGCAAATACATTATTTTCTGAATATAGCTAGTTATTTAATAAGTCTACTTAGAACTGGGTTTAAGAGAGGTGAAATGATTGGATGAAAAAGTTATGTAGAGAACTGAGGAAAGGGCATGATTTTAGAATATCAGTTTTGAGAGAGAGCTGAAGAGGTCAGACCTGGAACTAAAATCTGGATGTGACAATATGTTAAACTAAAAGTGTTACACAAATGCTGACATACAGAGGACACCATATTCAAAGTGAAGTGCAAATTACAGGTGTACTTTTAAAAGATTTAACCAAAACTGATTATAAAACTCTTGGACCATTTACCCACATTAGAATTTATAAAACAAGTCAGAAAAAGTGAAAGGGGAGCTAAGCTTTGTAAAGAGGAATTCTGGAGAAAGCTTTTGGTGTGCTGTGAATCTCATCACTCAACCCAACTGAGATGCAGAACGTCCCTGCCTTGTATCTCAAACCTAATGACTGGCTTCAATGATCAATACTTAATAGGTGTCCTCTGTGGTCTGGAGGACAGAGAGGCCTGTTTCTAAAATCTGCTTGAGAAATTTAAATGGCAAGAGCCTGATCAACTGCCTGGTTTGGGGTGGAGCAAAGGAGTTTATTGTAGCAAAGGGATATCTTACATTCCCAGCGTTTGGGGGAAACAGTGAGGGAGTGTTTCCCCTGGGCCAAATGCAGGAGAGAGAGCTGGAATTTGGTTCACATTAGAGCTATCTAGAAGGCTGAACATTCTTCAGGCAACAGGAACTGACATTATCACCAGCTTCCTAGGGACCGACAAAGGAGTAAGTGACTAACTGAAGTGAGGTTTATTTGTCAAGATCAAGAAAATTGCAGATAAGAGCATTTCAGTGGTGAATGATGTGTTTTTGAAAAACCCATGAAAGTACCTCCCAGAGAAAGAGTCAGCTCTTCTATACACTCAGCCCAGTGAATACAAAGTAACCCATAATAGTACCAGCCAAGTAAGAATGCTCCTGCCTTACCTTCTTAACTTCTCTTCCATCCTCAGCACCAACCTGGGAAGAGAAACCAACCACACTTTCATTTTCCCCAAATGTAGGGAGCCAAACAAAGGAAGAGGAGAGTCTTGAACTTTATAGCAAGTTTGTAATTTTGACTGTTGGGTTGGGTATTTTAATTTCTAGTCTGCCTAAGAAGAGTGAGGAAAATCATAGGGTTCACCTGAGTTTGCACTTAGTTGGAAAGTTCTCCCCACTGAGCACATTTAGAAGGGAAAGGGTTACAAAGTAAAATAACTTCTGTTACCTCCCATGACTCACATTTGTACACCAGACTGGCTGATGAGACACGTTCTCTGCGGCAGGTGCTAAAGATGTTGACACCAGGCAGTACTCAACAACAGACAGTGGCTGATGTTTGGGAAGATGGTGAAGGTCACATGTGGCAGTCCAGGCAGGTAGCCAGCAGGATAGTTGATTACTTGACTCCTGGGTAGAGTACTGTGATAGGTATCTTGGAACTCATGTTTTCTGCAGTAACCTCTTTTGGTGGCCCATCCAGATATCCTTTACTACAGTGGTGCACCCATCCCACACCCACACCTATATTCATCTCCTAAGAATTTTCCTTGGCTGACATGAGGCTCTTCACACAGAAATGTTTGGGAGATTGTGCCCACCCTCCTGGGGTGGTCCTTTGCCAATGCCTGACAAATATGGGGGTTCAAAAGTCTGACCACTTTCCTTAAAATGGGACAACTTGTAGGTCTGCATATACTCTAGAGCTCTCTAAGAGATCAATCTAACGATAGATTTCATCAAAATCACAACTTTGCTTAGATTTTTGCTCTGCTCTATCCTGCTTTCTTATCTTTTTACAATTTTCTTTTGAGAACATTCTCTCAATAAAGCACTTGCACAAAAATCCCATCTCAGACTCTGTTTTTAGGGAATCTGCCAGAAGACCAGGAGTGATCCGAGAAAGCTGGATGTAAAGAATGGGATTCTGAAGTGGGATCATCTCCTGACTGAATGCCAATGAGGACCCCATTACTGGTGGTAGGTGAAGTATTAATGATTCCTGGCATAGTGTTGCAGCAGTGAAATTGCTTAGGTTTTTACCTGTGAGGAACTGGGACAGGAAACAGGTGGAGGGGACATATTAGCTTTTGCAATCTCACTGGAATTTTATCGGAATAATAATTATAGGGCTTTTCGAATTGGGTGCCAGTGCAAAGCAGCATTTAATGCATTGAAGAGAGAAAATTACAAGTTTTTATCTATTAATCACCAATTTGAAGCACAGTGTGAAATTCAGAGGGCCTCCTTGGCCACTTTTAAAGAGATATAATCTCCTGAAACACGGAGGGCAGTCTGAGCTGATGACTAGAATTCTTTAGGTTTTAGAAGAGCATGTTCTGTAAGTGTGAATACTGCTTTCATCCAGTTACTGGGTGATGTCAAAGGCTCCTTATTTTGAGTGACGTTCAGAGAAAGAAAATCCTCTGCAGCAGGTGCAGGCCATTGCTTTGTCACTTGAACCACATGACTCGGCTGATCCCATGTTACTAGAGGTATTTGTACTGAGCAGAGGTGCCATGTGGTGTCTCTGCCAAGCCCCGGCAGGAGAGTCACAGCACAGACCTCTAAGATTCTGGGGAAAGGCCACACCATCTGCAGAAAAGAACTATACATTATTCAAAAAGTAGCCTCTAGAAAGATACTGGGCCCTGGTAGACACTGGTCATGTGACCATGGGGCATCAAGAGAGCGTGCAGCCAGCAGTGTTCATTATGAACTACATGCTGTTACACCCACCAAGTCTACGGTTTAGTGGACCCAGCAGCAATCCGTTGCAAGATGGTATAGGAATTCTCCAATTAGGTTCAGAGGTCACAGAGTAGCCACGTGAACAAGTGGCCCTGACTCCCATGTCACTCACTATTATTGCACTGATGATGTTCCCTCAGTTCACACCTGTGGCCTTATGGTGAGTTCCTTATGATGGACTGATAAGGAGAGAGAACAAACAAACTCTGCTTGGTCTGTGCAGAAAGCAGCTCTAATATACTGGTACAAACCAAAAATAGAGTGTGGTTTCAGGACAGCCCTACTCATGAGTGGCCCTCTAAAACGGTGGTGAGTGGAAATCCTCCCGGTGGGAAGAGTGGAGGAGCTTTAATGGGTTTTCTTGGTCATCTATTCTGTATGGAAAACTAAGTGGCTTGAGTTACACAAACACAGGTGCAGTGATGAATTGCTTTACTGGTTGGTTAGGAGCCTGAAAGGAGCAAGATTGGAAGATCTATGACAGAGAGGTCTGGGGGAGAGTCATGTTGAAGGACTTATTGAGGGAACAGATACAAAGTATGAAGATTTTTATATCACATAATAAATACTTACCACAGGCTATGTATTGCAGAAGCACCTAGAATTGAGTATATAGGATGACTTGGCCAGTAGATGTTAGCCAGTCTTTGTCCTCAGTCACCCCTTGATTGAACAATGGACTAATGAAAGAAGAAGCCACCATTACAGTGATGGAGACTATGCACGGGTGATAGCCTGGGCTTCCTCTTACCAAGGCTCACCTAGTTACCGCCATTGCTGAATGTCAACTTTCCAGGAACAGAGACCAACACTGAGTCTTCAATAATGTACCTTCTCTGGAGGAGACCATACACTTGGTGTAAAGTTGTAAAAAGACCACTTACCATTCTGGAAAAGGTAGCAATTCACCCAGGTTTGGACTGACATGTATTCCAGGGATGGTTTTCCTTTTCTGGCTACAGGGCTCAGTCAGCATCACTGAGAGCACTTCCAACATGGATTCTGTATAACTTCTTCTTGAACTAAGGGACCCACTTTATAGCAATGAAGGTATGACATTGGGCATATGACCATGGATCCAGACCCACTGGACCTGTTTTATGACACACCATCTAGAAACTATTGGCTTCATAGAGCAGTGGAACGGCCACTTGAAGGTACAGCTGTGGTGCCAGCTGGGAGAGAGCATCCTGTGAGGATGTTGCACTATCCTTCAGCATGTAATAGATCTCCTCAAACCAACAGCCGCTGTACGGGGGTGTCCACAAGAGGTAGAATATTGAGTGTAGGAACCAAGAAATGGAAGAAGGAATGTCCTATTTATTATCACTCCCAGTGACCCACTGGGGGAATTTGTTTTTCCCATTCCTACAACTTCAGCCTCTATGGGTCTAGAGTACTTATTTTTAGTGAAGAGATGCTTCCAACAGGAGACCTATCAAGAGTCTCACTACAGCTAAAGTTACAGTTGTTGTCTGGTCAATTTGGGCTTTCCATGTCAATAGATAAGAAGGCACAGAGCAGAGTTACTACACTGGAAGAGGTAATTGACCCTGATCACCATGAGGAGGTAAGGCTGCCGCTATGTCATGGGAGCAGGCAAGAATATATTTGACATATTTTTGGCACTACCATGCCAAGTTTTAACTGTAAATGGCAAGTATAGCAACCCTGGTCTGATCAGGGCATGATAAAACAAGTGTTCAGATCCCTCAGGGGTGAGGGTCTGGGTCTTCCATCCAGGCAAGCCACCAGCAGAGGTGAGGGGCATCTCTGTGGGGTGTAGAAGATGATGAGTATTAGTTACCACCTCAGGACCAACTTCAGTAGCTGAGGCTGGAGTTCATCCCACTGACCCCCTCTGCTTATACTTTTACCCAGAAATTATGACCAGCCAGAGATCTAGAGAATGTGCGTCTGGATGGAATAAACTTAATGTAAGACAAGGAAGATATTACATATAGATAGATAGGTAAGTTGATAGAGAGGTAGAGTATACAAAACTATGTATAAGACTCTTAGTACTGATCTTGGCATATAATGTGTTCAATAAATGATAGATACTTTTTATCAGTAGAAGTATAACTAGTCTGTGCTCAGCATTATCCATAAACTTCTTTGTGTTTATTCACTCCTTTAAATAATTATATCCAATTATGGGGAATAGAATCCCAGCTTTACTACTTAGAGCCAATTTGGAGAATGTACCATATATGTGTGTGTGTGTGTGTGTGTGTGTGTGTGTGTGTGTGTGTGTGTGTACACACAGTCAAGCTTTCTATGACTTTTCCTTGATTTAAACATAATCACAATTAATAGGCACTGTTAAGCAATTGTAGTACTTTCTGAAGTGAGGAATTATTCACACTGCGGAGAAGACTCTTCTAAATCCCTTGCATTATTTTCTGTCTCTCTCCAACTATGTCATAAAATATGATTTTCTGCTTCTTTTCTGTGGGCTAGTCATGTCTTCTAATTTCGATGCTTGAAAGCTAGAGACACGTCTCTTATATTGACTGTATCTTTAGCCTAGTACCTGGCACTGAGTGTATAGCCAATAAAAGCTTGTAGAATAAGTAATAAACGTAATAATATTAAATCAATTCTTGCTGCTACTCATCAGGGAGTAATCTAACATAGGATTGTCTGCGTGAGAAGTAACTCAATCACAAATCACTGTCCAGAGTCTGGAGCATTTATCCTCAACTTTGAACTAATGTTTAAAACCAATCTTTATTTTCTCTAACCCTGGCAATCTCCCCCTTTTACTCTCTCTCCTCTCATCAATCTATCCAACCTTTTTCTCTCCAGTCTTCAGTCACAATAACATTTTTCTGTACTTTTGTCAGTTGCCATGGAAAATAAATGACTATCCCATTTGAACTATCCCCATGTGATTTTATGTGAGACTGTTATACATCAGACTATTATAAACAGACTAAATTTTGTAAAATCCATTGAGCTACTTTTGTAAGATGCTGTGACAGTCTTTTTCAAGGTCTCACAACTGGTAAGAGAAGGGTAAAGACTCTAGTCCTGGTTTGGATAGTTCCAAAGCCCATAGTACATTATTCAGCAGCTGTACTCTATTACTACTACTCCAGTAGCCAAATACATGGTTTGCTTTGGTCATCAGCTTTCTTATTGCATTCCTAGTTTTCTATGGTAAGATATGAGAAACACTTTTTCTTCCTTGCTCACGTTTCTCACAAGGGGCTTCTGCTTCACTTCTTAAGAGGAAACAGTATTAGAAGGAAACCCAAAGATTTTGTCTTCCTCATCTCAGTTGCTACTGCATGTAAGAAGAGAGGAGGTTTCTTTTTTTAGCTGATTGGTGAGATGTGCTTCTCATCCATCCATTACCTGATGTTAATGACAGAATAGACTATCTCTCTACTCAAGAGGCAGACCTAGAAGTCTCTCCTTTTTCTTTTTCTCACTCACTTGCTTTTGTTTTTCTTTTTTAAAATAATCTTTATTGGAGTATAATTGCTTTACAATGCTGTATTAGTTTCGGCTGTATAACAAAGTGAATCAGCTATACATATACATATATCCGCATATTCCCACACTTCTGCGGCTCCCTCCCACCCTCCCTATCCCACCCCTCTAGGTGGTCACAAAGCACCGAGCTGATCTCCTTGTGCTATGTGACTGCTTCCCACTAGCTATGTATTTTACATTTGGTAGTGTATATATGTCCATGCCACTCTCTCACTTCGTCCCATCATACCTTTCCCCCTCCCCGTGTCAAGTTCATTCTCTACGTCTGCGTCTCTATTCCTGTCCTTCCCCTAGGTTCCTCAGAACCATTTTTTTTTTGATGCCATATATATGTGTTAACATACGGTATTTATTTTTCTCTTTCTGACTTACTTTGCTCTGTGAGACATACTCTAGGTCCATCCACCTCACTACAAATAACTCAATTTCATATCTTCTGTGGCTGAGTAATATTCCATTATATATATGTGCCACATCTTCTTTATCCATTCATCTGTCGATGGACACTTAGGTTGCTTCCGTATCCTGGCTATTGTAAATAGTGCTGCAGTGAACATGGTGGTACATGACTCTTTGAATTATGGTTTTCTTAGGATATATGCCCAGTAGTGGGATTGCTGGGTCGTACAGTAGTTCTATTTTTAGTTTTTTAAGGAATATCCATACTGTTCTCCATAGTGGCTGTATCAGTTTACATTCCCACCAACAGTGCAAGAGGGTTCCCTTTTCTCCACACCCTCTCCAGCATTTATTGTTTGTAGATTTTTTTGATGATGGCCATTCTGACTGGTGTGAAGTGATACCTCATTGTGGTTTCGATTTGCATTTCTCTAATGATTAGTGATGCTGAGCATCCTTTCATGTGTTTGTTGGCAATCTGTATGTCTCCTTTGGAGAAATGTCTACTTCGGTCTTCTGCCCATTTTTGGATTGGGTTGTTTGTTTTCTTGAGTGAGCTGCATGAGCTGCTTGTATATTTTGGAGATTAATCCTTTGTCAGTTGCTTCGTTTGCAAATATTTTCTCCCATTTTGAGAGTTGTCTTCGTCTTATTTATGGTTTCCTTTGCTGTGCAAAAGCTTTTAATTTCATTAGGTCCCATTTGTGTATTTTTGTTTTTATTTCCATTTCTCTAGGAGGTGGGTCCAAAAGGATCTTGCTGTGATTTATGTCATAGAATGTTCTGGCTTTGTGTTCCTCTGAGAGTTTTATAGTGTCTGGCGTTACATTTAGGTCTTTAATCCATTTTGAGTTTATTTGGGTGTATGGTGTTAAGGACTGTTCTAATTTCATCCTTTTACATGTAGCTGTCCAGTTTTCCCAGCACCACTTACTGAAGAAGCTGTCTTTTCTCCACTGTATATTCTTGCCTCCTTTATCAAAGATAAGACGACCATATGTGCATGGGTTTATCTCTGGGCTTTCTATCCTGTTCCATTGATTTATATTTCTGTTTTTGTGCCAGTACCATATTGTCTTGATTACTGTAGCTTTCTAGTATAGTCTGAAGTCAGGGAGCCTGATTCCTCCAGCTCTGTTTTTCTTTCTCAAGATTGTGTTGGCTATTCCGGGTCTTTTGTGTTTCCATACAAATTGTGAAATTTTTTGTTCTAGTTCTGTCAAAAATGCCATTGGCAGTTTGATAGGGATTGCACTGAATCTGTAGATAGCTTTGCGGAGTGTAGTCATTTTCACAACGTTGATTCTTCCAATCCAAGAACATGGTATATCTTTCCATCTGTTTCTGGCATCTTTAATTTCTTTCATTGGTATATTATAGTTGTATGCAAACAGGCGTTTTGTCTCCTTAGGTAGGTTTATTCCTAGGTATTTTATTCTCTTTGTTGCAGTGGTAAATGGGAGTATTTCCTTAATTTCTCTTTCAGATTTTTCATCATTAGTGTATAGGAATGCAAGAGATTTCTGTGCATTAATTTTGTATCCTGCTACTTTACCAAATTCATTTATTAGCTCTAGTAGTTTTCTGGTAGCATCTTTAGGATTCTCTATGTATAGTATCATGTCATCTGCAAACTTCTTCTTTTCCAATTTGGATTCCTTTTATTTCTTTTTCTTCTCTGTGGCTCAAACTTCTAAAACTATGTTGAATAATAGTGGTGAGAGTGGGCAACCTTGTCTTTTTCCTGATCTTAGTGGGAATGGTTTCAGTTTTTCACCATTGAGAAAATGGCACTTGTCGTATATGGCCTTTATTATGTTGAGGTAAGTTCCCTCCATGCCTACTTTGTGGAGAGTTTTTATCATAAATGGGTGTTGAATTTTGTCAAAAGCTTTTTCTGCATCTGTTGAGATGATCATATGGTTTTTATTCTTCAGTTTGTTAATATAATGTATTACGTTGATTGATTTGTGTATATTGAAGAATTCTTGCATTCCTGGGATAAACCCACTTGATCATGGTGTATAATCCTTTTAATGTGCTGTTGGATTCCGTTTGCTATTATTTTGTTGAGGACGTTTGCATCTATATTCATCAGTGATATTGGCCTGTAGTTTTCTTGTTTTGTGACATCTTTGTCTGGTTTTGGTATCAAGGTGATGGTGGCCTTGTAGAATGAGTTGGGAGTGTTCCTCCTTCAGCTGTATTTTGGAAGAGTTTGAGAAGGATAGGTGTTAGCTCTTCTCTAAGTGCTTGATAGAATTTGCCTGTGAAGCCATCTGGTCCTTGGCTTTTCTTTCTTGGAAGATTTTTAATCACAGTTTCAATTTCAGTGCTTGTAATTGGTCTGTTTACATTTTCTATTTCTTCCTGGGTCAGTCTTGGAATGTTGTGCTTTTCTAAGAATTTGTCCATTTCTTCCAGGTTGTCCATTTTATTGGCATATAGTTGCTTGTAGTAATCTCTCATGATTCTTTGTATTTCTGCAGTGTCAGTTTCTTCTGTTTTTCATTTCTAATTCTGTTGATTTGAGTATTTTCCCTTTTTTTCTTGATGAGTCTGGCTAATGGTTTATCAATTTTGTTTATCTTCTCAAGAACCAGCTTTTAGTTTTATTGATCTTTGGTATTGTTTCCTTCATTTCTTTTTCACTTATTTCTGATATGATTTTTATGATTTCTTTCCTTCTGCTTACTTCGGGGTTCTTTTGTTCTTCTTTCTCTAATTTCTTTAGGTATAAGGTTAGGTTGATTATTTGAGATTTTTTTTTTTTTTTTTTTTTTGATTATTTGAGATTTTTGTTGTTTCTTGAGTTAGGATTGTATTGCTCTAAACTTCCCTCTTAGAACTGCTTTTGCTGCATGTCATAGGTTTGGGGTCATCGTGTTTTCATTGTCATTTGTTTCTAGGTATTTTTGATTTCCTCACTGATCTCTTGGTTATTTAGTAGTGTATTGTTTAGCCCCCATGTGGTTGTATTTTTTACAGTTTTTTTCCTGTAATTGATATCTAGTCTCAGAGCATTGTAGTCAGAAAAGATACTTGATACAATTTCAATTTTGTTAAATTTACCAAGGCTTGATTTGTGACCCAAGTTATGATGTATCCTGGAGAATGTTCCATGAGCACTTGAGAACAGTGTATTCTGTTGTTTTTGGATGGAATATCCTATAAATATTAAGTCCATCTTGTTTAATGTGTCATTTAAAGCTTGTGTTTCCTTATTTGTTTTCATTTTGCATGATCTGTCCATTGGTGAAAGTGGGGTTTTACAGTCCCCTACTATTATTGTGTTACTGTCGATTTCCCCTTTTATGGCTGTTAGCATTTGCCTTATGTATTGAGGTGCTCCTATGTTGGGTGCATAAGTATTTACAATTGTTATATCTTCTTGGATTGATCCCTTGATCATTATGTAGTGTCTTTCTTTGTCTCTTTTAATAGTATTTATTTTAAAGTCTATTTTTTCTGATATGAGAATTGCTGCTCCAGCTTTCTTTTGATTTCCATTTGCATGGAATATCTTTCTCCATCCCCTCACTTTCAGTCTGTATGTGTCCTAAGTCTGAAGTGGGTCTCTCATAGACAGCATATAGACAGGTCTTCTTTTTGTATCCGTTCAGCCAGTCTATGTCTTTTGGTTGGTGCATTTACTTTTAAGGTAATTATTGATATGTATGTTCTTGTTACCATTTTCTTAATTATTTTGGGTTTGTTATTATAGGTCTTTTCCTTCTTTTCTGTTTCCTGCCTAGAGAAGTTCCTTTAGCATTTGTTGTAAAGCTGGTTTGGTGGTGCTGAATTTTCTTGGCTTTTCCTTGTCTGTAAAGGTTTTAATTTCTCTGTTGAATCTGAATGAGATCCTTGCTGGGTATAGTAATCTTGGTTGTAGTTTTTTCCCTTTCATCACTTTCAATATGTCCTGCCACCCTCTTTTGGCTTGCAGAGTTTCTGCTGAAAGGTCAGCTGTTAACGTTATGGGGATTCCCTTGTATGTTATTTGTTGCTTTTTCCTTGCTGCTTTTAATAGTTTTGCCTTGTATTTAATTTTTTATAGTTTGATTAATATGTTTCTTTGCGTGTTTCTCCTTGGATTTATCCTGTATCGGACTCTCTGTGCTTCCTGGAGTTGATTGACTATTTTCTTTCCCATCTTAGGGAAGTTTTCAACTATAATCTCTTGAAATATTTTCTCAGTCCCTTTCTTTTTCTCTTCTGCTTCTGGGACCCCTATAATTCAAATGTTGGTGTGCTTAATGTTGTCCCAGAGGTCTGAGACTGTCCTTAATTCTTTTGATTCTTTTTTATTTATTCTGCTCTGTGGTAGTTAGTTCCACTCTTCTGTCTTCCAGGTCACTTATCCGTTCTTTTGCCTCAGTTATTCTGCTATTGATTCCTTCTAGAGAATTTTTAATTTCTTTTATTGTGTTGTTCATCATTGTTTGTTTGCTGTTTAGTACTTCTAGGTCCTTGTTAAACGTTTCTTCTGTTTTCTCCATTCTATTTCCAAGATTTTGGATCATCTTTATTATCATTGCTCTGAATTCTTTTTCAGGTAGACTGCCTATTTCCTTTTCATTTGTTTGATCTGGTGGATTTTTACTTTGCTGCTTCATCTGCTGCATATTCCTCTGTCTTCTCATTTTGCTTAACTTACTGTGTTTGGGGTCTCCTTTTCGCGGCTGCAGGTTTGTAGTTCCCATTGTTTTTGGTGTCTGTCCCCAGTGGCTAAGGTTGGTTCAGTGGATTGTGTACGCTTCCTTGTGGAGGGGACTGGTGTCCGTGTTCTGGTGGATGAGGCTGGGTCTTTTGTTTCTGGTGAGCAGCACCACGTCTGGTGGTGTGTTTTAGTGTGTCTGTGAACTTATGATTTTAGCAGCCTCTCTGCTAATGGGTGCGGTTGTGTTCCTGTCTTGCTAGTTATTTGGCATGGGGTGTGCAGCACTGGAGTTTGCTGGTCCTGTGTGGAGCTTGAGCTTAGCGTTGAGATGGAGATCTCTGGGAGAGCTCTCACTGATCTTTATTATGTGGGGCCTCTGGTCTGTGGTGGTCCAATGTCCTGAACTCGGCTGTCCCACCTCAGAGGCTCGTACCTGACACCTGGCCGGAGCACCAAGACCCTGTTAGCCACATGGCTTACATGTAGATGTGTTAAATTCTCCAATCCAAAGGCACAGGGTGGCCGGCCTTCTGTACTCTGCTCAGTCATCCAGCCGGGAGCCGTCCTTCGGGCCTTGTCAATAGGGAGAGCCTGCTTTGGATCCAGGTCCAGCTGCCTTCCCTAGCATCTAGAAGAAGCAGCTAACACCCCCATCGTCCCCTATCCCCGCCGCAACTCTGTCAGGATCCTGGAGTGCCTGAGGCTCCGCTGCTCTTGTTTTTATTCTTGCCCTTACCCTATCACTGTGTCTTTTGTAGCTGTCTGCCACATGAACTGGTAAAAAGTGTGGAGGAATCTTTATTGGTGTCTTCCTCCATGTGAAAAGCAGATTAAGCTGTGTTTCATCAGGAACATGGTTTTTTCAATTTCTCAGACTACAACTAGGTGGTTAATTTCACTGCTTAAAGTTTTGGAGAGAGTATGAGGCCTGTCATGATTTCCAATGTGAACTCACTACTAATAAGCAACTCTCTGTACCCTCAATTAGCTAAAATCTGGAGAATCCCCTGTACCTCCTATTGTATTATTTTGTTGAAAAATTCACCAGTGAAGCTATTTAAACATAAAATTGAAGATTTTAAATATTACAGATTTATTTCTTTAATAGGTATGAGACATTCAATATCTAATACTTCTCGTATTAGTTTAGATAGATTATGTTTTTTAAAGCAATTTATTCTGTCAACTGACTTTAAACATTTATTGGCATAGAGTTATTCATATTTAAATATCTGCAGAATCTACTGTTATATCTTCTTTTTCATATAATTAGTAGATCATTGATTTATATCTCTTCTCCTTTTCTAATATATGCATAAAATGCTATGAAATTCCTTCAAAGCACTGCTTCAGCTGCATCCCACAATTTGGACATGTCATATTTATATTATCATTCAGTTAAATTGTCTAATTCTCCTTGTGATTCCTTTTTCAATTCCATGTGCTATTTAGAAGTATGTTGCTTAGTTCCCAAATATTTGGATATTTTCTGGGTTTTGTTTTTAGCTTAGCTTTTACTGTGGTAAAAGAACATATTTAAATGATATGACTACTTAAAATTTCATGGAAGTTGCTATTTTGTTATAAGTTTTGTGTGTGTCTGAAAATAAAGTTTTGTCATTTTTGTTTGCAGTGTTTTCTATGTCTGTTAAGTCAGTTTTTAAAGCAATGTTTAGATTTTCTATATTATTACTGATTTCTTGTCAGTTATTGAAGAAGGTATTAAAATTTCTCAATATGATTGTAACTTTATTATGCTTTAGGTTCTGTCAAGTTTTGCCTTATAGATATTAAAGTTATATTATTAGGTACATACATATAAGAACAGTTGTATGTTTCTCATTGATTTATCCTTTTGTTATGAAATGTTCCTCTTTATCTCTAATAATTTTCTTTTTTTTTTTGATGTGGACCATCTTTAAAGACTTTATTGAATTTGTTACAATATTGCTCCTGCTCCATGATTTGATCTTTTGGCCATGAGGCATGTGGGATCCCAGCTCCCCGACCAGGGATCGAACCCACACCCCCCACATTCGAAGGTGAAATCCCAGCCACTGGACCACCAGGGAAGTCCCAGTTTTCTTTTTTTAACATCTACTTCGTCTTATGCTAGTGGGACTATAATAGCTTTCTTTTGGTTAATGTTTATGTGGCTCATTCCTTTACCTTTCTGTTAATTTTTAAAGAGGGTCTCTTATAAGCAACAAAAAGTGGGTTTTTTTCCTTTTAAATAAAATCTCATCGTCAAATGGTGTTTTAAACTAGTCTTTTAATTGGAATGTTTGTCCATTTACATGCTGTGCAATTATTGACATATTTGTGTTCATAGATATCATTTTACCATTTGTCTTCCATTTGTCCCATGATTTTTATAATCATTTTCCTCTACCTTTCTTCTGTTAGATGTATACATTATTTTGTTTAAAAATTGTCCCTCTATTGTTTTATTAATTATGTATTCTTTTGTTATGCTTGTAGTATTTGCTTTAGAGACATTACAACACACATTCTTGACTCATTAAAATTAGTTCTTTTACTACTACACAGACTGGCTGGATGTTACAAATTTTCAATTGCATTTACTCTGCTGCTTTATGTGCTATCCTACATTTTACTTCTATGTATATTTAAAAATCCCACATGACACTTATGTATGACATATATTTATCTATATATTAGCACTGTTGTTATTTTTAATTCCTTCTTAGACCTCTTACTTTTGTCTGAGGTCATTTTCCTTCTTTCTGAAAAATTAGTTTTCTTAGTATTTCTGTTAGTGAGAGATAGCTAGTGATTAATTCCCTCAGTCTTTGTTTTTCTGGGAAAGTTTTAATTTTGCTATTACTTTTGAAATATTTTCAATGGATGTGGAATTCTAAATTGACACTTACCTTCAATATGTTAAAAATGTTACTGTCTTCCTCATATCATAATTTTGGTCTAGAGGTCAATTTGTAATTCTTATTGTTGCTTCTGTGTAGGTAATGTCTTTCACGTCTAATGATTTTTAAATTTTTCTTTTTTCTTTTGAATTTTCAGCAATTATGGTGTATCTGGTTGTGATTTTATTTATATTTATTTATTTATTTATTTTAAAAATTTTATTTATTTATTTTTCACTGCATTGGGTCTTCATTGCTGCACACAGGCTTTCTTTACTTGTGGCGAGTGGGGGCTACTCTTCATTGTGGTGCATGGACTTCTCATTGTGGTGGCTTCTCTTGTTGCAGAGCACGGGCTCTAGGCGTACGGGCTTCAGTAATTGTGGCACGTGGGCTCAGTAGTTGTGGCTCGCAGGCTCTAGAGCACAGGCTTGGTAGTTGTGGCACACAGGCTTAGTTGCTCTGTGGCATGTGGGATCTTGCCACACCAGGGCTTGAACCCGTGTTACCTGCATTGGCAGGCAGATTCTTAACCACTGTGCCACCAGGGAAACCCTATTTATATTTATTTATATTTATCCTGCTGGGGTTTCATAGTTGTTCTTTAATCTGTGAGTTGATATCTTTTGTAAATTTTATAAGATTCTTGGCCATCATCTCTCCAAAAATTGTTTCTTGCCCTCTCTTATAATCCACTCTTTATCAAACTCCAATTTACATGTATGTTAAGTTTTTTCACTATACCCATTTGTCTCTTTTTCTCCTTTCTACACTTGTTTCTCTCTGTGTTTTAATTTGGACATTATGTATGGACCTTTTAAAAATTTAATTAAGCCACACTTCAGCTGTGCCAAGCTATTCAGAACTCTTAATTTTAATTATGATATTTTTCAGTTCTGTGAATTCCATTTGATTTTTTAAAAATAATTCTTGCTTTTCTGGCAAAATTCTCTTTGTTTTCTCAAGTAACAATTTATTAATTAAAAACTTTTTCAAAGTCAATTTCTGATTAGCTCCAATTTTGGATCATCTGAGAGTTTGTTTTTATTGTGTGTTTTTCTCTTGATCTTGTCTTTTGGTGTGAATACATGGATGATAGAAAACTGCGTGGAAAAAAATCTCAAAATAATTATGCTGCGTGAAAGAAGCCAGAATTAAAAGAGTACCTACTCTTTGATTCCATTTATATAAAGTTCTAGAAAATGCATACTAGTCTATACTGAGAGAAAGCAAACCATTGGTGGCCTGGAAATAGGGCAGAAATTAGTCTGTAGACATTTGAAACTTCATAACAGCAAATCTAATGAATAATATGATATAAAAAGGAAGTTTGGACAGGGTCATAAAAGGATTATTTTGGGAAGTTGCCTTTAGTCTGATTTGGTGGCAGACAATGTGAGGAGTGAAGGAAGAAAACAGGAGTGATAACATGGGTAGCTATTTTGGTGATGGTGCCGTCTATTGAGGTAACACAGGGTAAGAACAGGGTTTTTGAAGACAAAATGTTGAAAATACTTCCAAACATTTAGTGTTTGTACAGTCATATTTATTGATTGGGAGCTTGAGAGAGATCTGGGAGATAAAGAGAAGGCAGTGCAAACCAAGGCAAAGTGTTGTAGAGAAGGAACAGAGGGCTGACCCCAGAGCCGATAAGAGCACCAAATGCTAAGCAGAGAAAGGGGCAGTAACGAGGTGCTGCGGAAACCAAAAATAAGGAGATTGTAAATAAGCTAATGTGTCATCAAAGGTCAAAAAGTGGGGCCAACTCTGTAGCTTCTCAAGTCTCCTGTCCCATTTGAGTGATATTCTGTCTGCCTCCTATGCTCTTCCCCATTTCATTCCTTGTAAACTCTTCCTCCTTCAAGGAGGCCACCTTTTTTGGAAAGTTCCCCCTGAGCCCCTCAGGTAGACTTTGGAGCACACTTCTTATGGTTCCATTTGTTCTGATTCCGCTCATCACATTGCGTTTAAATTATCACTCTGCAAGCCGGTCTCCTTGTCAGACTGTGACTTTTGATTTTGTATTCCCGGCACCACTACATTTCAACCTTGGCTGAATCCCTAGTGCCTAGAGTAGTAATTTTATTGAAGACACTAGAAAGTTATTTGTTGAATGAATAAAAAGCTACTCCAAAAAATCAGGGAATCTAAATTGCTAATGATGAAAAAAAAACAAACAGTGTTTTAGGGCATATTTTAGGGATTGGCCACAAACTAGCTTAGGCAAGTTGCTGCATTTTCAAGGGAATTGGCTTCCTCAGTAAAATTAGGATGTTGGTTAATGACGATATTCTATGTTCTATGACCAGTTCTGTTTCAGCAATTATTTTTATTCTGGATTTAAATAAATATTTTGATTGAAAAACAATCTTTCTCTTTCTGCCTGTCTCAGTTCTTCCTCTGGTTTGTAAATGGGTGTGGCCTGAGTCTAGAAAGTATTGGATCTCAGTCTCCTTTATGCCTTTGTCACTTTTATGTTCCATGAGAATTTCTGAAGACAGTTTGGTTAAGACTTACAATTCCAGCAATGTCCTAAATACATGTCAGCAGGTGTTGAAAGGCTGTGGGTGAGAAAGTGCCATCACTTCCTGGGTAATTGGAACACGGAAGAGGACACTGTGCACAAGGATTTGACAGGATTAACCTGTCTCCTCTACTGTAAAGCAGTAATGGGCTCATTCGTTACTCATGGCACTGCTTGTCACCACATGATAGGGTTAACACAGTTTCTAGCACACTTGCCCGGGTTCCCTGACCAAATAGCTGAAAGCAGAGATGTGAAGACAGGACCTGGAAATTGGTCTATTCATAACACACACTTCAAAGTTCCTGGGATGTATTGCTAGCCTTGGATATGTGTACCAATCCATGTGCCTAGTGCTCGTTAAACTCTAGGTAGATAAAGGAGATTAGATGGCAGGACTAAAAGTCATGCTTTTTATTTTGTATCCCTTTTTTCTATGATTTTCATGGTAATTCATGATTAGGGAAACCCTGAGGCTAATTGCCTGTGTGGTATTGGTGGAAACAGGGCTAATCACATAACCAAATGGAAAGAATATATGCTCTAGCTCCTGGCATAGAACCTGACACTGTGAAACTAGAATCAAGACTTTATGATAGTAGGTATTAATACATAAATGCTGACTGATTAAAAATGAACATTTTGTGGACTGTGTTCATTTTTGCATCATAATGAATTGAAAATGGTTAGCATGCCAAGCATATAATTGAAAATGTATTTAAAATATATACATAAGATGTTCATTACAGAATTATTTATAACAATATACAGTTTGACATAAACAAAATACCTTTCATCATGGGGTTGGCTAAAAACCTCTGGCGTGCCAATCCAAAGCAATATCATGAAGTCATGTTTTAAAAAGTATAGTATGACTACTGAGCAAAGTTATTACATGTACATGGTTATCATAACCATATAACTATGTGTATACGAAGAAAAGCCCATAAAAATAATTGTGTGAGGATAGTGGTCTTTGGATAAATATTTTTCTTACATCTAATTTCCAAATTTAGGGATTAAATATCTCACATGTTTAAAATTGTTTAAAGAAGGTTTCTCATTACCTCAAACACTGACATTTCAGAAAGGAAATACATATAACTTATCTCTGGTGGGTGTGATCCAGGAAAATCAGAGGATCCTGAACAAAGACAGTGTTTTGACATTTAAAAGACAAAAAATAGTAATGGTGGATTTATGTGGTTTCCTTCGCTGGTGAGCTCCAGATAGGTAGGGGTTTGGGTAATTGTCTTTGGATTCGGAGAGGAGTAGACTTAAATCGTAGCTCTGGCCTCTGGAGAAATTGCATAACTTCTTTGAGCCTTGGTTCTCCTCTCTGTGACCTGGAGATAATGTTGTCTCTTTCACAAGGTTTTTTGTAAATAATGGATGAAGTGGAATAATATATGTTAAATACTTAGCACAGTGTTTTCTAATAAGTGCTTGGAAAATTATCTTACTTATGCTGTTTGATGTAATGCACTCCTTGGTTCTTTCAATGTTCTTGTGAGATGGAAAGGGGTAACCATTCATTATGTTTCCTTTGCAGGTGGGGAAATGGAATCCCTAGGCTTGGATGCACTAGTTCAGTGTCATCACCAAGCCAGGTAAAAAACACTGAAAAACGTGAATACAGTTGACCCTTGAACAACACAGGTTTGAACTGTGTGGGTCCACTTATACGAGGATTTTTTTCACTAAATGCCTACTACAGTACCGCAGGATCTGTGGTTGGTTGAATCCTCAAATGTGGCCCTGCAGATATGGAGGGCTGACTGTAAAGTTACATGCGGATCTTCCACTGCATGGAGGGTCAGCACTCCTAATCTCTGTGTTGTTCAAGGGTCAACTGTATACAGCTCTAGCTTCTCTACATATATCAACCAGGGCAGGGACCAGGGTACATTCAAAAGCCAGCAGATTTATTTTTCTCATATCAGGGATAAGTACATGGAACCAGGATGTACCATCTTAAAATTTGCAATAAGAATACTATCTCAGAGTAGTATCTCAAACACAAAACTTGAAACCTACGCACTCAGTTAACATGAAGTTTAGTTTCTTTCCATGGATTCTGTCTTTCTACTACCAAAAGAACCTTTCAGAGGCTCACTCATGTGCAAAGAAACCATTATTGTTCCTTAATCTCTGATATGATCATGAGACCAGAGAACTTTACAGCTGTGGTATGAAGCTGGTACCTCAAGAATAATGTGCCACATCCTTATTTCTGTTGCCAAATCCAGATGTGTGGAGTCCCAGCAGAGGCCTGCACAGAGCAACAGAGGTCCCAGAAGACATACCTCTACTTGATCTTATCACCTGTCACATCCGAAGCAAAATGATGAGCCTCCTTCTCCACCCACTTTTAACACTGTGCATGCTTCATTGGTAATTTAAGGCCTAAGAGAAAGTCCTTATCTTGTCCAACTTAGCCAAGTGTGCCCCATCCCGAAATTATCTTGGATTCTCAATGATAAAGCTGGTACTATGAACTAATAGGATGATTTCTGGAGTGAAGAAGCTGATAACTAGGATGGCTACGTCAGAATAGTTTCTGGTGTCTGAGTCCTCCTGAAGCCAGAACTACCATTATCTTCCATGTTCTAGTGCCAGCCTGCCCATCGTGCCACCTTCTTCCTTCATACTGATTTCATAGTAGGAGACTGATAGCCCTTCTGTGTCCCTGGGTCTATATCATGGTCAAGCCAATACACCTGGATAAGTTTTAATGACTTTGAATCTTGGGAACAATGACTTAGGGTCTTAATCTTTTCCTCTGGAAGAATACCTTGGTTTCCTTACAGTTTTCCATTTTCTTCCTAAGAAATAAAACTGCATATTTACAGTTTTTCTCGTGCAAAAAAAAAATCTATCCAAACTACAACCTCAAATAAACCCTGCCATACATAAACTTTGAATAAAGGCTTTACTTCATTCAAAGCCTTATAACCCATCACATTTATTATTCATTTAACTTACTTTTTAATATTTATCCTAATAACTTGGTTACATAATTTTAAGAAGCAAAATAGTAATTATAAAAGTTAATATTTATTATTTACTATGAGCCAAATATTGTTCCGGGTATTTTACATATATTATCTTATTTAATCCTCACAATTACCCTTGCAAAACAGGACTCTTGTGATGCTCATTATAAAGATGAAGAAATTGAGGATGAGAGTGGTGAAATAACTCGTCCAGGTCACACAGCTACTAGGGCTCAGAATGATAAGTTAAATCCAAGCAGTCTGATGCCAGACCCCATGCTCTTAATACCAGCAATACTCAGCCTACAAGGCTTTCATGAAAGAAACATAGCAATCCTCTACTCCCCTATGAGACAAGCTCTTCAATTACTTCAATTGTTTCTTCTGGTACTTACATTCTTATTGTAAGTAATATTCTTTGTTTTACAATTTTAGATGTTATATATTGTGTTTCAGCTATGGAGGATGATATTGCCATCACTCTCCTCAATATTTTCCTCCTCGTGTAGTTATATCACCTGTGGCAGAAACCACTATTCATTGTTTACAGTATTATTATTACTAAATGAGTATTTTTTTTTTTTTGCGGTACGCGGGCCTCTCACTGCTGTGGCCTCTCCCGTTTCGGAGCACAGGCTCCGGACGCGCAGGCTCAGCGGCCATGGCTCACGGGCCCAGCCGCTCCGCGGCATGTGGGATCCTCCCAGACCGGGGCACGAACCCGTGTCCCCTTAATCGGCAGGTGGACTCTCAACCACTGCGCCACCAGGGAAGCCCCTAACTGAGTATTTTTCACTGACTTCACTTCTTTTTTGTGCATAGCTATTCATTAGTTGGTGTTAATAATTCTTTCTTTTATTCATTCTCTTAATTTTCTATCACTAATGCTTTTTGCCCAAGCCCTGTTTTTCCTCAAGTTGTATAATTTCTACTAAATACATGAAGAATATGTTGGTTCCTTTTCATTTTTTCTTCAAGCACTACCTTCTGGGATCCCCCAACTTCCTGCCCTTTTCCTGGGACTTCCTGTCACTTCCAGCCAGGGTTAGGGCCACTGTTTTTTCACGATCCTCTTTAATGATTTGCTTCCTCATCTTAGTGAAGCAAATGTCTGAGGATCTTCCTGTGGAAAAATGCATGAGCTGTAAATTTTGTGCTCCATGGGTATCATTTAGGGATTCCATCATCTCTATTGACAGATTGTATACATTTTTTCTTAAGTCTGCATCCAATGACATTACATTAGTAATTTGAAATTGACCATAGTATATTTGCTTCATGGAAATCAGCAAACACTATAAATCAGTGCTTTGTTTGTTTGTTTGTTTGATTGATTTTCCAGGAAAGCCTGTTGCTAAACATTTACCAGCATGCCAGTGCTGCTACCTGTTACTTATAAGCCTTTTGGGCGGGGTGGGGGTGGTTTACAGCGAAAATTGCTGAATCAACTGGTTTCTGGTCAGTATTCTTCTCTGCCAGCACTGGCTAATTGGCTTTCTCCAATCTGCTTACTTTTTCAATGTCTTCCCCTCTTGTAGAAGTTTGTGATTTCTTAGTGATACATCTTTATCTTTCGACTCTTGGTTAAGACAGATTTGAATAGAGGGAAGTAACAAATATATTTTTTTAATCCCACCACACATATCCAGAAATCCCGTATTTAAACAGAAAACTCCCTGAGTTCATTGCTGAGGACAGCAGCCCAGGCAAGAGATGGTGTTGCCTTGGATCAGACAGGTGGCAGTAGAGATGGAGAGAAGTAGATTCACTTGTGAGATTTATAAAAATAGGAATGGAGTTTCAAGAATGTCTCCCAAGTGTGTGAATGGATGGGTTCACAAAGTGCCATTTGTCATTTAAGGAGAAGATGAAATCTGAAGGAGGAGCAGAGTAGGCGGAGAAGATGAAAAATCTGTATTTGGATGTGTTAAGTCTGACACGCCTCTGGGACATACAAGTAAAGATGTCAAGTTGGCAGGTGGTTATATGAAAATGGAGCACAACAGAGAGGCCTACTGCATTTCCAACTCTCCAACTCTGATTTATTTTTCTTCTAGATAAGCTGCTGGCTTAGTGTAGTTGCATACATGTGTATTCTCATGACCAAGTGTGGGAAAAGGTGAGCAGATCCATGTGTAATTTATTATGCAGTCTTGGGGGTCCTTGGTAAATTCAGTGGAGATGGAATTTTAGTCCACCTGATCGTTGGGCATCCTAATGGCATCTGGTACTGAGGCATGCTGCTAATGAAGCAAAAAGTCTCTTATTATGGCATTGTCAGGGCTCATACCAGTCCTCTTGCCTCCATCTCTGGCTGGTATAGCAGATAATCTAAACCGTGGCAACATCTTTCATCCCATGCATGGACAGAGCTATCACCCTTCAACTTCCATTATAAGATACTTTTCTACGATAGTCCCATGACAGACCTCTACACTGCTGACTCAGCTACCTTTTGCTTCCCCCATTGAGTAGACAGGAATTTCTAGATGCCATCCGTGTCCATGGATGAGGAGGCAGACTCTAGTGGCACTGTCTTTGATTCTTTCTCTTAGCTTTATCCCTCAGCTGTCTGTTAGCCTACCACCTAGATAGCATCTTATTGAAATCAGTACTTCTTCAAAGGAAATAGAAATTTCCCCAATATGTGGCCAGAAAAGTAAGAAACAAGCTTTAATTTACTCTTAGCCCAAACTTTATGATTATTTTAAACAGTTTTACCTACTCGGTTTTGACTCAGTATGGAGAGCTAGGACATGTATCTTTCACTGCTTCACTGTCCCTCACTGCTATCTGTTTCCTATCCAGAACCTGCTAGACTGGCTTTTGTCTTCTAGTTCCTAACAGGTGGGGAGATAAACACTTGCTCACATAATATCCTCCATCTCTCCAATCCATGATTCCTGGTAAGACTCCACTTTCAGACCATGATAAGCTTTGTTTTCTATAGAGGTAATTTCTAGAATTTGAAAATTCAATTTCTTTCTTGACCAATTCTGCCCTTTAAAACTAATATATGTTTATATGCTCTAAAAATGTCAGCCTTGAGAATTGATACAAGCAATATTTTCTTTCTTTCTCTGGATTTATATGCTTTAACAATAGGAATCCTTCCGAAAGCAAAGTCTAACTTTTAAAACAATGAAGGAAATGCCATAATGTAAGAGAGAAACAAAAGTACAGCTATCTGTCTTTATCTATCTATCTATCTATCTGTCTGTCTGTCTGTCTGAATGGTAATTGAAGTAGTAGGGTATGTGTGTGGGGGCGTGCCCACAAACTCTTTTAAGAAGCTTAATAGAAAGAAATCAGTACCCTGTAGGGGGCAATGTGGACTGGACAAATGGATAGTTTTTTTTTTTTAAAGTAAGAAATAGTAGAGCATGTTTGATTGCTAATGGGAATAAATGATTCAGTAGAGAGACTTAAGAGATAAGAAAGAGAGAATAATTTAAGAACTGAGATTACTGAGGAGTCAAGGAAGAAGGGGACCCAATGCTTCTGATAGGAGGTTGGGTGATTTCTCTTGTTAAAAACAAAAGGTAAGGTGAAGGTACTGACATGTTTATAGATTCAGTAGTGAGACCTGTGAGAGTTCATGGTTAACAGCTCCTCTTTCTCATGAAGTATGATGTAAGGTCATTAATATGAAAGAGAGGATAGAAGGAGGTGAGAATGTGAAGAGAATTTAGAAGATATGAAATCATATTTGCAGATAAAAGAGGAAGAAAAATACAAGACCCTGATTTGGTGATCCTTAGGATCTTGTTGAGTTTTAGACCTTTGTAATTATTTTACTGGTCCATTGGATATGTTGAGTGTTTTTCTGATCAACAAGAGCTGAAGCAAGAATCTTCAGAATTTCCCCTACCCCATAATCTCATGCACCTTTGCAAATTCTGAAGTCTTGTTGTTAGAAGACAGGAAACACTCTGCCTTTGGTCTTCCTGACAATGGATAGAGGAAATGGGTTGCTCTCTAAGATTCCATCAGTGCACAAATCACTTCTCTGTTCTTCTATTCTGATTCCTGTGTCCTTTTCAGATTTTCCTGTTCCTCTCTCGTCTCCTAATATCCAAATTGATGGAATAGCTCATGACCTACTCTGAAGCTCAGGGGGTACGTGAAGAAGATCTTTTCTTTGCAGTCATGCAGAGGAAGCTATGTTCAGACTGTAGAAGAGGCATATTTGTGCCAGCTTGTTTCTTCACTAGCACTGACACATTGTTTGTTTAATCTGCTCAGTCTACTACTCCATTAGCTTTATCCTATGATGGGGCTGGCCCATTTATCCCTGCTTAAAATTTAATCAGACATTTCACTGCTCATCAACATTCTAACGGGACCATTTAGAGCACTGAAACTCCACACATCTCTGCTAATTACTGCTAGCTGACAGATGTCACTTTCACTGCCCTCTCTTCCCTGTCTCCTCCAGTTGCACAGACCTGGAGAAGCTTATTCTTTAAATAAACCTTAAAGCAGAAACACAATCAGAGATTAATGGAGAGACGCCAGTTCATGTTTCTGCTTGATTGGAATCTAGTCATTTAGGGAGGTTAAAGGCTTCATCTGGTACTTCATCAGGACTTGAAGCCCACTCTCAATTTTTTTGTTGTACAGAGTGAAAGGGTCATAGGAAGTAGAAGGGATGCAGAAGAATGACTAGACTCCCTGATCTGCCATGCTTGTCATGCCTTTCTTAGGCTACTGTCTGCTCATGCTTGTTCCTTATTCAGCTGTGAAATTGGAATCACAAGAGGAATGTTGAGTTTTCATTGCCAAGATTCCTCCCATCATGGAGCACAAAGAAAGGAGGGCTGCTTTTGGAGCTGGAGAAAAACATGGCAGGTGACAAGCACTCTTGGCATGTAACAGTAGGCCAAATTTATTTGGTATTAAATCCTGGTTCTCTCCAACCACATACTCCCTCCCCCTACCACACACATATAAATGCTGTTTTCAAGGACACTGTAAATGTTATTGCAGGAGCATCTGAATATGAAAAATTCATTTAAAATGAGATATTAACAGCTCATGCCCTTTTCTCTGAAACAGTTGCAGAAAGACTAGGGCTATGTTTTATGCTTCAAGAGTACGGAAGAATTTCAGATGACTAATTGGTATTCTTAGATTGAACAAAATGGGATTTACACAGGCTGATTCTAATTTATATCAGTTTTCTAGTGCCATAACAATCCTGCATAACAAACAGTCATAAAATTTCAGTGGCATAGAGCAATAAATGTGTTTGCAAGCTATAGGTGCTCTGACCAGGCTCAGGTAATCTCAGATAGCCTTGTTCATGAACCTGCAGTCAGCTGCAACTCGACTGGGTGGTTTGGCTGTTTGGGGCTGGGCTTGCTTATAAGTCTGGAGGTCTCTAAATGATGGGGTTGATCTGTGATAGACTTGGCTAGGATGATTGGGTCAACTTGACTCTGAACCACATATCTTTCATTTCTGAAAGGCTAGCTCAGATATGTTTTTATTGAAATAAGAGAGGGCAAGAGAGCAAGTAGAAATGTAGAAACACTTTTCCAACCTGTTCTTGAATCATATCTATTGAAACCCCATTGGCCAATGTAAGTCTCATAGCCAGATCCAGAGTCAAATTAGTAGGGTACTATAAGATTATATAGAAAAGGTTGTAGATAGAGGGAAGTGTGAAGAATCAGGCAAGGAATACAATAAATCTACTATGCCTAAAGATAAAAGACTGAATGCTTCCTACCTAATAACAGGAACAGGGCAAGGAAATTCACTCTCACTGCTTTTATTTAACAGTGCCATGCAATAAGGTAAGGGGAAAAAAAGGAATAATACTGGAAAGGAAGAAGCAAACCTGTGTTGTTTTAGGATGACAGGGTCAAATTTATAGAAAATCTTAAGGAATTTACTAAAATATTATAATTAATAAGTGGATTTAGCAAGGTCATAGGGTACCAGATTAATATACAAAAATCTATTGTATTTGTGGATACTAGCAACTAAAATTTTGAAAATAAAAGTAAACATGAAACACTTAGAAATAAATTTTGATGTGTAAGCTCTCATCACTTCATACTACAAGATACTACTAAGGTTAATTAAAGAAGACCTAAATAGATGGAGAGTTACCTGATGTTCTTGGAATGACAGACTTCGATATTATCATTAAGGTAGCAATTTCCTCAAACTTTGTCTTTAGATTTAATATAATACATACTAAAATCCCAGCATTTTTTCATAAATTGACAAATTGATCCTAAAATTTATATGGAATTGCAAAACACCTGGAATACACAAAAGAACTGGGAAAAAAATAAGAAAGTTGGAGAATTAACACTATCTGATTTTAAAACTAATAAAGCTACTGTAATCAACACCATAAGGTTTTTTTTAATGTTTGATTTTGTATTTTTTTGAAGTATAGTTGATTTACAGTGTTGTGTTAATTTCTGCTGTACAGCAAACTGACTCAGTTCTACACATAGATGTATTATTTTTTATATTCTTTTCCATTATGGTTTATCCCAGGGTATTGAATGTAGTTCTCAGTGCTATATAATAGGACCTTGTTGTTTATCTATTTTATATGTAATAGTTTGCATCTACTAACCCCAAACTCCCAGTCCATCCCTCTGCAACCCACCCTACCCCTTGACAAGCACAAGTCTGTCCTCTATGTCTGTGAGTCTGTTTCTGTTTCATAGATAAGTTCATTTGTGCCATATTTTAGATTCCACATATAAGTGATATCATATGGTATTTGTCTTTCTCTTTCTGACTTACTTCACTTAGTATGATAATCTAGCTGCATCCAAGTTACTGCAAAAGGCACTATTTTGTTCTTTTTTATGTTCTTTACATATATACAATGGAATATATGCAATATTCCATTGTATATATGTAACACATCTTTATCCATTCATCTGTTGATGGACATTTAGGTTGTTTCCATGTCTTGGCTATTGTGAATGGTGCTGCTATGAACATAGGGGTGTATGTATCTTTTTTTTTTTTTTTTTTGGCTGTACTCCGGCCTTTCACTGTTGTGGCCTCTCCTGTTGCGGAGCACAGGCTCCGGACGCGCAGGCTCAGCGGCCATGGCTCACGGGCCCAGCCACTCCGTAGCATGCGGGATCTTCCCAGACCGGGGCACAAACCTGTGTCCCCTGCATCGGCAGGCAGACTCTCAACCACTGCGCCACCAGGGAAGCCCTATGTATCTTTTTGAATTACAGTTTTGTCCAGATATATGCCCAGGAGTGGGATTGCTGGATCATATGGTAATTCTATTTTTAGTTTTCCGAGGAACTTCCAATACTGTTTTCCTAGAGGCTGCACCAACTTACTTACATTCCCACCAACACTGTAGGAGGGTTCCCTTTTCTCCACACCCTCTCCAGCATTTGTTATTTGTAGACTTTTTAATGATGGCCTTTCTGAATGGTGTGAGGTGGTACCGCATTGTGGTATTGATTTGCATTTTTCTAATAATTAGCAATGTTGAACATATTTTCATGTGCCTGTTGCCCATTTGTATGTCTTCTTTGGAGAAATGTCTGTTTAGATCTTCCACCCATTTTTCGATTGGGTTGTTTTGTTTTTTTGTTGAGTTGTATGAGCTATTTGTATATTTTGGAAATTTAGCCCTTGTCAGTCACATTATTCGCAAATATTTTCTCCCAGTCTGTAGGTTGTCTTTTTGTTTTGTTTACGGTTTCGTTTTCTGTACAAATCTTGTAAGTTTGACTAGGTCCCATTTGTTTATTTTTGCTTTTGTTTCTATTGCCTTAGGAGACTGACCTAAGAAAACATTGGTACAATTTATGTCAGAGAAAGTTTTGTGTACGTTTTCTTCTAGGAATTTTATGGTGTCATGTCTTACGTTTAAGTCTTTAAGCCATCTTTAGCTTATTTTTGTGTATCGTGTGAGGGTAAATTCTAACTTCATTGATTTACATGTGGCTGTTCAACTTTCCTAATACCACTTGCTGAAGAGACTGTCTTTTTTCCATTGTATATTCTTGTCTCATTTGTTGAAGATTAATTGACTGTAGGTGTGTGGGTTTATTTCTAGGCTCTCTGTTCTGTTCCATTGATCCATATGTCTGTTTTTGTACCAATACCATGCTCTTTTGACTATTGTAACTTTGTGGTACTGTGTAAAGTCTGGGAGGGTTTTGCCTCCTGCTTTGTTCTTTTTCCTCAGGATTGCTTTGGCAGTTCTGGATCTTTTATGGTTCCATATAAGGTTCAGGATTTTTTGTTCTAGTTCTGTGAAAAATGTCATGGGTAATTTAGGTATTACCTAAATGATAGGTATCACATTAAATCTGTAGAATGCTTTGGGTAGTATAGCCATTTTAGCAAGATTAGTCTTTCCAGTCCAAGAGCATGGGATATCTTACCAGTTCTTTGAATCATCTTCAGTTTCCTTTATTAATGTTTTATAGTTCTCAGCATACAGGTCTTCCACCTCCTTGGTCATGTTTACTCCTAAATATTTTATTATTTTGGATGCGATTTTAAAAGGGATTGTTTTTTCACATTCCCTTTCTGATATTTCATTGTTCGTATAAAAAAATGCAACTGTCTTCTATATGTTAATCTTCCATTTTGCTATTTTGCTGAATTCGTTTATCAGTTCTAGTGGTTTTTGTGTGGAGTCTTTAGGGTTTTCTATATGTAATATCATGTCACCTGGATATAGTGACAATTTTACCTCTTCCCTTCCAATTTGGATACCTTTTATTTTGTTGTCTGATTGCTGTGGCTAGGACTTCCAATACTATGTTGAATAGAAATGGTGAGAGTGGGCATTCTTGTCTTGATACAAATTGTAGCGGGAAGGCTTTCAACTTTTCACTGTTGAGTATTATATTGGCTAATATATTATAATATACATTATAATGTATATTATATCATATCTTATCATATTATATTAATTATATTATATTAGGGAGGGTTAATACCATGCTGTATATCATAAACAGCTTTTATTATGTTGAGGTATGTTCCCTCTATACCCACTTTGTTAAGAGTTGTTATCATGAATGGATGTTGAATTTTATCAAACACTTTTTCTGCATCTATTGAAATGATCATGTGTTTTTTGTCTTTTCTTTTGTTTATGTGGTGTATCACATTGATTGATTTGCATATGTTGAAAAAAGATTATATTTTTGGTAAATGGTGCTGGAATAACTGTATATCCATATGGAAAAGAAGACCCTTCATTCTTTTATTACACCTTACAGAAAAATTAAAAGTGGGTCATAGATTAAACATAATAGTTAAAACCATAAAAATTCTAAATTTAAAATTTTTCTAGAAGAAATCAGGATAAAATCTTTGTTTCCTTGAGTTAGACAAAGGTTTCTTAGTTTGGACCCAAAAAGCACAAACCATAAAAGCAGAAGAAAGATGAAATGGGCTTCATCAAAATTAAAACTTGATTGTCGAAAGCTACTGTTAAGAAAATGAAAAAGTAAGCCACAGGTTTGGAGAAAACATTTGCAAAACAAAACATACCAGACCAAGAAATTGTGTCAAGAATGTATACAGAAATTCTATGGCTCAATAATAAGTCATGGAACGCCATTTTAGAAAAGAACAAAAGATTTTAACAGACACTTCACACACACACACAAAAGGAATACAAATTACAAGCAGCATATGAAAAGATGTTCAGCATCATTGGTCATTAGGGGAATTCAAACTAAAAGCATGATGAGTTACTGTTAGACACTCACTAGAAAAGCTGAAATTAAGAAGATTGAAAATTGTAAGTATTTTCAGGGATGTAGAACAACTGAAACTTTCACATACTGTTGGTGGGAATAAAAAATACTGTGGCCACTTTGGAAAGCAGTTTGACCGTTTCTTACAAAGTTAAACTTGAACTTATCAAATGACCTAGCCACATCACTTTTTGATGTCTACCTATGAAAAGTGAAAACATATGTCCACATAAAGACAAGATTTGTTCACAGCAACATTATTCATAAGAGCCCCAAATAGGAACCAGACCAAATATTCACCAACTAGCAAATGAATAAATAAATTTTGTCATAGTAATACTGTGGAATTTTGTTTGGTAGTAAAAGAAAGCAAAATAATATTACTCATAATATAGTATGGATTAATCTTAAAAAGCATGCTACATGAAAGATGATTGAAGTAAAATTAAATACTGGATGATTATTCCATTTATAGGAAATTCTAGAAAGGGCAAAATCATAGTGACAGTGGATCACTGGTTTTCTGGGGGTGAGGATAGGGATGGTCTACAAAGGGATATAAGGGAATTTGGGGGGTGATAGAAGTGTTCCAAACTTGACTGTGGTGGTGGTGGCACTGTCGTGGATATTTGTCAACACTCATCAATACTTACAATTGGCGAATTGTATGGCTTATGCTTCAGTAAAGCTGAATAATATTTTTAAATTTATAAACTTGTTTTCTGCCATGGGACCAGAGCATCCAAAGTCCTTTATATGCCTTCTTCCAGACCTCAGTGTACCAGGAAATATTGCTGTTATGATATCCTTGTTCCTAAACTTACGAAAGTGGGCCTAATGATGTTAATGGACATCCCCGTGGTCATGTGGGCCTACAAGCTTCCTGTTCCCCAAAGAGATCTGTATTTATCAGGACCTTCTGCCTCCCACTCAGGGCCTGTGTTTGGGTCACATATGTCTTATAAGAAAATATATCAAAATGGACTGCAGTCCTCTGGTGTTATCTAGTGTTGTGGATGGGTCTCTCAGAAAACCAAAGAGCCCAGGGATTATGCTGGCCAGGGCTGTAGGAAAAATGATACATTCTTGACTTGCTTTGCCTTACCTTGCCAGTCCTTGCCTTTTCTTTTCTTTCTGTGTCAAGGGGAAACATACTTACCTATTGATAAGATTGTATATCTCTGTTGGGTTTTTGGCACAAAATCTCCTTGATACTTGTCTGCTTACCTGTGGTTTGGTTTGGCAGTGCTGACCATATTAGAATCTGTACTTTGAGATTCAGGGTAGGGACTACATCCTAACACATACTGTGAACAGGAAGAAAGGAGCAATCTGTTGATTTTTGCCAAAGGTCTGGTTATTTTATCTAGCAATTGGAGATTTACCCATTACGAATTGCTCATTTGACTGAATTTAAATGTCTATTTGTAAAGTCACATTTTGCCACAGTTAAAACTGTGTTCCCAAATAGGTGTTGCTCAATTAATGTATCTTACTTTGGAGAATGCTCACTAAAGTACATGCACAGGCAATACCTAAAATATGTTTCTCCATAGTGGATGTGGTGTTGAGAAGACTGGCTGGTACCTAGTAGTTTGTATTGATTGGTAAATACAGAGTCAACTAATATAGAACCTAAATAAAAGGCTTTTGGAGGTCATTTAATCCAAACTTACAGTACATATCGGGCTGGCCAAAAAGTTCGTTCGGGGTTTTCTGCAACATTACAGAAAAACCCGAATGAACTTTTTGGCCAACCCAGTACCTTAGGAAAATTAGGTGTGGAAAATTTAAATAATTTGTTCAAGGTAACAAAGTATGCTAAGTATGCTAAAACTAATGTTTTCTGCCTCTTATTCTATATTCTTACCACTATACATGCTGTATGCTTCAAAGCTGATAAGGATTCAAATATCACATTCAGTAGAGGAGACTTTCCCTAAACAAGAGTGATGCCAGGACCCTATATTCTAATGATATGTGTTGATTTTAGCCAATATCTGTGGTATTCAAAGGGACTCATGTTTGCAGGCTCACAGTATTATTTGAGTTGGTACGAGGCAGAAAGTAACTGGGTGGGGATTTTAATAGTTCCTTGTAATAAAAAGAGTGACAGCCTCATAGAATGTGATTCTGTTTTCAGTATTTTATAACAAGTTCACTTTACTCCAAATGAATGGTGGTTTATGTGGTTCCAGGATGAATTTCTTTTATAAAGGTTCTTACTCTTTAAGAAATATAAACATGGCCATAAAAACAATTCAGTCTTTTACCTCACTGCCTCCTTTTTCAACTAGTAATAAATTGTTGGCTGAGGCTAGATAGTCATATAATAGGCAGTGGGAAAACCCTCCATCAGTGTAGAGATTTATCTGAATAGTCTGGGAAACATTCCTTTATGCAATAAATACTAGAGGTGGGAGATATGGGCCAAAAAGGAATGAATAGACTATAAAGAGGCATTTATCAGGATGGTGGTAAATAGCAACCTTCAAAAAAGGGGAATTCTATAAACCACAGTCAGTACCTAAGTTTTTTATGTGCTACTTTTGACAGGATCTGCCTTAAGCTTATCTCCTTAAACAAATTTATTCTAGACTTCTATAGAGATTTTGCCCACTACTCTTCTTTGTCTCTTATGTTGAAGACATATTGCTACGTAACATTAACTACATTTTTTGGTGATTTGATTGATTTTATTAGTTTAGCAGAGTTCAGTTTATTCCATTTATTATACCTGATACCTGTTCAGGTTGTTACCCTCAGGTACAGAGAATTTCCAAGGTTATTCTCAGATAATCTTTTGAAAAAATGCTTATTGCATAGAAGGTACTCAATAATTAACTACTGATTGCTTGTTGGAACTGGCTGTACGCCCCCCTCAAGAACTCTTGACTTATTTTTTCAAATGATGATTTTTAAGATGTTACTAATTTTCTGTGAAGTCTTCATTGTAGATTTACGTGATTCACCCTTCTGGAATTGTTACTGTTTTTACAGTTTCTTACATCGCGGAGGAGACCTCTGGTGGACATGCACCCTGTGCATTTTGTATTATATCCCTAAATGTCTGCTCATTTTACTGTAATTGCAAGGACTGAGACTGTGTCTAAATATTTAGACTGGGTCTAAATAATGGAGGATGCAATTTGATTACCAAGAACTATATTCTGATTCGTCATTCAAGTTGTATTTTCTTTAACCAGAAATTGAAATTGTGGACTTACAGACTGCTTGTTTATTGTCATCTTAACTTTATATAAATAGAAATACAGTTGACACTTGAAAAATACGGGGGTTGGTTTGGGGTGCTAATTTTTGGCACAGTTGAAAATCTGCCTATACCTTATGTCAGCCCTCCCTATCCACAGTTCCTCCATGTCTGAAGTTCCACATGCATGGATTCAACCATCCGTGGATGGTGTAGTGCTGTAGTACATATTTATTGGAAAAAATCCGTGCATAAGTGAACCCATGCAGTTCAAACCCGTGTTGTTCAAGGGTCAACTGTAATTTGAGGTTGGTGTTAATGTGAGAATTTGGACGTCAATACGCAAGTTACGTACTCATCCCCTCACTTACCTACCCTCAAATACTCTTTGAACTTCCCAGCTTAGGTTGAGAATCCTCACTTTAATGTCTGGTGTTGCATCGACTGACTACATTGGAATATAGTGGAATATTTGGACTGGCTTTAGTCAACAAATATTTATTGGGAAACTTCTATGTTTTTAATCTAGTAAGTTAGCATAACTGAGGCAAGATCAGCATATATCTAGACCTAAAATTTATTGAGCACTTATACTATGTCTCTGACATCTGATTAGCACTTTACCTGCAGTATTTCGTTTAAAGTTCACAAAAATCTTGAGGCAGGTATTGCTAGTGCCCATATATTGTAGATAGGAGAAATGAGACTCGAATAGGTCAGGTAATTTGCCTGAGGTCACTCACCTTATAGCAAAACTGGGACTTGAACTCACACTTACATGATTTTAGCATCCCTGGTCTGAACCTAAATGCTGTGCTACATCACAACTGAAGGCTTTGTTAGGCCTGATTCCCCTCTGCAATTTCACCCAGCTTTAGCATTAGGATACCCGGATTTTGTTCTCTCTTTATTCCCAGTAATTGACGACCTTATTTGGCATTTAGTTTCTGTTCAATAAATGTTTGCTGGATGAATGTGTGGGTAGGAAGGGATGCTCCTCCTCAGGGTTTTTGCACTGACCTTGGATGGCTTCTCATTTCATTTGTTAAAACACAGATGATAATGCAGAGGCACTAAGGAGGACAAAGAGGATCAAATAACCAAGCTAAAATGTTTTATTCCAAACACTAATAACACAACATTGTAATGAAAGTACTGAACATAAGAGATTTTCCCCCTCCTCCAGAGAGTCCAATTAATTATTCATGAAGTAAAGGACAAAGACATTTTATAGTATTTTTTAGAGAAAGAGAAACATAAATCAGGGGGCATAATGAAATTTTTGATAATGGAGTTTTGCTTTTCTTCACCAAGCCTGCCTTGCAACATACATTCTTAATGAAAGAATACAAAGCTACAACAAGCTACAAAAGATCTTTTCTGGGACAGATAAAGCAACTAGGAAATACAAAAGAAAAGAAAGAGAAAAGCTCCAACAAACTGGAACAATTGCAAGCATTATAAGAAAATCAATGAAATCAAACTTACTCTTAAGGCAACAGCAGCTACAGACTGTCGGATCATTACAAAGAAATCTCAGCTTGGAAGATTACAGTGGAATTAAACAAAACCAAAAATGTTAGGACCAAGCAAAGCATGCAAGCGGCAGCTTTTATGCTTCACAAAGATGTCACCTCATGAAATACGTCCTCAAATGTGGAGGGAGATCTGTGGAGGTCCTCAAATTAACTGAATCAGAGGAGGAAAGGTAGAGTTGAGATTCACTTCCTTTCAACTAAGTTACTGGCTAGTCATTTTAGTCTTATTCATAAGTCAATAATATTGAGTTACAATGGAAAGCATAGAACTGTGCTAGATAATATGGGAAGAAACTCATTTTCAGGTGTTCCGTCCTCCTGGTTCGTTTCAAAAGCTCTTACTCATCCTTTAAGAGTCAGATCAATTGCCTCCTCCTCTGTGACATTGTCCCTGACTCCTTTAGACAGAGTGACTCACTTCCTTTCCTGGGCCTGGCAGCAATTTATTTAATCCTGAACTCTTCCCTGCATATCTCTTATAGCCCTTAGTCATTGTATTGTTATGGTTTGCTTATAGCTGTTCCTCAGATTAAGACTGATCTTTTAATTTTTTTAACATCTTTATTAGAGTATAATTGCTTTACATTGTTGTGTTAGTTTCTGCTGTATAACAAAGTGAATCAGCTATACATATACATATATCCCCATATCCCCTCCCTCTTGTGTATCCCTCCCACCCTCCCTATCCTACCCCTCTAGGTGGACACAAAGCATGGAGCTGATCTCCCCATGCTATGCAGCTGCTTCCCACTAGCTATCTATTTTACATTTGTAAAATAGTGTATATATGTCAATGTAGTGTACATATGTCAATGCCACTCTCTCACTTCATCCCAGCTTACCCTTCCCCCTCCCCATATTCTCAAGTCCATTCTCTATGTCTGTGTCCTTATTCCTGTCCTGCCCCTAGGCTCTTCAGAACCATTTTCTTTTTTTTTTTTTAGATTCCATATATATGTGTTAGCATACGGTATTTGTTTTTCTCTTTCTGACTAACTTCACTCTGGACAGAGATGGACAGAGTCTAGGTCCATCCAACTCACTACAAATAACTCAATTTCATTTCCTTTTATGGCTGAGTAATATGTCATTGTATATATGTGCCACATCTTCTTTATCCATTCATCTGTCAGTGGACACTTAGGTTGCTTCCACGTCTGGCTATTGTAAATAATGCTGCAGTGAACATGGTGGTACCTGACTCTTTTTGAATTATGGTTTTCTCAGGGTATATGCCCAGTAGTGGGATTGCTGGGTCGTATGGTAGTTCTATTTTCAGTTTTTTAAGGAACCTCCATACTGTTCTCCATAGTGGCTGTATCAATTTACATCCCCACTAACAGTGCAAGAGGGTTCCCATTTCTCCACACCCTCTCGAGCATTTATTGTTTGTAGATTTTTTGACGATGGCCATTTTGACTGGTGTGAAGTAATACCTCACTGTGGTTTTGATTTTAATTTCTGTAATGATTAGTGATGTTGAGCATCCTTTCATGTGTTTGTTGGCAATCTGTATGTCTCCTTTGTGGAAGTGCCTACTTAAGTCTTCTGCCCATTTTTGGATTGGGCTGTTTGTTTTTTTGATATTGAGCTGCATGAGCTGCTTGTATATTTTGGAGATTAATCCTTTGTCAGTTGCTTCATTTGCAAATATTTTCTCCTATTCTGAGAGTTGTCTTTTCGTCTTGTTTATGGTTTCCTTTGCTGTGCAAAAGCTTTTAAGTTTCATTAGGTCCTATTTGTTTATTTTTGTTTTTATTTCCATTTCTCTAGGAGGTGGATCCAAAAGGATATTACTGTGATTTATGTCATAGAGTGTTCTGCCTATGTTTTCCTCTAAGAGTTTTATAGTGTCTGGTTTAACATTTAGGTCTTTAATCCATTTGGAGTTTATTTTTGTGTGTGGTGTTATGGAGTGTTCTAATTTCATTCTTTTACATGTACCTGTCCAGTTTTCCCAGCACCACTTATTGAAGAGGCTGTCTTTTCTCCACTGTATATTCTTGCCTCCTTTATCAAAGATAAGACGACCATATGTGCATGGGTTTACCTATGGGCTTTCTATCCTGTTCCATTGATCTATATTACTGTTTCTGTGCCAGTACCATACTTTCTTGATTGTTGTAGTTTTGTAGTAGAGCCTGAAGTCAGGGAGCCTGATTCCTCCAGCTCCATTTTTCTTTCTCAAGATTGCTTTGGCTATTTGGGGTCTTTTGTGTTTCCATACAAATTGTGAAATGTTTTGTTCTAGTTCTGTGAAAAATGCCATTGGTAGTTTGATAGGGATTGCACTGAATCTGTAGGTTGCTTTGGGTAGTATAGTCATTTTCACAATGTTGGTTCTTCCAATCCAAGAAGATGGTATATCTCTCTATCTGTTTGTATCATCTTTAATTTCTTTCATCAGTGTCTTATAGTTTTCTGCATACAGTTCTTTTGTCTCTTTAGGTAGGTTTATTCCTAGGTATTTTATTCTTTTTGTTGCAGTGGTAAATGGGAGTATTTCCTTAATTTCTCTTTCAGATTTTTCATCATTAGTGTATAGGAATGCAAGAGATTTCTGCGCATTAATTTTGTATCTTGCTACTTTACCAAATTCATTGATTAGCTCTAATAGTTTTCTGGTACCATCTTTAGGATTCTCTATATATAGTATCATGTCATCTGCAGACAGTGACAGTTTCACTTCTGCTTCTCTGATTTGGATTCCTTTTATTTCTTTTTCTTCTCTGATTGCTGTGGCTAAAGCTGCTAAAACTATGTTGAGTAGTAGTGGTGAGAGTGGGCAATCTTTTCTTATTGCTGATCTTAGTGGGAATGGTTTCAGTTTTTCACCATTGAGAATGATGTTGGCTGTGGGTTTGTCATATATGGCCTTTATTATGTTGAAGTAAGTTCCCTCTGTGCCTACTTTGTGGAGAGTTTTTATCGTAAATATGTATTGAATTTTCTCAAAAGCTTTTTCTGCATCTATTGAGATTATCATATGTTTTTTATCCTTCAGTTTGTTAATATTGTGTATCACATTGATTGATTTGCATATATTGAAGAATACTTGCATTCCTGGGATAAACCCCACTTGACCATGGTGTATGATCCTTTTAATGTGCCATTGGATTCTGTTTGCTAGTATTTTGTTGAGGATTTTTGCATCTGTGTTCATCAGTGATACTGACCTGTAGTTTTCTTTTTTTGTGACATCTTTGTCTGGTTTTGGTATCAGGGTGCTGTTGGCCTCGTAGAATGAGTTTAGGAGTGTTCTTCCCTCTGCTGTATTTTGGAAGAGTTTGAGAAGGGTAGATGTTAGCTCTTCTCTAATTCTTTGATAGAATTTGCCTGTGAAGCCATCTGGTCCTTGGCTTTTGTTTCTTGGAAGATTTTTAATCACAGTTTCAGTTTCAGTGCTTGTGATTTGTCTGTTCATATTATCTATTTCTTTCTGGTTGAGTCTCGAAAGTTTGTGCTTTGTTAAGAATTTGTCCATTTCTTCCAGGTTGTCCATTATATTGGCATATAGAAGCTTGTAATCTCATGATCCTTTGTTTTGTGCAGTGTCAGTTGTTACTTCTCCTTTTTCATATCTAATTCTGTTGATTTGAGCCTTCTTTCTGTTTTCTTCATGAGTCTGGCTAATGGTTTATAAATTCTGTTAATCTCAGAGAATCAGCTTTTAGTTTTTTTGAACTTTGGTATTGTTTCCTTCATTTCTTTTTCATTTATTTCTGATCTGATCTTTATGATTTCTTTCCTTCTGCTAACTTTGGGGTTTTTTTTTTCTGTCTTTAATTGTTTTAGGTGTAAAGTTAGGTTGTTTATTTGATATTTTTCGTGTTTTGTGGTAGGATTGTATTGCTGTAAACTTTCCTTTTAGAACTGCTTTTGCTTCATCCCATAGGTTTGTGGTCATCGTGTGTTCATTTTCATTTGTTTCTAGGTATTTTTTGATTCCTTCAGTAATCTGTTGGTTATTTAGTAGCATATCGTTTAGCCTCCATGTGTTGTATTTTTTACAGTTTTTTCCTGTAATTGATATATAGTGTCATAGTGTTGTAGTCAAAAAAGATACTTGATATGATTTCAATTTTGTTGAATTTACCAAGGCTTTATTTGTGACCCAAGATATGATCTATCCTCAAGAATGTTCCATGAGCACTTGAGAAGAAAGTGTATTCTATTGTTTTTGGATGGAATGTCCTATAAATATCAATTAAGTCCATCTTGTTTAATGTTTCTAACAGAAGTACAATAAAGGAAGGGTATTATAATGATATTAAGCTTCTTATAAATGCAACGAGTTTCAACAAAAGTGAGGGGACTCCAACAACTGATAATAGGCCAAATGTCCTTAGTTGTGCCCTGTAGTAGTTGACCTCCTTCAGAATCAACTAAATGACCTCTTAAAAATGTCTGTTTCTGGGCTTCACCTCAGACTCAGCATTTGAAAATGTCTTCAGGGGCTAGAATCTGAGTTCCCTCAGAAAATCTTTTATAGTTTAAGGACCACTCTTAGATAGTTATGCTAGGATGATGTTCAAAGATACTTTTCAATTCTGGGAATTTGTGGTTTAGGTTCTGAACTGCTTGTGCTATTGACAAGATATGCATCTTTCAACAAATCATTTAATTCTTCAGTTCCCTTATCTATTTGGAAGATCTCAGATGCATTTGGAGACTTAAAAATTAATACATATTTCTGGCTTCTCCCCCTGAAAATTCAGATTCAGTAAGTCTAGGGTAATTTGTATGGTCAACCAGTTTTGGGAACCAATGAACTGAATTATCTCCAAGGATTTTCTATCATCAATATTTCATGAGTCTATATTATTTAAAGTTATCAAAAGGTGTTGTGCCCCATATTATCTGTATCTTCTCCAGGTAGGATATTTGAGGAGCTGGCTCCCTTTTCTAGATCAAATTTTGATTATTTATTTTTCAAAATCACAGTGAGGTAGACATTAGCCAGAAATATGCTTCCCTCCCACCCCACTTTAGCAAATGTAGAATCAAATTACTGTAATACCAAAAGATGTCCAATTGTTACCTCCATTGTGCCTACCTTCTTCCAGAGATGGTTTTATTTAACTGTATGGGGACTGGACCCCTGAACTCCCATGGCTCCCTGGTAACAGGGTGATGATAGAGGGTCACCTGCTCTTTGTACCGTACTCTGTGGACTACACTGAGGGATTGTTATGGAATCAAGAGGTCTTCTGACCCCTTTTAATTTTCTCTCCTAGCGCAGAAACTATGGGCCAAAATGCATTCTAATCATGATACGCTCTACCTTATTTACAATACCATCAGGCAGAAATTTCCCTACTCTTTTATAGAAACACACAAGTCAGGCATACATGGCTTCTTAACACAGGAAAACTATGAGGGAGGAAATTTTTAGATCACACATGTTTTTCTAAGTATCACAGATATGTAGCTTATATTTTAGAAAGAGTCCAGAGAACATAGTATATGTTATATAGAAAAAATAACTACAGTTATACAAGACATCTACTCTTGGGAGGAGGAAAAATTATCTGCTAATTCCAGGGGTCCCATAAAGGAAAATTTCCTATCCACACTTCTGTCAGAATAGTCTCAGCAAGATCCAAGTGAGTTATTAAATATAAACCTATATGCTGGTGGATCTATCCTAAACAAAGAGGGAGCAGATGTCCAAAGATAACCCTGTGTGCTGAGCCTCTAATTTAAACTGAGATTCCTTTATTATGCTGGAAATGTTTTTGGAAGGGATTGCCAGGCCTGAAGTTGGGACAGTAAATGGCTTCCAACTTCAGCTCTAGTGTAGAGTGTTTCTATGTAATGCCTTTGATTATCCAAAATAATCTTTCTTGTTTAGGAATTTGCCTCTTCTAGGAGAAGGAGGTGCTTGTTAACAATTAACATTATATCTGCTACCATAATGAGTCCTTTGAAATTAGGGTGTTGCCATGCTTCCCTTTGTCCCTCCAGTCAAAGAAATTCACAGCAATCCTCATTCTTAATGAACACAAAATTCACCTGGGGATAACTGAAAAAAAAAAAGGGAGGGAGCAAGAGAGAGAATTTCTGACACTGCCAGAGATCTGAGTCCGTGGACATAGTTCTGGTACATGGCTAAGGAGTCAGCATTTTAACAGCAACCCTATGCACGTTTCACTCCGAGGGACGCAGTTCTCATTCTCTCTTGTCAATGAATATGGCTTGTGGGTTAGAATAGGGCGACACTTTTCCTCTGAATTTCCTCCAGACAGTAAGTCTACACACCGGTTGCCTTGTTTTGAGAAACCATGGACATATATCCTACAGATGTTACTGGAGTAAGAAAAATCATTTGATTCTTAAAAGATGAAAATGGAAGTCAAGAGAACGGAGCTGGAGAAGGTGCTTGAGTTTTAAACAGATTCAGACAGAAAAATAAACTTCTTACATAGGTATTACTTTGGAGACTCAAAAGTATTAGAGAGTTATTTTAAATAAGGACAAGGAAGGGAAAAACAGGATCAAGCCAAAAGATAAGTGGGATTTGATAAAGTGTTATTTATACAATGATCTTAATAATTAGATGGTATTTGTTCTTTCATTCGACTTCCATTCCTCCATTTATTCATTAAGTATTCATTGAGAATCCACTATATATATAGTCCTATGCTAGGCACTGTTAGGAATTTTAAAAGAGCATCATGCATAGTCAGTACTTTCTTTTAGGAGCTTAGAATGTAGTAGGAGATTCAGGGCACGTTCGCATGAAAATTTACCTAACAACACAAGACATGATATAAACAATGTCACCAGGCAGTATATGATTACGTGCCAAGTAAGTGGGACAGGTGTATGTCAGGATGTTCCTGTCTCTCTTCTGCCTGATGCCTCCTACCAACCAGTTCTGTTGTATTCTGTTCTATCTGCCCTTGGTGTTAGGTCCAACCCCAAAAGACCATCTTTAGAAAATATCTTGTTAGTAGAAGCTGGTTTGAGAATCATGTTTCCTTTTTCTGGCCCTTCAAGCTTGTTCACATGCCCACTTTGCTTGAAATTTCTGATGCTTGTGCGTCAATCACGTTGGCAACATGCTTGGCGTTTTGTCCCGTGGACTTATCTTGAATATTGGTCAGAGATAGTTTTGTTGCTAGAAACCTAATCTGATTTAGGTGTGGATGAATCCAAAATTCAAATTATATCAGCATTCAGTCTCACCCTTTATTTCTCAGACCTGTTGTTTTTCTTCATTGGATTGAAACATTGGTAAGCTCTTGTCTCAAGGTAGCAAAGAAGGCTCATGGCAGCGACAAGCTTACGTTTTTGCATTGTCATCGTTTTAAAAGGGGAGTGCTTGTTTTACTCACACTCCCAGCAAATATCATGAAGGGGAGGTAATAACCAAAGCTCAGCTAACAACTATGATATCAGTGATTGGTTTTGTTTTCACTTCTGGAGCTGGTGGGTGATAGAAACTCAAAGACCTGGTGGGCAGATAACAATTATTACATGGTCCCTATACCTAGCCCTTCAGATTATGATAAAAGAGGTATAATTTAATAAATATGCTAATAGCTTTTATTGCTGTATACTTTCAGTCTCCTTGAAAACACACATGCCTTTTAATAAATACATGTCTGGCTGCATACCACACTCCCCAAATAAAATTCAGCAGTGCTCCAAGATGTAGCAAGAAAGATATAGGAATGATAACTGATACTGTCAAATTAACAGAAGAGAACTCTACTTAAACACCCCACGTTCCCATGGTTGTTAGGACAAATGTCTGCTTTACTTACTTCTTTTACATTAGAACAAACCACCTTAACTCTCTTTTACAATGGAAAACTTGCGGTTGTTGTTTTTTTATTATTATTTACAGCTGACAATGATTATTTACTGCATGGGAAAGTAAACTGCTGTCAAGAGAATCCTGTAATTATTAGTTTCAAAGGTTTATGTGCACATGAATGGGAAGGAAGTAATTATGAGTAAATTTGCATGTTGTCATCCAAAAAATTTGTTTTAGGGTAAATTATTTATTTTTAAAAATTCCATGGGAAATATATCAAAGCTATATTTTCTCTTGTAATTGAATTTACCAGCACGCATCCCTAAGACCATTCATGGGCTCTGCTCACAATACGGTGACTTGCAGTATATTATATTACTTGAAACATAGTTCAAGGACCAAAATTGAGATGGTCATTTTAGAAAGAGAGAAGAAAACTGTAACAACTTAAGGAGACTGAGAGAGAATCAGTGATCTGGTAGGTCAAGAATAACTGAAAATACTCTTCATTTGTTTCCTTAGCTCCTAATGGGGTGTCCTTCAGATATCTTCTGTGATATGGTCACATGAGATATGAGAAAGAACTGTGGTTTTGGACTTAGGCAGACACAGATTCAAATCCTGCTTCTACCACCAACTGGCCAAGTGACTGTGACAAGGTCTGTTTTCTTATCCATACAGTAGAATTCAAATAGATACTCCCCGTTATCAATGAGAGCATCAGTTGAGACAGTGTTTGTAAATAGCTCACTGAAGTACCTGGCAAACATAAATACTCAGTAAGTGTCAGTTCCCTCTGCTTAACTTTTGGAAGCACCAAAGCAAATCTGAGGCATGGATGGAAATATAGATTTCTGTAGTACGTCATCTAGCTTCTTCTTTGAAATGCTTCCTTTCTTAGACAAGTGCTTCGTGGTCATCAGGGAACACCTCAGGAAAAGGGTGGTATTTCAAAATGATTTTGGCACTACTCTTGTTTGTTCTTGCAAGTGATGAACATAGAAAATCTCAACCACCTCTCTTCTGGAAGGAGGCTGTGCCTGTAGGACCCTAATAAAAAGCAAATTTAATTTTTACAAAAGCAAAAAGATAATTCAATGGAAAAAGTAAAATATTTTCAACACACCTGCTGAAACCACTGGATAGCCATATAGAAAAACAAAATAAAACTTTAAACTCAATTCTTTTTTCACATCATACACAATAATTAATTTGAGATGAATAGTATACTTAAAGGAAAATATAGTTTACAACATTGAGGTAGACAGAAATTTCTTAGAACTCAAAAAGCACTAAATAAAAAAGATATGATATGTTTGATCTCATCAAAATAAAAATCTCTGCTTATCACAAGACACCATTAAAAAATGGCAAGCCACTGTCTGGAGAAAATATTTGCAATGCATGTTTCTGACAAATGGTTTGTATCTAGAATACAAACAAATGAAAACCAAAAGTCAATTCCTCAAGAAACAGTCAAACAACCCCATAAAAGTAGAATGGACATTTCACAGAAGATACACAAATGGCCAAGAAGCAAATATATTCAATATCGGAAGATATCACTTTTTGCCTAGTATAATGGCTAAAACTAAGAAGACTGACAATATGAAATGTTTGTGAAGATATAGAGCAACTGATATTTTTAAAAATTAATTAATGTATTTAAAATTTATTTTTTATTGAGGTAACATTGGTTTATAACATTATGTAAGTTTCATGTGTACAACATACTTTTACTTCTGTATGCACTGCAGAGTGCTCACCACCTAGTTTCCATCCGTCACCATACTGCTGAAAGAAGCTCTTCTACCAGAAACACAAAGGCAAAAGTGCACAAAATTCTAAGTAAGGCAATAAATAGAAAGAATCAGAAAATTGCAATTGGATTTTTTTTTTTTTTTTACATTTCTAGGAGGACTATAACATAGTATAACCTGTGGAAGACACTTTGGCAATTTCTTAAAAAGCTCAACATCCACCTACCCTACTGCACAGCAATTTCATTTCTAAATATTTAATGAAAAGAAATGAAGACATAACACCCACAAAAGGACATGTACAACATTTTCATAGCAGTGGTTTTTTTCATAATAGGTCAAACTGGAAAGTATCCAAGTAGCCATCAGCAAATTGTGGTATATTCCAGTAATGGAATACTAATCAGCAATAAAAAGAAGAACAAGCTGTTAGTAATGCAGACAACAAGGTGGATAAATATCGAAAATATTATGCTGAGCAAAAGAATCCAGTCAAGGAAAGAAGGCGTACTGTGCATTTGCATTTATATAAAGGTCTTTAACAGGCAGAAATAAACTGTGATGATAGATGTTAACTGCAGTGATTTCCTAGGGCAGTGATGGATTGCCTGAAAGGAACATGACGGAACTTGCTGGGTGATGGAAATGCTCCATGTCCTGATTGGGGTGATGTTTACTCCAGCATATGCATTGGTCAAAACACATCAAAGTGTTAACTTAATGGGTGCATTTTATTGTTTGTAAATTGTACTTTAAAGGTAGAGAAAATGGAATGCAGAGGAGTATGTGTAATTACACAGTTATCAGGGCAATCCCTTAAGAAAATAACATTGAGTTTGTTCAGAATGGCCTGATATAGTCTTTAGCTCCCAAGGCACAAAGTTCCTGTAATCCACACTGCTGTCTACTTGGAGGAGGTACGGAGAGAAGGGTCCATAGCTCGGACCAGTCAGCCTCCTGCTTCTGCTCATGGGGTCATGGTTGATACTGGGGCTCGAGGCAGGCCAACCCAAAGTATGACGCAATGGAATATTGATTATTTTGGATTAAAGTTACTTAAGATGGCCAGTGCAAGAGGGACACTCTGACCCTCCTTTCTGTCTCCCTGAAAGCAGGAAATAAGTCTCCCATGGGAAAGGTGCCCTCCTACATCTGAAGGTAGAACTCCCTTATCAACAGAGATAGGGAATTTGGGCAATAAGGCTATGTAAACAAACCTTGTTACTTAAATTTACTACACTAAGCCCAAACTCTGTTTAGATTCTGCACTAATTGAGCGCCCCAAACCTAAGTTTCTTTGTCTTGTCAATTCCTCACAAATGTATTATTTCTCTGTCTAAAAAGTATAAAAGCTGCCTGCTTTGGCTGCTTCTTATGTGCTATTTCTATGCAACATCTGTGTGCGCAAATTAAAATTTGTTTCTTTTTCTCCTGTTAATCTGTCTTGTGTCAATTTTATTATTAGTTCAGCCACAAGAACTCAAGTGGGGTTGAGGGGAAGACTTGCCTCTCCCGGACAGACAGTGATTTCCACCTTGTCCTGCCCCTCCTCCTCTGTTCCCCGGTCCCGCTTCTCCCACCCTTGTCTTTCCCCTTTCTCTTTTGCCCCCTCCTGTTCTTCTAACCTTCCTCCCTTTTATATTTTAACAATTTTAGAAAACACGAATATACACATGAAAAGCAGCAGGGGAAAAAACTCATATTTCACCATTTATAATCCAGAAATTTCCATTATTCAGTTAATTCTCTTCTACTTCAGTTAATTTTTCTCCTATTTAAGATGATGCTGATTGTATACTTTTGAAGCCTGCTGCTCCCTATTAACTTTTAAGCATATATTTACTAAAACTCGCTCTAAAGATTATTTCATTAATAGTACATTCCTTTATATAGCAAATAGTAACTTAGCTCTTCATTTTGTGAATATGGATATTAGATAGTGTTAATTTAAAAAACTTTTATAAAGAACTCTGTGATGACCATCTTTGTGTATAAATCTTTTGCATTCATTTTAAAATTTTAATCAAGGTTATGCATGAATATATTTTGAAGAATCAGGTACTTGTATAAGGCATATTAAAAAAACCAAAAAACAAAAAAAAACACTGTTCTATACCCCTCTCCCTCATCACCACAAGCTTTCTCTCCCTAGAGGCAACCACTTTCTATTATTGTAGCTCTTCCTTTTGGTATTTACTTCTGTATTTCTAATTAATGTACTTATTTTGGCACATGTTAATTTTCAAATTTCAGCATGGTCTGTTGAAGTTACACTATAGAAAATGAGATTAAATGATCTTTTATACCACCTCTCACGATGCACCACACATTTACCTGTCTATACACCATCTTAATAGAGTTGTGAAAGTCCATAACCCATGAAATATTACTTTGTCTCTCTTTGAAAAGGTGGTTGTGTCTAAGAGTAGGATTTGAACATCCCTTGTTCTTCTGATGAAATACTATCATCATGAAATCTTGATACGCCTCTGTCTCATATGGCTTTTGACACAGATGGACATATATAAAGCTGTTATGTATTGGCAGACAAATTTGCTTTCTATGGTCTTGTATGACCTCAGGTTTTCTAATGGAGTTTCTACAAAAAAGGCGCTATGGGGGTTTCTCACTGTCTAGGCTTCGTGTTGATAATAATACACATCATGCAGACTTCAATCAGAGAAGCAGAACCATGAGCAGAAATATATATAAACATTGGTCTCCTGGGTCTCTAGCTTGCCAACTGCCGACCTAGGGACTTTTCAACCTCCATAATCACTTGAGCCTATTCCTTATAATACATCTCTTTATTTGCTATAAAGAATAGTTATATATTTATGATAAAGAATATAGCCAGGTGTTTCTTTCTTTTGGAGCACCTGTTCATCTTTATGAGACACTCTAACTCCATCATTTGCTCCAAGACCACATGCTGGTGTTGGCAGCCACATGCATGCTCAGGATCAACACATGGAGAATTGTTGTCAGTTTCTCATAATGATGTGTAGGTGGCTTCACTGTCCCACTTCACTATCTTTCTTCTAAGCTTTACGTTTACAAAACCCAAAAGGTCTGTGGGCCCATAATAGTAAGCCTTGCTGCCTCAGAAATGACAAGGTTAGTAAAACATTTTCGGAAATTCTCTTGAAACTCCTTTAACACATGATAACATGCCACTGCACTTTGCCAGTTAAAACTTTTTTAGAGACCCTAATTTCAAGCTAACCTTTGTTGAGAACTTATTATATGTCAGCTACTGTGCAAGGCATTTGTATATATAATATCGTCTAGACACATGATCAAATATGATCATGACACATCATCAAAACACATGAGAGATGGGTGGCAATAATCCCATTTAAAAATGAATTAATTTGAGTCCTTCCATGGCTAAAATCCATCCCTAAGGCCTACATCTAATAAGTGTCTATTACCAGGATTTAAACTGAGTCTACCCGATTTTGCTTCATGGGATATGAGTACATCTTTTGTCCATGTGAATAAACTGATAAACCTTTTAATAATTTAAAAATGAGGGATTTAATTCATTATGTAATTTTTCAAAACTGCTTTTTAAGATCATTAATTTAGCCAATTCCAGCCAGCAAGGACCTTTAAAGGATTAGATGTATCTATCTTTTGTTTATGACCCAGAATAGAATATACATTTACTTCAAGAGTTTCAATAAATCCAAATTTTCTTTCTAATGTCTTGGCCAGTGTTGGAACTGAAATAGAGGCTGCTGTTGAAAGTTTCATAACATGTAATTTTCCTATGTTTATACCCAGATGAGTGACTTTAAATGAGCAATTGCAGTTATTTTTGTTCTTGTCATTTATAGAGAGGAGCCTTGCCCTTACAACCCAAAGGATGTCAAAACATTCATTATCTGGATCTTTCAATAACACCTCTTTGTCATGGTGGCCACCATCAGGACCACCAAGAAGATTCCATCTCTGGATGGAGCTGAGTACAAAAGAAGCAGAGACTTGAGGGAGGCAGTGTAGGGTAGAGGCTAAGATCTTGGATTCTGGAGTTGGGCAGATCTCAGCTCCTAACCCAGCTCTGCAACTAATTAGCTGTATAAACTCTCATATTGCTTAATTTTGCTAAGTATTGTGTTCATCTGTAAAAAATGATTAATAATAGTAGCTGCCAAACAGATTTGTTGTGGGAATTAAATGAGATAGTGCAAAGAGAAGTTCTTAGTATGAAGGCCGATGAATGGTAAACACTTAAAAAAATGTTAGCTAGTGCTATGACATTATCATCATCATTGGCATCATCACATTTGACACAAGTAGCAGGAAAACTCTTGAAGGAAATGGGAGATCCCTGTACCTCTGATGTGGCTGCAGATTATGAAACAGCCCTGGAGGGTCAGTCCATATAGACCAATTCTCGGGAAGCACCCAGAGGTATGGAGAGAGACACTTTGAACAGGATGATTTTGGAGATCATGGCGTACTATAGTTGTTTTATCCTTGGTCTTTAAGTAAATATGTCATGCTATTAAATATGAAGGGGGTAAGTGTGGAAGGAATTCATTCATTTATACAAAATCCATTTATTGGGTGCCTATTCTGGATCTGACATGCATTGTTTTAGGAACTGGGGCCCAGCCTTGAATTAAGAAGATAAAACCTGACTCCATGGAATTTGCATACATAGGAGGAGACAGACAATATATCAAAAAAGATAAAATGTATGGTGTGTCAAATGCCAAAAAGTGTTAGGAAGAAAAATGAAAAAGCATGGAAGAGCGACAGGTAATTCTGGGTGGGTGTTGTAATTTAAAATAGGAAGGTCGGAGAAGTTCTCACGGAGAAGGTGACATTTTAATCAAAGAACTGAACGAGGTGAGGGATGCAGGAAAGAACATTCTGGGCAGAGGAGAGGGCAAATGCAACGTTTTGAAATTGGACCTGACTGTTGTGCTTAGCGAAAAGCAAGAAGGGGCTATTGTGCTAGAGTTGAGTGAGCTAGTGACAGAACCTCTGGATCTCGGAAAGGATCCAAGAGGTGGGTTGGGAGGGGGAAAAATTATTTAAAGCCTTCTGAGCCATTAAGGGCTTTGGCATTTACTCTGAGTGAGAGTGAAGACCATTAGTAGGTTTTGAATAGAAGAATAACATAATTTGACTTACTTTTTAAAGGTATCACTTGTACTTGTATTGAGAATAGAGTATAGGGAAACAAAGCCAAAAATAGATGTGTTAAGCTAATGCAGGTAAGCAGGTGAGTTGCTTGGATCTGGGTGGTAGTGATGGATGTGGAAAAAGTGATACGCTTCTGGATGTACTTTAAAGGGTAAACCATCAATATTTGTTGCTGGGTTGGATTTGGAGTGTAAGAGAAAGTGATGAAACTAGGGTGATTCCAAGGTTTTTGCTGTGAGCTCCTGAGGGTGTGTTGCCGTTTACTGTGAGGGGGATAGGAAGAGAACTAGATTAAGAGTGTAAGATAACATGTTTGCAGATATAGATAGTAGGCATAGAGAAATGGTATAAAATTTTAATATACATATTAAATTTCAGATGCCATCTAAGTAAAGATGTTGAGTAGGCAGTAGGCTCACCGAGTCTGGAGCGCAGGAGTTAGTAGATCAAGACTGGAGAAATACATCTGTGAATGTATTGAAATGGCACTTAAAACTATGAGATTAGGTAAGATCACCAATGGAGTGAATGCAGATAGAAAAGATACGAAGCTCAGTACATGAGACCTAAAACACTCCAAAATTTAGAGTGAAGATTGAAGAGGAGGAATCAGTAAAGAATTCTGGGAGCCAGAGGGGTAGGGGGAAAACCAAGGGAGTTAGGGATCCTCGATGTCAAGTGAAAAATGGGTTTTAAGGACCAGGAACTGTCCATTAGATTTAACAACATGAAAGTCATTGGTGATCTTGACACTAAATGAATAGAAAGCTGATATGATTTGGAAATTAAGCTGAACTTGCCCCTGTTCATTAATAGAACTCCAGGTGGAAACACTGAACTAAAGGTTTGGATGCAGACAGAAATAGGACATGGCATATGAAGATGCACCAGCCATATTGGGTAAAGTAATGAGAAATTTGCCCAGGGGAGCTCACTGATGAACAGGAGCTAAGAGAACTGCAGAGCTCATATTGCATCCATATCACATCCTGGTGAGACAATGACAGCTAAAAATGAGCTCACTTCCCACTTATACTGAGGAATTTTTAAAAATTAACTTCATTTTTAAAATTTAAAGGTATGGCCTATATGTGTAATTCTATATAGGATGCTTTAGAGTCTCATTTAAGGACTTTAAGTGTCCCTTATGTCTTCTCAGAGCACTTCCTTTTAGAACTCATAGCATCAAACCACCATCTTGGTAATTATGGATTTTTTTCTTAACATCATTATTGGAGTATAATTGTTTTACAATGTTGTGTTAGTTTCTGCTGTATAACAAAGTGAATCAGCTATATGTGTAAATATTTCCTCATATCCCCTTCTTCTTGCGCCTCCCTCCCACTCTCCCTATACCACCCCTCTAGGTGGTCATAAAGCATGGAGCTGATCTCCCTGTGCTATGCAGCTGCTTCCCACTAGCTATCTATTTTACATTTGGTAGTGTATATATGTCAATGCCACTCTCTCACTTCATCCCAGCTTATACTTCCCCCTCCCTGTGTCCTCAAGTCCATTCTCTCTGTCTGCGTCGTTATTCCTGTCCTGCCCCTAGGTTCATCAGAAACATTTTTTTGTTTTTGGATTCCATATATATGTGTTAGCATACAGTATTTATTTTTCTCTTTCTGACTTATTTCACAATGTACGACAGATTCTAGGTCCATCCACCTAACTACAAAAAACTCTATTTTGTTTCATTATATGGCTAGGTAATATTCCATTGTATATATGTGCCACATCTTCTTCATCCATTCATTTGTCGATGGACACTTAGGTTGCTTCCATGTCCTGGTTATTGTAAATAGTGCTGCAATGAACATTGTGGTACATGTCTCTTTTTGAATTATGTTTTTCTCAGGGTATATGCCCAGTAGTGGGATTGATGTGTCATATGGTAGCTCTATTTTTAGTTTTTAGAGGAACTTCCATACTATTCTCCATAGTGGCTGTATCAATTTACATCCCCACCAACAGTGCAAGAGGGTTCCCTTTTCTCCACACCCTCTCCAGCATTTATTGTTTGTAGATTTGATGATGGCCATTCTGACCGGTGTGAGGAGATACCTCACTGTGGTTTTGATTTGCATTTATCTAATGATTAGTGATGCTGAGCATTCTTTCATGTGTTTGTTGGCAATCCTTATGTCTTTTTTGGAGAAATGTCTATTTACGTCTTCTGCCCATTTTCGGATTGGGTTGTTTGTTTTTTGATATTGAGCTGCATGAGTTGCTTGTATATTTTGGAGATTAATCCTTTGTCAGTTGCTTCATTTGCAAATATTTTCTCCCATTCTGAGGGTTGTCTTTTCGTCTTGGTTATGGTTTCCTGCTGTGCAAAAGCTTTTAAATTTCATTAGGTCCCACTTGTTTATTTTTGCTTTTATTTCCATTTCTCTAGGAGGTGGGTCCAAAAGGATCTTGCTGTGATATATGTCATAGAGTGTTCTGCATATGTTTTCCTCTAAGAGTTTTATAGTGTCTGGCCTTACATTTAGCTCTTTAATCCATTTTGAGTTTATTTTTGTGTATGGTGTTAGGGATTGTTCTCATTTCATTCTTTTACACATAGCTGTCCAGTTTTCCTAGTACCTTTCATTGAAGAAGCTGTCTTTTCTCCATTGTATATTCTTGCCTATCAAAGATAAGATGACCATATGTGCATGGGTTTATCTCTGGGCTTTCTCTCCTGTTCCATTGATCTATATTTCTGTTTTTGTGCCAGTATCTTACTTTCTTGATTATTGTAGCTTTGTACTATAGCCTGAAGTCACGGAGCCTGATTCTTTCAGCTCCGTTTTTCTTTCTCAAGTTTGCTTTGACTATTCGGGGTCTTTTGTGTTTCCATACAAATTGTGAAATTTTTTGTTCTAGTTCTGTGAAAAATGCCACTGGTAGTTTGATAGGGATTGCACTGAATCTGTAGATGGCTTTGGGTAGTATAGTCTTTTTCACAGTGTTGATTCTTCCAATCTAAGAACATGGTATATGTCTCCATATGTCTGTAGCATCTTTAATTTCTTTCATAAGTGTCTTACAGTTTTTTGCATACAGTTCTTTTGTCTCCTTAGGTAGATTTATTCCTAGGTATTTTATTCCTTTTGTTGCAGTGGTAACTGGGAGTGTTTCCTTAATTTCTCTTTCAGATTTTTCATCCTTAGTGTATAGGAATGCAAGAGATTTCTGTGCATTAATTTTGTATCCTGCTACTTTACCAAATTCATTGATTAGCTCTAGTAGTTTTCTGGTAGCATCTTTAGGATTCTCTATGTATATCATGTCATCTGCAAAGAGTGACAGTTTTACTTCTGCTTTTCCAATTTGAATTCCTTTTATTTTTTTCTTCTCTAATTGCTGTGGCTAAAACTTCCAAAACTATGTTGAATAGTAGTGGTGAGATTGGGCAGCCTAGTCTTGTTCCTGATCTTAGTGGAAAGGGTTTCAGTTTTTCACCATTGAGAATGATGTTGGCTGTGGGTTTGTCATATATGGGCTTTATTATGTTGAAGTAAGCTCCTTCTATGCCCACTTTGTGGAGAGTTTTTGTCATAAATATGTATTGAAGTTTGTCAGAAGCTTTTTCTGCATCTGTTGAGGTTATCATATGGTTTTTATCCTTCAGTTTGTTAATATGGTGTGTCACATTGATTATTCGCATATATTGATGAATCCGTGCATTCCTGGGATAAACTCCACTTGATCATGGTGTATGATACTTTTCATGTGCTGTTGGATTCTGTTTGCTAGTATTTTGTTGAGGATTTTTGCATCTATGTTCATCAGTGATATTGGCCTGTAGTTTGCTTTTTTTAATGACATCTTTGTCTGGTTTTGGTATCAGGGTGCTGTTGGCCTCGTAGAATGAGTCTGTGGGTGTTCTTCCCTCTGATCTATTTTGGAAGAGTTTGAGAAGGGTAGGTGTTAACTCTTCTCTCTATGTTTGATAGAATTTGCATGTGAAGCCATCCTGTCCTGGGCTTTTGTTTCTCAGAAGATTTTTAGTCACAGTTTCAATTTCAGTGCTTGTGATTGATCTGCTCATATTTTCTATTTCTTTCTGGTTTAGTGTTGGAAGGTTGTGGCTTATTAAGAATTTGTCCATTTCTTCTAGGTTGTCCATTATATGGCATATAGATGCTTGTAGTAATCTCTCATGATCCTTTGTATTTGTGCGGTGTCAGTTTTACTTCTTTTTCATTTCTAATTCTGTTGATTTGAGTCTTCTCTCTATTTTCTTGATGAGTCTGGCTAACGCTTTATCAATTTTATCTTCTCAGAGAATCAGCTTTTAGTTTTTTTTGAACTTTGCTATTGCTTCCTTCATTTCTTTTTCATTTATTTCTGATCTAATCTTTATGATTTCTTTCCTTCTGCTAATTTTTGTTTTCTTTTCTGTTCTTCTTTCTTTAATTGCTTTAGGTGTAAGGTTAGATTGTTTATTTGAGAGTTTTCGTGTTTTGAGGTAGGATTGTATTGCTATAAACTTCCCTCTTAGAACTGCTTTTGCTTAATCCCATAGGTTTTTGGTTGTCGTGTATTCATTGTCATTTGTTTCTAGGTATTTTTTGATTTCTTCAGTGATCTCTTGGTTATTTAGTAATATCATTTAGCCTCCATGTGTTTGTATTTTTTACAGTTTTTTCCTGTAATTGATATATAGTCTCATAGTGCTGTAGTCAAAAAAGATACTTGACCCAAGATATGATCTATCCTGGAGAATGTTCCATGAGCATTTGAGAAGAAAATGTATTCTATTGTTTTTGGATGGAATGTCCTATAAATATCAATTAAGTCCATCTTGTTTAATGTGTCATTTAAAACTTGTGTTTCTTTATTTATTTTCATTTTGGATGATCTGTCCATTGGTGAAAGTGAGGTGTTAAAGTGTCCTATGATTATCATGTTACTGTCGATTTCCCCTTTTATGGCTGTTAGCATTTGCCATATGTATTGAGGTACTCCTATGTTTGGCGCATAAATACTTACAATTGTTATGTATTCTTCTTGGATTGATTGCTTGATCATTATGTAGTGTCCTTCTTTGTCTCTTGTAATAGCCTTTATTTTAAAGTCTGTTTTGTCTGATATGAGAATTGCTACTCCAGCTTTCTTTTGATTTCCATTTTCATGGAGTATATTTCTCCATCCCCTCACTTTCAGTCTGTATGTGTCCTAGGTCTTAAGTGGGTCTCTTGTAGACAGCATATAGACAGGTCTTGTTTTTATATCCATTCAGCCAGTCTGTGTCTTCTGGTTAATGCATTTACATTTAAGGTAATTATCGATATGTATGTTCTTATTACCGTTTTCTTAATTATTTTGGGTTTGTTATTGTAGGTCTTTTCCTTGTCTTCTGTTTCCTGCCTAGAGAAGTTCCATTAGTATTTGTTGTAAAGCTAGTTTGGTGGTGCTGAATTCTCTTAGCTTTTGCTTGTTTGTAAAAGTTTTAATTTCTCCATTGAATCTGAATGAGATCCTTGCTGGGTAAAGTTATCTTGGTTGTAGGTTTTTCCCTTTCATCACTTTCAATATGTCCTGCCACTCCCTTCTGGCTTGCAGAGTTTCTGCTGAAAGATCAGCTGTTAACTTTATGGGGGATCCCTTGTATGTTATTTGTTGCTTTTTCCTTGCTGCTTTTAATGTATTTTCTTTGTATTTAATTTTTGATAGTTTGATTAATATGTGTCTTGGCATGTTTCTCTTTGGATTTATCCTGTATGGGTCTCTCTACGCTTCCTGGACTTGATTGACTATTTCCTTCCCATATTAGGGAAGTTTTCAGCTATAATCTATTCAAATATTTTTTCAGTCCCTTTCTTTTTCTCTTCTTCTTCCGGGACCCCTATAATTCGAATGGTGGTATGTTTAATGTTGTTCCAGAGGTCTCTGAGACTGTCCTCAAATTCTTTTCATTCTTTTTTCTTTATTCTGTTCTGTGGTAGTTAGGTTCACTCTTTTATCTTCCAGGTCATAATAACTACCTCAGTTATTCTGCTATTGATTCCTTCTAGAGAATTTTTAATTTCTTTTATTGTGTTGTTCATCATTGTTTGTTTGCTCTTTTGTTTTTCTAGGTCCTTTTTAAATGTTTCTTGTATTTTCTCCATTCTATTTCTAAGATTCTGGATCATCTTTATTATCATTACTCTGAATTCCTTTTCAGGTAGATTGCCTGTTTCCTCTTCATTTGTTTGGTCTGGTGGGTTTTTACTCTGCTTCTTCATCTGCTGCATATTTCTCTGTCTTCTCATTTTGCTTAACTTACTGTGTTTGGGGCCTCCTTTTTGTAGACTGCAGATTCGTAGTTCCTGTTGTTTTTGGTGTCTGCCCCCTGTGGGTGAGGTTGGTTCAGGGGCTTGTGTAGGCTTCCTGGTGGAGGGGACTGGTGCCAGTGTTCTGGTGGGTGGGGCTGGATCTTGTCATTCTATTGGGCAGGCTCATGTCTGGTGGTGTGTTTTGGTGTGTTTGTGAACTTACTATGACTTTCGGCAGCCTCTCTGCTAATGGGTGGGGTTGTGTTCCTGTCTTGCTAGTTGTTTGGCATGGGGCATCCAGTACTGGAGCATGTTGACCATTGGGTGGAGCTGGGTCTTAGCGTTGAGACAGAGATCTCTGAGAGAGCTCTTGCCTATTGATATTATGTGGGGCCAGGAGGTCTCTGATGGTCCAATGTCCTGGACTCGGCTCTCCCACCTTGGAGGCTCAGGCTGGACATCCGGCTGTAGCACCAAGACCCTGACAGCCACACTGTTGGAAGAAAAGGTAGAAAAAAAAAAGGAAAAAGAAACTAAAACTAACTGAACAGATAGAACCCCAAACCAAATGGTAAAAGCAAAACTAAACAGACAAAATCACACAAATAAACACACACACTCGTAAAAAGAAAACAAACAAAGAAACAAACAAAAAATGAATAGTCAGAACACTAGGACAAGTGGTCATAGCAAACCTCAACAGAAAAAATCACTCAAAGAAATATACACATACACACTCACAAAAAGAGAAAAAGAAAAAAAATAAAAAAATTGAAAAAAGAGAGCAACCAAACCAATAAACAAATCCATCAATGATAACAAGCATTAAAAAGTAGATGAAGATAAACATAAAAAGTAGAAACAAATCAGACTCAGAAAGTAAACCCCAAGTCTGCAGTTGCTCCCAAAGTCCACTTCCTCAATTTTGGGAACATTTGTTGTCTATTCAGGTATCCCACAGATGGAGGTACATCAAGTTGATTGTGGGTGTTTAATCCGCTGCTTCTGAGGCTGCATGGAGAAATTTCCTTTTCTCTTCTTTGTTCGCACAGCTCCCGGGGTTCAGCTTTGGTTTTGGCCCCGCCTCTGCATGTAGGTCACCCTCAGGCATCTGTTCCCACCCAGCCAGGAGGGGGTTAAAGCAGAGGCTGATTAGGGTGCTCTTGCTCACTCAGGCTGGTGAGAGGGAGGGGTACGGTAGTCATGATTGGAATGCGAGGTGAGCCTGTGGTGGCAGAGGTGACATGACAGCAGCCTGAAGCACACTGTGTGTTCTCCTGGGGAAGTTGTCCCTGGATCTTGGGCCCCTGGCAGTGGTGGGCTGCACAGGCTCCCAGGGAGGGTGGGTTGTGGGTATGACCTGTGCTTGCACACAGGATTCTTGGTGGCAGCAGCGGCAGTGTTAGCATTTCATGCCTGTCTCTGGGGTCCAAGCTGTTAGCTGCAGCTCGCGCCCATCTCTGGAGCTCGTTTAAGGCGGTGCTCTGAATCCCCTCTCCTCACACACCCCGAAACAATGGTCTCTTGCCTCTTTGGCAGGTCCTGACTTTCTCCCGGACTCCCTGCTGGCTACCTGTGGCGCACTAGCCCCCTTCAGTCTGTGTTCGCGCAGCCAACCCCAGTCCTCTACCTGGCGTCTGACCTCCGAAGCCTGAGCCTCAGCTCCCAGCCCCCACCTACTCCTGCAGGTGAGCAGGCAAGCATCTCAGGTTGGTGAGTGCTGGTCGGCACCGATCTTCTGTGCGGAGTCTCTTCACTTTGCCCTCTGCACCCCTGTTGCTGCATTCTCCTCCATGGTTCTAAAAGCTTCCCCCGCCACCCCCCGCTACCCCACCATCCCCGCCAGTGAAGGGGCTTCCTAGTGTGTGGAAACTTTTCCTCCTTCAAAGCTCCCTCCCAGAGGTGTAGGTCCCGTCCCTATTCTTTTGCCTCTGTTTTTTCTTTTGCCCTACCCAGGTACGTGGGGATTTTCTTGCCTTTTGGGAAGTCTGAGGTCTTCTGCCAGCATTCAGTAGGGGTTCTACAGGAGTTGTCCCACATGTAGATGTATTTTTGATGTATTTGTGAGGAGGAAGGTGATCTCTATGTCTTACTCCTCTGCCATCTTGAAGGTCTCCTGGTAATTATGTTTATTAAATGAATTAGTGAGTGGGGAAAACTGTAGTCATTCATTTTTCCTCAGGGGCAGTCTTAAACTTCAGTTTATTCTGCTTATTCATTCCTCTCTACAGCTTGGGATATTTTAACAAAGCTGATTTGATCTTATAATTCTTCCTGTGATACTGTCTAAATTGCTGGGAGATGCCTATAGAAAAGAAGGGTCAGCCTTCTTACTGTCTGGATTATCCCTGAGATACAGCTTCTTCCATTTCCTATTATAGCAAATGTCTGTGCTTTGTAATTACCTAAGGCCATTAAAATATCTCTTCTTAGCCTACCCCAGGGTCCCTGGCAATTTGCAGCTATGATGTATGGCTTTTATTATTAGTGAAACTAGAGATAGAAGTTCACCTTGGTGTTCTCTGGAAGTGGGTTATCTCTGGGGGTGTTGCTGGGATCAGACACCAAGGCAGAAGCATGTAATCATATTATTAGCAAAAGGATGGGAAGTCCAAAGTATTAGTGGAGCTGCAAAAAGCTTCTGATTGTAACAATCAGGCTGGTCAGAAGTTTCCTAAACAACACTGTGTCCTTTTCTGTTCCTTCAGTCAATACAATTATATCTCAATAAAAAATAAAATAAAATAATTAAAAATACATATTTTGCACCTATTGTGAGCAATATTACCTTGCTACCTACAAAGGGGTCACTACACACTTTTTCCTAATGATGCATCTACTGTTCATTCACTCTTCTGAAGCAATGTATCAACCAAGTAAGAATAATATCACAAGGTGTTTCCGCAAGCCCAGTATTATAAGTTTGGAGATGAAGGCGTGAGGTTTTTCTCTGCTGGTAGTAGCAGTGTGACTCTAAATTAGATATTTATTCTTTCAAAGACTCAGGTTACTTATAAAATGGAAACAACATTTACCTCCCATGATGTAGACTAACAGTGTTTTGGACTCCACAGACATTTTAATACATGGTATGATTCCCCCTTAAAATTTTTATTTATTCTCAATCCTACCTGAAGTACCAGACTCAGTTGTAAGTCATAAGCAATATTTTCAATAAAATAGAATTCTCTTTTCAAAGATTTGTCTTACAAGCAATCATATTAAAAAGTATGTATCATGAGCACCTGATGAGTGTGACACTTCTCTGTATGTAACAGAGAATCCACTTAGCAGACAAGGTTGTTGACTGCAGCCCTTTCAAGTATGGGTTTGAAGCTTTCCCCTTTGACCCCACCTTGTCCCATAGCACCTCTCTTAGAATACTCTTTAGTCTTAACATTGTCCTTGGAGTGCTGCTGGAAGGGACATCCTCAGGGTGCATCCAGGTAGTGGCAGAGTTATTTCTTGCCTTGCTCTTATTCTCAGTGAGGGATTGGTCTGGACAGAGGGGAGGTCCTGTCCGTGTGATGTCCGGACACAGGTGCAGTCCTATTGGGTTGGCCATCAAGGACACTAAGTAGTGCTGAGGAACTCACAATAAACCCTGTCTTGTCCACCCACCAACATACTCATATCAGATTTTCCCCTCTTGGATGACTTTTCCAGCTCTGGTATCCTAGAATTTTTTAATGCCTGCCTCTTTCAAACTCTTACAGCTTCCAATCTATACTTCCTTTATTCCTCCACACCAAGAACTCTCCCTGATATTCTCTCAGTCTGTTATACAAACACATTCTCTCTTTTCCTTTCACAGTAGCCTTTAACGGCCAACCAACAAGGGTCTGAGCTTGAATCATTTCCAAGCTCAAACTATCTACCCTGGAATAAATGTTTCCCCTTAACTCCAGGGTCAGTTTTGAAATAAATAAAATGGTTACCTAATTACCTTCCTGTTTTCTGAGAGAAGGGATTATTTTCATCCTTTCCTGGAGAAGGTGGCCTTCTTTAACAGAATGTGTCTAATGACTTTCTGTAATGTATCATAGACAAGTATAACTTTGTAGTTTTTATGTCAGAAAATAGTTGGAACTTTCGTATCCTGATGTATTTACTGTGATATAGTAGAATAGCAGGGGAAAAAAAACTTCTGTAAAATAAAATAGCTATTGTGTATTATTTCTCCCTCCTCCATTTTCTGTAGCAAAGTGTTTGATTTAACATATTTTTTAGCCTCATTCTTATCTGAAGAATAAGACAGTTAAGGATATTGTTTCCATATTATGTGGATAATTTCTGGAAGAAATATATTTCCCCACTGGGAAATATCACTCTGTCTTCAGATTTCTGAAACAAATATAAAATAATGTAAGTGAGAAAATGGTCCATTGTCTTGACTTGGAGGTTTACAAGTCAAAGACTCATGCCTGAATTCTTTTTTTTCCCTTTATTCAGGTATTCACGTACCATACAGTTCAATGGCTTTTTACTGTATTCACAGAATGATGCAGACACCACTACAATCAATTTTAGAATATTTTCATCACCTGCCAAAAAAACCTCTTATCCATTAGTGTCATTTCTATTTTCTTCCCTTTCCCCAAATGTAGGCAACCACTAATCTACCTTCTATCTTTATATATTTGCCTATTTTGGACATTTCATATAAATTGAATCATACAATACGTGATGACTACCTTTATTCTCTTTGAATACTGTTTTCAAGGTTTATCCATGTTGTAACATGTACTAAGGCTTCATTTTTTTATTGCTAAATAGTATATTATTGTATGGATAGACCATGTTTTATCTATCCATTCGTCAGTTTGGGAACATTGGTTTTTCTAAGTTTTGGCTACGGTGAATAATGCTGCTGTGGACATTTCTGTACAAGTTTTAGTGTGGACATATGCTTTCGTTTAAGTTAGATATATACTTAGGAGTTGAATTGATGGGTCATGTGGCAACTGTTATGTTTAATCTTTTGAGGAACTGCTAGACTTTTCCGAAGTGGCTGCACCATTTCACAGTACCAATACCAGTGTATGAGTGTTCAAATTTCTCTGTATCCTCATTAACGCTTGTTACCATTTATCTTCTTGATTATAGCCATCCTAGTGGGATTGAATTGATATGTCTTTTTATTTACATTTCCCCAACAGTTAATGCTGCTGAGCATCTTTTCATGTGTTTATTGACAATTTATGTATCTTCTTTGCAGAAATGTTCATTTAGATATTTTGCTCATTTTAAAATTAGGTTATTTGTCTTTTATTGTTGGATTATAAGAGTTCCTTATGCATTCCAGATACAAATTCCTTAGCAGATATATGATTTGCAAATATTTTCTCCCATTTTCTGGGTTATCTTTTTACTTTATATTTTATGCATTTATTGGAGGTGTCCTTTGAAGCACAAAAGTTTATTTTGATAGAGTCCAATCTACTTATTTTTTCTTTCACACTCGTATTTTTAGTATCATCTCTATGAAGACCAAGGTCATGAAGATTTACTCCTATATTTATTTCCTTCTAAGAATTTTATAGTTTTAGCTCTTACTGGTAGGTCTCTCATCTGTTTTGAGTTAATTTTTGTAAAAGTTGAGGTCTAGCTTTATTCTTTTTCATATGCGTAAATAGTTGTCCCAGCACCATTTCTTGAAAAGACTTTCTTTACCATTGAATTGTCTTGATACCTTTGTCAAAAATCAATTGAGGATCATTGTAATGGTTTATTTCTGGACTGTCAGTTCTACTCCAATGATGTAATTATCTACCCTTATGCTAGTATCACATTGTCTTGATTACTGTAGACTTACAACAAGTTTTGAAATTGGGAATTGTGAGACCCAACATTTTTTTTTCAGAATTATTATGAGTACTCTGGTCTTTTGCATGTCTATAGAATTGAGGGTCAGCTTCTCAATTTCTGAAAAATGTCAGCTGAGATTTGGTAGATTGAATTGAATTGGTAGATCGATATGAGGAGTACTGCCATCTTAATATTAAGACTTTGGATTCATGAATGTAGACGTCTTCCTATTTACTTAAGTCTTTAATTTCTTTCAGCAGTGTTTTGGAGTTTTCATAATATAAATTTTGTACTTCTTTTGTTAAGTTTATTGCTAAGTATATGATTCTTTTTGATGTTATTATAAATGGAATTGTTTCCTTAATTTCATTTGGGATTTTTCATTGCTAGTGAATACCATTGATTTTTATGTATTGATCTTGTACCCTGCCACCGTGCTGCATTTTTAAATTAGTTCTAATAGATTTTTAGTAGATTTCTTAGGATTCTCTATATGCAGAACCATGCTGTTTGCAAGTAGGGATAGCTTTACTTCTTTCTTTCCAATCTGGATGCCTTTTATGTCATTGTCTTTCCTGATTGTCCTAACTAGAACCTCCAGTACCGTGTTGAATAGAAATGGTAAGAAGAGACATCCTTGTCTTGCTCCTGATCTTAGGGAGAAATTATTCAGTATTTCACTATCAAATGTGATGCTAGTTGTGGCTTTTCCGTAAATGCCTTTTATTCAACTGTAGAAGTGTTCTCTATTCCTAGATTACTAATGTTTTTATCATGAATAGGTGTAGAATTTGGCAAATGCTTCTTCTGCATTTATTGAGATGATTACATGCATTTTGTCCTATATTCTATTAATACAGTTTATCACATTAGTTGATTTTCAGATGTTAAAACAACCTTGCATTCTGGTATAAATCCCACTTGGTCACTGTGCAGTCATTTTTATATGTTCCTGGACTTAGTTTGCTTATATTTTGTTGAGGACTGCTTAAAGTTATCAGAAAAAATATAGGGAGGAAACAGTTCATCTTTCAATATTTTTCTCATCTTTTCCACCGGAAGAAAGATAGATGCGCACGCACACACACACACACACACACACAAAATGTACTAGCAAAACACATCCTTGGTGTTTTTATTCACTTTGATGAAAAAAAATAATTTCTTCTTTTCTGTTCTATGGTTTTGGTCCCATTATCAGTAGAGTATCTTTATATCACATTCTTCTTTCAGGGCATAATGGTGTGAAGTAAGTGAGCAGAATTGGTACCAAGAGCCAGAAATTGACAGAGAATGAAATGCTGAATGCCCAAGCAAACTTTCAAAAAAAGGGAATAAGATAAACTATATGGGTAGATATCTTAAATGATTCCTACTTCCATAGGGCTTTACATTTATAAACCTTAGTACTTATTTGACCCAATGATACAGGATCATGGGAAAGAGTGGAAGAAGGGTGCTGGAGCATTGTGAAGTGGGAACAGGGCTGAGAGTAGAGGGTGGGTTTAGTTTTGAATCTCATTTTTTCCATCATTATGTCTTAGTCTTCTTGATATTACAGCATTGGGCTCAGCAACTCCCTGCTATGTTAGAGAATCAAACATTAGCCACATTGAAAATTTTAGTAAAAATCTGTTATAATAACTCATTCCTATCCTATTATCAGGCTTTCCTAGCCATAAAATAAAATTGCTATAATAACTTGCCAAACAAATCCTGAAGTCCTGAATACATGTGACTCTCTCTTCTTCAATAACTATAGGTAAGGTTCACATGTTTTGATTAACACTATCTAATTGAATCCTCCACAACATGATGAGGTTTCTTATGAGATGAGATATCATTATCCCCATTTTATAGATGGTGAAACTGAAGTATAGTATGCACTTTGCAATCATCCAGCTAATATGACAGAGCCTGAACCTGTCTGACTCCAGAGGTAGTGTTCTTACCATTATGCTGTCAGAGATTTGATTCCTTTGTGCCTGGGAAGCAGTATATGAAAAATAGCTGCTACCTAGATTAGTCAAATAAGTTAATTGCATCATGGAGATCTGAGAAGATTGTGGTGATTTGTCTTCTCAAACCAAGCCACATTTCATCTTGATTACCCTAATCAAAGAGAAGATGGTAACTACAATCTCTTTTTTATAACATCCTACATGGAAATAAGTCTCATTTCTTTCATCTTCTGGTGGAATTTATTTATACTCCCCTTTTGGTCCATCATATGCCATGGTGAGGGGAGAAAAACCAATTCCCATCTCAGCTCTCACAAAATCCAGCACTGATGACTTCAAGTTGATGTATGAACACTGGCAATGGAGGGGGAGGGGTAGAAAATACAATTCACAATCTATATGATTTGTTCTGGTGTGGACACAGCCTGATAACTAAAGTTCAGACATCCACACATTCACGTTTAATATTTGTCATGCCATCACATGGTCACTTCACTGTAAGAAACTGTTTATTCACTGTTTATTACCACAGATTCTAAAACCATATCACATATTAGTATCCTCTGTCACATGTTGAGCCTGATATTGGCGGCTGTGTTTGTATTTGCAGTGACTCAAGTTTGCCCTTCTCCCCTTTTCATCCAACATAAAAAGTGACCCAAAATTAAGCAGCAAAATGTGCTTCTAATATGAGTTGGAAGTAGGTATTAAAAAACTGGTAATGCTTAGCTGTTTAAAAATTAAGTGAGGTTAGGGATGATTATAAAGAAGGTCACAGTGCAGTGGAATTAACTCTGGACCTGAAGCCAGGAGCTGCAGGATACCCAGTATCACAGCCAGACTTGGTTCTGAGACGTGACAAAATGTGGGGGTGAGCCAGGGAGAGGGGGGCATGATCCATTGGAATAGAAGACCTGTGCTGATTGTAGGACTTGCCCCCAAAGCGGGTATCCAAAAGTTCAAGTAATACTTTAAAATGAAGTATGGAAAACTCACACTTATTAAAAATTAATGATATTTAATCCTAGTGAGTATTCATGGAAATGGACACTCATATATTGCTGACATGAGTAACAATTAATACTTTCCTGGAGCATAATTGGGCAGTATTGTTCAAGGGCTGCTTATTTTTCACTATATTATCATCGGCATGTCCATATATCATTTTATTCACTAAAATATTATTTCTAATGGCTAGATTGTATTCTATTATGTAGACGCACCATAGTTTCTTAAAATCACATATCCCATTATTGTACTGTTGGGTTGTTTCCAATTTTCTACCATCATAAATGAACCTGTTAATAAGGGATGGTAAAACATATTTGTAATCTTTGTGAAATATCTGCATACATGTGAAAAAAATAAAATGAAATAAAACAACCACAGTTAACCTCTGACAGGTGACATAGGGCTAATTTTAAATTTTTTGTCCTAATTTTTTTTAGTTTTTCAATTTTCCCAAAATGAGCGTATAATATTTGTAAATAATTTAAAAAAATTGTTAAAATGCATTTTGTGTCTTAGCAACTTTCAAGTATGTCATATAGTACAGTTAGCTATAATTACAATGCTGTGCCTTAGATCCGTGAGACTTATTCATCTTTTAGCTGAAGGTTTATAACCTTTTACCAACCTCTCCCTACTTTCCCCATCTCCTAGCCTTTGGCAGCCACTTTTCTACTCTCTGTTTCTATGAGTTTTTAACCTTTTGTTTGTTTGTTCTATGAATTTTTAGCTTTTTTTTTTATATTCCACATATCAAGTGTTACCATGTAATATTTGTCTTTCTCTGTGTAGCTTGTTTCATTTAGCATAATGCTCTTAAGTTCCATCCATGTTGTTGTAAATGGTGGGATTTCCTTTCTCATGGCTAAATGATGTTCCATTGTATATATATAGTACATCTTCTTAATCTCTTCATCCATTAACAGACACATAGGTTGTTTCCATATCTTAGCTATTATGAATAATGCTGCAATAAATATGGGAATATGGGAATGCAGATATCTTTCAGATGTCCTGTTTTCATTTCCTTTGAATATATACACAGGAATAAGATTGCTGGATCATATGGTAGTTCTATTTAATTTTTTAAGGAACCTCCATACTGCTTTCCCTAGTGGCTTAACCAATTTACGTTCTCACCAACAGTGCACAAGGGTTCTGTTTTCTTCATATCCTCTCCACTTGTTATCTCTTGTCTTTCATTTAACTCTTGAATGTTCTCACCACACACACAAAGAAATGATAATTATGTGACACAATAAAGGTGTTAGCTAACACTATGCAGGTAATCATATTGTAATATATAAAAATATATCATCATGTTGTACACCTTAACTTTACATAATTTGATATGTCAGTTATATTTAAATTTTAAAAATTAAATATTACATTTAAAAATGCATCTTGTATAAAGAATAATAAAGCTATTGAAGACTTCTAGAGCTGCATCAAAAGGATTCAGGAACCAAGTTGAAGAGGCTCCTACTGGCTAAATTTAAGATAACTTAAGCATTAGTAAGAATCACAGAAATAGACTGTACAAATCAAATACATTTACATCCATGAATTCATAATGATACTGTAAATTAAAATCTCATTGATATTCTTTGGATGATTCTAGGAGCCAAATAATTATTTTGAAAACTGATAAATTTGAGAAAATAATTAAGCAGCTATCCTCATTTTTCTTTAGGAACTATATAAGAGAAAAACCAATAGGTACTGAATAGTGATTTTTATTTAGCATTCTAGCTAATAAATGAAGAAGGAATTGTATTAGAATACTACCATTTTGCAACCTCAGATGAAATAATAGATATAGACAATGATCATCGATGGCTTCTAACATTACAAAAAGGAAGACAGCCTATAATATGTGTCTTCTAATGGAAGTTCACTTGGCCTGTGAATTATTCTTGACAAAATATCAACCCTAATTTTGGCTGAGTCTCTAGATTCAATGATCAATTTGGAAGGAAATTAGAGGAGAAAAAGGAACATGTTAAATGATACCACATTGATTTATAGCACCCATAACCTAGGTTCTTCACAAAGAAAAAAGAAGAGAAAAAAGAAGAGGGAAACTATAAGTTAAAAGTAACTTAAAGGACACAGCAATCATTCATAGTTTATGTGAATCCTGATTTGAACAAATAATTGTAGATTTGCTCTTTGGGACAATTGGTTAACTTTGAACATGGACTGGATGTTCAATTATATTAAGAAATAATTTAAAAATTTTATTAGGCATGACAATAGTATTATAATTCACCTTTAAGGAAAAGTCTTTACATTTATACGTGCACCCTGAAATATTGCTTTATTAAATAATATGTCTGGGATTTGTTTCACAATAACCCAGTGGGGGTGAGAGAAATGATGGGGAATATTGATGAGATAAGATTGGTCAGAAGATGATAATTGTTAAACCTAGAAGTTAGCTACATTAAGATTTATTATATGAGTCTTCTACTTTTGTGTGTGCTTGACATTTTTTATAATAATTTTTAAATAATTCAACTTGATTAGTGGTTACATTATATAAAGTGGGGAGGGAAGAGTGAACTCTCGTTATGGGGCTCAGAATCAAAAGTCAGCAGACTATGGAAATATTCAAAGTTATATGTGTTGGTGCACTGGGATGTGAGCAACTGCACTTCTGTGCTTTAACTGGCTTTGAGAATTAGCCTGTTAGCACCCCAGAACTCAGAAGAAACTGACTTCAGACACATCCCTTGGAAAGACGATTGACCCTGATATAAAAATGTGTCCTGGCATAGAATGTCATATTCTTGACTGGGACAGCCTGGGTCTCAGTGTCTGTTGCTATTCCTAAAACTGGTTGGCTATGGGATCTTAGGACTGAGCCAGTTAATTTCCTGACTTCCAATTCTCCCACTTTCCACTCTCCTCCATTGCCTTGGAGGTAGAAATTCCTGGAACCCCTTTCAGGGAAGTGTTATTAGTCCTCTCAAGGGGTGGGCTCACACCCAGGAAATCAAATCATGTCAGGGATTAAACTAATTGAAAACAAGTCTCTGAGGTCTTGGCAAATTAACAACTCCTTGGCTGGCACAGGTTGCCTCTCTTTGTACAACAGGTTGTCCCTCTGAAACTGTGTGCTAATTGAGCTTAGAGAAATCCAATGATGTGTTAATAGTTCTTTGGAAGAAATTTAGAAGTTAACCATCTTTTAACACATTTTTAACACAATGAATCACCTCACCCTCCTTTCATTTCTTTGTAAATCAGGATGTGGGATATGGTATATCAAAAGTGTATAGATAGAGTTGGCTTTTTGAGAACAATATCTCAACAGCATCAACTCACCTCCACCTCGACTTTTCCAGGTAGTTTTATAAAGAGCAAACTACAAGCATCATCCTAGCTTTCAAGAAAAGTCTGGGGAGAATAAGCGATATAGTGAATGATAGTGGGTGCTTTTGAGCCAGAAAGACTTGAGTCTGAATTCCTTTCCTTATCAGCTAGGTAAATTTAGGAGCTAACTCCCTTCTAATCTGAAACAACTGGATCTCAGTGTCCTCATCTGTAAAGAGGTCTAATAATATCCTTGGAAAATTATGAGGATTAATAACAATATCCTAAGTAGCTGGTGCTTGATAAGTGGTAGACTTCAGGGTCTTATGGTGTTTGTGAGTTTTAGCAAAGTAAATTAATAATGTAATTGTTCATGTAATTTTGATTGTTAAATTAATTGTTAATGTATTGATAAATTTTTGTTATTAATTGTTAGATCTGAGGGAACTGAGAGCTCATGTGGTTCATTTCTCTGTTTGCTTTGAAGCTGACGCCCAAGTGACAAAGTTACTCAAGCAAAGTCATATAACTAATTCAGATTTAGATTCAACCAGCATTTATTGACCCAGACGCTATTCTGATACATTCATATAACAATGCCAAGAGTAAAAATAAACATTTATGACTAAGAACCAAGTACTAGATTTTGCGCTTTACTGGTATTACTGTCCATACCAGAACCCTTGGGAATATATTTTGTTATTATTTCCATTTCATATATTAGGAAGGTAGAAGTTATGAGAATAGTCATTTTATTCAAGATCATGATGCACTAAGAGGCCAAAACCTGCGATTCTACCAGTCTACCCTCTGAGCTCATGTTCCTTGGGGACTACCTCTAAACCTTTCTTCTGAAATGCTCCTCAAATTTTCTACATGTGGGGGAGTGATGAAAATATAGTATGCATAATGAAGCAAAAAGCCTTGCAGGCCCTGGACTCATGCTACTTGATTCAAATATCATTTAGTTCATCCTTTCAGTAGCTGTGTGACTCTCAGTAAATTAACTAACCTCTCTGTGTCTAGGTTGGGAATAATCATAATATCTTCTATTCTGAGAATTGAATGAGTTAACACACAAAAGCCACCTTAAAAGAGTACCAGGTGGTGGGAGATACTCTATAAATGGGACACAACTATAAACAGTAACAGATGAGGAATCTGAAGCTCAAAGGTGGATGACAGAGCTATTTGAATTCTGGTCATCCAATTCCAAGTCTGGTTTTCTACCCACTGTAGCAAACTGCTTTTCTAACAGCTTAACCCAACTTTAAATACAGATCTGCTTTCTTATCTATGAGGCAGTCTTAGGTCGTTTTGCCTAGGAATGTCCTAATCCAGTTTGAAAGCTCTTCCTGCTGTTTATATTTTGAATGTCCTTTCCAGATGGTCTGACCTCTGAAATAATTCATTTCCTCACTTAGTCTTGTTCATCAGAGAATGTGCCCTGTTCTACTTGCCTTTTTCTTAAAACTGAATCTGGGAAGCTTCTAAACAACTTTATTGAGGTATAATTTCAATACCATAAAATCTATCTTTCACCTGGTTTAATTATATAATTCAGTGGATTTAGTATATTTATAGAGTTGTACAACTGTCCTCACAATCTAAGTAGAACGTTTCCATCAACCTAAAATGAAACCTCTTGCCCACTTACAGTCACTCCCCATTTCCATCCTCAGACGTAGACAACCACTATTTCTGTCTCTATAGATTTTCCTTTTCTGGACATTTTATATACATGGATCATGTAATATGTGTTTTTTTTATGTCTTGCTTTTTTCACTGAGCATGGTGTATTTGAAGTCCATCATGTTTTAGTGTATATCAATATTTCTGTTGCTTTTTATTGCCAAATAGTATTCCATTGAATGGATATACATTTTGTTTGTTTACTTACCAATTGATGGACATTTGGATTGTTTCTACTTTTGGACTATTGTGAATCTTTGTGTAGACATATCTTTTTATTTCTCCTGGGTAGATATTTAGGAGTGGAATTCTTGTGTCACATGGTAACTGTATTTAAATTTTAAAGAAACTGCCAAGGAGTTTTCCAAAGTGGTAGCACCATTTTACATTCTCAACAGCAATATATGATGGCATTAATTTCTCTATGCCATTGCTGACTCTAGTACTGTCTGATATTCACTTCAGTGGATAATGGTGAGGTGGGCATTTCTACAAAGGCTCTGATCTAAACTAGAATATAGATGGGTCTTAGCATCTTTATGTTTTCATTTTAACCTTTTTACTGCTTAGGACACTTAGGAGGGTTCAAGAGCCACTGGGACCAGTCAATCACACTTTTAAGCAGGATTCCAATAACGTGCTTGTGCCCACACATACATGTTTCCATGGTAAATGCTTTTCCGGTTGGAGGACCGTTTTTTTCCTATTTTGCTTTTATAAAATATTTAATTAAATTCTTCAGTAAATTCAAGTAAAACATTAATTTTAGCTTATGGAGATTATTTTCATAGTTCTTGATAGCTGACTTAGATATTCGCTAGTAAAGAGTCTTGAAATTAATGGAAGAAAGAAAGTCTGAGATTGTTCAACACTCATTTGTAAGAACTGAGGAGAGGAATAGGATGTTTGGATCAGCTGGTGGCTCTTCTGGCAGGAAATGAGTCACACTTCGAGAGTCATTTCATCTTTCTCTAACACAGCTTTACCAAAAGACAGTAAAATTTTTCACATTTTTTTCCAGCAAGAATTGCAAATTGAATGACCCAGTTTCCCTCTGTATCTTGTGTGCACACATACCACACAAACCTGGCCTCCTCACCCGTGGGGAATCTCAAAACCCTACTGTCAATTCATCAAAGCTGCTCAGTGCTCGGTGCCATGGAGTACAGAAGAGAAGTAAAAGTTGTAGCCTTACCCTTAAATCATGAACAATTTAGGTGGGAAGACACAAGTTAGGGCAGTAAACCACAATGCTTTAAAATCAATTGCCAAACTGAATATATTCTAGGAACACAAGGGTAGACCCTAGGATGTGATGGTTAGAACCATGAGGGACAGCTTCATGGTCTAAATTGGGGAAAATACAGAATAGAAAAATTTCTAGAATTCCTACTTATGTAGAATTGGAAAGAACCTAAGATATCCTGATATCTGGCTGAGCAGACATCATATTTTCTGTCGTAGGTTTAAGAATTGCAAGTCTCTCAACAATGGTAGGAAAGGAAATTTGGATAGTGGAAGATGGTGGGTATCTTTATGCCTGTCTTTTTAAAAAAAATTATTTTATATTGGAGTATAGTTGATCAACAATGTTGTGTTAGTTTCAGGTGTACAGCAAAGTGATTCAGTTATACATATACATGTATCTATTCTTTTTCAAGTTCTTTTCCCATTTAGGTTATTACAGAATATTGAGCAGAGTTCCCTGTGCTATACAGTAGGTCCTTGTTGGTTATCTACTTTAAATATAGCAATGTGTATATGTCAGTCCAAAACTCCCAATCTATCCCTTCCCCCCAACCCTTCCCCCCGGTAACCATAAGTTCCTTCTCTAAGTCTGTGAGTCTGTTTCTGTTTTATAAGTAAGTTAATTTGTATCATTTTTTTATATTCCACACATAAATGATTTCAAAAATGTGATGTTTGTCTTTCTCTGTCTGACTTAACTTCACTTAGTATGATAATCTCCAGGTCCATCCATGTTGCTGCAAATGGCATTATTTTATTCTTTTTAATGGCTGAGTAATATTCTATTGTATATATGGTACCACTGTCTTAGGTAAGAGAAAGAGAAGGGAGGGAGGAGTTTCAGTCCAGGACACCTTCAGTTATGAGTTGCTTCTGTCTATGACTGAACATTGTTCCTTAAATGGGTAGTTCAGCATACTTCTCTAATTACTTTTAATTACTTCTAATTACTTTTTTTTTTTTTTTTTGCGGTATGTGGGCCTCTCACTGTTGTGGCCTCTCCTGTTGCGGAGCACAGGCTCAGCGGCCATGGCTCATGGGCCGAGCCGCTCCACAGCATGTGGGATCCTCCCAGACCAGGGCACGAACTTGTGTCCGCTGTATCGGCAGGCGGACTCTCAACCACTGCACCACCAGGGAAGCCCCTCACTTCTAATTACTTTTAACCCAGTCCCTACTTCATGTAAACCAAAGATATGTTTTGTTTGGGAACTAAGAGGTTGAAAAAATTCTGACAGTTACATCAATTAATAACAAAACTAACCAAACAACAAACAAACCTAAAAATTCAACTTTTTACTCCTGTAACTTGAATCCCTTGCATGTTCAAAAATTTACAGATATTATTTTTATTTGATTTTTTTAAAAAGCCATGATTACTGGCTGGTTTCAGATAGTTATACCTGAAAGTATGTTTTAGGAGAGAATGAAAAAGTCCTCCAGTAGTTAAATTTAACATGTTCTTTGTGATCATTTTGTTTTCAATATAAAGTTATTTAAGATACACTTATTTTTCTCCTGGGCTCCTTAGGTCAAAGCATACACTTTAAAATTTTATCTACAGAAATGTCATAAGCGCATCATAAAATTAGAAGCAGGCATTTATTAATTTCATAAAATAACAAAAAGTTTGTATTCTTTTAGACACTGGTAATAACTAGATCATATATAGAACCTTAACTAAATGTGAAGATGAGAAAACTGTATCTTAGAGAAGTAAATTCTCCCAAGATCACACAGCTAGTTAGAGGCAGAGCCTACATTCAAAATGAGATCAGTCTGCTCCAAACTGTAATATTTTGTCTCATTTATTCCAAAGTTAAAATACCCTCATAATCTAAAAATGTGACTATGCTCCTATATGTTATCACATAAGAAAAATATAAAATTAGCAATAAGTATTTTCTAAATATTGTTTATAACATATTCTCATAGAATGCCCATCATTTACAGTTGATTTGTACTTTTTTAGGTTTAGCTTTATAAATTATTATTGTTCAAAATAAACCAAAGCAAGGAATTATATAAAAATATTAAAATTGGTTATTTATAGCCAGTAGGGTTATGGGTTTTAAAAAACTTCCCTTTTTTCTATTACCCAAATTTCTGTATTTGTTGTGTTTTTTAAAATAACTGCTGTTGAGGGCCTGAACCGAGATGGTGGAGTAGAAGGATGTGCTCTCACTCCCTCTTGTGAGAACACCAGAATCACAACTAGCTGCTGGACAATCATCAACAGGAAGACACTGGAACTCACCAAAAAAGACAACCCACATCCAAAGACAAAGGAGAAGCCACAATGAGACAGTAGGAGGGGCACAATCACAGTAAAATCAAGTCCCATAACTGCTGGGTGGGTGACTCACAGACTGGAGAACACTTATACCACAAAAGTCCACCCACTAGACTGAAGGTTCTGAGCCCCACGTCAGGCTTCCCAACCTGGTGGTCCGGCAACGGGAGGTGGAATTCCTAGACAATCAGACTTTGAAGGCTAGTGGGATTTGATTGGAGGACTTCGACAGGACTGGGGGAAACAGAGACTCCACTCTTGGAGGGCACACACAAAGCAGTGTGTGCATCGGGACCCAGGGGAAGGAGCAGTGACCCCAGGGGAGACTGAAGCAGACCTACCTGCTAGTGTCGGAGGGGCTCCTGCAGAGGCGGGGCATGGCTGTGGCTAAATGTGGGGACAAGAACACTGGCAGCAGCAGTTCTGGGAAGTACTCCTTGGCATGAGCCCTCCCAGAGTCTGCCATTAGCCCCACCAAAGAGCCCAGGTAGGCTCCAGGCTTGGGTTGCCTAAGGCCAAACAACCAAAAGGGAGGGAACCCAGCCCCACCCATCAGCAGTCAAGCAGATTAAAGTTTTACCAAGCTCTGCCCACCAGAGCAACAGTCAGCTCTGCCCACCACCAGTCTCTCCCATCAGGAAACTTGCACAAGCCTCTTAGATAGCCTCATCCACCAGAGGGTAGACAGCAGAAGCAAGAAGAACTGCAATCCTGGAGCCTGTGAAACAAAAACCACATTCACAGAAAGACAAGATGAAAATGCAGAGTGCTATGTACCACATGAAGGAACAAGATAAAACCCCAGAAAAACAACTAAATGAAGTGGAGATAGGCAACCTTCCAGAAAAAGAATTCAGAATAATGATAGTGAAGATGATCTAGGACCTTGGAAAAAGAATGGAGGCAAAGATCAAGAACATGCAAGAAATGAGTAACAAAGACCTAGAAGAATTAAAGAACGAACAAACAGAGATGAGCAATACAATAACTGAAATGAAAACTACACTAGAAAGAATCAATAGCAGAATAACTGAGGCAGAAGAATGGATAAGTGACCTGGAAGACAGAATGGTGGAATTCACTGCTGCGGAACAGAATAAAGAAAAAAGAATGAGAAGACATGAAGACAGCCTAAGAGACCTCTGGGACAACCTTAAACACAACAACATTCGCACTATAGGGGTCCCAGAAGGAGAAGAGAGAGAGAAGGGACCAGAGAAAATATTTGAAGAGATTATAGTCGATAACTTCCCTAACATGGGAAAGGAAATAGCCACCAAAGTCCAGGAAGCACATTGAGTCCCATACAGGATAAACCTAAGGAGAAACACGCCGAGGCACCTAGTAATCAAATTGGCAAAAATTAAAGACAATGAAAAATTATTGAAAGCAGCAAGGGAAAAACGCCAAATAACATACAAGGGAACTTCCATAAGGTTAACAGCTGATTTCTCAGCAGAAATTCTACAAGCCAGAAGGGAGTGGCATGATATACTTAAAGTGATGAAAGGGAAGAATCTACAACCAAGATTACTCTACCTGGCAAGGATCTCATTCAGATTCGATGGAGAAATCGAAAGCTTTACAGACAAGCAAATTCTTGGAGAATTATCACCACCAAACCAGCTCTACAGCAAATGCTAAAGGAAATAAAGAATGTTACAAGAGACAAGGAAGGACACTACATAATGATCAAGGGATCAATCCAAGAAGAAGAACAAATATAAATATATATGCACCCAAAATAGCAGCACCTCAATACATAAGGCCACTGCTAACAGCTATAAAAGAGGAAATCGACAGTAACATAATAATAGTGGGGGACGTTAACACCTCACTTACACCAATGGACAGATCATCCAAAATGAAAATAAATAAGGAAAGAGAAGCTTTAAATGACACAACAGACCAGATAGATTTAATTGATATTTATAGGACATTCCATCCAAAAACAGCAGATTACACTTTCTTCTCAAGTGCACTGGAACATTCTCCAGAATAGATCACATCTTGGGTCACATATCAAGCCTCAGTAAATTTAAGAAAACTGAAATAATATCAAGCATCTTTTCTGACCACAATGCTATGAGATTAGAAATGAATTACAGGGAAAAAAACACATGGAGGCTAAACAATATGTTACTAAATAAGCAAGAGATCACTGAAGAAATCAAAGAGGAAATCAAAAAAATACCTAGAGACGGGCTTCCCTGGTGGCGCAGTGGTTGGAGGTCCGCCGGCTGATGCAGGGGACGCGGGTTCGTGCCCCGGTCTGGGAGGGTCCCACATGCCGCGGAGTGGCTGGGCCCGTGAGCCATGGCCACTGAGCCTGCACGTCCAGAGCCTGTGCTCCACAACAGGAGGGGCCACAACAGTGAGAGGCCCGCGTACCCCCAAAAAAAACAAAAAAAAAAACAAACGTAGAGACAAATGACAATTAAAACATGACAATCCAAAGCCTATGGGATGCAGCAGAAGCAGTTCTAAGAGAGAAGTTTATAGCTATACAAGCCTACCTCAAGAAACAAGAACAATCTCAAATAAACAATCTAAGCTTACACCTAAAGGAACTAGAGAAAGAAGAACAAACAAAACTGAAAGTTAGCAGAAGGAAAGAAATCATAAAGATCAGAGCAGAAGTAAATGAAATAGAAACAAAGAGAACAATAGCAAAGATCAATAAAACTAAAAGCTGGTTCTTTGAGAAGATAAACAAAATTGATAAACCATTAGCCAGACTCATTAAGATAAAGAGGGAGAGGACTCAAATTAATAAAATTAGAAATGAAAAAGGAGAAGTTACAACAGACACTGCAGAAATACAAAGCATCCTAAGAGACTACTACAGGCAACTCTATGCCAATAAAATGGACAAGCTGGAAGAAATGGACAAATTCTTAGAAAGGTATAACCTTCCAAGACTGAACCAGGAAGAAATAGAAAATGTTAACAGACCAATCACAAGTAATGAAATTGAGAGTGTGATTAAAAATCTTCCAACAGGGCCTTCCCTGGTGGTGCAGTGGTTGAGAGTCTGCCTGCCGATGCAGGGGACACAGGTTCGTGCCCCAGTCCGGGAGGATCCCACATGCCGCGGAGTAGCTGGGCCCGTGAGCCATGGCTGCTGAGCCTGCGTGTCCGGAGCCTGTGTTCTGCAACGGGAGAGGCCACAACACTGAGAGGACCATGTACGGGAAAAAAAAAAAAAAATCTTCCAATAAACAAAAGTCCAGGACCAGATGGCTTCACAGGTGAATTCTATCAAACATTTAGAGAAGAGCTAACACCCATCCTTCTCAAACTCTTCCAAAAAATTGCAGAGGAAGGAACACTCCGAAATACATTCTATGAGGCCACCATCACCCTGATACCAAAACCATACAAAGATGTCACAAAAAAAGAAATCTACAGACCAATATCACTGATGAACATAGATGCAAAAATCCTCAGAAAAATACTAGCAAACAGAATCCAACAACACATTAAAAGGATCATACACCATGATCAAGTGGGATTTATCCCAGGGATGCAAGGATTCTTCAATATATGCAAATCAATCAGTGTGATACACTACATTAACAAATTCAAAAATAAAAACCATATGATCATCTCAATAGATGCAGAAAAAGCTTTTCTCAAAATTCAACACCATTTATGATAAAAACTTTCCAGAAGGTGGGCATAGAGGGAACCTACCTCAACATAATAAAGGCCATATATGACAAACCCACAGGAAACATCATTCTCCATGGTGAAAAACTGAAAGCATTTCCTCTAAGATCAGGAACAAGACAAGGATGTCCACTCTCACCACTATTATTCAACATAATTTTGGAAGTCCTAGCCGCGGCAATTAGAGAAGAAAAACAAATAAAAGTAATTCAAATCGGAAAAGCAGAAGTAAAACTGTCACTGTTTGCAGATGACATGATACTATACGTAGGGAGTCCTCAAAATGCTATCCGAAAACTACTAGGGTTAATCATTGAATTTGGTAAAGTTGCAGGATACAAAATTAATGCACAGAAATCTCTTGCATTCCTATACACTAATGATGAAAAATCTGAAACAGAAATTAAGGAAACCCTCCCACTTACCATTGAAACAAAAGGAATAAAATACCTAGGAATAAACCTATCTAAGGAGACAAAAGACCTGTATGCAGAAAACTGTAAGACACTGATGAAAGAAATTAAAGATGATACCAACAGATGGAGAGATATAGCATGTTTTTGCATTGGAAGAATCAATATTGTGAAAATGCCTATACTACCCAAAGCAATCTACAGATTCAATGCAATCCCTATCAAATTACCAATGGCATTTTTTACCGAACTAGAACAAAAAATCTTAAAATTTGTATGGAGACACAAAAGACCCCGAATAGCAAAAGCAGTCTTTAGGGAAAAATACGGAGCTGGAGGAATTAGACTCCCTGACTTCAGACTATACTACAAAGGTACAGTAATCAAGACAATATGGTACTGGCACAAAAGCAGAAACATAGATCAATGGAACAAGATAGAAAGCCCAGAGGTAAATGTACGCACCTATGGTCGACTAATCTATGACAAAGGAGGCAAGGATATACAATGGAGAAAAGACAGTCTCTTCAATAAGCAGTTCTGGGAAAACTGGACAGCTACAGGTAAAAGAATGAAATTAGGACACTCCCTAACACCATACACAAAAATAAACTCAAAATGGATTAGAGACCTAAATGTAAGACTGCACACTATAAAACTTTTAGAGGAAAACATAGGAAGAACACTCTTTGACATAAATCACAGCAAGATCTTTTTTGATCCACCTCCTAGAGTAATTGAAATAAAAACAAAAATTATTAAATAAAGAAAAATAAACAAATTGAAATAAAAACAAAAATAAACAAACCTAATGAAACTTCAAAGCTTTTGCACAGCAAAGGAAACCATAAACAAGAGGTAAAGGCAACCCTCAGAATGGGAGAAAATATTTGCAACGGAATCAACAGACAAGGATTAGTCTCCAAAATATATAAACAGCTCATGCAGCTCCATATTAAGGAAACAAACAACCCAATCCTAAAATGGGCAGAAGACCTAAAGAGACATTTCTCCAAAGACATACAGATGGCCAAGAAGCATGCGAAAAGCTGCTCAACATCACTAATTATTAGAGAAATGCAAATTAAAAGTTCAATGAAGTATCACCTCACACCAGTTCAAATGGGCATCATCAGAAAATCTGCAAAGAACAAATGCTGGAGAGGGTGTGGAGAGAAAGGAACCCTCTTGCGCTGCTAGTGGGAATTTAACTTGATACAACCAATATGGAGAACAGTATGTAGGTTCCTTAAAAAACTAAAAATAGAATTTCCATATGATCCAGCAATCCCACTACTGGGCATATACCCTGAGAAACCATAATTCAAAAAGACACATGCACCCCAGTGTTCATTGCAGCACTGTTTACAATAACCAGGTCATGGAAGCAACGTAAATGCCCATCAACAGAGGAATGGCTAAAGAAGATGTGGTACATATATACAATAGAATATTACTCAGCCATGAAAAGGAATGAAATTGGGTCATTTGTTGAGGAATGGATGGATCTAGAGATTGTCATACAGCGTGAAGTGAGTCAGAAGGAGAAAAATATCGTATATTAGCGCATGTATGTGGAATCTAGAAAAATGGTACAGATGAACTTGTTTGCAGGGCAGAAGTTGATACACAGATGTAGAAAACAAACATATGGACACCAAAGGGGGAATGCGGCTGGGGGTGTGGGGGTGGGGGTGTGGTGAATTGTGTGATTGGGTTTGACATGTATACACTGATGTGTATAAAATTGATGAGTAATAAGAACCTGCTGTATAAAAAATAAATAAAATAAAATTCAGAACTTTAAGAAAAGAAAAGCACTATCAAATACTCAAAGTTTGGCAAAATGAAAATAGGAAAGAAACATTCCACTGCAGATATCAGCAAGTTCTTACTAGTCCCAGAAGAAATGTCTTCGTATAACGTTTCTGCACAGGTTATATTGGGACTTGCCAGTATTCAGTGCTGCTTAGTTTTCATGAACATGCCATATCAGGGTGGCCTCCCTTGGAAATGTACCAGAAGTTGAATATAAATGCCCAGGGGCTGTTCCTGGTGCAATAGCTTGTTTAGTTAATGCAACAATTCTTCCCATAAATATATTTATAACACTGGTCTGTCAACATCAGTATAGTCTAAATGATATGTCAGTTTTTAGAGAAAATCAAAACGTAACTAAAAATTCAAAAAAAACAAAATAAAATAACTGCTGTTAGTTAGTTGCTTATTATAAGCTAGTATATTACGTATCTTTTCACTGCTATGACATTATTGCCTGCCACAGAGTTGGTACCCAGTGAACGCATGTTGACAAAATGAGTGGATGAAAATAATGAATGAACTGTGCTTTCTTACATAAATTGTTTGTTTTTTAAGTCATCTTTTAACATGAAGACACTATCATTATCATCTTTTAACATGAAGCAACTATAGGTTAGAATGGTTAAGTAAACTGTCTGAAATCAAACTGCTGGTAAGTAAGGTGCTGACATTTAAAACCATTCTGTCCCATTATTGTGATGATGGAGATTTTTATTTTTACATTTAGAAATTGAATATTTCCAAAAGTTTAACATGAACTCTTCAGGAAGTTGGGTAATACTGATTGGAACCAAGTTGTGAGGGTGTTTGATAAACTCGGATGAGTAGATTGCCTTTTGCTCCAGTGGATGCCCAGAGCCAGGCCTCTCTCACACCCTACCATGGGGACAACACCTCAGATGGAAGGAGCGGGGGGTTCTGGAAACTTTGTCTCCTGTGAAACTGGGAAATGTGTACCTGGACGAGTCCTAAATTTTCTGTTTACTTTCCTATCTATGAAAATGTATGCAGTTTTTAAAATTTTAAAAACGTAGAAGAAAATAATTAAGTTTTTGCCTTCTCCAAACCAGCATGTTTCTGTGTCAGTGAAAGGCTGGCAGAACCAGCAGGCCTCCAACTAAATGACTGTGTTGTGTTCTGGGCTCTCACTGGCTTTTTCACTAAGGCGTAAGAACAGGCCCCAGATGGTTCCTCTAAAACTAACCTCTGTGCTCCAGGCCTTGGCCAGTCCATCTGGCCTTTCATGCCTATTAATAGATTTTTTCACCCGAGCCCAAGAAGTCAGAAATGGAAACGTGCTTGTTTCATTGCTTCTTGTGTTGCCAAGAGATAAATCATTGAAGACCATCAGGAAGATTTAAACCAAACAGTGTCTTTTCCCAAATATAGCAGCAGTTCCTGGCTCTTTAGACTTGTGCTAACTCCTTCATCTTGCAGGGCTAAGCAGAACTCTGAAAGAAATTTGTTAGACCATATTTTAAGCTCTTTCCTTCTCATACTGCATCCAAGCTTCTCTTATTTGCCTCTACTATTTCCTCCTTTCACAACCTTATTTTCACCATGAAAATGTTAAATCTTGTGAGTTATTTGCTCTTCAGTGGACAGATGTTACAGGACATAAATATTATGTTATAATATTCATGATAACAGTTTACATTTATCTAGTACCACCAATCCTGCAAAGATACGTATAAAGTATCTCTATTTTATAGATGATTATACTATGTCTAAGAAAGAGTAACTAACTTGCCCACTTAGCACACAGCCATGTTAATGACAGATCCAGAATATGAACCTTCTTCCATTATCAAACCCATGCTTATGTAAAACTATACCAAATCCTCTGTTAACTAAAATTCGTAGTCATGGCTGTTGCTCTAGCCATGGACGTGGTGCTTAGTATTTTGTTACTCTTTTGAAGCTGACTGTGGTTGCAGCAAAGAGAATCACATGGTGTCCTGGAAAGAGCAGGGTAAGGGGACATTGTGGGTGTGTGTATTTTGACCATTTAATATTCCCATTAAAATGCCAGCAGGATAAAAACTATAAGAATAAAACAAACAAAACGACGACGACAACAACAACAAAAAACTAGTGTCAACATGGAAGTCACAGAAGGATCACGTTCAAAGCAAGAACAAACAGATAGAAGCCAGCCAACCAGAGAACACAGGTTCCAGCCAAATAAAATGATTTGGAAATTGGCCATATTTTTCATGCTCTAAAACATATTCTATCACATAAGAATTATCTATTTCTTGAAGGTTTGGGCCTTTTCTCATAGTGTTAGGTAAAGAGTTTTGTACTATTAACTCAGCAATCTCTAAACTTTTCTGTCATACATTTATAGTAAAGAATTTTGGAACATTTATCCCAACATATGAATATACAGTATATGAATTTTGGATTGAGTCCTCACCTGCATTGACCTGCTATAGTGACGAGAGCGCTCCCATTGAATATATATTAAACATTAGTAAACATACTTTTGTCTGTTATTTCACATACTAATAAATGTAATAGTAGTTCTAACATTTTCTTCTCACATCCTGTTGATTTACCTTTTACTAATACTGCCCTTAGGCTTAGGCAATCTGAATTTTTCCTCCCTAATTATCATATCCCTGCCTGACCATATCTTAGTTGCTTGCCCGATCAAAGATGTTGAATAGCCATCCTCTGAGGGTCCTGATGCATACAGAGGGTGTGAGGTAGGGAAATCGTTGATGGGGAGTGACATTAACTTCTTCCTAATACCTAGGTCTTCCTCACTGCCTTCCAAGGACCGGTTTTTAAAGCCTTTTTCTTTTTCTCTGAGTTTCTTAAGACTAAACAGAAACCACTGATTTTCAAACTAGTCATCTCATCTACGAGTTTGTCTCAGGAATTTGTTGTAAATGATGCAATGAATAAACACAATAAAGAAAAGCATGATTTTTTTTTTTGTAGTTTCATATAGCAGACCATAAAAAATATATATACTTGGCTGGCAGTAAAATCTATCAAAGTTTTTCAACAGCCCCATATTTTTTACATTCCTTCGCTGCCACCAGCAGCTGCCTCTGCATATGTTCCTTGATTTTATGGGTGCATTACAACAGCATCAAAGCTGTTGTAACATTGCAGGCACGTTTTTATGGGGAGTGATTTCAGCACCATGCCATCCAGCTGGCCCACCCCAGCCTTCTGTTGCTGGAATGGAATGGCAAAGGCATTTAATGAAAGGGATAAAGTGTAAGATAGGGAGTGGGTAGCCCAAGATGAATATTGCCTTTCCTCTGTGCTAGGGGAAGGAGCTCGGAGTTTATTTTCTTTAGCAGCTCATCAGGGTAACCAGCTTCCTTAGGGATGGCCAGGAGGATAAAGCATTGGAGTGTCCTCATTTCTGTGAGGAAATAGTCGGTGAAGAAGCAATTTATGACCTCCATAATGACAGCATGCTATGTGTACGTGGCTGAAAGAGGGTGTTTGTGTTCCAGGATGCTGGTCAGAAGGATTATATCATTATTATCATCACATGTAATAATTATGTAATGATGTCATTAACGTTGAATATTTAGGCTGTACCTACAGGAGGGACACATCTCTGAGGATATTGCATCTGGAAGCTCCATTTTTCTTTTTCCTTAGATCTATATAGCAAATGAACAGATGGTGTGTGGGTTGCCTTGTATTCATATCCTTAAGGCCTCCAGACATCAAGCCCTTCCCCCAGACTCATCTCTGCTTTCTGCACAGGACACAAACTTGAACATATCCAGCCTCTAACTCATGATAAGGAAGCGCTAGGCACTGAGACTAGGGAGGAAGGATGGGGGGATGCATGTGAAAGAGGAGATGAAGACTTCCTTCTTGGCTTAGAGAACAGTAGCTAATGTTGCCACCTTTGAGACTGAATAAAGACCCTTTTAAAAGAAGAAGTGAGGAGGCTCACTTACGTTCTTGGGGAAGTTACACTTTATCCAAGAGTTTCTGGATCTGGGTTTCAGTCTGTACTGGTTCCAATGTAGTAAAAGCCAGTGTCCTCAAAGTAATCTTAGGTTTCAATTAACCAGATGTTAACTAACCACTTTGAGCATTAACTGGACAGTCATTGATTGATTTTAATTTTGAAGCATTGCACATCCAGGCATATATTTTCATTCAGCTTCTACTGTTCCCAGGCTCTATGCTGGGAGCTGCCTGGCAATTTGCTGGGTTTTTGATGCTAATCATTCTTGAATACTTTTTTTTTGCAACTTTCCTGTAACTCTATTTTTTTATTCTTTATACAATTTTTTTAACATCTTTATTGGAGTATAATTGCTTTACAATGGTGTGTTAGTTTCTTCTTTATGACAAAGTGAATCAGCTATACATATACGTATGTTCCCATATCTCTTCCCTCTTGTGTCTCCCTCCCTCCCACCCTCCCTATCCCACCCCTCTAGGTGGTCACAAACCAACTAGCTGATACTTTTGACAGAAAAGAAACATAACGTTTGTTGATGCTGAAAGGGAACCCAGAAATTAGCCAGTGAGCCCTCACTCCATCTCACATCTTACACTGAGGCGTAAAGAGAGGGAAAAGTGATTTGTTCAGGGTACAAAGCAGACTGTGAAACAGGTCAGAAGTGAAATCTTCTGATACCTTTTCCACTGTATGTTTTCAGAGTTGCTTTTAAATTTAGACTTGGAAGTCATAGTGTCCTTATCCTACTGGTTGTTACTTCTGATTTGCCTTTCATGCACTCAGACTGTCCTTCTCGAAAGCAGACGTGTTTTGGGCATAGTTTTTCAGAGGCAGTGATGGATTGGCATCCAGCCCATTGTAATCATCTTTCTGTTACATCTGTTAGGCAGGAGCACACCTCTTGAATAGAAGATATACACCCTGTATATAGGCTCCATGTGCTCTTTCTGCCTTTTCTTTGCACCATCCAGAATATTTGACATTCTTCCCAGTTATCCAAGCACTATCTGGCTTCATTCCTGTGAATTCCTTTGCTGACATTTTAAACTAAAAAAAAAAAAAAAAAAATCACAGAGTCACTGGTATCCTGTTTATCACAGTTGTGACCCTCTTGGTCCCTTTTTGAACATAAATATGTAAAAAAAATCAGAATGTATATCGTCTTGGCATTATTGTTTTATTTTTCGTAAATTTTTTACTTTTTAGGGGAAGCGTCTCGATTTTTCTTCATGTTTTATAAATTTATGTTTGGCATCTTTTTTTTTTTTCACAACATCCATTCCTCTCACCACCACCTCAGTAAAAACCCCAAATTAGCAGATCACACTGGTTTGCATCTTCTCAGGGGATTCCATGGAAGTGAAAGGAAAAAGAAAATTAAAAAAAATAAGGACAACTCAAGAAACAGTCTCTGCTCTAGCACAAATAATATTTATCCTCTTTACAATAAAGTTTCAAATTCAGTGTTGTTTGGCGTATGACAGGTGAGGAAAATGAAACTCAGAATACCTCAGTTACTCCTACAAATTTTCATGGATAAGCAGTAGCACAGCTAGGATTCCAACTCTTCCATCCAGATTCCAAGCTCATGTTCTTTCTATTGCATCATGTGGCCAGGCTGCACACTGAGCACATTCACGCCATTTCTCACATTTAATCCTCACAGTAACCCTCTGGGATGCATGTTTTAAGTCCACTTTTACAGACAAGGATACTGAGGCTGAGAGACGTTACGTGCTCTGTCTAAGGTCACTCAGCAAGTAAGTAGCAGAGCTGAAGTTCAAATTCACGTTGGTCTAACTCCAAAGTCCATGCTCTTCCTATAAAACTATCTGCCTTTTAAGTGACATGTATGTAGGGACTCTATTTGATCATCCTGACAACTCTCAATTATTTGTTTAGGAATTAAACCATATTATTATTATTATTTTATTTCAAAGTCAGTTAGCTATTTAGATACTTTCAAGTTATTTCTCTGATCTCCCTGAATGGTGGGAAACAAATGAAGAACTGAGGAAAGATATGGAGTTGTCTAGCCAGAAGAAGTGGTAACCAAGGGAAGATGTGACTGAGGTTTCCAATTTTTTTCAAGGGTTGCCTTATGGAGAAAATGTTCCCTTTTGTTCTAAATGACTTAATAGATTAGAAGTATAACAAACGATGAACATAAGCTACTGGGAAAATATTTTGGCTGAGTGTAAAGAAAAGCTTTCTAGAAGTTGGAGCTGTCAAAATATGGAAAGGCCATCTTGGATGTAGCAATGTTCAGGAGAAGCAGGGCAGCCACTTGGCAAGGTTGCTGTAGCAGGGATCTAGTGACATTTAAGGTCCTTGAGATTGGACGATTTTCTGACAAGCTTTGCATTCCTGAGTATTCATCGCTGGATGCTTGCCTGCTACTTCTGCAGAATCTGGGATGTGTTCCCTAACAGTTGGCACAGGTGGCTTAGGAAAATGCAGAGCCAGGAAGGGTGGATCTCTGTCTCAGTCTTCATCAACCCTGGGAGTGTCAGAGTACAGCCCAAAGGAATGAAGTGCCTTGGTGCCAGGTGTCAAAGTCCTAGACAGAGAGAAAGGGGGTACAGTTTGCAGTGCTCCTTTTCATTTGTGTGTTTCCCTGTCTTGGTGTTACGATGATCAGAAAAGAAGAAAAAAACACTCCCTGGGTATTGCTTTGAAAGAGCACAGAGTAGCTAAAACTCAAGTTTTGAGTGCGTTTATCATTTGCAGCATGATAATTTCCTTTTTTGTTTGAATGGCAATCACAAAATTATTATATATAACAATGATAATAGTGATAAGATTATAAAGATAATTTATTGGGAGGTTACTGTATTTTAGGTATATTTATTCCTGATTTCTTACAGATGAGCAAAGTAAGGTGTAAAGAGCTTCTGCATCAAGGTCACACAGCCACAAAATGGCAGAACTAGGGTTCAAATCTAGGTCCATTTGATATCAGAGCTTGTGTTCTTATTTTTGTTGATAATAATTTCCATCACCTATGATATTTCTTTTCCTTTATGTAATGGGGTTTATTAATATTTCTCTATTGCTGGGTTATATCTTTTTGGATGAGACGCTAAGAAGGAATCATGGTAGGTCTCTTCTGGGTGTGTTTTGCAACTGGACTGTCCATCTGTACACAGGGGAGTGGGAATACACTGCCCTTGGTCTAGTTACACCATTTAAAAAACTTTTTTGTTTTTAAACTGAAAGGGTGTCTTAGTTTGTGTTCCCTGAAAGGAGAACCTGAGACAAGTATGTGGGTGGAAGGAGTTTTTTAAGAGGTGAACTTAGGAAGCAGATATGAAGGACTAAGGAAGGAAGAAAAGCTCAAATAAGGTAACATTATTGAGGTCACTGTAGGCAACAGGGTTCACTTCTTCTGGGACTCCTGAGCAGCCTACCAGATGTGGCCCAGAATCATTTACCTGGAAGATGGGAGACTGGAGCAACTCACCCACACACTCTTATCTCCTGTTTGTTGAGAGTTGCACCCAATGGCTCTGCTTGCATGATGCTTAGTGAGCTGACCATGGAGCAGAATGTGGAAAGGAGGGACACCTGCTTGAGGTGGGAAATGGGCAGTGCAAAGGAAGCATAAGCTTTCCCCGAACTGTCCACCACACTTGGAGCTGTGGAGGTGGGCTTAGGGGATATCTGTGACACAGAATTAGAATAAATGCTCTTTAAACTATCTTTCAACATAGAATTTATAAATCCATGCAGGTTTTGATCTGGAGTTACATGCAACCACTTAATCTAACTCCATTTTTCAGTGGTGGAAGCTGAGGTCCAAAAGAAACATCATTTATCTAAGACCGACAGCAAAGTAGTGGATAAACTGAGCCTCAAATTCGCATCCCCTGAACTCTGGGCACTGTACCTCTTGGCCCACTTCCTAGCTGATGTTAATTAATGCCTAATTAATGACTACTTCCCCTTTGTAGCCTGGAAGCTCTGCAGACGGTTATCTCCACTGGCTTAGTTGAGGCTTTTCAGAGACTGCCCCAGCAGGGTTGCCTTATCCGTATTTGCTAACTCCTCCTGAACCTCCAAGATGAGAGGTATCAGGATGATAATTAGGGAGAGGCAAGCATCTCCTTCTCCAGAACTGTGCATCTCTTGTATCCTCACCTCTGCCCCTTGTAATCCTCTCACACTGCCATTGCCAGCTGCATTTGCATATATCTGTGGTGCACAGCAAAGGCTCTGAGAGTGATGAGGAGAGATTGCCAGAACATGAAATCCAATAAGGATACTGAGTTCCATCTTCTGAACTAAGGAGCATGGTAATTAAAGCAGTATTTACAAAGCAATAAAGGCAGAGCTAATTACTGGCAAATGAGATTGAGACGATGCTGTTTCCCAGTGAAACTAGACTGGGATCAGCCTCCACTAAATCCTCCAACTGTCTCCTTTGTTAATTATGATCTTCATAATTCCCTTCTTGGCAATACTTGCCTAACTGATTGCTACTCAGTAGAGAAGAATTAATGGAAACTGAGGTAGGAGTGATAGAGAGAGCTCAGGATGACTGTTTGAGCCCTAGAATCACTAACACAGAAATAAAGACCTGGAGGAGAAGAGGGCTGTTGGTAATAACCTTAAGACAAAAATGAGGTCATTCTTCTCAATAAGCCCCAAGACTTGATCCTTTGCTAAGGTGCATGGGGATTTACGTTTGCTACCTTCTTCCTATCCACAGACAGGCCTGGCATCTTAGGAGCTGTCTGTTCTTCATCTTCATTGTTAAAAACGTATCCTGTGTTAGGGGCCTTTTGCATGGTGCTGACTCACCAGTGTTATCTGTCGCCATCGCCATCCCTGTTCTCAAAATGCTTGAAGTACAAATTATTAATACAGAGCTCAGCAAACGTTTTCTGTGAAGACCCAGATGGTAAATATTTTAGGCGTTGTGAAGCCACAGAGGACCTTTGTCACACAGCCTCCTTTCCCTCCATTCCCTCTTTCTCCTCCTCTGTGTTCTTCTTAACCCTTTAAAAATGTAAAAAGCATTCCTAGCCTCTGGGTCACACAAAAACAGGCCACGGCATGCTGACCACTGTAATACAGTATATACTCAAATAGCCAAAAAGTACCTCTATTGGTGCAGAACCAGGTAATTGAACAGTGATATTCTATCCATCTACACCTATCAAGGATTAAATTTGGGATTGAAGGTAAGATGTAGTATTAGGGGAGGATGCCAGAAAGATAGCTCTAGGACAGTGATGAACAATACTGTTTTTTGTATAATGATCTTTTCTAGGTTGAGCCTTCTTATTTTTTAAAAGTTATATTTAAAACCAAGAAACGTGATATCTGCAACTTGTATTAAGAATTCTTGTATTGTTTCTCCCATTGAGTCTTCCCCCCCCCATTGTTTATTATTTATGGTTACATTTTTAGAACATACCTTATATTAATTTCAATATCTGAGGCAGTGTTGGTTTTAGTAACACCTTTTGGATGAGAGCAGTATAATTGAGGGACAGAGGGGCAAGGAAGTATTTTGGCATCAGAGTTCAACCACAGGCTTGGGACCAAACAACAGTTCTATGACAGTATTTCCCAAAAAAGGAATTGATATCTTGGTATTTTGCAGGATAGCCTCATATATCTCCTTTAGATTTCTCATCCCTTCCCATTAAAGGACAGACCAACTCTCCAGTCCCTGTGACAAGAGCAACACTTCTCACACTCCACACACATATTCAAATCCCATCACCAATACTAGTACCCCGGGGAAGGGGGTGAGCTGTATCTTCCATGGTTGAGAACCATTGCATTATCTAGTTCTTAGGTGCCGGGGATGCGGTGTGAAGGGGTATCTCATAGGTCATTGGGAATATGGCTACAGGGAGAAGACTTGGAAGTGGTGGATGCAGAGCTCTGTGCTAAGGACATATCCCCCTTCTTCAATCCCACTCTTTGTTACAGTCAGAAGAGAATATTCTTGCTGCAATCCCTCCTCAGAGGAGTAGGGCCAATTTTCTTACATCTGTGCACCTCTCATCCATGTTGTCATATGCTAGGTGATTAAGGTTTGAAAAATCACATCACTGGTGGCCTGTCCATAGCTCAGTCCAGTGTGGCTCCAGAGGTGTACATGTGGGAGAACTGCCAGAATCAACGGATGGCCTTCTCAGTGCGTATAAAGAGTGAGCGGGTTACAAGATATTGAAATACGTGTTTTGATTTCCTATTTCTGAAAGGAGATTGTATTCTCAGAGCCAGGTGAGTCAGAGGTGGCTATGCTAGGGCATTCTAAATTCCATATGTGCTTTCGTGTCTCTCACTCGTTAGGAGAGATCAAATGTGGCCATGCACTGAGCCTTCTATTCTCCTTCAGTAATGGCTCAAGCGTAAGTGCTGTGAATAATAGATGGCCCTTATTCAATACCAGCAATAGCTCTGTATTTGATAGTTTCGGCATGATGTATGGAAAGAACATGCGTTTTGGAGTTAGATAATTGTATATTTAAATCCCTTCTCTACCACTTGCTAGTAGAGGAACCCTATGAAATTTACTCAATATCTCTGAATCTTAGAGATGGTAATGCTTTTATTGCGGGGTACAGGGGAAGACAGTTCACTGTAAGTGAAGTGTCCAGCACAAAGCCTAGGCTACAGTAGCTGCTCAGCATTCCACTGCAATTGATAACAGTAAAAATAAATCAGATGACACTATGCACAGAAGCATGGCCTATGGACTATTCATTATTGAATGCTAATAGTGATAAGCAAGATGGGTGTTTTGCACACATATAGGAGTGCAAAATGAGGGCCGCTCTTTCTTCCAGGCCAGCATCCTTTTCATGTGACTTTAAGCACAGGGCTGTGTGACACAGTGCAGCATAGTGTGCGGGAGAAACCTGTCTCTGTCCTACCTAATTCCAGGTTTGCCTCTTCCCAATTTGATATCTTTTTTTTTAAAACATCTTTATTGGAGTACAATTGCTTTACAATGGTGTGTTAGTTTCTGCTGTATAACAAAGTGAATCAACTATACATATACATATATCCCCATATCTCTTCCCTCTTGCGTCTCCTTTCCACCCACCCTCCCTATCCCACCCCTCTAGGTGGTCACAAAGCACCGAGCTGGTCTCCCTGTGCTACGCGGCTGCTTCCCACTAGCTATCTGTTTTACATTAGATAGTGTATATATGTCCATGCCACTCTCTCACTTTGTCCCAGCTTACCCTTCCCCATCCCCGTGTCCTCAAGTCCATTCTCTACGTCTGTGTCTTTATTCCTATCCTGCCCCTAGGTTCTTCAGAACCATTTATTTATTTATTTTAGATTCCATATATATGCGTTAGCATACAGTATTTGTTTTTCTCTTTCTGACTTACTTCACTCTGTATGACAGTCTCTAGGTCCGTCCACCTCACTACAAATAACTCAATTTCGTTTCTTTCTATGGCTGAGTAATATTCTATATCTTTAGGGGAAGTTTTTCAATCCTAACATACCTTTCCTTCTTCTCTGTAAAATAAAGGTATCTAAATAGATCTCTCTGGGTAATTGTGAGGATTAAATGTAACAACAAATCATCGGCTGCAGCATCTAATAAATACTAGCTGCTCAGTACAAGTAGATTTTCTTTATCTTCCTGTTCAGGGTTTGTCTTTGGCAAGATTTTCAATAGACAATGTTTGTCCTTGACTTGACTTCCTTGCTTCTCTTCACTTTTCTCTTTCAATGTATTGAATTATCTGGTCTCTGAGGCACCCTACAATAGTCCATTCACTTTAAGGTGAAGGTAATTTCTTACTTTGCTGTCTCTTTCCATTTGGCACGCAGAGGGTGAACCCTGCTTCCATTACTACGAAAGAGGTATTATACAGTTTATGATCACTAAAACAGTGACAATATATCAGGTTCAGGTATGAGAAGTACCTTTGGTCATTTGGAGCCAATATTGGGCCCCTGGATAGGTCCACCACAAGGGGGGGATGTCTGGACTGGTGGGGTGACAATAATTCAGGACCACAATAAGGCAACACACCAACCTGTACTGAGTTTGGCATAAGACAAGCCCCGAACAATAAGCCAGAAGGAAATAAAGAAGCGAAAGTTTATAGGATCTGTAAGTTTCATCAGGTTTATTGTAATGTTTTACAGGTCTACAATTTTTAATCTAAAACTCTTGGGGGCAAATGTGTTTTGGAATTCAAAATTTTTCAGGTTTAGCGAAGGGAAGATGGCGGAAGAGTAAGACGCGGAGATCACCTTCCTCTCCACAGATACACCAGAAATACATCTACACGTGGAACAACTCCTGCAGAACACCTACTGAAGGCTGGCAGAAGACCTCAGACCTCCCAAAAGGCAAGAAACTCCCCACGTACCTGGGTAGGGCAAAAGGAAAAAAGAATAAACAGAGACAAAAGAATAGGGACGGCACCTGCACCAGTGGGAGGGAGCTGTGAAGGAGGAAAAGTTTCCACACACTAGGAAGCCCCTTCGCGGGCGGAGACTGCGGGAGGCGGAGGGGGGAGCTTCGAAGCCGCGGAGGAGTGCACAGCAACGAGTGCGGAGGGCAAAGCGGGGAGATTCCCGCACAGAGGATCTGTGCCGACCGGCACTCACCAGCCCGAGAGGCTTGTTTGCTCACCCGCCGGGACGGGCGGGGCTGCGAGCTGAGGCTCTGAGGCTAGGGTTTCGGTTTCGGACGGAGCGCAGGGAGAGGACTGGGGTTGGCGGCTTGAACATAGCCTGAAGGGGTTAGTGCACCACAGCTAGCCGGGAGGGAGTCCGGGGAAAAGCCGGCACCTGCCGAAGAGGCAAAAGACTTTTTCTTCCCTCTTTGTTTCCTGGTGCGTGAGGAGAGGGGTTTAAGAACGCTGCTTAAAGGAACTCCAGAGACGGGCGCGAGCCGCGGCTAAAAGCGCGAACCCCAGTGACGGGCGCGAGCCGCGGCTGAAAGCGCGGACCCCAGAGACGGGCGCGAGCCGCGGTTGAAAGCGCGGACTCCAGAGACGGGCGCGAGCCGCGGCTGAAAGCGCGGACCCCAGAGACGGGCGCGAGCCGTGGCTGAGGGCGCGGACCCCAGAGACGGGCGCGAGCCGCGGCTGAGGGCGCGGACCCCAGAGACGGGCGCGAGCCGCGGCTGAGGGCGCTGACTCCAGAGACGGGCGCAAGCCGCGGCTGGAGGCGCGGACCCCAAGGCGGGCGGGAGACGTTGGGGCTACTGCTGCCGCCACCAAGGGGCCTGTGCGCGAGCGCAGGTCGCTCTCCACTCCCCTCTTCCGCGGAGCCTGTGCAGCCCGCCACTGCCGGGTTCCCGGGATCCGGAGACGACTTCCCCGGGAGAGCGCACGGCGGGCCTCGGGCTGGTGCAGAGTCACGCCGGACTTTGCCGCCGCAGGCCCGCCCCGCATTCCGTGCCCCTCCCTCCCCGCCGCCGGCCTCCGTACGCCAGAACCCCCGAATCAGCGGCTCCTTTAACCCCGTCCTGTCTGAGCAAAAAACAGACGCCCTCCAGCGACCTACACGCAGAGGCAGGGCCAAATCCAAAGCTGAGCCCCTGGGAGCTGTGAGAACAAAGAAGAGAAAGGGAAATCTCTCCCAGCAGCCTCAGAAGCAGCGGATTAAAGCTCCACAATCAACTTGATGTACCCTGCATCTGTGGAATACATGAATAGACAGCCAATCATCCCAAATTAAGGAGGTGGACTTTGGGAGCAAGATCTATGATTTTTCTCCCTATTCCTCTTTTTGTGAATGTGTATGTGTATGCTTCTGTGTGAGATCTTGTCTGTATAGTCTTGCTTCCACCATTTGTCCTAGGTTCTATCCGTCCATGGTTTTTTCTTAAAATTTTTTTTTTTCTTAATAATCAATTTTAATTTTAAGAACGTTATTATACTTTACCTTCGTCCTTTCTTTCTTTCTTTCTTTCCTTCCTTCCTTCCCTCCTTTAGACAACGAATCATCCCAAATTGAGGAGGTGGTCTCTGACAGCAAGATTTATGATTTTTCCCCCTTTACCTCTTTTTGTGAGGGTGTATGTGTACGCTTCTGTGTAAGACTTTGTCTGTATAGCTTTGCTTCCAACATTTGTCCTAAGGTTCTATCCGTCCCTTTTTTTTTTTTTTTTTTTTCTAATTAAGAATTTTTTAATTCAATAACTTTATTATACTCTATTCTATTTTTACTGTATCTTCTTTCTGTTTTCCCTTCTTTCCCTCCTCCCTTCCTTCCTCCCTCCCTCCTTTCGTTCCTTCTTGCCTTCTTTCCTTCCTTGCTTCTTTCTTTCTTCCTTCCTTCCTTCCCTCCTTTAGATAACGAATTATCCCAAATTGAGGAGGTGGTCTCTGACAACAAGATTTATGATTTTTCCCCCTTTACCTCTTTTTGTGAGGGTGTATGTGTACGCTTCTGTGTAAGACTTTGTCTGTACAGCTTTGCTTCCAACATTTGTCCTAAGGTTCTATCCGTCCTTTTTTTTTTTTTTTTTTTTTTTTTTTCTAATTAAGAATTTTTTAATTCAATAACTTTATTATACTCTATTTTATTTTTACTGTATCTTCTTTCTGTTTTCCCTTCTTTCCCTCCTTCCTTCCTTCCTCCCTCCCTCCTTTCGTTCCTTCTTGCCTTCTTTCCTTCCTTGCTTCTTTCTTTCTTCCTTCCTTCCTTCCTTCCCTCCTTCCTTCCCTCCTTTAGACAACGAATTATCCCAAATTGAGGAGGTGGTCTCTGACAGCAAGATTTATGACTTTTCCCCCTTTACCTCTTTTTGTGAGGGTGTATGTGTACGCTTCTGTGTAAGACTTTGTCTGTACAGCTATGCTTCCAACATTTGTCCTAAGGTTCTATCCGTCCTTTTTTTTTTTTTTTTTTTTTTTTTTTCTAATTAAGAATTTTTTAATTCAATAACTTTATTATACTTTATTTTATTTTTACTGTATCTTCTTTCTTTTTGTTTTTACTTCTTTCCCTCCTTCCTTCCTCCCTCCCTCCCTCCCTCCTTTCGTTCCTTCTTGCCTTCTTTCCTTCTTTGCTTCTTTCTTTCTTCCTTCCTTCCTTCCTTCCTTCCTTCCCTCCTTTCCTTCTTTCTTTCCTCATACGTCTACTAATTCCCTCTACTTTTTCTCCCTTTTATTCTGAGCCGTGTGGATGAAAGGCTCTTGGTGCTCCAGCCAGGAGGCAGGGCTCTCCCTCTGAGGTAGGAGAGCCAACTTCAAGACACTGGTTCACAAGAGACCTCCCAGCTCCAGATAATATCAAACGGCGAAAATCTCCCAGAGACCTCCATCTTAACACCAGCACCCAGCTTCACTCAACGACCAGCAAGCCACAGTGCTGGACAACCTGTGCCAAACAACTAGCAAAACAGGAACACAACCCCACCCATTAGCAGAGAGGCTGCCTAAAATCATAATAAGGCCACAGACACCCCAAAACACACCACCAGACGTGAACCTGCCCACTAGAGAGACAAGATCCAGCCTCTTCCACCACAACACAGGCACTAGTCCCCCTCACCAGGAAGCCTACACAACCCACTGAACCAACCTTAGCCACTGGAGACAGACATCAAAAACAGGAGGAACTACGAACCTGCAGCCTACAAAAAGGAGACCCCAAACACAGTAAGATAAGCAAAATGAGAAAACAGAAAAACACACAGCAGATAAAGGAGCAAGATAAAAATGCACCAGACCTAACAAATGAAGAGGAAATAGGCAGTCTACCTGAAAAAGAATTCAGAATAATGATAGTAAGGTTGATCCGAAATCTTGGAGATAGAATGGACAATAGAATGGACAAAATGCAAGAATCAGTTAACAAGGACCTAGAAGAACTAAAGATGAAACAAGCAATGATGAACAACACAATAAATGAAATTAAAAATACTCTAGATGGGATCAATAGCAGAATAACTGAGGCAGAAGAACGGATAAGTGACCTGGAAGATAAAATAGTGGAAATAACTACTGCAGAGCAGAATAAAGAAAAAAGAATGAAAAGAACTGAGGACAGTCTCAGAGACCTCTGGGACAACATTAAACGCACCAACATTCGAATTATAGGGGTTCCAGAAGAAGAAGAGAAAAAGAAAGGGACTGAGAAAATATTTGAAGAGATTATAGTTGAAAACTTCCCTAATATGGGAAAGGAAATAGTTAATCAAGTCCAGGAAGCACAGAGAGTCCCATACAGGATAAATACAAGGAGAAATACGCCAAGACACATATTAATCAAACTGTCAAAAATTAAATACAAAGAAAGCATATTAAAAGCAGCAAGGGAAAAACAACAAATAACACATAAGGGAATCCCCATAAGGTTAACTGCTGATCTTTCAGCAGAAACCCTACAAGCCAGAAGGGAGTGGCAGGACATACTGAAAGTGATGAAGGAGAAAAACCTGCAACCAAGACTACTCTACCCAGCAAGGATCTCATTTAGATTTGATGGAGAAATAAAAACCTTTACAGACAAGCAAAAGCTGAGAGAGTTCAGCACCACCAAACCAGCTTTACAACAAATGCTAAAGGATCTTCTCTAGGCAAGAAACACAAGAGAAGGAAAAGACCTATAATAACGAACCCAAAACAATATAGAAAATGGGAATAGGAACATACATATCGATAATTACCTTAAATGTAAATGGACTAAATGCTCCCACCAAAAGACACAGATTAGCTGAATGGATACAAAAACAAGACCCTTACATATGCTGTCTACAAGAGACCCACTTCAGACCTAGAGACACATACAGACTAAAAGTAAGGGGATGGAAAAAGATATTCCATGCAAATGGAAACCAAAAGAAAGCTGGAGTAGCAATTCTCATATCAGACAAAATAGACTTTAAAATAAGGACTATTAAAAGAGACAAAGAAGGACACTACATAATGATCAAGGGATCGATCCAAGAAGAAGATATAACAATTGTAAATATTTATGCACCCAACATAGGAGCACCTCAATACATAAGGCAAATACTAACAGCCATAAAAGGGGAAATTGACAGTAACACATTCATAGTAGGGGACTTAAACACCCCACTTTCACCCATGGACAGATCATCCAAAATGAAAATAAATAAGGAAACACAAGCTTTAAATGATACATTAAACAAGATGGACTTAATTGATATCTATAGGACACTCCATCCAAAAACAACAGAATACACATTTTTCTCAAGTGCTCACGGAACATTCTCCAGGATAGATCATATCTTGGGTCACAAATCAAGCCTTGGCAAATTTAAGAAAATTGAAATTGTATCAAGTATCTTTTCTGACCACAACGCCATGAGACTAGATATCAATTACAGGAAAAGATCTGTAAAAAATACAAACACATGGAGGCTAAACAATACACTACTAAATAACCAAGATGTCACTGAAGAAATCAAAGAGGAAATCAAAAAATACCTAGAAACAAATGACAATGGAGACACAACGACCCAAAACCTGTGGGATGCAGCAAAAGCAGTTCTAAGGGGGAAGTTTATAGCAATACAAGCCCACCTTAAGAAGCAGGAGACATCTAGAATAAACAACCTAACCTTGCACCTCAAGCAATTAGAGAAAGAAGAACAAAAAAACCCCAAAGCTAGCAGAAGGAAAGAAATCATAAAAATCAGATCAGAAATAAATGAAAAAGAAATGAAGGAAACAATAGCAAAGATCAATGAAACTAAAAGCTGGTTCTTTGAGAAGATAAACAAAATAGATAAACCACTAGCCAGACTTATCAAGAAAAAAAGGGAGAAGACTCAAATCAATAGAATTAGAAATGAAAAAGGAGAGGTAACAACTGACACTGCAGAAATAAAAGAGATCATGAGAGATTACTACAAGCAACTCTATGCCAATAAAATGGACAATCTGGAAGAAATGGACAAATTCTTAGAAATGCACAACCTGCCAAGACTGAATCAGGAAGAAATAGAAAATATGAACAGACCAATCACAAGCACTGAAATTGAAACTGTGATTAAAAATCTTCCAACAAAGAAAAGCCCAGGACCAGATGGCTTCACAGGCGAATTCTATCAAACATTTAGAGAAGAGCTAACACCTATCCTTCTCAAACTCTTCCAAAATATAGCAGAGGGAGGAACACTCCCAAACTCATTCTACGAGGCCACCATCACCTTGATACCAAAACCAGGCAAGGATGTCACAAAGAAAGAAAACTACAGACCAATATCACTGATGAACATAGATGCAAAAATCCTCAACAAAATACTAGCAAACAGAATCCAACAGCACATTAAAAGGATCATACACCATGATCAGGTGGGGTTTGTTCCAGGAATGCAAGGATTCTTCAATATACGCAAATCTATCAATGTGATAAACCATATTAACAAACTGAAGGAGAAAAACCATATGATCATCTCAATAGATGCAGAGAAAGCTTTTGACAAAATTCAACACCCATTTATGATAAAAACCCTGCAGAAAGTAGGCATAGAGGGAACTTTCCTCAACATAATAAAGGCCATATACGACAAGCCCACAGCAAACATCATCCTCAATGGTGAAAAACTGAAAGCATTTCCACTAAGATCAGGAACAAGACAAGGGTGCCCACTCTCACCACTCTTATTCAACATAGTTTTGGAAGTTTTAGCCACAGCAATCAGAGAAGAGAAGGAAATAAAAGGAATACAAATCGGAAAAGAAGAAGTAAAGCTGTCACTGTTTGCAGATGACATGATCCTATACATAGAGAAGCCTAAAGATGCTACCAGAAAACTACTAGAGCTAATCAATGAATTTGGTAAAGTAGCAGGATACAAAATTAATGCACAGAAATCTCTGGCATTCCTATATACTAATGATGAAAAATCTGAAAGTGAAATCAAGAAAACACTCCCATTTACCATTGCAACAAAAAGAATAAAATATCTAGGAATAAACCTACCTAAGGAGACAAAAGACCTGTATGCAGAAAACTATAAGACACTGATGAAAGAAATTAAAGATGATACAAATAGATGGAGACATATACCATGTTCTTGGATTGGAAGAATCAACATTGTGAAAATGACTCTACTACCCAAAGCAATCTATAGATTCAATGCAATCCCTATCAAACTACCACTGGCATTTTTCACAGAACTAGAACAAAAAATTTCGCAATTTGTATGGAAACACAAAAGACCCCGAATAGCCAAAGCAATCTTGAGAACAAAAAAAGGAACTGGAGGAATCAGGCTCCCTGACTTCAGACTATACTACAAAGCTACAGTTATCAAGACAGTATGGTACTGGCACAAAAACAGAAAGATAGATCAATGGAACAGGATAGAAAGCCCAGAGATAAACCCATGCACATATGGACACCTTATCTTTGATAAAGGTGGCAGGAATGTACAGTGGAAAAAGGACAGCCTCTTCAATAAATGGTGCTGGGAAAACTGGACAGGTACATGTAAAAGAATGAAATTAGAACACTCCCTAACACCATACACAAAAATAAGCTCAAAATGGATTAAAGACCTAAATATAAGGCCAGAAACTATCAAACTATTAGAGGAAAACATAGGCAGAACACTCTATGACATAAATCACAGCAAGATTCTTTCTGACCCACCCCCTAGAGTAATGGAAATAAAAACAAAAATAAACAAATGGGACCTAATGAAACTTCAAAGCTTTTGCACAGCAAAGGAAACCATAAACAAGACCAAAAGACAACCCTCAGAATGGGAGAAAATATTTGCAAATGAAGCAACTGACAAAGGATTAATCTCCAAAATTTACAAGCAGCTCTTGCAGCTCAACAACAAAAAAACAAACAACCCAATCCAAAAATGGGCAGAAGACCTAAATAGACATTTCTCCAAAGAAGATATACAGACTGCCAACAAACACATGAAAGAATGCTCAACATCATTAATCATTAGAGAAATGCAAATCAAAACTACAATGAGATATCATCTCACACCAGTCAGAATGGCCATCATCAATAAATCTAGAAACAATAAATGCTGGAGAGGGTGTGGAGAAAAGGGAACCCTCTTGCACTGCTGGTGGGAATGTGAATTGGTTCAGCCACTATGGAGAACAGTATGGAGGTTCCTTAAAAAACTACAAATAGAACTACCATATGACCCAGCAATCCCACTACTGGGCATATACCCTGAGAAAACCGAAATTCAAAAAGAGTCATGTACCAAAATGTTCATCGCAGCTCTATTTACAATAGCCCGGAGATGGAAACAACCTAAGTGTCCATCATCAGATGAATGGATAAAGAAGATGTGGCACATATATACAATGGAATATTACTCAGCCATAAAAAGAAACGAAATTGAGCTATTTGTAATGAGGTGGATAGACCTAGAGTCTGTCATACACAGTGAAGTAAGTCAGAACGAAAAAGACAAATACAGTATGCTAACACATATATATGGAATTTAAGAAAAAAAAAAAATGTCATGAAGAACCTAGGGGTAAGGCAGGAATAAAGACGCAGACCTCCTAGAGAACGGACTTGAGGTTATGGGGAGGGGGAAGGGTGAGCTGTGATGGGGCGAGAGAGAGTCATGGACATATACACACTAACAAACGTAGTAAGGTAGATAGCTAGAGGGAAGCAGCCGCATGGCACGGGGATATTGGCTCGGTGCTCTGTGACAGCCTGGAGGGGTGGGATAGGGAGGGTGGGAGGGAGGGAGACGCAAGAGGGAAGAGATATGGGAACATATGTATATGTATAACTGATTCACTTTGTTATAAAGCAGAAACTAACACACCATTGTAAAGTAATTATACCCCAATAAAGATGTTAATAAAAAAAAAAAAAAAAAAAAAAAATCAATAAATGAAAAAAAAAAAAAAGAAGCTATTTACTGGGGATAGTGTATAAAACTGATGACTAATAAGAACCTGCTGTATAAAAAAATAAATTAAATAAAATTCAAAAATTAAAAAAAAAAAAAAAAAAAAAATTTTTCAGGTTTAGAAAGGTGCTACAGTCCATGTAGTGCATATTATACACCACCCCCAGCAAGGTCTGGGGCAGCACCCCATTATCAAACACACTATTACTTTCTCAGCAGAGTGGATACATATTCACAGTAGACTAAACAAAGATTAAAAGTAGCCTTATGTCAGTCCAAGCCAGGTTTTTTCCACTGGATGAGATCAAGTCAGGTTATATCTTGACACCAAATGAGTCAGAAAAATACTTCTGGCTTTCAGAAGTTTTTGTATTTTGGTACTGCTACTAGTGGAGTGTGAACCTGCATTAGAAGGTGGACAGATAGAAAATTATGGTCAAATATGAGTCAAGATGACAGAACTTCTCACATTCTGTTATCCTTGTACCAGAGTTCATCTGCCTGTCCAATAAATATTTGTTGAGTGACAGCGACAGCTTGCCAGGCAGTGGATATCACAGCAAACAAGATGGACAGAATCCATACTTATGTGCATCTTCTGCCACAGGCCCAGGCCCTTTCTCTTTCTCTTTCCTTTCTCCTTCAGGTAAAGGAACTGTTATCCTTCATCTGCTTTCACCTTTTCTGTAAGATTATTTCTGCAAGATTTCACCTTTTTGGGGCTTATCCAAGAAGAAAAAGTAGTTTCCTGCTGTGCAAGGCTAGGGTACTTGGTACATATCTCTACTGTGGCCTGTAACACAGTGTGACCTATTATTTTCTCATCTGACTCCCCAGATAACCTTGGGCACTTGAGAAAAGGGAGTTTTGGAGCCTAGATGCCGAATCTAGGGCCCTGCACATAGTAGGTGCTCAGCAAATGTTTGATGAACAAACATCTGTTCCTCTGGATAATTGAAACACTTTCATAGCTCAGTTTTATTGAATTATGCAGGAGGAAAACAGAGAGAATTTAGCTACTCCCCCCTTTTCTGGCTCTCTGGTTGATTGGCTTCTTTTCTCTTCCGAATTATTAAGTTAGAACCAAGAATAAAGCATATTTTTAGCATCACCCACCAGCAGTGAATCACCAATAGTGATGCTAATTTTATCTTTTCCTCCTGTCTTAGCTCTACAACATTATTACCCTTTTGCACTATCAGATATTAAAATTGTGTTAATAATCAGGAACTGTATTAAAATGTCTAAAAGTTCAATAATACGGTAGCACATTTGGAAGTTAGTTGCACGCTTTGAGTATAATTCACCAAGAACAAACTTAGCCCCTTGCTCTTCTGGAGATTCAAAGACTATATTGTTGTTCTAGAAGATTAATTATTATTATGATACCTTGGAATATGCAATAGAATCATTGTCATTTGGCTGACTAGGCTTTTTAAGTTACAAATTAAAAGTTAAACTGATGGAATCACTCACCAGATGCAGGGTATAAGGGCTCCTTACTTTGGAGAGAATGTCTTCTTGCTTTCCACACTTCGCTATTGTTTTGTTTGGTGTGGTTAGGAATAAGGGTCTAAGAAGGAGCTCAGATGCTGAGATTCTGGGGTCTCACTTTTTGGCATCTAACTGGCTGGGCATCTTTGGGGCCTTAACCTCTGTAGACTGGAGTTTTCTATTTATAATGGAACAGAAGTATGTTCCCTCTCTTTTCACTCACGGTAATATTGTGAAGTTGAATGTAGTTGTTTCCTGAGAATTTCTTTTCTACTCTTGAAATGAGAGGTATATCCATTCAGATGTGGAGTGGAGAGAATTCAGGGTCTGCTCTGATGCTCATTGTGCTATCTTAGGTAAAAGCTTTGAATTCTCTTTCCCAAGTTTATTGAACTTTAATAAAGGAAGAACAATTTTTACCCTCTCTGTCTTGAAGGGCTGTAAAAAGCACAATTGTTTGCAAAAGCACTTTGTAAAAATCAGTTACTAAGCAAATGGTAACTGTATTTTTTTTTTTTTTTTTTTGCGGTACGCGGGCCTCTCACTGCCGTGGCCTCTCCCGTTGCGGAGCACAGGCTCTGGACTCGCAGGCTCAGCGGCCATGGCTCACGGGCCCAGCCACTCCGCGGCATGTGGGATCTTCCCGGACCGGCACACGAACCCGTGTCCCCTGCATCGGCAGGCGGACTCTCAACCACTGTGCCACCAGGGAAGCCCTGTATTTTTAATTATAATGATAAGGTGGGTGGTTCACATCACTACTGTTCATTTCATACTCATGAAACCTAGACCAGAGTCTATGTGACTAGGAGTTGACTCTTTCACACATGATGTGACTCTCTGAGTGACCTTGAGAGCTGAAGACTATCTGATCCCTATGAGAATTCAGATGGACTTCAAGGCCCTAAGGTATGCATTATGTCCTCCAGGACTCCAATCATGCGAGTACTTAAAGCCCGGGTTAGCACACTTTCTGGGACTGCTTACTGCATCATGAACTGTAAAAGAAGACACTAGGAACTGATAATTTAACCTTGCTCTTTGTGAGCTCAGAAGAAATTTTTCCTAATAGAAGGCAAGGGCAGGCTTGGCCTTTGTGCTCTCACATATGCAGTCCCTCTTCCTGGAGGGTTACCTCCTCCTAATGTGTTCATCTATATAGCTTCTATTTTTCCTTAAAATTATCAGCTGAGATATTACTATCTCAGCAAAATCTTCACTGAATCTTGATACTCTTCCTTTGCCTTCCAAGTCCATCTGTATTTCTGCTACAGCCCTTGTCTTACTTTACTGTGATTACATGAAAGTTGACTTTTTTTTTTTAAAATCAGCCCTAATAGAAAGGCCTTGAAGGCAGGAATTATATTCTCCGTAGTTTTAGCATCTAGCATTGGGCCTGGAATACATTAAAAACACAGCAAGTACTTGTCGAATGGAAGAATATAAGAATAAATGAGGCTGAGTATAGAGAGTAAAGGTGATAACTCGTATTGATTTTTTTTTTTTTGCTATTTGTAAATTGCTTCAGTAAAAAGATTTGCTAGAGAAGTGCATACTGTGAAATTGAGGGATTTTCCTGAGATTGCAATTATCTCTGCTAACCAAATCTTTCATTCACATGGATTAGGAGAGATGACTGAGGAATGAGCTTTCTCCAAGGATTGATTCACTCTTCAGTGTGTTATTCCACTTACCAAAAATACAGTGTACAATCAACTCTCTTAGTGAAAGTTAGTTTAGTGGTGAAAGACACTACTTGCAAAAGAAAAGTGAGTGGAAAACCGATTCATATCATCAAGAAGTTTATATGGTAAGGGGAATACAGTCTGTTCTTGGATAACTATATAAAATGCTATATGTTACAAGTGATGTAGTGATTCATTAAAAAGAAGGAGAATTCCTTGTCATAGAGGTCAGGGAAGATGTTTGTAAAGGAGCTATTTTTATAGCCAGCGTTTGAAGAATGGACTAACAGAGGGATAGAAACCAACTAATAGGCAGTACACATGTGGAAGGGCCTGCAAATGAACAATGCAGGTCATTTTCTGGAAATGGCAAATAGCACAACCTTTTGAATTATAAAGTTCAGAGTAGGATACTGGTGGAGACAACGCTGGAAAGATGGGTCTGGTCTAGATTACAGAAGACACAGAGTATTAAATTAAGGAACTTGGATCTTTATAGGATTATGGGACTTATCAGAAACCTTTGATAAAAGGAGTAACATTACCAGAATCATGTTTTAAGGGCCTTTGATCTATTAGAAGGGGGAAATACATACCAGTGTGGCAGACACGGGAGGCAAGGAGGTCTCTAAAGAGATCTTTATAGAAGTCTAGGTAACAGAGGATAAATGAACAAAGAGCACAAAGGAGAAAGGAGAGAATGGAGAGAAATCAAAGGACTTGGTGCTGTGGCTTTGAGCATGAGGCAAAGATGACTGAGGCATTTTGATCGTATGAGACAATGATTGTTGTGATTGTTCAAATCATGAGGGGAGATAAGGAAGCAAAGATAAACATGAGGATAAAGATTATGATTTATACACAATTGATAAAAGATCAATCAAGCCCAATAAAAATTCAGTGCAATAGATTGGAGGTGACAGTTAGAGTCACAGTTTTGGAATCACATGGATCCCGATTGAACTCCGTGGTGGCAGAAGAAGAATAGCACTGTGTCGTAGTGCGTACTCACCTTGACCAGAAAGCCCAAAACCAGGCTCGGTGTCTTCCCGGGCTATAAAGAGTGAGGTAACCTAGATTTATGAAATGGTGACTGTGGCCATTCTGCTAACCACTATTGTGACTCCTCAACTAGGCAGAACACAATTTTTATATCCAGGATGGATCCTTAACATACTCAGAACATCTTCTCCATCCAAACACTCACCTTGGGTTTGCCGTGGAAATCTTTGACTCGGCCTCATCCCCTTTGATCCATGAAATTTCAGCTCTTGCCTCTGTCATTGACTGGAGCAACTTTCTGTCGCTCACACTGGCTCACACTTACTTTAACTACCCTATGCATTACTTGCCTTGTGGTACATCGTCATTTGGGTCCTCTAGTCCTCCTGTACTGGTGTTGGGATTTTGCAGTTCCATTATTTCTCTTCTTGCACTCATCTGACTACAGCCTGTTTCTGAATGATTCTTATATATTCAATATCCCTCTCCCAACTATATTGTGACAATCAACATACAAACAAAAGCTAAAAGCAGAAGGGGACTCAATTGCTTAGGACGAGAGAGTCAATACATTTTACTTTGCATGCTAGCTCAAGTAAAACGGAAGTGGCATTTTAGAGCACTGGGTTGAGAAGTATTTCTGTACTCAGTGGAAAAGAGTACCATAACTGATTAATGTGTTCCTGTATACATGAAGACAGAGAGATTACATTCATGCAGAAGCATCTCATTCTCATCCTAAAGAGCTAAGGGTAAAATATGAAAACAGAACCCAGGGAGGTCCTTTTGCAAATAGGTATGATGGTTAAATTTTATGTTCTCTTGGCTAGGCTGTGGTATCCAACTGTGGTCAAAACTTTGTCTAGATATTGCTGTGAAGGTATTTTGTAGATGTCATTAACATCTACAATCAGTTGACTTTAATTAAAAGAGATTACTCTCAATAATGTGGGTAGGTCTTATCCAATCAGTTGAAGGCCTTAAGAGCAGAAACGGGTTTCTCAGAAAAGAAATTTTTTGCAAAATTTAACATAGAAATCCTTCCTGAATTTCCAGCCTGCCAGGCTCCCTGACTGATACCACAAGGAAAACAGGCTAGAGTATGGCAAGTCTGATGCCAGTTATCCCTTTAATAAAGAAATAGTTATACCTGCTACTATTTTGGACAACACAAGAAAATTAGCATTTACTATCCAAGAAGCAGCTGCATCCAGGGACTAAAGTTCTCCTTTGTTTGCCTTGAAGCTATGGTGGTACCATGTTATGGGGAAATAGGATTTATTGAGCCAGAGTGGACCCTGGTCTGCAAGTACTTCCTGCAGTTGCCCATGCACCCTGTACTGGTAACATTAGTGATAAAGTTTAGAGGTGTTGATTAGATGAAATATGACAGATGGCAGACTTCCTTTCCTTCTACATAATGCCTTCCTAAAGACTTAAATGCAGCTTGGAGTTCTCGGCAAAGTTTGCCATTTTCTGTTACTCAGTCATATTCTTTCCATGTGACCTGCAACAGCTGTTCTGTCACCAATTATACCATTTCTTCCTGATAAATTAAAAACAGCTCTAATTAAATGGTATAATGAAATCATCAATCTATGTTCTTGAGGCAGAACTGTAATGTAATTAGTTATTGATACCGCAAGGCAGGGCTTAGCTAGAATGAGAGTAGGGTGGTGGGTGGCTCTGGGATTCTCACAAGGCACATGGTCATTGTTGGAGGTACATACCCAATTCATCTGGTTGTTTTCCCAAAGGATGATTGTTATGTTAATATGGTCCATGAGAGCAGAATAATAATATTGTTTTTAAATGTAACACAACTGTTCTCAATACTGCCAGTGAGGTCTGTAGGGACAGGATAGGTCATTTTCCTTGGGTAGTCTTAGTAATAAATAACTTCCAGGGAAAGAACAATTGATTTGAGGAATAAATAGAAATTATGGAAGTATAATGAGAACTTTTCTAGTATGGATATCAGTCTTTTCCCAAGGAAATTATGATAGAGCTACTTGATAACTGGGACTATCTCCTAGTATTAATTTTGTGCATTCCATCTTTGCTTCCCACTGTAATTGCTCATAGAATGAATGCCTTGGTGTTTAGAGTAATTGTATTAGGCAGCTTAGTTTCATCTTTCATAGAACTGTATTAAAACGAATCACCATAATAAAAACTATACCTGTAAGCACTCCCTCCTGTTAACAACTCAAAAATATTAGAAAGGAAAGAAGTGGAACATCTATTAGTATACTAAGATTGGCTTACCATGTCCCCTGGACTATACAACAAACGGCTGGTGTTTAAATGTTTGGGGTTTTTTTCCCCTAAGAATTCTCAGTAACAGTGTTAACATATCAACATGAATGAAATTAGTTTTTTTAACATATAACTGTAATCTGTCTGATTGATTGATTATTTGTTCAGTAACTATAAACGTGTTTTGCGCTGTAAACAACAGCCAGTTTAACCAGAAAAGGAACTTAGGAAAGGTTACTTTTAACTTACGACTCTCTAGGAGGGCATGAGAACTAGATTCTTGAGCCACAAGTGCAGGGACAATTCTTAGTTCCACTAAAGGACTTTTTGCAGGGAAAATGCTGCTCCATCACTGCTTGGCCTATGATAGTCTATAATACTTAGGTCTGGATGCCAGAAGCTCCGCCACGGCCATCCACAAGGAACCAGGTGGCTCTCTCACCACAATTGCCAGAACATTCATTCTCATATTAATTATGAGAGTATGTGTATGTCACAGTGTATGTCCACCACTTCCTTCAGAACCCAAGTGTGCTAAGGTACATGTGAGTAGCAGAACCATGTCACATATCTGCACCATAGTAGCAGGGATGTCCAGTTATGCAAGTCCTCTGGCTCTTCCTTGGAATGGCAAGATTCGTTAAAGTTGAAAATGACCAAAATATAAGGAGGGTGTTTAGGCCTGTTGCAGAGCCACAAATGATGCATGTTTACTACACAGAGGCAGTCCAGGTGCACAATTTGTACACAGTATTAGAGGCTTACGGGCTTTTGAAATGTCTGAACTATTTTCAAATAAAAGGGAACATTCACTAATCTATAAATGACAGTGTTGTCAAGCTATTTATAGTCCTCCCAGGCTAGTGCAGGTTTGGATTGTTATTGTAACGGATGTGTGACAGAATGACTAATCAATAAAAAATTTCTGGTATTGCATGATGCAAGGAACACACATAGACGTTGCTTATTTTTAGTGACACTTCCTTTGTGAAGGGATTTATAAACTCTGAAGGAAAACAGCTGAATAGATTACATTGGTTTGGAAAGGATTAATTTATTAAGGAGTTTGAAATAAACTTATATGCATGACTTAGAAAGACATCCAAGGGCAAGCCGAGGATGACCAGTTAGTGGTATTGGATATATTTTTTAGAGGGAAAAGTTTCTTCAAAAAAAAAACCAAAGCTTTATCCCTAGAGATGTTTCAGGGTGTACCACCAAGTCTGTAGAAGAATGCGTAATAGGAAATAATGCTTTTGTCACAAATTTCTCCATTTGAAAGAGATTCAAAGTTCATTTCTGTAGGATTGCTTGGAGGCAAAGAGATCAGCAAAATCAGTACTTTATTCTAACTTATGCTAATTTCTTTCATCTAACCTCAACTTTATGCTAATTTTCTTCCATATACCCTCAGGCATTTTCCCTATTTCCTGGGAAAGTTTTGAAATATTAAACAATGTTTGGGTTTTTTTCACTCCTCCTGATAGTTTTGTCCCTCTGAACTTTCTTCTTATTCAAGCAGCTAAGGCCTCCTGGGCCATTGCCTCAGGAGAAGGATGTAGCAAGCCAGAAAGAAAAAAGAATTAGCATGCCAATTTTTTCCCTGACTTTGGTTTCCAGCCTAAAGCACTTAATAGAATTGAGGGGGCTCCAAGCCCAAACAAAATGTTTGGAGAAACATATTGAGATGGAGGAAAAGTGTTCCACCTCCCCTGCTGACTCTGCACGTTCCACAGTTCCATCCCTTCTATCACGGTATCCATCTTCTCTAGAATAGACTCACCTAAACTGAACTCTAGGAAGCAGCAGTATCCCCAGAAATGGTTGCTTGTTGAGTTCGACCAAAGGGGTCTTTCCAAAGCCTCAGAGAGTGCCCCAGAGTGACCTAGAAGTTGAATGGTTTCTCTAAAGCCAAGCATTGCACAGACGCAGCAAAAACTACACCTGCAGGGCTCATGTGAATGGGAATGGGGCCTATTGCTATAGCTACGTGTGGACCTAATGAGCAAAGACAAAACAGGATGATGGACTTACCAATCATGCCTGCATGGAGAAATGACACCGAGGAACAGAATCCTCATCTTGACCCATGTAGCCTGTACAAACCCTCTCCGGAACTCAGAAGGTTCCCCAGGGAGAAGAGAGGAGAAGCATCAGATTGGCTGAGATTTCAAGACATTATCCAGATCTTGAAAGATAATGTATGCTTCTGTGGAAGAAAAAATAGAGCTTCTTTTGTGTGCCTGAACTGTGGACTGGGATACCTCCTACACAGAGAAATGGAAGAAAAAAAAAATGGAAGAAAATGTTTTGTTGTTTTTTATTAGAATGAATTCAAATACAGTTATTTTGTTGAATACAAATGTATTTACTTGCTATTTATAGAATTAAGGATTCTACTTGCAGAATTAAGAATAATAAATATTTTTCTTTGTACTTTACTGGGGGGGGTATGTGATTTTGTAATATTTATTTATATGAATGGGAGCAAACTCAAAGGAAAGTGTTTTTTTTTCTCTTTACAAGGTAATTATATTAGAAAAACTCCTAAGAGTTTTACACACAGTTTTTTTCAGCTTTATTGAGCTTTAATTGACAGGAAATTGTTCTTTATCACTAACTGCACATTGACTAACATTTTAGGATCTCTTAGTCATCTATCACCATTATTGGCCTCTTGCTTTTCAACTCCATTACACTGCATGTAGTAATTTCTTTTTGAGTGTGAACAAGGTAAAATAACAAATAAATACAACCACATTTTCCCAGTAGAAAAGTGTAGACTTTGAAGATAACAATGTATTAAACTATTTATGTATTTTAAATAGGTTTGAGTGAAACCAGTGAACAAGGTACAACTTGCTAATCATATCACACTAATTTTTGACTGCTCTTAATTCAGGTTTTCATGTTTTTCAGATAAGCTACTAGGCTTGAAAGGAATACTTCTTTTGTTAAAATGGTCTTTTCATCTCAGCTCTGAAGGCTTTCTGGGACGCACTCATAATTCTGTCTTGTTCTTTGGAAATTTAGAGAAGTTCTACATTCTCTTTCTCTCTCTCTCTCTCTCTCAGGTTTTTTCTCTTCTAGGTTTCAATTTCCCTACCACAAAAGCAAACAAACAAGAAACACTTTAATTTTCTTTACATAACTTGCTAGGGGAAAAGCTACTTTTCATTTGAAAATTCTGTACTCTTTTATCATCCTGCCTTTCTCTTATATCCTAATTAAACAAGAAGATTGATAAAATGAATTCCATGATGTCACTGCGTAAAATACTGAAATCTGGAAAAACGGAGCAGTTTTCCATCTCTCTGTGGAATTAGCTTGTTCTAATTTTTATTCTATTCTTAGTTTTATCAATAGCTTCTAAAAATATTAGTTCAGTTAATGAGTGAGTTTATATGTATGAATAAACAACTGAGTTTCTATGAAGAACCAATTTCTTTACCAAACTTTGAGCTGCAACTCTTTATCAACTTTTACAACTTGCTTCTAACCAATCTCTTTTAGCAAGTGAAAAAAGCTTTTTGTTTCCATCCAGGTTTACCCTGATTTTAAAAACACAAACATTTTTTCACTTTTCTAATATTTATGGAAGACCCGATATCTGCAAGCTGCTGTGTTATGTCATGTCTGAGATACAAGGATAAACAAGCTCCCTCCCCTCAAGGAGTGTGAATTCTTGTAGAAAAGATAAGACTTATACTACACATATAACAATAATAAAAGTAGCAAATGCTAAATTCCACAAGAGAGGTGCAGATAAATTGCTATGGGTACGAGAGGCTAGGGAGGTTACAGAACATAACAAGGTTTTAAAATAGATAAAAAGTGTTCCCTTCAAAATGTAAATACTGTAAAACAGTGTGTATATTTGTTCAGTATCCCTCTTGAATATATCTGGCTGCATTATTATTCTCTTTGCTTTAGTTTTCAAACATGGTCTTCTGATGCCTTTCTTTGATACAAAGTGTCTTTTCATCTGGGAAAGGCTCCGTCACATGGGTCCATGGCAGAGATGGCTGGAGATATTATAGCACTTTGCCTGGGGTAGGGGAGGAGCAGGTACTACCGTTTTGATGTGCTGAGGGAGTCTGATCCCTAACAGGACATAGAATTTACTAACAAAAGGAGTTATTTTTTGTGTTAGGTAGTTGTTAAGCTTGATGAGGACAGGTGGGGAAATAACTTGTCATTTTGGACCACAAATCTCTTTTCCAAGTGCAACCGTCTCATGAGCAAACTTTTATAATCTGGTTGTAAGACTTTCTTCCCTGATTGATGTTCATCAAAATTTTATAGTTTCTGTTTGCTTGTTGAGCTTGAGGAATTAGAACAACTTTTGGCATTTAGAGATCCATGACACAGTTTGAAACATACAGAAAAAAAGCCTTTCCAGCAGGAGACACATGGGATGATCTGTTCTAATGGGCCATGTGTTCTTGGCTGGTCTAAGTCTGAGTGCACCGACTCCCTCTTCCCATTAATTTATAGTGAAAAGGAATTTCTTTTTAAGAAAAAGGGACATAGGGGAGACATTAGAACTAAAACTCAAGTTTGGCTTCTATGATTTGTGCTTGTAACAGTTAAGATTACTTCTGTTGCACATAAGCAAAACTTTACCCAAATCAGCTATATTAAGAACAGGAATTTATTTGATTACGTGATTGAGGAGGCCAGAGTGCAAATGTACTCAGATATTGATCTAGGGACTCAAAACTTACCATAAATTCTTGGAGTTTTCACTGTATCTCATCAAATCTGGCCCTTGTTAGTTTCATTCACCGGCTCCACGTGGTAGCTTCAGGTCTAACAGAAAAAAGGAACTCTTACACTTAGTCTTGAGATGCATTCTTATTGGACCAATGTGGGTCACATGTCCATGTTTCTGAACCAATCATGGTGGCAAGTTAAATCCTTTTGCTGGGTGGCTGGGACTGGGTGATGTGCTCTCCATCTGGAAATAAGAGTGATGCCCTACCTGAAGTTGATGGACTAAACACGGAAAGTTTAGTGGGTAGTCAGAAAAATCAGTGTCCTCTGCAGTGTTCTAGAGGCCTTGCTACTTTTTATCCTGGATCCGATGCTTGCTAATAGCAAGGAGGTCTAAGGACCTATTTATACACATAAACAGAATTATTTAGAACCATAAAAACATACAACCCTAAAAATAGAGTATGTGGATATGTTTGTGTGTGCATGTATGTGTCTATGGGGGGAAGAGAGAAATATATACATTTGATAGGAAGATTCTGAAAGGATATATGTGATTCAAGTAATAGCTTGGTAACACGAAATAGTAACTAATAGTAACTAAATACTAAAAACTAAATTTAGCAATGCTAAATACTAACACTAAACTCTATATATATATGCACATACATATAAAAACATTCACGTGTAATTCATAAAATTATTTAATATTAAATAATTTTAATTTTGTTTTTTCATTTTGTTTATCTGAATTTTCTAAAGTTTCTGCAATCTATTGTAATTAAAATAGTAACTAGGTATTTTAGAACTATGTATTTGAAATAAACCAAATAGCAGTCTTGTTAAAATATTATTTTAAGTAATTTTTTTTCCTCAAATGATTTTTATATATAAGCCAATCTAAATCTGATAATTAATGTAGATCATACCTAGGAGATGCTGAATTGAAGATATGCCACACTGAGTTGTCGTCACACCTCTGAGCTCTCTACTGGCCACCCTATTGGGAGGCAGGAAAATAATCTCCCCTTTTTTCCTCTATGGATTCTTTCCAGTGACTAGACTTATATTTGGGGCTTTACTATGTATCTATATATTTTTTCTCTCCTATAATAAATAGCCATGACAAAAGCTAGAATGATGATAATGGCAATAAGAATAATAACACAGCAGCTACCATTTATTGAGCGGTCACTGTGTTCCAGGTACAGAACTAAGTGCTTTGTAGGCATTATCTAATTTGATCCATTCAACAACTCTAGCATTCTGTTCACTTAAGAGATGTTTATTGAGCAAGTTTGATTTTAAGAAATAACCTGAAAGATGGATATCTGAATAGAAAACTGAATTGTTCAATGTGGAGAAAAGGGTGGCACTATTGGTGGCAATGTAAACTGGTGCAGCCACTATGGAAAACAGTATGAAGCTTCCTCAAAAAACTAAAATTAGAATTACCACATGGTCCAGCAATCCCACTCCTGGATATATAGTCAAAGAAAATGAAAACACCAATTTAAAAAGATTCAGGGCTTCCCTGGTGGCGCAGTGGTTGAGAGTCTGCCTGCCGATGCAGGGGACACGTCGGGTTCGTGTCCCGGTCCGGGAGGATCCCACATGCCGCGGAGCAGCTAGGCCCGTGAGCCATGGCTGCTGAGCCTGCGCGTCCGGAGCCTATGCTCCGCAACGGGAGAGGCCACGGCAGTGGGAGGTCCGTGTACTGCAAAAAAAAAAAGATTCATAACACCCCAGTGTTCATAGCAGCATGTTTTACAATAGCCAAGATATGGAGGCAACCTAAGTGTCCATCAACAGATGAATAGATAAAGATGTGGTATATAAGCAGTGGAATGCTACTCAGCCACAAAAACGCATGGCATTTTGCCTTTTGCAACAACATGCATGGACCTGCCAGGTATTACGCTTAGTGAAATAGTCAGACAGAGAAAGATAAATGCTCTATGTTATCACTTATATGTGGAATCTAAAAACAAAATAACAAATGAATGAATATAACAAAACAAAAACAGATAGATATAGAGAACAAACTAGTGGTTACCAGTGGGGAGAAGGAAGGGAAGAAGGGCAAGATAGGGGTAGGGGATTAAGAGGTACAAACTACTACGTATGAAATAAATATGCTACAAGGATACATTGTACAGCACAGGGAATATAGCCATTATTTTATAATAACTTTAAATGGAGTATAATGTATAAACGTTTTGAATCACTATGTTGTACACTTGAAATGAATGTGATGCTATAAATCAACTATACCTTAATAAAAATAAAATTAATTAAACCTGAATTGTTCAAAAAGCGAAACCACTAAAAAATAGAGTGGTTCATTCTAAGAATGAGATGGTTCCTTGGAAGGATAGCAGGGTATCAGGTGCTAAGAGTGGTGGAGACCTACACCCGACTCCACAAAGTCCACAGGAGAAATAAAGAGGAATTGGCATTTGCTTTGAAGAGCAAGGCCATGGTATGTTTTAGCTAAAGCCTTGATCTGAATTCTGTTTCTCTCTCTGCCATTAATTTAGAGAGGTGTGATCAGAAAATCATATTTTCTCTTATAATTTTGGCTTTTCTGCCTATATCTTGCTGATTATGGTATTTGCTTAATATTTAAGAGTGAAAACACTGGTGTTTGAGAGACTTGGGTTCAAAACACACAGATCTGCCACTGACTGTCCAAGTGAACCTGGTGAAGTAACCTAACCCTTTCAAGGATCAGTTCCCTCATTTGTAAAATTAGCTTAGTGTAATTGTTAATAACACTTGGGAAATGCCGGTAGCTATACAGAAGCAATATAATTCAGTGGTAAATTGCACAGAATGGAGTCAGATTGCCAGGTCCAAACCCTGGATCCACCTCTTACTAGCCGTGTGACTTTGGACAGTCTACTTAAAGTTTCCCTGCCTCAGTTTCTTCATCTATAAAATGAGGATGGTAATATGAACAGTTCCTATCTTATGAGTTAATTTATGTAAAGTGCTTAAACAGGGCTGGATTCACAGTGAGCACTATATCCATGTTTATTCTTCATATACTAGTACTTCCTTATAGGCTAGTTGAGAGGACTAAGAGAGTGTTGATTAAAAAGCACTTAGCATAATGCTTCTACACACTAAGTGCTCTGTTAACTTATATTAAGGTTAAGGAACCGTAATATTAAACAGATTGACACAAACATTGCAGGCTAACAAGCACACTCCAGGATTCACCCTCATTTCTGTTCTCAGATTAGGTATCTGGTAGCTCTCTTAAGGAAGAGTTGTTTCAATGATGAGATATCTGCATAAACTGTTCCTTTTGTACCTTCCTTAAGTTTGGCAGTTTATTTCAGGGTGTTCCTGATAATCCTATAAAGTATTTTTTCAGCCACCTTGACTCTCTTTCTCAGTCTTCATGGCTAGTTCTTTCTCATTTTCTTCCTTTATTTTCTCTATCTTTTAGACTTCAACTCTAAATCTTGGTGAGACCTGTTTTATCCTGGGTCCCTTTATTTTGTCTTTCAAGTGAGTCTCCATAGATGGATTAATCCAGACCTATGACTTAAATACTATTTAATAACTAAGGTAATATTCCCGAACTCTATGTCTCATTCTGACCTTTCCCTGGAACTTCAACTGCATATGTGGTACTTTCACCTGTATGTCTAATAGGCATCTCAGATTTAACATAGGCAGACTAAAACTCTTAGCTCTGAGTCTCTTCCCTCCACTCTATTCTCAGTGTTTTCAACAACCGTTCATTCTCTTGTTCCAGACAGTAAAAGGAGGGAGGAGGGATGATATTTCTGTATCTTCCCTATCACATTCAAGCCATCAGCAAGTTCTGACAAACATATCATTTATTCATTCACTCAAACAATTCATTTTTCTCCATCCCTACCTATAGCATCTTCTTCCAAGCCACCATTATTTTTCCATTGAAATACTGCATCAGTTTTCCAACTCTCTAGTTTTCTTGCTTTTACTCTTAGCTCTCTATAGTCCGCCTTGTACATAGCAGACTACTCTGCTTGAAGCCTTCCAGTGGATGCCCACTGCACGGTTTGCCTGATCGAACCTCTGTTTTCTTCCATGACTTCACTTTAAACTACTCTCTCTTTTCTCATTCTGTCCAATGTGACCTTCTTGACCCTGGAACCATTTAAGCTTTTAGCTTTCTCAGAGGCTTTCTCTAGATTCACTCTGTACTCAGAATACTGTTTTCCATAATCTTCGTTCTTGACATTCAGGTCTCAGTGTAGACGCCAGCTCCTCAAAGAGGTCATCTTGACCACCCAACCTAAAGTAGCCACACAGTTGTTTCCTAAAATATCACTATTTTTTAATACTTTACAGAACACTTTTTCACTATGTGATGCTTTGTATCTTTTACTGATTTATTTCTTCATTTATTTTCAATTTGATTTATACTAGAACAGTGGTTCTGGGGGTGGTTTTGCCCCCCCAGGGAATATTTAGCGATATCTAGAGGCATATTTGGTTGTCATAATCAGAGACATGCTAAACATTCGAAAATGGACTAGCCAGCTCTTCACAAGAATAGTAATCTGCCCCAAAATGTTCATAGTGGCTGAGGTTGAGAAGCCCTGCACCAGAAGGAAGCACTAAAAGAGCAGAGGCTTTGCCAGGATTATTCACGTTCTATGCCCAGTGCCTGGAACAAGACCAGGCATATATTGAACATTCAGTAAATATATTGAATAAGTAAATATATGAACATAGGATTGGTAAGGCCTTAATAGGATCCAGAATCCTAGTATATAATCCTAAATATAATTATATAATAATTATATAATAATTAGGATTATATAATCTAATTATAGGATTATAATTAAAATGCTAATTATAGGATAATAATTAGGATTATTATATAATCCTATTTATAATTTAGGATGATTATATAATCCTAAATACAATGTCTGATACATTATATTTAAGCAATTTTTGATCTCAAAAGCTTGATGAATATCATTATCTTAGAAGAAGCCAAATTGCTGGTATTTGTCATTGGTGGGATAAAAATTACATGACTTAGGAAATGATGGTCATCAGAATCCCTACCTCTGCTGCACTTTGGCTACAAGGGGTCTCTGTGAACAATATAAATCTAGGTCAAAACGTTCTCCTTCGAAAGAGCTTCCCTCTCCTGCGAAGGCAGTTTGCGTGGCAGTTATGAGTAAGCACTTAAAACCAGACTGCCGTGGCTCAGGTTCCCCTCCACCACTTCACAGCTGTGTGACCTTGTATAGCTTCCTGGATTTCATGCCTCAGTTTCTCTTTTGTGAAATAGAGGCTTAATTAAAATACCTTCCCCATGGAGTTATTCTGAGAATTACATGAGTTAATATACATAAAGGACTTAGAACAGAGCCTGGTACTTAAACATGACATGTGTTAAGTTTCTTGACGTGTTATAAGAAACTGGTTCTATCTATTATTGACATCTAAGGGATCCTCTGAAAACCTTGGCTGCTCAGGGGAGAGCTCCCTGATGATGGAAGCAAATGTTAGCTATGATAATCATTCATCGTCAAAAATAGTGAGCTGGAATTGTGATAATACTTGTATATATGCTAACATGTATAGCAACAATAACAGGATGATGGTGATAATGATGGAATTCTCAATCCAATAATCTGCCCTCAAATTCTTTTGAACTTTGAGCACATAGAATTCCTGCTCTCACAGGATCAACTTGGAGTCAGTGAATTGACTACACAGAAAAGTGAGCTACAAATTGAAAGCTTTACATGCCTATCTGCTATCACATCTGTGGAGCTGTGCAGTATTCCCCACTCCTTTTGCCCTCTCTGGTCTCACCTTCTTTGGTTATAACTCCTATTCTTGCTCTGCCTCTTGACAGATGGTGAAAATCAATAGGAAATAATAGGTGGGAAATGGTTGTGTTCCTTGGAGAAATTTCTGAGATAAGCAGGAGGCCATGTAGTTATTATATGACTAATAAATACTGTTTTTCCTCACTGCACTCATATGTGGGCAGCAGTATTAAACCCAGCCTTGGTCAACTGTGGTATTGATTTCCTTTTGTGATTTCAGATTCTCTTCTCAAGTAACCTTAACTAAAGACTCAAAATAGGAAGACCAATTCAAATTAGACACAGTGTGCACTGAATTTCAGACCTAGATTTTAATTAATGATTTTTAATAAAATCTTATGTTGATTTCTATCATATACTTATTTTTTACTTATTTTAATTTTTAATGCTTTTTGATTATTCTTTTTACTATAAAGTGCCACTTTTTGATCTCATTAGTATGTGGTAAATCATCTTTCCTTTTAACAACTTTATCTAGATATAATTTATATACCATAAAAGTCACCCATTCAAAGTGTGCAATTTGATGTTTTCGGTGTATTTAAAAAGTCAAGCAGCCGTCACTGCAATCCAATTTTAGAATATTTTGACACCTTAAAATGAGACCTTGTGCCAGTTAGCAGTTGCTCTTTATCCCCTGACCAAGCCCTTGGCAACCACTAATCTACTTTCTGTCTCTATAGATTTGTTTATTTAGGACGTTTCCTGTAAATGGAATCATACAATGTGTACTGTTTTGTATCTGGATTCTTTCACATGGTGTATCATGAGTCAGCTTTATTAAGATCTCAGCTTTTAGACAGATTGTGGCAAAACCCTGAAATCATGACCAATCTTCCATTCATTCTGGTTCACCTGTTCCTTGAATTGCTGTTTTGAAGTCATCTTTCAGAGACCTCATCCTTGTGAATGTTGGAAAGGGCTATGATATACAAGTATTATTTCCCCTGGATCTCTCCTCAGGGGCAAGTAGAGATTTATATGTATTTGGGGTCATTCTAAGGAGTTATACTTGGGCCCCAAGGACTCTAGTAACCCAGTGATAGGTTCAGTAAGTATTACAGACATTTCATTGAACTTTCCCTCTCCCATCTGTACTCTTCCACAGGACTTTCATGGGTACTGGTGAGTCTCTCAGTGGCTCTGTACAGTGAAGACTATCTTTCTTGAGAATTCTGAGGTTTCTCTAGAGACCCAGAGGTCTGTGTTCCAAAAGGCTTACAAGTCAACTTCAGTCTAGAGGAGAGGATACCAATCATTAAAATCTGGTTTACTGCTGAAATACACGAGCCCATTGGCCTCTGACATTAAACTGTCTATGTAGTAGTTAACGTTGACCATATCTGATGACTTCTCCTGTAGATTTTACTGATGTATGAACATTCCTATGTGAGTTTTCTGAGCCCTCTGTTTCCTCACCAAGGAGACAGACTGTGAGACAGAGTGGAAGGGATATAGGCTCAGGGAACTGTCAGACTTAGGACTGAATCCTGGCATGATCACTTATCAGCTCACTGATTCTAGCAAGTTTTCTTACCCCCATTTTCCGCCTGGGAAAATCAGGCAATAATAAATGTCATGGGGCTGTTGTAAACATTCAGTTAAGTAATATATGTAAAGAACTTTACACTTTGTAGGCGCTGATAAGTAATTAGTGTTTTTAAAAGTAGTGTGGTATAGGAGAGAGAGCTTCAGCTGAAGGAGCCAGATGACCAGTATTTGAACTGTAGCTGTCAACTCACTAGCTATATAACCATGAGCAGGATTTTCTCTCCTTTCTGGCCTCTGTTTACTAATCTATAAAAGAGGAATAGGGCTTCCCTGGTGCCGCAGTGGTTGAGAGTCCTCCTGCCAATGCAGGGGACACGGGGTTCATGCCCCGGTCCGGGAGGATCCCACATGCCGCGGAGCGGCTGGGTCCGTGAGCCATGGCCGCTGAGCCTGCGCGTCCGGAGCCTGTGCTCCGCAACGGGAGAGACCACAACAGTGAGAGGCCCGTGTACTGCAAAAAAAAAAAAAAAAAAAAAAAAGAGGAATAATATCTGTTTTGAAGAGTCGATATTAGAATTAAAGACAATCTTTGCAAATTGCCCAGTTCAGTACCTGCCATTATAGAAAGTGGTCAATAATTGATAACTATGACTATTTTTTTTTGTTATCAAGGCGGCCATGGCCAGTGATGATCTCTTTAAGTCAGTGGTATAAAATGCTTGCAATAATATGCTGACATAGGTTAGAGTGATATTAGTAATGGTACCCAAACACATTCATTCCTTAGAGTTGGGGTGCCACTCACCTCTCTCTCCTCTCCTCTGGCATTCTGGCTGATGAACATACATAGAAGGATATCAAAGAGTTAGCAAAGTAGCAAAAAAAAAAAAAAAATCTAACTCCAATGCGGGACTTTCTGGTAAATGCTGAAACAAGTTGATAGACCCAATGCCAAAGTGGGACTGCTTGTCTTCCATTTTGAATTTACACTTAGGGACCTGCAAATTCAGGCATGCCCAGGAAAGAGTGAGAGTAGAGCAAGAGTGAATCAGAGGTGGAGGTGAGACCATGATAGGGAAGTGTGACTGAATGTGACCATATAGTAGCCTGAGTCCACTTCCCTGTGTCATTGCATGGGGGAGTGAGTGTTGCCTCATCTACCCAATCAGAGCTTCAGCCAGGAAAAAATGGCAGAGTAGGCCCAGCCCTGTATGCTTACTGCATGGGAGCAAGGTATAAAGCAGGTTTGGCCGTAGACAGGTCCAGAAAGTGAGAAGAGGAAGGAGTTAGTGGAAACCAGCATCTTTGCCTGTAGGTAAACCATATTCATTGACTGGCAGATGTGGGTCATAAGGGTTGGCCCCCTTGCCCCAGTTTGGAACAACGCTCAAGGGCCATCCCAGTTCCAAAGCTCCCTGTGAGGTCTGCTGAAGCCATTTGTTGTGACTGCGTGTTGCTTCAGCATCTCCTCTCCCCAGTCCTGCTTCTTTCACTCCCCCACAGGAATTGATCCTGACAGCATCCTTAGTCAGTCACCTGCATACAAACATCCATCTCAGAGTCTGCTCCCGGAGAAGGGGCCCTAAGAAACCTCTTTCACAGAGCTCTCCCTCACCCATTCGCAGTGGACATGGGTTTCCCTGTCTCTGAAATCCCTTTTAGGTACCCCTCTTAACAATGTTCGTACATTTCTGCCTTGAAATTTCCATTCACGTTTTATCTTCCTTATTAGGCCAGTGACTTTCCAAGGGTGGGATATATGCCGAATCCATTCCTGTACATTCTCCAGGCCCCAGCCTTTCGCCTTGCATATAATATAACAAATATTTGAGGAAATAATTAAGACCAGGTTACAGTATGAATTGTCATCGCAGGGTTGTCTCAATAATGAAATTTTAAGGTGTGATTATGAAGCATCTGGAGAAAAACAGCCTATTTAAGGTAAGGATGGTAGTATCTCTGCACAGATTAAAACCAGGGTTTCAAGCTTGATTACTTCCGGAGGTGAGCAGCTTATGTAAATAGGGTAAGTGTAGCAAATGGAGGAAAATAGGTGAACTGTGTATCCTGTACCCAGTAAAGAGGAGAGAGCTGCTCTCAGATGCAGCCAATTACTGCCATGAGGGATGTGGGCTCAGTGTTGCCAAATGCCTCAATTTTTTCAAGGGGAGATGGAAACCCAGACTTATGTGAAATTGTCTAATCTTTCAAACACTTGGAGGCTAAGCAAACAGCATCCCTGAATTGGATTCAGTCCTGGGGTTCTGCAAGCCTGAAACACATGGGAATGACCTCTTAGGTTTCACACACCTTTGGTTTTCTGAATTGTGTGTATCTGTATCTCTCATGTGTGTATTTCATGAGAGAATGATGAACTGTATTTATTTGGAGGGTCATTTTTATCCACTGTTATGTACTTGTATTTCTCACTGAGAGGACCAGAGGAAGATGGTTATGTGCTGAGCACAGTATTTGGACTATAATTTCCAGAATGTTTTAAGAGTCTTGGAGGAAAGGTGTAATACACCTCTAAGATAATTGTGTCTTTTTATTGCTTCTCTTTTCACCTTTAAGATAATCTTGTGAAATGAGTTGGCTAACAGTCTTGCTGTTTATTGAAAAGCACAGGTCATTTTGTGCAGCATAACTGCATTTGTATTTTAAGGATGCATAAACAGAAAATTCAGACCCAAATCCAAATCCTTTCTTCTGCAGTACAGAAAATATATCTCCTTCTTCTTCCATCTAATCGCTCCTGGCATCGGTGCAGTAAATATGGATGAGATAAGGCACAAGCACTGAATTTCTTTTGTTGCTTCTCACTCATGAAATAAGATTATCAGTGTGGGTAAGAAAAGAGCTTTTTCTTTGAACACACAGTTACTTAAGGGTGATATTGAAAATGAAAGAGGTGTGTGTGTGTGTGTGTGTGTGTGTGTGTGTGTGTGTGTGTGTGAATTATCCAAGCTCAGAATATGGGGGATGAGGTGATGCAGCACTCTTTGGTACAAATGATGGGAAATTCATTGGCCTATTTGCAAAATGCTCGGAAATTCTAGTATCTTGCTGGTGGGGAATTCAGCTCAAAGAGTTACACTTTATTTGCTAAAGAGAGAATTATTAGGTTAAAAATCTGACTTACTTGAGGCATAAGAGTGGACTAAGAAAATAAACTAAGAGACAAATTAATATCAATATTTATGACTTAATGTGCTAAAATTGTCTGTGGAAAATGCACAGAAAAGCTCCCATTTAAGGTATGCTCTTATTTGTACAGAAGGGAGAGAAGTCACACATATGTGGTGTTAGAGACTGGCTAGTAAACATCACTCTTAGGTAGAGGATAGAAATTAGAGGTAAAGGACAAGTATGTCTTTTTAATCAGTCATAATCACATGCCTATTTGGATTAAGATGTCTAACGTTCAATAGAGCAAAATTCAATAAACAAAGTAAATTTAATATATTATTATCCAGAGGTGTTCTTAAACTTTACATCTTGCTTTGGATTTGGTCTCCGTTGGTATTCTTTAAAAACCATTCTTTATCAGTAGTTTAAAGGCAATAATTCAACTAACAGAATTGTAAATTGTATGATAATAAAGCTATTGCGTTAACTCTAACTGGTGATCACGCTATATGTCCTCACTTGTTTCATACACAATTTCACTGATTTTGAAGAAGAGATGGATACACATGTATGAAATAAATCTATAAATGTTATTTTAAAATTGTCTTTTAAAAGCAGCAAGCACTTGATCTAATGGGGTTTTGTTACGTCCTCCATTTTAGTAATTTGGGGAATAGGCACAAAGAAAGAACAAAATCAAGCATTTCAGAGCTGATGGAAACAGAACCCCTCAGATTTCAATGGCCTTCCGTTTACACTGGTCAACACCCAAGCAGCATTGTTTTCTGAATCGTATTCTTATGGAAAGAAAAGCCTATCTTTTTCTCCCATGAATATTTTTCACTGAACAGGAGGAGGAGTGGGATGGGACTATGTCAGTTTTTCTCTGACAAGAGTCCTTGTACAATCCTCAGGGCTTGCTTTTTTTTTTTTTTTTTTTGTGGTACGCGGGCCTCTCACTCCTGTGGCATCTCCCGTTGCGGAGCACAGGCTCCGGATGCGCAGGCTCAGCGGCCATGGCTCACGGGCCCAGCCGCTCCGTGGCATGTGGGATCTTCTCGGACTGGGGCACGAACCCGTGTCTCCTGCATCGGCAGGCGGACTCTCAACCACTGCGCCACCAGGGAAGCCCCAATCCTCAGAGTTTTATAGCTATTATAAAGGGGGAACTTGAAGCCTGTGGTTTCAGTTCTACATGCCCCTTGCATTATTCCAGGCTAGCCTATTGTCTTAAAGATGTAGCTCTGTCTAAAGACACTGACGATAAGGTACACTGGCTGCAGACCAACAGAAGCCGTTCAGCTTCTGAAGAGCTTGCTCATTGATGCCTATGTTTTGTGTATTAAATGCCAACAGAAATACACTCTTAGCAATTACTGCCTTGGATCTCTGTTACAGGTTCCTGAATTCAATGATCTATGAAGCATGACTACTTACTTAGTCCCATCCTCACGGCTCCCTTAAACAACCTAGACATTTGTTTAGATCTTCCATGAGGAACTATAGCTCTTAGCTCTCACTGCTAAGAACTTGTCTGACTCATCCTAAGTAACCATGCTCCATCCTGATCACATTGCTGAAACGCCTTTCCCCATAATCAGCACCTCTAGCATAATATTTCTCAAAAGTGTCTCACCAAAGTACTCATAAATAAAGAGGAGAGTGAACATATATTTTTAGATAGGATGGGGGAAGAAAAACAAGAAATTGGGAGAATAACAGAAAAGGTGATACTAATGATATCTGAAGTTTTATCCCAAAGCCTGATATTTTGATAATTGTTGCAATTTATCTTATAAATTCCCATCACAATTCATCATTCCATTCTACAATATACAGTGCCAAACTGTATAAAACTGTATGTAAATTTAGTATTTGATATCATTTTAATAATAATATAGAATACATTAGCATGTAAAATAATATGATTCTTATTGGTTTCTTATAAAATATTTCCCCCAAATATTTGAGGAAAAATGCTTGCCCAGGATGTTGTGTTAACTTCATCCAGTGGTTTCTCCTTTTATTGAAGATTTCTCCCCAACCTCATATCCATCACTGCCTAGAGGTATACGCGACATGTGATGACAAACATTGTTTTATCAGGTATGCTAGCTAGTTACCCCAAAATTGCCTTAAATATTCACTCAGGGGCCTGAGAGTTTACATTTTTTCTTGTTTTTATTTTTTTTTAATTTTTATTGGAGTATAGTTGCTTTATAGTGTTGTGTTAGTTTCTACTGTACAGCAAAGTGAATCGGCTATATGTATATATATATATATCCCCTATTTTTTGGATTTCCTTCCCATTTAGATCACCACAGAGCATCAAGTAGAGTTCCCTGTGCTATACAGTAGGTTCTCATTAGTCATCTATTTTATATATAGTATCAATAGTGTATATATATTAATACCAATCTCCCAGTTCATCCCACCCCCCTCCTTGGTATCCATAAGTTTGTTCTCTACATCTGTGTCTCTATTTCTGCTTTGTAAATAAAATCATCTATACCAATTTTTTCAGATTCCACATATATGCATTAATATACAATATTTGTTTTCTGAGAGTTTACATTTTTAATGCCGTTTTTAGTTTTAATGTAGCACATCCATTTCATCCCTCCTCTCTTTAAAAATGCCTAGGAGGAGCAACAAAATCAAGTCACATTTTGGAGTGTTGTCAAATGTGATTTCCCCAGAATTGGCGGCCAGGTAAAAGATGTAGAAGAAGGACCTCAGAAAGGGTTTTTGGAAGTGAGCTACTTTACCTTTTTATAAACTGCATGGAGGTTAAAATTTCAGGAAAAATAAAAAATAAATCTAAAAAATAATAGGATATAGATAAATCCATATTGATTATTTAGAGTGAAAATGCTTTATGGGAGGCAGTAAAATCTTTTAGGATCCTGAGGGAAAAATAGGGGTATAAAAGCAGAATAAATTACTACAGTTTAATCACTTGGTAAATATCTAAAATACTATTGCTGGATTTATGGTGTCAGAGAGCAACCTTCTATTAAATATAGAACACGTTGGTGATTCAGCTGTGATGGATTTTAGAGAAATTGTGCAAGAGCCATTGCTGTCTTCACAGCTTACCTTTAGTATTTCTCTTCATTATTTTCCCCTGCATGTGAGTCCATTTTAAAATACCCTGTGTTTGTAAAACCATAAATTCTCATTTAAAGGGAATCTGTCTGATTCTGAAACATCCATTTAAGAGCCTTACTTCCCTGTGCTACTCACATTGCTGATGATTTTCATTGAAACTGTTTATGACTCGAGTTTACTTTTCTCCATTACAGCCAGGGTTGGCCTTTTGGCTTCAACCTTCTGGCTGTACTTGACTCCAAAGTGTTTTGAGGTGACGGCTATAGTTATAATATTGTAAAAGGTGACAAAAAGAATGGATCTTCAGATATTTTAACATTTTCTGGCTTCCACTAGCATTCTGATGGTAAAGCGTTGATCTGAAGAAGTAGAGAAACTAGGATAACAAGAGGGTAAGAGGGTCTCTTGTCAAAACTATGCATTTGGTAAAGTGAGACATTGGCTGCAACAACAAGGGAAGTACCACATTTCCATTATCCTTGTCACCAAAACACTTTGCCAAGGTCGCTCTTTCCTGAGCAATTCTGACATTTTGAAAACCTTTTCTTAACCTTCTTATCAAAATGTATGTGGCCTTTGTCCCATTTTTTATTATTTGACTAGGAAATGGTGACATAGATTAAACCTCACTGAATAATAAGTAATTAATCATAGTTTTAAGTATGTTTTATATTTACTACATATATTCAGGTATTTATATTAAAATACCAAGTATAAGGAAGTACAAAATGCTAACAACATAATATACAGAGACGGTAATATTCAGTTACAACATAACAGCTTCCTCATACTCATTTTAAAGTAATTTTCTCATTTTCAGTAAACTTTACATTTTTCTCATATATATTTCCTTTGCCAAATGACCTTCTATCAGATTGAACCACATGAGATTGCTGATATCTGAGTGCACTAGTTAGGCTTAAACTGAGAAAGAGAACCTGTAGTGACATAAATTAAGACGTTTATTGCAAAAAAAATTGGCTTATGTGATTGCGGGAACTGGCTAGGAAAATTCCAAATCATAGGACGGGCAACCAGGAAAGGCAGGCTGGAAGTCTCAATCATGCTACAGCTGCTGTCCGCAGGCGAAATTTCTTTATCAGTGAAGCCTCAGCCCTCTGGTAAAGCCTTTTAACTGACTGAATGAAGCCCATCCTGAATATCTAGGAAAATCTTCCTTACTTCAAGTCAACCAATTATGGACTTACTCACATATACCTAATGTCTTCAAGCAACGCCCACATGAGTGTTCGGATTATGGGGTGGGGTGGTGGCTGTCGCCTAGCCAACTTGACACATCAAAGGACCACAACATGGACCTGTTCTGACTATGAGAAAAGGCAGTGGAATGTGGTTTGACCTCATGGCTGAACACAGCTTCCCAGATTCTTCCTATATCTAGATGACTTACCTATTTTAGGACTTCAGAAAATTGTTCTGAAATTACCTTGGACTCATCAGTGGGAAGACATTCAGTACCTTCTTAGAGTTTTCCAAGCTCCCCTGAATCATATTAGAATGTTGCTCTTGTCGTTGTTATTCCACGTGGAACACCTTTTATTATTTGAAGGTCTGCCTTTATTCTTTTCTTCCAGAAATGGCTGGCTTCATTAATTGGGCTTATTTTTTTCTATGTCATTCACAAAAAATAATAAAACAGTATCTGTTAAATACCTTACAGAAAACACAGAGAATTTTTTTCTGTAGGATTTCTTTGCCCCTCAGCCTAGGAACACAACAATAAACAAAGCGATAGTTTCGATTATTTTCTAATCTTGAGCTAACCAGGTATCATATTCTGTTCACATACACAGAAGAACCCAAGATTTTTTTCCTTTTTAAGTAAACAATATGCTGCCTTGACAGTACTCACAAAAACAAACCGCAAAGCAAATCCTTGTCCTAAGTTACCAGAGTCAGTCTTCCCACAACAGAGCTACAAGCTGTTTCTTAAAGGAGGGTGGAGAGTAGAGTGTTGTATGTTGCTCTTTGCATTGTCCCTAGAAACTCTGAAGAGCTACCTGTGCTTTTTGTATTAAACAAGCCAAGGTAGTAGATTAGCCAAGGAGAGCTTGGTGAATGTGTCAGTATAGTCAGTGAAAAATAGCAGTCTTAAACTTCAAAATCTTAAAACAGATGTTAGAAAAATGTCAACCGTGTAAGCAATTGATTGCCGGGATAGAGTTTTGCCTTATACACTTGAGTCAGTATGTTTTCAGCATCATCGAAGTTATGAAATTTTCAGAGAGCAAATCTGCATTATTTATGACAAAGGACACACCTGTATTCTTTTTTTTTCTGCCATGTTCCGTGATAAATCCAATCCCCTTGTACTCTGAGTCAATAGAGACCTTAATGGCTTTCAGTCACCAATTCTCACTGCAGCAAGTTGGGGGGAAACGTAGTATCGGTGGCTAGAAAGACAAAGAGGAGTCAAATTTTCTTTGCTTTCTTTCCTTTGGATTTTGGGGCACTTAAAACCACCATGTCATGATGGAACCCATGTGAATCTAGCTGAAGATCTTGAGCTGTGTTACTGAGGTGAAAGTTCTAGCAGCAGGGTGAAGAGATGAAGTTTATTGGACCTTTAGCATTTGCAGATCCCAATAGCTGCTTCAGAGCACGGGGTTCCCCACAGGGGCAGTAGACAAATGTATGACTTGACCATCCTAGGACTCAAGATGATGTGACACTCTTTGCCATCCTACTGTTTCTGTGATAGTCTGCGGTGAACTTCACCTTCCCTAAGATGTGGACGGTTTCTATTCAGAAATGAACGGAGACAGCAGGCTAAAGGAAAACCATTTTGCTTTAAGGGACGACCCCAGAACCATGGATCAGTGGCTTTCAATACTAGTAATAGTATTTAACAAAGCTTACTATCAAGTTTATTGATTTTTTGAGTCTACTATGGGCCAGCACCCTATGAGAAGGCTGCTACTCTTACCTGCTTTCTCCACATAAAGAAACTGCACCCTATGAGAAGGCTGCTACTCTTACCTGCTTTCTCCACATAAAGAAACTAAGGCGCAAGGAGGTTAAGTAATTTGCCCAAAGCTATGAGCTATTAGGTGATGTATGGAGGATTTGGACCCAGGGCTAACTCTGGCTATGTTCTCCATACTGTGTTGCATGACACAAAGTGAGAGTGACTCCTCCACACCACCCTGCCCTCAAAAGCCCTCTTTATTCCAGCTGTGAGAATGTATCTTATTCTGTCTTGTACATTCTGCCATCTCTGTGTGTCTCCGGCCTTGTTGAAGTGGTGAACTTCCACCAGCTCTGAGCTTCTGAGAGGCACAGGACTTCATCTTCTTTGTTAAACTCCAGGGCTTAGCAGAATTCCTAGTACCTAGTAGATACTCAGGAATGTTAGTCAAATGGCCAGCAAAACCATGACCAAATCCTTCATTTATCTGATACGGGCTTTCTTCCTTGAGAATATTATATGTATATATTATACACATATTTTAATTTATTATGTACACACACATCTATATCTGTTTTCTCAGTGTTGTTTTATTCTCTGTTTGTTTTGGTCTTTTAGTGACTTTTGCTCACTGCCTAAAAGGAAATTAGATGAATATACAAATTAGTTTTTTAATGATGCTGAACCACAGAGCAGAGGATTTACCAAGGACTTCTCTTGCCTTTTCTATTTCAATTCCTAGCAGAGGCTTTTGTGCTCTTATCTTGGCTGCTGTATTTTCCTCTTACCCCTGACCTTTCCCCTTTCTTGAAGCTGCCATTTCTAATCCAGCATGAAGATATACAACCCTGATGAATTGGTGTGTCAAATCAGTCATCATCACACTGTATAAACTTGGTTACCATTTATTAATCAATTCCTCTCTCCAATCAAAGGTACCTATGCTGCCACATTTGCTGCCACTTCTGGTGAGCCAGTGAAATCCTGGGCAGGGCTCTGTGGAACCTTGGAACATTTGTTCATGGTCTTTAGCCGAAACTCTCAGTGGATTAATACTGTGCCAGGAAACATCAGAGAGCAATAGCTATTATATCTTATCCCTTCCTCCTAACAGACTGCCTTGTTTCACATTCTTATTGCCATTGACCTGATTATGAATTGTTCTTGGAGTAGAAGATAATCTTCATGAAATTTCATGATAAATGAGAAAAAGTCTATAAATACACAAATAAATGAAGATCAAAATATATAACATAGATGAAACAAGTTAACTTAAAACTTTCATTGATTTAATGATACTTTTGAACAGCATTAAGACTTTTTCCTATTAGTTGACAAAACACTTTCATGCAATCTGGCATTTTTTTGCAGAATTCAAGGAGTGTTCAGGTTTTAGATGTGCAATTACCATACTGAAAAGCAAGGAGCAACATCTGGAGTGAGGAAGGGGCAATGGTGAACAGAAATAGAAGCTCATTTATTTCCAAGCTGAAAGGTGGTAAAAGGAAAAGTACAACATTCACACCTGGGTGTGCAAATCAATATCTATTACATTCCATTCAAAATTGGCAGCCCCTATTATAAGGCTACTATGAGTATAAGATAACAACTCTGCTGTAGAGTTGTTATCTTTTGGTGACAGCTGTATGATAGAGCACCTAGTATCTAGGGTACAGTGAGGCACTTTTAACAAGATTTAACTATATATGTTTTGAGTCAACTAATAAAATACAACTTCATATCATCCAATCATCATTTCTGCTGCTGACAGAATACCTTTTGCCTTGGGAAACACATTGCTAGAATCCACTGCCGGCCTTGTGTTTAGGGACCAGTGATTGAATTGGGCTTGTAATACAGGTTACTATAAATTACAGATAACTAGATAAAGGTGTAAGTAATGATATTCATTTGGGACATGCATCGCTAAAGGTTGGGGGCCTCTGCCGGGAAAAAGAACTGCCAGACTGCTTGTCTGGTTTTATTAAAAAGTAGTTGTCAAACTAAAATAACAGACACATTCTGTCATTACACTAAATTATTGAAATACTTTTAAGTTCCCTGAATATTCCAGTTCTTTCTTTGCTGCTGAACATCTTCACACGCTTTCTATCTTTTGGGACCGTTCCCCATGCCCCAGCTGGTCTTCCATAACACTCTCCCCCATATTTATGGTTACACATTTTACTTGACTAATTCCTACTCATCTTTCAATTCTCACTTTAGGTCACTACATTTAAGTGATGTAATTATTTGTTCACTTCTCTATAGTTCCCATTAATGGGAAATATTTGAATGTAGGGATAGTGTATGTCATGTATTACTGTATCCTAGCATCAGACACAGGTCTGGTACACAACAGATGTTCAATAACTCCTTTCTGAATGCATGGATAGATGAAATCATGAATGAGTGAACAAAATAAGTAGATTAATCCTTCCAGCAGTTAAAGAATTCATTTTAAACCCTTTGCACTTAAAACTGCTAAGTGTTTGTTTTAAATATTTGCTTGATACAGTCGAAGAGTCATAATTTAGAAAACCTCAGATCCCTGTTCATGTTAGCAATAATCATGATTTGTTGTTCTGACTTTAGGCTGTCCCCCATGACCCCTCCTAGAGATAACTACACAGTTATAGCCACCACACAGCATGGAATGGACTTCCACCCCAAATTTGGCTTGGATATCAAGACTGATGACACCACACACACCCCAAGGGAGTATGCAAATATTTATTACTAACATAATGAGGCTTTCTGGGGAGGCCAAGGTGGCTCCCAAGAATGTCTAAAGTGGCTTGAGGTTTTTATGGTGTTTAAGGGGTAGGGCAGGAGTGAGGGTTCCTGTGTATTGCCAGAGGCTTGTGTGATTTGAACTTCCTGCCAGGGTCAAATGAGAGAGCACCCAGGCTTTCTTATCAGCTTGCACAGATATGGGGCAGAAAGGAAAGAGGAAGGGATGAGGCGCAAAAGCTGTCATAAGTCAAACATCAAAAAATGGAGGCAGACTCTTTATACACACATCCCTGTATAATCCCATCCACTTGAGTGGAGGTGGGATTTGACTTATTTCTACCAATAGAATATGACAAAGGCAATGGATGGTCTCCTTTAAAATCACTCCAGTGATTATGTTACACTGAATAAGACTCCATCATAGTGCATTGCATAGAGGCTTGGTGAAGTGGGTGACCAGGTTGGAGAAGCCCACATGACAAAGAATTGTTGGTGGCCTCTCGGAACCTCAGGTGGCCTTCACAACCTAATGGTGGCCTCCAGCCCACAACCAACAAGAAGCCAGGTCCTGAATCCTCTGGCCACAAAGAAATGAATTCTGTCAGCAACCTGAATGAGTGCAAAGATGGATTCTTCCTTAGTCAAGCCTTCAGATGAGAACACAGACCAAACCAAACCTTGATTACAGCTTTGGGACACTGAGCAGAGGACTCAGCTAAGCCATGCCCAGACTCATGACCCAAAAAAACTGTGAGAGAATAAAGGTGTGTGTTGTTCTAAGCTGCTGCATCTGTGGTAATTTACTGTGTAGCAAGAGCAAACTAACATGCACTCCAACCAAATAATATGTCACACAGTTTTCTCTAGAACTGCCTTTCCAACTGATATACAACTATCATGAATTCTTTCTAGCTAGTTTACTTTTCAGAATCACTCAACTATTCCACCACTATGGTGGTCTGGTATATCAGGTGATTTTTTTAGACTTTTCCAAGCCTTAAAGGCTGACCCAAAATCATGCAGCAGGGTAAATAACACCTTAATAATGCCTCATAATTATTGAAAGCTTTTTATGGCCATTACTTCCCAGAATATCTTTAATCAATGACCCCATTTAATCTTCACAATAAAGCTATGAGATATGTAACATTATTTCCCCCATTGTACAGATAGGGAAATAGAGATTCACAGACTTTGAGGTACCTGTGAGACATAACCCAGCCCAACCTCAGGTCCAGAATTCAAGCCTAGAGCTGTGCTTAGCACAAACACCAATTTCCTTCTGTTGGAAGGCTCTGGCAAATTGTATCTCCTGGTGACACTGCAACTTTAAAATATACCTTTTTTTAAATCTTTTATTTTCCAGAACCAGTTATAATTATAATAAATCAAGGCTTCCCACACTCAGAAGAGTCCACTGCCATGAATAAAGCACAAAAAACCAAGAGTAGGACTTCTGAGTCATTACTTAGGAAAAAGCTACAGATGTGTCCACGTGCTTACCTTTTACCCAATGACCTATTCTCATGACATTAGGAAATACAACATCCTGTTCAAAGAAAAATGTGAAGCAGAAAAAAGCACAACACTTTTTTTTATAAGAATTATTAAAGGAAACCAGCTGGAACCAGAAAATCTGGATGCAGATTAATTTTTTTCAAGTTATGCCTAATGCTAACTTATGCCTGGGCTGGAGGTCTATATGTTAGGTAGCATTAATTCAGAAGGTAATCCAGACCTCCTTTTGAGTCTCTGGGAAGCAATATATCTCTTTGTTTACCCCTTGTGTAATGAATTCAGGCTTTAATTGTACTAAATAAGGGGTGGGGAATTTAAAAATAAAAAGGTTTCGGTGGTTCTGGGAACGTGCCTTTATTCCTGTGATAAAAGAGCCGTCTCTCCCAGTCTCCATTTGCTGCATTGTTTCATTGCTTTGCATCTCCGGTAAATCACAGAGGCTGGGATCTTGTCCCTTAGCTGAGAACAGTGCCTAAAATGGCTGCTGTAGGTTTGCCTAATAAAGCTTTCAGCTTAGGGCTTCCATTTTTGACTATCATCTAGAATGGCTATATCTTCCTGTGAACTAATATCCTTTATCGGACATTGGCTTGCCTTCTACCTGGGACTCAAGGAGAATATATGTATTTTTCCCGGTATGCCTGTAAATGAGGCACATAAAAGGAAGATGCCAGTTCCATCCTATTAAAAGGTAATAATAATGATGATGATGATGATGATGCTAATGTAGCAGACACTGCCTCATCCAGCCCAGGCCCTAGGATCTCCCTCTGTTTGTTCATACATCCTCTCCTTCCAGCTCCACTCCTGCCCCTGATGTTGTCCTGTAACTCTGCCCTTAGGGTACTCCAGCTACTTTGCCTGCAAGTGTATAGAGCCAGAAGGTTCTATGATTTTGCATCCCATCTTTCCTCACCATTCTGGCCACGAGTTTTATTCAGTGACTTGCATGGTACAGGAGTATGAAAGGTGGGGAGCACGGCAAATCTGAGATATAATTTACTCTCTAGTCTTTTTCTGCAGGACTAGGTGATAGCTGGTTTTTTTCCTGGAAGTGCACCTTAGCTTGGCTCCTTTCCCTTCCCTGTCCTGCATCTCCCACTCCCTTTCGATTTTCTCCTGGGGGCACACATCCTCTTTTCATGGTCTGCTTCTGAAGAACCCTACCTAAGACAACCACCAGCTTTCAATTAAGCACTTACTGCTGCCCAGTCACATTAAAATATTTAATTCTCACCAAAAAAACCTTTGCAGTAGATATCATTAACCCTGTACTATAGAAGAACACATTAAACAATTTTCCCAAATAGCTCATTAACGCTGTACTACAGAAGAACACATTAAACAATTTTCCCAAATAGCTAATAAATATTCCAGCCCAGATTTGAACACAGATTCACGCAACTATTAAGACCTGTTCTCTGAACATGTGACATATGCCTCTCAGTAGAAAAAGTCTGATATTAAGAGTCAGTATTTTCATTATAAAATAGTAGCTGAGGAACTGATTTACCAGTCAGACATCTGGATTCACACCACTCTTTTTACTTGGTGTGTGAATTTGGGCAAGTTGCTAAATTTTCCTAAACATTAGTTCCTTTTTTTAATAAAAACAGGGAAATTAATATCTGCCCTCTTTATCCTTATCTTTTAAAAATTAGGGTAGGATAATATGATGAAGGTGAGAATGGCTTTGGAGTTGTGTAGTATTAGAGGAAAGAACATGAACTTTGGATCCGGATTTGATGGTTGGTTTGACAACTAACTAGCAGTGTGGTCTTGGGCAAAATATTCACCCTTGTGAGCAACGGTTGCTTTTAAAAAATGGGGATAACCATGCCTTCTTCATAAAGGTGTTAAGATGAGTTGGGCTGGGCTGCTCTGTAAACTGCTGTGAAAGTCAGCTATGTCCAAGGTCTAGCCCAGGGTAGTTCCTTGATAACTGTTAGCCAGACCCCCTTTTTTCTTTACTTTTCTTCTTCAAGTAGGTGCCTGGACTCAGAAATAACCTAGAATTTTCACTTTTTTTTTCTGTTTGCTCATAGAAGGAGCATGTCTTTGGGTGTGTGTGTGTGTGTGTGTGTGTGTGTGTGTGTGTGTGTGTGTGTGTTACATACAAGCGCATATTTTGATTAAGCTTTTCTTTGCTTTTATCACTTGATACACTTTCATTTTTTGCCGTCTTTTCATGTATATTTTATTCCCAATCTGTGTCAGAAGTCTTATGCAAATGTCTTGTTTGTTTCTATTTTCTTCCTTTATCTACCCAGCTCTGCACTTTTATGGAGCTTATTTTTCTCTTACTGACTTCTTTTAATTGTTATGTGTTTTAAATCAGGCACTATGAAAAGAAAATGTGTGTTCAGTGTGTGTGTGTTTTCAGAGTGTGTGTGTGTGTGTGTATGTGTGTGTGTGTGGTTCCCAGTGGCAGGGGCTCTGGGACAGGCTCACGGTAGGATACTGCACATTTGAGTATCAGTATCAGTCCCCAGTGACTGAGGCTTGCTCCCTGGGAAGTATCATAAACGCTCAGAAAGAGTGACCTGAAAGACCATTTGAGCTTCCCATTTACAAATGGGAAAGTTGAGAGCAGGGGAATGGTTCATTCAGCACTAGAGCCCAGGACCTATTATTTCTGATCCAAAGCTTTTTCACCACACTTTTGAGAAGAGTTAGAGATATACAGTACCTGTAGAAAGGATTTACTATATATCGACACTTGTTATTCAGAGTATACTTGTAAAATTTGTTTCTTCTGTCCTCTTGCCAGCTGTTCAGGCTTTCTGACGATACTGTTTTGGTTCAGTTAAAATCCAGTCCTTTTGCAGTTCCGGACATTGCCAGTTTTGTTAAAGATTAGGCAGACTCAGAAGAGAGTTAGAGTGGCTTTGAATTATATCTATGCCTATTACTGGGTGCACAGACTTAGAAGGTTATTTCATCTCCCAGTTTCTTCATCAGTAGATTCAGAATGATAATATAAAGAGTTTTTGAGAAGATGAGATTTTATAATATCGGTAAATGGCCTAATCTAGAGCCACATGCATTAATTACTAATAAATGGGTCTTAGAACACTAAGAATACGAAGCCTTTCTCTGAGTTACAGAATATATTTGGTTCTTTGTGGAAGTAAGGATGCATATAATAAATTCCAGAGTAAGATGGGTTGTTTGGGGGAAGTTTTAGTGAAAAATTGCTATGTACTTCTTTCTTAGGTAAATAAGGTAAAAGAATATCAAAATGGGCTGATTTACCTTATAACAGTGATATCAAGATAATGGAAGGCCCCCTTCTCGATCTCCCTACCTTCTGCAGGAGTACAGCTAATATTAGACAGTGTTCATGTTTTAGAAACAGACTCACAGACATAGGAAACAAACATGTTTACCAAAGGGGAAAGAAGATGGGGGACAGATAAATTAGAAGCATGGGATTAGCAGGTACCAGCTACTCTATATAAAATAGATAAACAACAAGGTCCTACTATATAACACAGGGAACAATATTCAATATCCTATAATAAACCATAATGGAAAAGAATATGAAAAAGAATATACATATATGTATAACTGAATCACTTTGGTATATACCAGAAACTAACACAACATTGTAAATCAACTACACTTCAGTTAGAAAAAAGAGTGTTCACATTTTGTTTCCTTTGCTCTTTTAGTCCTGGAGCTGCACGTGAGTTGGGGGGCGCAGTGAGAGGGTTATTCCTTAAAGAGTGTTACTTCTGTATATGTCACATTGAATTTGTGTGTCCCTGAGCCTCTGCACTCCAGCCACCCAAATGTATCGCAATACAACACTTGAGACAAGAAACCCTCTACTTAGCGAAGATCTATTTTGTGTTTGGAATTGCCCCAGGTGCTTTTTATACACTATTTTATTTAATTCTCACCCCAGTTTTGTGTTAGAATTACCTGTACTTAACAGATGAAGAAGCTGAGATCTGCAATATTTTTTGTAAGAGAACAAACGATAGACATCTGTGGCTTTGCAGGCCGCATACGTCCTGCCCAAGTCTGCTGTTGGACTGTGCAGGTAGCCACAGACAACATGTAAACAAATGTGTGTGGCCATGTTCCAATACAACTTTATTTTCAAAAGCAGATGGTGAGATGGATTTGGTTCATAGATTGAAGTGATTATGAGTAAAACCACTATTTGAAATGAGTTTTGTCTGCCTTCAGAGCATATATACTCTGCATTAATATCTACTCTCTCCCAGCAGGTTTTGAGATTAGAAAGAAACCCAAATGTATCCTGCTAGATGGAAGTTCTCAGTTTCCAAAGTCCACAGCTTATAAACTGGCACAACAGCTAACTCAGGAGAAGTTCCTTGAATTAGAGGCTTCGTGTCTGGAAAGAAATGGCTGTGTCTCTCAGACAGGCCTTTCATGTTTGGTCCAATTTCGTGAGGACAGGCATGACACCAATGGGCCAGACGTGCTCTGATCGGGCCTTGGCACTCTCTAGCTCGGACCGTGAACCATGTCGACGCTTTGGGTTTACATTCAGGGTTCCAGAAGGGCTTCTCTCTGAATCACTCTAAATTCACCTCCGAGTAGGTGAAGATCCTAATATTACCCAAAGGTGAAGAAAGAACCTAAATCAGGACCAAGAGCAAGTAAAGAGGAATCTGAATGTGGCCAATGCCTCTCAGTAAAGCTACACTCCGTTGGCTTTGAAAAATAGCCCAATTATCTTCAATTTCAGTGTGCAGAAAAATGATGAAGCAATGTGACCTCATACCATAAATCCAGCACACATAAACACTCCCTGTATCATTAGTTGCTGCTCTAAATTGTTCTTGTCTAAGGGAAATGAACGGTCAGTTCTACCTGTCACCCAGGGGAGACATGAAACAGTCACAGAGTAAGACCATTCTTGGTGATCTCAGCCTTCAGAGAATAGAAAGCTTGGGTTTCTAGTTCAGTGCATGTGCTATCAGAGCACCTGTAATAAAGCACAGCACAGTGATGGAAAGAACCCTACCATTTATAATTCATCAGCATGAATTTGCCAGCCAGAAAGGGTGGGAGAAAAGATCCTGGAATTCCAAATTAGAGCACCTGGTTGCTGTTTTCATGTAGGACCTTGGGCAGTTGTAGAGGGAAGAGTTCTGGGCCTGGAGCCAGATGACTTGCTTTGAAGTTCCAGCTCTCACAATTATCATCTGGTGGACCTGTGCAAAGTCACTTCCTGTGGCACAGATGGCTCTGTGTTCATTCAAAGCGATTCTCTGCTCTTCCTAAATCCAATTAGGCTGTGTTTCCTAGGCTCATTATAGTCAGTTTGGCCATGTGGCTGAGTTCTAGTTAATGGAATGCGGGTGGAAGGAAAGAAGGCCACTTCCAAGCCGAGACTGTAGAAACCTCCCTTCATGCTCTCTCCTTTTCCTCATGTAGGCCAAGTACAGGGGATCTTTCTAGGGACACCAAGAGGCTGACAGAGAACCCTGGCTTCCTGAGTGGAGCCAAGATCATTTCTATCTCCCTCCTCTGCCCACCTGCCTCAGCCTGCCAACAGGACTTTAAATAAGTGGGTAAAACCACTGAGATTGCAGGATTTATCTGTTAGATAAATGTGTTAACATCTTAATTACAATGGTGATAAGAAAAGCTAATATCTGCGCCCTTACATTAAGATAGGCATTGAGATCCCATGAACTATCTCTTCTGGTCTTCTAAACAGCAACTTTGTAAGTTTTATTGATGTTCCTATTTCAGATTTGAAGCTGAGACATACAGAGCTAAGATACCTTGTCTGCTCTCACACAGTTAATGTGTGGTAGAGCAGTGACTTGCTCGAAACCTTAGTTTCCTCTGCATAATAAAGATGGCAATCTCTGCCCCATTTACCAAAAATGTTATCACGTGTGTCACGTGACTTAGGTGGCAGAAAGGCCCTTGGAAGACTAAAAGCATCACATAAATGTCAGATGTTATTATTACCGATCTCTTGGAGCCTCAATTTTCATAACTATAACATTTGTTTTACTTAATCACTGTTTTTAACACAGTAACATGATGTTCCACAGGGGCGGGGGATGGTGACAATCTAACATTCCTTGTCATGTGTGCAATACAGAGTAGGGAGCATGAGAGGTGAGTATAAGCAGGAAGAGGTATTTATAAGGATTCTTCTCTTATCTTGTCCTCTTCTCCTCTATTCCCTCCAACTAACTGTTTCCTCTGGTCTGTAATTAGGCATGCTATTACTAACTAGTACATGACATCCTAAATAACCTTGACATTTCTCAAGCGGCTGATATAATACATACAGAAGTCCAGATCATAGGACTTAAAGAAATGGGAAAATTTGGCTTTTATGAATTTTCATTTAAAGAAAATATAAAAATTGTTATAGCACATGCTAGTTGATACTGATATTCAATTCTGATATAATTCTCAGTCCAGGCCAGATCTCAGGACATAAAGAAATGGGAAAAATCAGGTTTTACGGTTTTTCCTTTAGAAAAATAGTAAGGCATTATACCACATACCAATTGACTCTGAAGTTTAATTCAAACTTAGAAGGGAGAAATTCATGACAGATTATTGAAGTACATTTTTAGTATGTCTGTCATCTAAGTCTTAATTCAAACATCACAAGCTATAGGGCTCCAATATGTTTCTGACTTGCAGAAGTGTTTTGCTTAACTTAAAGAGTGACATTCATGGAGTGTTAAATTGGTATCAGGAAATTTCTTAGACACACGCAATCTGTATCTGCTTGGCAATAAGAAAGGTCTAGAAACTTTGAGGCTATGTTCCTGCATGACAACAATTGTTTGGAACTGAAGAGTGCTGTATATCTAGATAGGCCCTGCACTATATCTGCTTGGCCACAGTCTTTGCCACTCCCTGTTGCCTCTCAACATGGTAGCCAAGTGCCAGTTCCCATTTAACCCCATCCATCTTGACTGTTTGCCTCGTTTACACTGATTTTATGCTTCTTGTACTGAATCTGCTACCTGTGCTTTAGAATATAGCTTCTCTGGGAAGACAATATTTAGTGCTAATGAAATTGCACCCTCCTCTCTGTTGCTTCTGGAGCAGAGAGAATGTAATAATTCTGGTTATTGAGTAAGGCAAGCTTTCCAATGTTTGTTCAGGTACTCTGCATTTTGCATGAAAATCCTCCCTTACCATCCCTTCTCTACTTGAATATCCTCTATCATTCACACTCACCTATAGTGTCACCTCCTCCAGGAAATCTTCCATAACATTAACCACCTGAACACGCTGGGTTGGTTTTCCTTTATATGTTTTTTTTTCTTTTTTTTGCGGTATGCGGGCCTGTCACTGTTGTGGCCTCTCCCGTTGCAGAGCACAGGCTCCAGATGCGCAGGCCCAGCGGCCATGGTTCACGGGCCCAGCCGCTCCGCGGCATGTGGGATCTTCCCGGACCGGGGCACGAACCCATGTCCCCTGCATCGGCAGGCGGACTCTCAACCACTGCGCCACCAGGGAAGCCCTCCTTTATATGTTTTTACATAGGACTACATGCTCATTTCTTTTTTTTTTTTTTTTTTTTTTTTTTGCGGTACGTGGTCCTCTCACTGTTGTGGTCTCTCCCGTTGCGGAGCACAGGCTCCGGACGCGCAGGCTCAGCGGCCATGGCTCACGGGCCCAGCTGCTCCGCGGCATGTGGGATCCTCCCGGACCGGGGCACGAACCCGTGTCCCCTGCATCGGCAGGCGGACTCTCAACCACCGCGCCACCAGGGAAGCCCATACATGCTCATTTCTGTCAAAGGACTTAGCGCAATAGTTGATTTACCTGTTTACCTATCCCACTGAAACATAAACTTGGAAGACTTACCACCCTTTCTGAATATGTCATGTTCTATCCAGTCACCATGCCTTTGCATATGCTGTTTTCTCTTCCTGGAATGCCCTCTCCCATCTACAGCACTATCCTTAGCACAGGTAAAATCTACTCACCTTTTAGGTCTTCTCAAGCAGTGCCTTTTCAGTGAAACTTTCCATGGAATCTTTACACTGGCTTGGTTCCCCTAACCAGCACTCCCGTAATGCAATTCTAGACCATAATACCTATCACAAAGTACTCTACCTCTCACACCAGATTCTCATCTCCTCGATATGAGAAAGATCCTTGAGGGAAAGGGAGACTTTATTCTCCATAACTTTAGCATTAAGTAGTATACCTGGCACATAATATTGATATAAAGATATTATATATACGTGTGTGGAAGGAAGGAAAAAAGGAAGGAATTTCTTTGCGACAAGGTAGGCTCTTATCCAAGTTCTTAGTGCTATTCTCTACCCTCGTCTCTTTCATTCCAAATCCAGTTGGGCTACTGCTAACTTCTCATTGAATACCACTGATATGATCTGGCCTGGGTTGCTTTCTCTACTGCTTAGTAATTTTTTAAATGAAACTATCATGCAGTGTCTTATTTTGTCAGACAACATCTCAGTGGCTTTCCTTATTGTTTGAGTCTCCCTGTCTTAGAAAAGTCCTAGGTAAATGTCTATAGTTCTGTAGTGTAATTTAGTGTTAGTTATTCTTCCTATTCTCCAGGCTCTATCATCACCTGTGTCTTTTACCAGAATGGTCTCTGCAATCATTAAGGCTCTTTTGGAAGTAAGTGACAAAAATCCATCTTGAACAGTTTGAGGGGAAAAAAAAAAAAGCATGAGGTGTTTGTTTGCCCAGATATCATACAGCACAACTACGTCATAGAGGGGACAAATTTGCAACTCAACTTAAGGGACAATTGCACTCAAAAACTTTGGGGTCATCATGACTACCTCTTACCTTAATTTCTTCATCTAACAGCTCTAGCTAATCAACTTGATTCATTGCGTCTTAAGTCCAAAAATTCTAGGAAAGAGCCAGAATTGGTAGTTTGATTATGGTTTCTCTTCCTTGGATCCACCAACTCCAGCTGGGAGAAAATCACACATTTCATAAAGTGTCTACTTCTGCAGTTACCATGCAGGGAGTGGAGAAAGGGTCAGAAGAGCAGGGGCAGGTCAGGCAAACAGTATGTCCATTTAATTCCGTGACTAGATATTTGGGAATTGGCATCCATTTACTTTACAGTCATTTATTGAATATCTACCATGTCTAGATACAAAAAATGCAGCAATGAATAAACTAGATAAAATCGTTCCTATCTTATAATGGACAGTTTTCCATTCATCAAAAAATATTTTCCGGGCACCTACTGTATACAAAGGCTGTACTAGGAACTATGGTGAGGTGAAAGTGAAAGACGCCAAGATATACATATAGTCTCAGCTCTCACAAAGCTTTCAAACTGAATGGGAAATAGGATGTTTGAACAAGCAAATGTTACACAAGACTGGTCAGTCCATTCATTTTAGCAGACATTCACTGAGAATGCAGCACATGCCATTGTGTTAGGCACTGAGGATATGAAGATGGATGAGAAACTGTTGTGGTTATTAAGATGTTCATAGGCTAGGACAAGGACTCTGAGATATAAACAGTTAATTCCAACCAAGGATAATTCAATATTTTTTGACAGAGCTGTATGAGAAAGAAGATATCTTTATGAAGCAAAATGTTTTAGAAGAATCCAGGAGAAACCGTACAGGTGGCAGAAAACCCTAAATAGAAAGAATAAATCTAATCCCAATGGAAGTAGCTGGAGCAAAAATGCAGAGGCAGGAGGGAACAGAATAGAGTTTATAAATGGTGACAACCAGGCAGGAATTTTAAAAGAGATGCAGGGCATAAACCTGGAAATGCAGGTGGGACCAAATTATAGCATCTTAATGAGTTCAGAGATTTTTGCTTAATGATGAGAAGTCACTGAATGTTTTTAAACATTCAGAAGTCACTGAATGTTCTGGGGCTCAGGGTGGACTGCCCCAAAATATGCCGCAACAGTATATTGATTATTTCGATTTAAAGTTACTTAAAAAATGGCCAATGCAAAAGGGATGTTCCGACCCTCCCTGAAGGCAGGAAAGAAATCTCTCATGTGAAAGGTGTACTCCCTGCATCTGGAGGTAGAAGGACACTCTTATTGAGACAGACAGGGAATTCAGTCCGAAAAACCTGTATAAACAGACCTTGTTACTTTAATTTACTGCCCCAAACCCAAACTCTGTTTAGATTCATCACTAATTGAGCACCCAAAACCCAAGTTTCTTTGTCCTGTCAGTTCCTCACAAATGTATCATGTCTCTGCCTAAAAAGTATAAAAGCTGTCTGCTTTGGCCACTTCTCAGGTCCTATTTCTATGAGACCTCCATGTGCACAAATTGAAATTTGTTTCTTTTTTTTCTGTTACTCTGTCTTATGTTAATTTTATTATTAGTTCAGCCAGAAGAATTTAAGAGGGGTAGAGGGGAAAATTTCCCCCTCTCTGACAACAGGCAGTACCTTGATGAAAATACATTTTAAGTGTTTAAATAAAAAGATGTGTGGGCTTCCCTGGTGGCACAGTGGTTAAGAACCTGCCTGCCAATGCAGGGGACACGGGTTCGATCCCTGGTCCGGGAAGATCCCACATGCTGCGGAGCAACTAAGCCCGTATGCCACAACTACTGAGCCTGTGCTCTAGAGCCTGCGAGCCACAACTACTGAGTCCACATGCCACAACTACTGAAGCCCATGCACCTAGAGCTTTTGCTCCAGAACAAGAGAAGCCCCTGCAATGAGAAGCCTGTGCACCGCAACGAAGAGCAGCCCCTGCTCGCCGCAACTAAAGCCTGCGTGCAGCAACGAAGACCCAACACAGCCAAAAATAAATAAATAAATTAAAAAAAAAAAAAAAGATGTGCTACTGCTTGGATTCCTGCTGGTGGAGCACGTGGGGTACCATTTGGGGGGTGGAAAGAGACAAAGGGTCTGTTTAAAAACTGTGATTGAGATTATTTTCTCCTTTAATTTCTTTTACATTTCATAGCTTTTGAGGGATTTAACTTATATTGCAGCTCTCTGTCATCATCTTTCCAACTAAACAGCAAACTCTTTGAAAATAAGGGGTGTTGTTCATTTTGCATCCTCTGGAGCCTCACACAGAGCCCCATTTAAAGTAGGTTCTAAATAAATACTTAATGGATACGAAACTGGTGGATGGATGAATGAATGAAAAAAATAAATAGCTTCAAGGGAGGAATTTAAATATTCTATACCCTGAGTGCCCCTAGCATTTGTTCACATCTTGACTATCATAGGGAGACAACACATTGTGACGCAAATCTTGACTGTTACTTTCTAAACGTGTGAACTTGTGTAAGTTTCTCTATTTCCCAAGCCTCTGATTATTTTTTTTTCCTGCTGAAATGAGGCTAATAATTTTTACTATCTCACAGTGGTGGTGTGAAGATGAAAAGGAACACTGTATGTAAAGCACTTAGCTTGTTACTAGCACAAAGTGAGAACTCATTAAATGGTATGGCTTAATATGTTGTCAAGAGCCTACTAGTGATAGGGTCAGAAACAGCAACCTTTCCTCATTCTTTTATTTATTTATTCATGCACTTAGCATTCAGTCCAAAATGTTAATAAATACCTATTATCAGGCACTAAAGACACAAGAATGAAAAAGATCCAGCTCAAAGAACTCACCATATCCTAGAGAATAGGGGTTAAAAAGCAGGCATTTACAATGCAGTGGGATAAGCGCTACTAAGAGGGAATATATTTGGAGGACACAATTGTTGAGCTAACCTGTAATGTGAGAGCAGGCAGGGCTAGTTCAAGGAGCTGTAATTCAGTTGGCTGGAGCTTCAAGGGCAGACTGGAGAAGTGAGCCAAGCCATGGTAGACTTTTCTCACAGCATTGAGAAGGGAGTCCTAAATTCCCTACTCTTCATCTACTTCAACCCCAAACATCTTTTTACTCAGGTCTAACCTATAGTTCCCTTTCTGACTCTGTAGAGTGACCCATGTCTTAGGAAGTACAGGGGATTCTCAGAAAGCCGTGGCCACACTGGATGGCAGATTGCTCTTTGCTGGAGTCCAGGCTGCCTGTCTGGGCTTGCCTTTTCAGCAGGAGAAGGGATCCAGCTGGGGCTGACTTGAGTCAACTTGCAAAACTCATTCCACACGTATGTTCTCTAGAGCCGAGTAGGAAGTCCTTCCCTGGTGGCGTTAAAAATCATTATTTGTCAGTCTGTTTGAATATGGGAGGTCTGGTGCTGGCTGTGCAAGGAGAGTCTGAATAGAGCAAAAGAATCAGAGGCATCAGTTGGTTTCACTGAGCACTAGAAGTCTTTAAAAATTAAAGTTTAGTTTTCTCCCCCCAGGGTTTCGTTTTAGTTCCCTGAACAAAACCATCATTCTCTGTTTTTAAAGACAGGAAAGATGGGGTTGCATTGTTGTGTTTCACCGTCCACCCTTTTACTTTCCAAGATGTCACAGTATAACCAGTTTGGCACCGTAGTGCTCTTCTGTTCATGCTTTCTTCCTTTGAAGTGCTAGCTGGGAAAATCGATTTTTTTTTTTTTTTCAGAGTGAGGTAAGGAAAACATGACTGGGCTGGGGAGACGGGGGAGAAATGACTTCATCAGACTCAACTTTCCAACCCTGATGGTGTCAGCTGAAAAAAATGCATAACGTGGGAGCTGTGAATTAAGTTTTACTTGGGGCAGAATGCGAACTGTAGCTCAGGAGACAGCCTCTCAGATAGCTCTGAGGAGCTACTCTGAAGAGGTAAGGGAGAGGGTCAATACACACGTGATTTTAGTGAAGCGGGAGGTGTGCAGTCAGGCACACATGCTGACGGAGGCTGGCGGCTGGTCACGAGGGACACATGTCCCCGTTCATGATTTTAATGTTTTTCTAGATATGAGAAGATGCAAGAAATAGGGCTCATAAAATCTTCTCCCCCAAATATCTAATCCTCTCAAGGCCCATTCTGCCAGTTTTTCCAGAGCACAGAGGGCCTCATTCCTGATCTCCTCCCTGAACTCCTTTGAGGGCTGAAGGCCAGTGACTGCAATGACTAGTGACTTCATTCTTATAGAGCCCGAGGTCGAGTGACAGTTTTTAGTTGGCAATAGAAAGAGATGAAAAATGAAGTCCAAATTAGAATCTATCCAGTCTGATACTTGCCCTGAGCAATGGACACTGTCCTCTGGTTGGTCACACTGATTCTGCTCTGGCCACATTAGTGGCCTTTGCCGAGTGACGTTTATTTTCAGAATGGATGCTGTCATTAGCCTATGGCCATCCAGCGTCAGTATTTTGGAATATGCCCCAAATAAGGTTGGATAAACAAATGCTCAGGTTTTTCATTCTGGATTAATTCAAGCCAAGAGGGCAACTTCAGTTGGCAGCCCGTGATCTGGCTGAGACATGCCAAAAGTAAATTGTGTTTTCTAAGGTGGTAACTAGCTCATCAAATAAGGGCTACTGATATATTTGTTTGGTTCTTCACCTGTGCCAGGGGCTTCACCTACACAAGCTTATTTAATCCTCACTACCATCCAGTGAAGCAGGTGGTATTATTTCTCTTTTATCGGATGATAAAAATCGCTCAGAGGGACCAGTGGTTTGTCAATGATCACAAGCCAGCACAATAAGTGGGGAGTTGGATGTAAATCTGGATTTATTTGATTCCTGTGTTTATTCTGCTGCACCCATAGGGCAAAAGGTAGAAAATTCGGTTTGCATTCTCACCAGTCTCTTTCTGAGATGAATGCCCTTCTTTTTGTGTGTCTGTAGCAGTGAAAGTTTCAGAGATTTTTAGAGAAATGGCAACATAGTGATCTGCTGCTGAGGGGAACGTTGCTATGGGTGGAACTCAGGGCTGCTCTCTGTTCACATTTCCTCTACATCTCACAGACTGTTTTGGAAAGAGGCCAGGTTCAAATAAATATACCAGCAACTTCTCTAGTGCTCAGATACTCCGTATGATGATCCTGGAGTCTAACAGCAACTTGAGAGAATTGGAACTGGGATTTCAATTACAAGAATTGGCTTTGGGGTAGGGATTTAGGCTCCATTTCTGGATAAACATTTTACTTGCTGTGTTTTCTTGGGCAAGTTACTGCATGTCTCTGAGGTTCAGATTCCTCGCCTATAAAATGGTGATATAAGATTTTTTCCTCTCAGTTATTTTGATGATTTAATGTGAAAATTAATGTAGGTGACTGGCACATAATAGGCTATTATTAAATGTTAATAATTTAATAAATTATTAAATGGTGACGATTATTTATTATTAACATGAACATTAGGGATCTGATTCTGGTTCTTCTATTTGCTTACTCTTAAACCTTTGCTTAGTTACTTAATATTTATGGGCCTAATCTAACGCAAAACCAATACACAAAACCCACAAAACACAAAACAAAGCAACAAATAAAAACAACTCCATAAAATAAGGGATTTGGATTAGATCCCAACATTTTCACTACCAAGTATTCCTTCTCTTAATCTCCATCTACTACTTGAACTGCATTAATACTAAATTTGTTTTCCTATTCTTAATTAAAGATATATATATATCTGAGCATGCAGCATGAACAATAAGAATTAAGCCAACGATAGGAACAAAACAGTAGTAAATATCTTTAATGAGTCCATGTTTTCATTAGTATATGAGGCCTTGTATAAACATTCAGTTTCCGATAGTTAGTTTTTGAATATTTAAAATAATTCACAGATCCTTCTTGGTGCTTTCTTGGAACCCTGGAAAATTGAGAACTGCAGGTATGGCACTACTGGCCTTGTCTAAGGTTCCTTCAGCTAAGTTAGGTCTTCAAAACCCTGGGCCTGTCCTTAAATTTTAAGGCTGTTTTCCCCTAATTTTCTACTATTTTGCCCTCAAATTGCTTTTTTTTTAAAACATTTTTATTGGAGTATAATTGCTTTAAAATGTTGTGTTAGTTTCTGCTGTATAACAAACTGAATCAGCTATATGTATACATATATCCCCATATCCCCTCCCTCTTGTGTCTCCCTCCCACCCTCCCTATCCCACCCCTCTAGGTGGTCACAAAGCGCCGAGCTGATCTCCCTGTGAGATGCAGCTGCTTCCCACTAGCTATTTATTTTACATTTGGTAGTGTATATATGTCCATGACACGCTCTCACTTCGTCCCAGCTTACCCTTCCCCCACCCCGTGTCCTCTAGTCCACTCTCTACGTCTACATCTTTATTCCTGTCCTGCTCCTAGGTTCATTGGAACCATTTTATTTTAGATTCCATATATATGTGTTAACAAACAGTATTTTTTTTTCTCTTTCTGACTTACTTCACTCTGTATGACAGACTCTAGGTCCATCCTCCTCACTACAAATAACTCAATTTCGTTTCTTTTTATGGCTAATATTCCATTGTATGTATGTGCCACACCTTCTTTATCCATTCATCTGTCGATGGACACATAGGTTGCTTCCATGTCCTGGCTATTGTAAATACAGCTGCAATGAACATTGTGGTACACGTCTCTTTTTGAATTATGGTTTTCTCAGGGTATATGCCCAGTAGTGGGATTGCTGGGTCATATGGTAGCTCTACTTTTAGTTTTGTAAGGAACCTCCATATTGTTCTCCATAGTGGCTGTATCAATTTACATTCCCACCAACAGTACAAGAGAGTTCCCTTCTCTCCATACCCTCTCCAGCATTTATTGTTTGTAGATTTTTTGATGATGGCCATTCTGACTGATGTGAGGTGATACCTTATTGTAGTTTTGATTTGCATTTCTCTAATGATTAGTGATGTGCATCCTTTCATGTGTTTGTTGGCAATCTGTATATCTTCTTTGGAGAAATGTCTATTTAGGTCTTCTGCCCATTTTCAGATTGGGTTGTTTGTTTTTTTTTTATTGAGCTGCATGAGCTGTTAGTATATTTTGGAGATTAATCCTTTGTCTGTTGCTTTGTTTGCAAATATTTTCTCCCATTCTGAGGGTTGTCTTTTCATCTTGTTTATGGTTTCCTTTGCTGTGCAAAAGCTTTGAAGTTTCATTAGGTCCCATTTGTTTATTTTTGTTTTTAGTTCCATTTCTCTAGGCGGTGATTAAAAAGGATCTTACTGTGATTTATGTCACAGATTCTGCCTGTGTCTTCCTCTAAGAGTTTTATAGTGTCTGTCCTTACATTTAGGTCCTTAATGCATTTTGAGTTTATTTTTGTGTATGGTGTTAGGAAGTGTTCTCATTTCATTCTTTTACATGTAGCTGTCCAGTTTTCCCAGCACCACTTATTGAAGGGGCTGTCTTTTCCCCATTGTATATTCTTATTGTATATGGTCACCTTATCAAAGATAAGGTGACCATATGTGCATGGGTTTATCTCTGGGCTTTCTATTCTGTTCCAATGATGTATATTTCTGTTTTTGTGCCAGTATCATAGTGTCTTGATTACTGTAGCTTTGTAGTATAGTCTGAAGTCAGGGAGCCTGATTCTTCCAGCCCCATGTTTCTTTCTCAAGATTGCTTTCGCTGTTCAGGGTCTTTTGTGTTTCTGTACAAATTGTAAAGTTTTTCGTTTTAGTTTTGTGAAAAATGCCATTCATAGTTTGATAGGGATTGCACTGAATCTATAGATTGCTTTGGGTAGTATAGTTATTTTCACACTGTTGATTCTTCCAATCCAAGAACATGGTATATCTCTCCATCTGTTTGTATCTTCTTTAATTTCTTTCATCAGTGTCTTGTAGTTTTCTGTATACAGGTCTTTTGTCTCCTTAGGTAGGTTTATTCCTAGGTATTTTATTCTTTTTCTTGCAATGCTGAATGCGATTGTTTCCTTAATTTCTCTTTCAGATTTTTCGTGGTTAGTGTATAGGAATGCAAGAGATTTCCGTGCATTAATTTTGTATCCTGAAACTTTACCAGATTCATTGATTAGCTCTAGTAGTTTTCTGGTAGCATCTTTAGGATACTCTATGTATAGTATCATGTCATCTGCAAACAGTGACAGTTTTACTTCTTCTTTTCTGATTTGGATTCCTTTTATTTCTTTTTCTTCTCTGATTGCCATGGCTAAAACTTCCAAAACTATGTTGAATAATAGTAGTGAGAGTGGGCAACCTTGTCTTGTTCCTTATCTAGAGGAAATGGTCTCACTTTTTCACCATTGAGAATGATATTGCCCGTGGGTTTGTCATATATGACCTTTATTATGTTGAGGTAGGTTCCCTCTATGCCCACTTTCTGGAGAGTTTTTATCATAAATGGGTGTTGAATTTTGTCCAAAGATTTTTCTGCATCTATTGAGATGATATTATGGTTTTTATCCTTCAGTTCGTTAATATGGTATATCACATTGATTGATTTGCCTATATTGAAGAATCCTTGCGTTCCTGGGATAAACCCCATTGATCATGGTGTATGATCCTTTTAATGTGCTGTTGGATTCTGTTTGCTAGTATTTTGTTGATGATTTTTGCATCTATGTTCATCAGTGATATTGGCCTGTAGTTTTCTTTTTTTGTGATATCTTTGTCTGGTTTTGGTAGTAGGGTGATGATGGCCTCAAAGAATGACTTTGGGAGTGTTCCTCCTTCAGCTGTATTTTGGAAGAGTTTGAGAAGGATAGGTGTTAGCTCTTCTCTAAATGTTTGATAGAATTTGCCTGTGAAGCCATCTGGTCCTGGGCTTTTGTTTGTTGGAAGATTTTTAATCACAGTTTCAACTTCAGTGCTTGTGATTGGTCTCTTTATATTTTCTGTATCTTCCTGGTTCAGTCTTGGAAGGTTGTGCTTTTCTAAGAATCTGTCCATTTCTTCCAGGTTTTCCATTTTACAGGCATATAGTTGCTTGTAGTAATCTCTGATGGTCCTTTGTATTTCTGTGGTGTCAGATATTACTTCTCCTTTTTCATTTCTAAATCTGTTGATTTGAGTCTTCTTCCTTTTTTTCTTGATGAGTCTGGCTATGGTTCATCTATTTTATTGTCTCAAATAACCAGCTTTTAGTTTTATTGATCTTTGCTATCATTTCCTTCATTTCTTTTTCATTTATTTCTGATCGGATCTTTATGATTTCTTTCCTTCTGATAACTTTGGGGTTTTTTTGTTCTTTTTCTCTAATTGCTTTAGGTGTAAGGTTAGGTTGTTTATTTAAGATTTTTCTTGTTTCTTGAGGTAGGATTGTGTTGCTACTAACGTCCCTCTTAGAACTTCTTTTGCTGCATCCCGTAGGTTTTGGGTGGTCATGTTTTCATTGTCATTTGTTTCTCGGTATTTTTTGATTTCCTCTTTGATTTCTTCAGTGATCTCTTGGTTATTTAGTAGTGTATTATTTAGCCTCCATGTGTTTGTATTTTTTACAGTTTTTCTCCTGTAATTGAGATCTAGTCTCATAGTGCTGTGGTCATAAAAGGTACTTGATATGATTTCAATTTTCTTAAATTTACCAAGGCTTGATTTCTGACCCAGGATATGATCTATCCTGGAGAATGTTCCATGAGCACTTGAGAAGAAAGTGTATTCTGTTATTTTTGGACGGAATGTCCTATAAATATCAATTAAGTCCACCTTGTTTAATGTATCATTTAAAGCTTGTGTTTCCTTATTTACTTTCATTTTGGATGATCTGTCCATTGGTGAAAATGGGGTGTTAAAGTCCCCTACTGTGAATGTGTTACTGTTGATTTCCCCTTTTATGGCTGTTAGCATTTGCGTTATGTATTGAGGTGCTCCTATGTTGGGTGCATAAATATTTACAATTGTTATATCTTCTTCTTGGATTGATCCCTTGATCATTATGTGGTGTCCTTCTTTGTCTCTTGTAATAGTCTTTATTTTAAACTCTATTTTGTCTGATATGAGAATTGCTACTCTAGCTTTCTTTTGATTTCCATTTGCATGGAATATCTTTTTCCATCCCCTCACTTGCAGTCTCTATGTGTCCGTAGGTCTGAAGTGGGTCATTTGTAGACAGCACATATATGGGTCTTGTTTTTGTATCCATTCAGCCAGTCTATGTCTTTTGGTTGGAGCATTTAATCCATTTACATTAAGGTAATGTTCGATATGTATGTTCCTATTCCCAGTTTCTTAATTGTTTTGGGTTTGTTATTGTAGGTCTTTTCCTTCTCTTGTGTTTCCTGCCTAGAGAAGTTCCTTTAGCATTTGTTGTAAAGCTGGTTTGGTGGTGCTGAATTCTTTTAGCTTTTCCCTGTCTGAAAAGGTTTTAATTTCTCCTTCGAAACTGAATGAGATCCTCGCTGGGTACAGTAATCTTGGTTGTAGGTTTTTCCCTTTTATCACTTTCAATATGTCCTGGCACCCCTTTCTGGCTTGCAGAGTTTCTGCTGAAAGATCAGCTGTTAACCTTATGGGGATTCCTTGTTTGTATTTGTTGCTTTTCCCTTACTGCTTTTAATATTTGTTCTTTGTTTTTAATTTTTGATAGTTTGATTAATATGTGTCTTGGCATTTTTCTCCTTGGATTTATCCTGTAGGGGACTCTCTGCACTTTCTGGACTTGATTGACTATTTCCTTTCCATTTGTTAGGGAAGTTTTCAACTATAATCTCTTTAAATATTTTCTCAGTCCCTTTGTTATTCTCTTCTTTTTCTGGGACCCCTATAATTTGAATGTTGGTGCATTTAATGTTGTCCCAGAGGTGTCTGAGACTGTCCTCAATTCCTTTAATTCTTTTTTCTTTATTCTGCTCTGCGGCCGTTATTTCTACTATTTTGTCTTCCAGGTCACCTTTCCATTCTTCTTCCTCAGTTATTTTGCTAGTGATTCGTTCTAGAGAAATTTTAATTTCATTTATTGTGTTGTTCATCATTGTTTCTTTGCCCTTTAGTTCTTCTAGGTCCTTGTTAAACGTTTCTTCTATTTTCTCCAATCTGTTTCCAAGCTTTTGGATCATCTTTACTATCATTACTCTGAATTCCTTTTCAGGTAGACTGCCTATTTTCTCTTCATTTGTTTGGTCTGGTGAGTTTTTACCTTTCTTCTTCATCTGCTGCGTATTTCTCTGTCTTCTCATTTTGTTTAACTCACTGTGTTTGGGGTCTCCTTTTCACAGGCTGCATGTTTGTATTTCCCATTGTTTTTGGTTTCTGCCCCCAGTGGGTGAGGTTGGTTCAGTGGCTTGTGTTGTCTTCCTGGTGGAGGGGATTGGTGCCTGTGTTCTGGTGGGTGGGGCTGGATCTTGTCTCTCTGATGGGCAGGACCACGTCCAGTGGTGTGTTTTTGGGTGTCTGTGAACTTAGTATGATTTTAGGCAACCTCTCTGCTAATGGGTGAGGTTGTGTTCCTTTGTTGCTAGTTGTTTGGCATGGGGCATCCAGCACTGGTGCTTGCTGGCTGTTGGGTGGAGCTGGGTCTTAGCATTGAGATGGAGATCTCTGCGAGAGCTCTCACTGATTGTAGTTACGTAGCGCTGGGAATTCTCTGGTGGTTCAATGTCCTGAACTCGTCTCTCCCACTCAGAGGCTCAGGCCTGATACCAGGCCAGAGCACCAAGACCCTTTCAGCCACACGGCTCAGAAGAAAAGGGAGAAAAAAAAAGAAAGAAAGAAAGAAAGAAAAATTATTTAAATAATAAAAAAGAAGAGAGTAACCAAACTAATAAACAAATCCACCAATGATAACAAGAGCTAAAAACTAAACTAAGATAAATATAAAAATCAGAAACAAATCAGTCACAGAAAGCAAACTCCAAGTCTACAATTGCTCCCAAAGTCCACCACCTCAATTTTGGGATGATTCATTGTCTATTCAGGCATTCCACGGATGCAGCATACATCAAGTTGATTGTGGGCATTTAGTCTGCTGTTCCTGAGGCTGCACGGAGAGATTTCCCTTTCTCTTCTTTGTTCGCACAGCTCCTGGGGTTCCTGCTTTGGTTTTGGCCCCACCTCTGCCTGTAAGTTGCCCTCGGGCATCTGTTCCCACCCAGACAAGATCGGGTTAAAGCAGAGCGTGATTAGGGTGCTCTTGCTTGCTCAGGCCAGGGTGAGGGAGGGATACGGTAGTCATAATTGTAATGCGGGGCGAGCCTGTAGTGGCAGAGGCTGGCATGACATTGCAACAGCCTGAGACGCGCCGTGTGTTCTCCCAAGGAAGTTGTCCCTGGATCATGGGACCCTGGCAGTGGCGGGCTGCACAGTCTCCCAGGAGGCGAGGTGTGGATAGTGACCTGTGCTTGCACACAGGCTTCTTGGTGGCAGCAGCAGCGTTAGCGTTTCATGCCCGTCTCTGGGGTCCATCCTGATAGCTGGGGCTCGTGCCCTTCTCTGGAGCTCACTTAGGCGGTGCTCTGCCTTCTGTGGGCACACAGGGAAGGAATCCCCTCTCCTTGTGCACCCAGAAAAAATGGTCTCTTGCCTCTTCGGCAGTTCCAGACTTTTTCCTGGACTCCCTCCCAGCTAGCTGCGGCTCACTAGCCCCCTTCAGGCTGTGTTCACGCAGCCATCCCCGGTCCTCTCCCTGGGATCGGACCTCTGTAGCCCGAGCCTCAGCTCCCAGCCCCTGTCTGCCCCAGAGGGTGAGCAGACAAGCCTCTCGGGCTGGTGAGTTCTGGTTGGCACCGATCCTCTGTGCGGGAATCTCTCCGCTTTGCCCTCTGCACCCCTGTTGCTGTGCTCTCCTCCGTGGCTCCGAAGCTTCCCCCATGCCCACACCCTGTCTCCACCAGCGAAGGGGCTTCCTAGTGTATGGAAACTTTTCCTCCTTCACAGCTCCCTCCCAGAGGCACAGGTCCGGTCCCTATTCTTTTGTCTCTGTTATTTCTTTTGCCCTACCCAGGTACGTGGGGAGTTTCTTGCCTTTTGGGAGGTCTGAGGTCTTCTGCCAGCGTTCAGTAGGTGTTCTGTAGGAGTTTTTCCACATGTAGATGTATCTTTGATGTATTTGTGGGGAGGAAGGTGATCTCCACGTCTTACTCCTTCGCCATCTTGAAGGTCCCCCCTTCCCTCTGATTTCTGATAAACCAATTCACTGTTGCTAGCATTCATGCATGCTGATTGTGCCCCCTCCCCCCGCCTTTTTATAATACACACATGTAGGGCAAAGACATCACTCTGGATCCTTGTTACTCAAAGCCAGGTCCATGGACCAGCAGCAGCAGCATCACCAGGCAGCTTGTTAGAAACGCTGACTTTCAGACCCCACGCCAGACTGACAAACCTGAATCTGTAATTGAACAAGATCCCCAAGTGGTTTTTATATTCATTAAATTTGAGAAGCACTGGATTAGAATCCAGGTTTGAACTGAGCATCAGCAATTCCCTAGTAAATTCGAATTTCTGACCTGTTGCCTTGCATAAGCCATTCAACTTCCGTGAGCCTCTGTAAAATAAGGATAACAGTGCCTGCTTGTCTTACCTGGAGGTTTTGTTGTTAGTCTTAAGAAAATAAGCAGTAATAAAATATTTCATAAGCTTATTAACTAATCTAAAAACTTAAAGTGCATATTGTTTCATAATTATAACTTTTTCTAAGAATCGGAATGAAAAGTTTACTTAAATTCTTTTTACCATTTAGAAAACTCTTCAGAATCACATCACTGCTCCCCTTGGGGATTATGAATACCTCCCTCTCAGTTCTGTCAAGATTGAATTAGAGTTATCTGTTTACCCTTCTGCCTCCTCTTGAGATTAACTCCTTGAAAACATTCACATGGAGGCCATATTTGACTCTCCTCCGCTTTCTCTCCTTCCTTCTGTGTGCCCCTCCATCTTCTCCGAGTGCCTGGAACAGAACGGACCCTGCATACGAGCTCGCTGAACCAACAAATAGATACAATACTACTTGATAGCATCACTCTGAAAAACAAAATGCAGCCAGTGCAGTGAGTCCCTGTACCACATGTTTAATAGTGTTGTTAAGAGAATCAAGTGAGACGGGGCATGTGGTGGCCCTATGTGAGCTGTAAAACACTGGGTAAAAAGGAGAGACCATTATTAGGCATATGTGGTCTGACAGGGTCTTACAGATGGTAGTCACCTGTCATGATGAAAATTGTCTTTAGCCAAAGCTGGAATGGTAGTGACTTCAGAGGCTCTTGAGGCAGTGAATTATAAGCTGTTGTTTCTGCTCCATCCTTAGCCAGAGTTTTCATTTGCCATGTCTGTTTGCTCCTGGGCTGTGTGTCTGCTGTTGCGCTGGGGTAGGGCAGCCACCTTGTTAAGCTGGTGTGCACACCCTGCTCTCAGCAGCTGTGGGTGGCCTTCTGGGGTGTTGCGTTTGGTTGGCAAGGGCTCTGTGCCTGTGCCGTATACTTGATGTGTTTGTATGCTGGGTTGCTTCATTAGGAGGCTGGCTCAGATTGTTTCACTAAAAACAATAAAGCCCACACTGGAATAGAACAGAGTTGAATAGACGTTTATCTTTTATACAGGTCAAATCAATGAGTAATTTTCTGGTTTGAAGGCAATATTTAACATTCTGTCTGGGGAAATGCTGTCAACCATGTCCTATCCCAAGCTGGCTTCATTAAAGAGAATGTAAAAAAAAATCTGAAGATTCTTAGACTATACCTTTTTCTTTGCTTAAACATTTCCAGGGAGTAGTTGCTCTCCATGTCTTGATCCTGATGTGCAATCCTCTTAGAAGTGGGCCATGTGCTGCTGACACACACTTGTGCAGGTAAGCTTTCTTTGAGTGCTGTGAAGCAGGAAGGCTGACAGACTCTTTACTTCATCAAATTCAAAGCTGTCTCCCATACTGCATGTCAAAGGCAAGGATGGAAAGATGCTTCCACCTGTCAATAATTGGGGCCTACTGCCCAAAGCAAAGGAGAGAGGTGGGTTGGGGGAGTGGTCCAGGGATGACCAGTGCCTTGTGTTGTCATAAACAGTGGAATAGTCCAGTCGTATCTGACTCCTTTCAATCACTGAGTCGCTTCCAGTTTGCAAGCTAAGAGATCTCAAGCTTCCGTATCTTTTTTAAAAATGTTCAACTTCTATTCTAGCATCCCAAAGTTAATCCATTCACCCAACTTTATCAGTGTACAGACAAAAAAGAGGGGAGGCTCAGAGAGGTCAAGTGACTGGTTCAAAGTCACACAGCTAATACTAGCAGAGCTGGGCTGACATCTTCTGCTGGTGAATTAGCCCCATTGTCCTCATAGAGAAATCACATTCATGGAGCATGGGAGGATGCTTTTATTTCATTGATTGAACCAAAGTTTGAAGGAAATTTGTAGCTGTGGGACCTTGAGGGAGCTACCTAGATATTTTGAAAACCTCTAATCTGAATTATTCTCATCTGTAAAATGGGGATACCTGTATTGTCTACAACAGGTTTTGTGTGTATGAGATGAGATCGTGTACACGAACTCTTAATACACTTTAGGAACACTGTTCAGGAAAAGAGACTCCAAACAGACCCTTCCATTCCTGACATATTAGAATTTTGGGCTGTACAAATACTGAGTTGTTTGTTATTCATCATGTATTAGAAAGTATTCAGGTGTTAAACATAATGCAACTTAGAGAATATGACTCTATGACCTTAAAACTGAAATTTCCTTACGTCGAATATAGTAGCATAAAGAGATTTTAACACTGACTTCAGAAAAATTTTAAAACTGTTTTCAAAGAAAGGTCCGATGCAGCAACCCTCTCTAACTGGGTAAATTGCGAATATGGGTACAGGCTGTTGTTTTTTCTCTAGGGACCAAAGAGCTCATTCAAATGATTTCATGGGAATCCGTTCTTTATGGCCCGTTTCCATGGGCACTAGCTAAACCTTGTGCAGGACGACACGCTGTAGGGCCAAGCACCAAAGAAGGCAGCCCAGTGTCATCGAAGCCAATGCTGTCCTGCCTCCCTGGCCAGCGCACGGACTTGCTAAAGCCACTGGATTTGCCAGTGCTCTGATTTCTGGGCCTTTTCTGGAGCTCAGCGGTTCGCTCGGAGCAGTTTACACAGTTAGCTGTAGATGGCGATGTGCACCAAGCACCTCCACAGAGCCAGTGGGGGCGGGAGGTGGCGCATCCAGCTGTGGCCTGCTGAGGCTCAACTCTGTGGATCCTGTTTTAAGTTCCTCGTTGGTCGTAACCCAGCAGTTCCCCTCCTGGGCCCCCTGCTTACCCATCATCCTCCCCCGCTACAAGCCGAGAAGGACAGCTCTCTCCCCTACCTCCCCCCCACTCGCCTTTTCTTTGCAGCAGTCTGTGATTAATAGCAGCGCCGGCGAACAGCTGAGAGGGAGAAGGTACTTGCGTAATGGAACGGCAGATAGATTAAATGCAACTGGGTGCCGAACCTCTTTAGCGAGAGCATCCTTGCAATTTTCTTTTCCCTTCCCTCCCACAGTGGCCCACTCCTCAGAGCGGAGGCAGGCACAGCGACTTCATTAATCAAGGCGCTTTGCAGGCGCCGATGAATTTTAACAGCAAATTGTCACTTACAATCCTTTGCCGTCCCATGTATCCCTGAGCACTGGTTATTTCATTGTCACCAATTAATCAAGGCAGCCACAAAAGCCACCCTAGAGTTTATTAGCAGAAAACAGGTTGTCTGTTCCCCAGTGACAAGCTTTTTCTGTTACTTCAAATGTGAAGAGTACCTTTGCTTTAGTTTTTTGGTTGAGGACCAACACCCGCGTTGCTTATATTCCTTATCTTTCTAAGATGATCATTTATCAGACTGTCCCCAAATCTTATTATGTTCCTTGCTGTGAGGACTGGAGCACCTTAAATGGAAGGTTGACAGGAACAAACCTGAGACAAGATACTTTTTACCTATAACGGTTCTCAGGAAACCTGGATGCATGTTAGAATTATTTAGCGAGCTTTTCAAAAAAACACCCATACTCTTGGGCCACATTAAAAGCAAATTTATGACAGATAAAATACGGGGACAGGCTGGGCATGGATATTTTAAAATTTCCTCAAGTAATTTGCAGTCTGACAACTCTTGAAAAAATTCCTTGCTCCCTTGGAGTTGATATGTTTATCTATAAAACAAGAAATTTAGATCAGAGATTTTCATAGTAAGACCATAATCCTCTTTAATTTTCAACATAGATATTTTGAGAAGCTGCACTGGATGAAGCAGTTACATGTATATGGAGTTTCAGAGCTGCTTTAGTGAGGTTACTTGTCCCTTTCCTCGTCAGCTTTCCCCAAAACAGAACAACTTTGTGGCCAGGTATTTGCATAATGCATTTATTCTCTTCTTCTGTTTATTCATTCATTGTTTTAACAAACATTTATTGAACATTTGCCTCTGAACCAGATTAAATCTCTGCCATGATGGATCTTAAAATTCAACAGATACACAAATTACATTTTGTTACAGTCATGATAAGTGCTATGAAGGAAATAGGCAGGGTGCTGTGAGAGCATTTGATGGAGAGACTGAATCTAACTTGTGAGTCAGAGAAGGCTCCCCAGGAAGTGGCATTTACTGTGAGACCTGAGAGATCGGAGTTAGTTGATAGGCATGGGGCTGGAATGAGGAGAGGGAGAGGGTTATGGGCGAAGGAATAATCTGTGCAAAAGGACAGTGGGAAGAAGGTTTATTATAGGTATTGAAAGGAAGTCTAGGGGGAGAATGTGAAGTTTGAGGCTAAGAGGGAGCGAGGGGCCAGGTTATGTGGGGCTTTGTAGGTCATTTTTGGGATTTTATTTGAAAGTTAAAGGGAAGCTATTACATAATTTTAAGAAGAGGAATTAAATACTTAGACTATACGTTTAAAGATATTGCTTTAGGAGAAGAATTTCCAGAGTGGCAAGGTAAGAACATCAAAAACACACTCCTTTATAAAAACAATAGTGGCAAGAATTGAAAAAATCAGCTTTTTCAGAACTCTAGAAATTAACCAAAGGCTTGCAAAACTTTAAGACTGTTTTATTAAGAAAAATAGTTGAAACAGTAAGAACAATGAATTTGTGGTGTTTTAACTTGCTGTATTGCTATCTCCGGCTCCCCACCTCTCCAGTAGTTTTGAAAAGTAACAGCCTTGCACCGTGGTAGCTATGAAATCCAGAAGGCTAACAGCCACTGGAAGGGGCGTCAAGGTTATGGAGCTTCTCAAAAAGCCTTACCCTCAGTTGTCAATATTTGACCTGCCTGGCAGCTCCCTGGAAAAACTGATTCACAGGGCTTGTTTTCTTTTGATCTGACTCAGAGATCACTCAGTGTGAAAAGCCCCTTTTTCCAGGGCATCTGCTGACAATCACAGGCATTTGTTTAACACCACAACTGCCCAAGGCAGTTTTGCAAGAGACTGACCAAAAAAAAAAGAAAGAAAAAAGTCTGGAAATAAGATGTCTATAGGGGCTTTGAAAAGCTCTAACATATTCCTGGGGATTTAGAAGGCCATGCACATGTACAGGCCAGTGCACATACCCAAAAAAGACCTAAGAAGGCCCTTTCACCTCTGCTGACCTTAAGGGTCTGTGCAAGCAGGAAATAAAGGCTGACGCAGATTTGTAAACTTTTGGAATGTGGAAGATGTGCCCTACCACACAAACAGAGCCCCATAGCAAAGAGTGAGGGACTTCCTGGTTCAAGGCATTTAAGAAAATCTCTGTCCAATCATTAGCTGACCACTGAGATATAATTAAGCAGAGACTTCAGTCAGTGGTTAGACATAACAAGGAATACAGAGTTTGCAGAGTTTGACCAAGAAATTCACTAAATGAACAGTAGCAAAAGCAGCAACGGCAACACAAAAACCCTGCATGAGTGGGGGTTCTGATTTCCAGAGTTGCCACAATATACTTATTTATATGCCAAATTATTTATAATGACCAATTTTGAACAAAAAAATTTAGAAGACATGTAAAGAAACAGGGAAGTGTGGCCTATACACAAGGAAAAAAAGCAGTCAATAAGAACTGTCCCTGAGGAAGTCCAGATATTAGGCTTATTACAAAGCCTGTAAACCAGCTATTATGAATATGTTCGAAGAACCAAAGGAAACCATGTCTAATGAATTAAAGAAAAGTATAAGAACAATGATAGAAATGGCTTCTACAAGAGACACATTTTAAATTCAAACAGAAAAGTAGGTTGGAATGTAACACAACGGAAAAAAATATGTCATCACAGTAACACAGTAAGTGGCAGAAATAATATTGAACAAAATAGATATTATGATAAAAATGGTTACTAAGGATTAAGAAGGACATTTTATAACAGTAACAGGGTCAATTCATCAGAACAACAAATATTGTAAATATATATGTCCCTAACAACAAAACCCCAAAATACATGAAGAAAAAATTGACACAATTGAAAGGAAAAAAAAGTTCATTTTTTGAAAAGATCAACAAGGTTGACAAAACTTTAGCCAAACTGAACAAGGGAAAATGAAGAAATAATAAATGGAGAATTAAATACCACACTTTTAGTAATGGATATAACAAGTAGGCAGAAGATCAACAAGGAAATAGAAGACTCATAAAACACTATAACCTGAATGTACCTAACAGATATTTATAGAAGACTCCACCTAACGACAACAGAATACACATTGCTCTCAAGTGCATAAGGTAAATTCTCCAGGATAAACAATGTGTTAGACCATAATACAAATATCAATAAATGTAAAAGGATTGAAACCATAACAAGTAAAATCACAAAGGAATGAAATCAAAAAGAAATCTTGAAAATTCACAAGTATGTGAATACTTCACACACTCTTCCAAAAATAGAAGAGGAGGGAACACTTTGTAACTCATTCTATGAGGCCAGTATTACCTTGATATCAAAACACAACAAAGACATCACAAGAGAAGAAAACTACAGGTCAATATCTCTTTTAAATGTAGATGCAAAAATCCTTTGAAAAATGCTAGAAAACCAAATCAAGCAACATACATAAAACAAAATTTTTACCACACCATGTAGGATTTATCCTAGGAATAAAAGGTAGTTTAACATCTAAAAACTAATTAATGTAATACACTATACAAATAGAATAAAAGACAAAAACCATATGATCATATCAGTAAATGCAGAAAAAGCAATAAAAAAATTCATGAAGAAAAAGCTCAATCAACTAGGAAAAGAAAGGACTTTCTTCAACACAATAAAGGGCAACTGTAAAACACCTACAGCTAACATCATACTTAATAGTAAAAGGTTGTTTCCCCCTAAAATCAGGAGCAACACAGTGATGTACATTCTCATCACATGTAATCATCACTGCACTGGAGATTCTAGTCAGAGCAATTAATAAAATGAAATAAAACAAATCCCAAAGAAAAAGAAAGAAGTAAAACTATCCTTAGTCACAGATGACATGCAGTTGTACATAGAGAATCCTAAGAAATCCACTAAAAACTATTAAAACTAATAAATGAGTTCAGAAAGATTAGAAGATACAGGCTCAATATACAGAAATTAATTGCAATTTTGTACACTAGCTATAAAAAATTTAACATGAAATTAATTCCCCTTTACAATAGCATCAAAAAGAATAAAATCCTTAGGAACAAATTTCACACACACTATAAATGAAAAATATATACTCTGAAACCTACAAAAAAGAGTGTTAAAAGAAATTAAAGATGACCTAAATTAATGTAAAGACATCCTGTGTTCAGGGATAAGAAGAATTAGTATGGTTAAGATGGCAGTAGTCTCCAAATTGATCTATAGATTCAATGCAATCCATATGAAAAATCCCAGCCAGCTTTCATGTAGAAATTAATAAGCTGATCCTAAAATTCACGTAAGATACCCAGAATAGCTAAAAAAAAAAAAAAAAAAAAAAATTGGAAAAAGAACAAACTTTGAGGACTTACACTTCCCAGTTTGAAAACTTACTAAAAAGTGACAGAACACAAAACTGTGTGGTACTTGTATAAGGGTAGACATGTAGATCAGTGAAGTAGACTTGAGAGTCCAGAAATAAATCTTTATGGTCAACTGATTTTTGACAAGGGTGCCAAGACCATGTTAAGAGAAAAGAAGTGTCTTTTGAACAAATGGTGCAGAAACAATTGGATAATCACATACAAAAGGATGAAGTGCATCCCTGTGTTATACTCTATTCAAAAATTAATTAAAAATGGATTATAGAGCTAAATATGAACTAGAAGTATAAAACTCTTAGAAGAAAACATAGAAGTAGCTCCTCATGCCCTTTGATAGGCAACAGTTTCTTAATTCTGACACCAAAAGCACAAGTGACAAGAAAGCAAATAGACAAATCAGATTTCATAAAAATTAAAAAAACTATTTACCTCAAAGGACAGCACTGAGGAAGTGAAAAGACAAAATATTTGAAAATCATGTATCTGATAAGGGACACTGATCCAGAATACATAGAAATATTTATAACTCAACAATAAAGACAACCCAACTACAAAATGGGCAACAATTCAAATAGACATTTCTATAGAGAATATATACACATGGTCAGTAAGCTCATAAAAGATGGTCAACATCGTCAGTCATTAGAGAAATACATAAATTAAATGTACAGTGAGATATCACACCCACTGAGATGGCTAAAACCAAAAAGTCAGATGATAAGAAGTGTTGACAAGACCATGAGAAAATTGGAATTATCATACATTTTTGATGGCATTGGAAAATGGTGCTGCCACTTTGGAAAACAGCTTGACGGTTCCTCACAATGTTAAGAAAGTTATATCAGTGTGAAATTCCACTTTTAGGTACATACCTAAGATAAATAAAAACGTATGCCACACAAAAACTTGTAGATGAATGTCATAGCACCATTATATATAATAGTAAAAAAGTGGAAACATCCTAAATATCTCTAAACTGGTCAATGGAACTGTGGTTTATCCATACAAGAGAATATTATTTTGACAATAAAAAGGAGTGAAGTACTGATATACAGTAAAATATGGAGGAACCTTGAAAATAATATTTTAAGAAGCCAGTCACAGGTGACCGCATATTATATGATTCCATTCAGTTCAGAATAAGCAAGTCTATAGAGATAGGAAGTGGGTGAATAGTTTCCAGGGCTGTGTCAGGGGGCGATGGGGAATGGCTGCTAATGGGTATGTGGTTTCTTTTGGGAGTAATGTCAATGTCCTAAAATTAGATGGTGGTGATATTTGCACATCTCTGTGAGTATATTAAAAACATGTGAGTTGTACAATTTGAATCAGCTGATGGTATAGGGATATCTCAAAGATGTTATCAAAAGTATTACTTTACATACTTCATGGATGTATTTGAGGCGAGAGTGTACATACTAAGAGCCAATTTAGAGACAAAATTGCAGCAATTCAGGATGAGCGATGATGGTGGCCAGGACTAGGGTGATAGCAGTAGAAGTCTATAGACTTGGAAAAGTGGCAGATTTGAAAAGTATTTAGGTGGGATATATAATATCAAGAATACTAACATTGTAGATCTTTTAAAATTTTCTGGCTTTGTGCTAGATTCTTTGTGAATACCAATTCATAATCCTCCCAACAACCCTTTGTGGTAGATTCTATTTTAAACTGCATTTTACTATTGGGGAAGCTGATATACATAGAGATGAAGTCAGTCTAGGCTTAGTACCTCTGTGTAAAGAAGTTAATAAAATATTGGTATTATCTATTAATGGAGCATAGTTTTAGGAAATGTCAGATGACCCTGCTCTCAACTTGGAGGCTGCTTAGCTAGTTAATCATTTCATGCTGTTTCACCTTGGTACTTTAGTGCCTTCTAAATATATACTCTTAGCTAATGTCTCTTAGATTTATGCCCTCCATAATAATAGATCAGTAGTAAGCCCACAGTCTGGGACTAAGCCCACAATCTGGGACTAAGCCCACTTCCCCAATGGAAAGGATCAAGAGAAAAACTCCAGAGACTCACTGAACTCTTGACTTCACAATACTCTCAACTTACCACGCTGTATGCTTTCAATTGACCAGCACTGATTTCATCATACACCTTATCATTTATGTCAATCATAACAAGAAGCGCCAAACAACCTGGTTACTCCTTACCTCCCTGTTCTTTTTACTCGAAGGCTCTGCATATCCTTTTTTTCCCCCCTAGCTCTCCACCTTCCCTAACTGCTGAATCTTTTCCACTATCACATTGGGAATTTGTGGTCTATCATCAGCAAAACCCCTATTTCTAAAACCTCTTCTTGGAGTATTTTCTTACTTTGAATAAAACCTAGTTTCTCATCTCTTCTTTCTCTCTACTCTCTTTTTAATGATTTCATCCAGAATTATATCAACGATTCTATACTCATGACTCAAATTTATATATTTATTCAAGACCTCTTTTCCAAAGTCTAGATGTCTGTATCTCTCTATCTTTGTGTCTCCCTCTTTCTCTGTTTCTCTGTCTCCTCTGCTTCCAATATTCTCTGAGCCATTATTATCTCTGTCTTCCAAAGTAGTCTCACTACATTTTTGCTTTGTCCCTTACACTCTATTCACGTGACTGCTGAAGAGATCCTTTAAAAACTTAAGTTAAATCTTGTCACTTCCCTACTCAAATCCTGCGTTGATTCCCCATTTCAACCAACGTGTAAGTCATTGCTTGTAATAGCTTTCTACCAATCTATAACCTTTCCGACTTCATTACCTCTCACTCTTCATCTTGGTCATTCCCCTCTCTGTAAAAACTCAGAGTACAACTCTGACCCAGGACACATACATCTGCCCAGAACTGTCTTCCCTTAAATATCTATGTATCTCACTAATTCAGTTTCTTCAGACATTTTAACATTTTTGTTTTTGTATGGAATATCAGGTTTCCTTGCTATAATTTTCTTCTTTGCGTTGTAGATTCTCTTCATTTTACGGCTTTTAAAAAAATCTTCCTGTTCTTTTTAATTTTATATTGAACTCTATCTGACCACTGCCTGTGTTCTTTCTTCTAACGGTATTGGGTCTTCTGGACTCTGCCTTTCTCCCTGCTCATCTCAGTTTAATCCAGATTAATGGATTAGTTACCTATGGTTTAGATATCTTCTGTGTATCAGTCTCTGTCTTAGATTCTGGGGAACTTTCCAAAGGAAACAAAACATGTGATCCATATTTGTTAAGATAACATATTTGTTATTGTAAATGATATCAAACCCAAAGGAAGGTTGAATAATCAGTTGATTGTATAGGGCAGTTCAGAAACAACTTAACTAGGGACTCCAGTACCATCAATCCTCTCTTCATCTATTACATTTACTATTCTTGGGAATTTTGCTTCATTTTCTTTCCCTGCAGTTTTGCTTTATTCACATGGTAGGAAACCTAGTTTTTGACAACTCACAAATTTTATGTTTTATAGTTTTATCACTGAAAGGAGACTATTTTGCTGTTCTTTCTGGCCCAAATACTATATGCACCCAGAGGAAGGGTCTCATCATCCTAGCCAGGGTCTGCTGCTTACGTGTGTGCAAAATGTGGTAGGATGGTATTGTACAAAAATTGCTGCTTCCGTGGAAGCCAAGTGGATGGGAGCTTGCATTTCCCATAAAAGCAGGTGCTGTTTAGATGAATCAATATATCCTCTACCTGAACCCTATAATCTCAGAGTTTGTGTTGGCAGAGAAATACCAAATGGTAATTGACAGAAATATACATTTAGAGGAAAGTTTATATTCAATCAAACTGCATGGAAGGGTTGATTTAAGAAAATGAAGCAACTATGAGCTGATGGCATCAATCTGAAGAGTTTGGGGAGGTTAATATTAAACCAGTGTCATGTACAGTTGAATTTTAGAAAGATTAAGGGACCCAGGATTATTTACTCCAGTTATTCCCATAACTGGAGTGTCTGGGCCCTTCAGAATCTTGGAAACGGAGAGAGAGTTTTCTGTGAACTATGTTTTAAACATATTTTTTCTATTAAATTTCTCTCCCATGGTACAAAACAACAGCAACAACATCAACAAAAAAGCTTTATTTACTGAAACTGCAGATATAACACGAAGCTGCAAATAAACAAAATCTTCCCCTACCCCATCTTCATTGCCTCCCCCATCACATTATGTAATTATATAGAGACACCTGGGGATTATTTCTCTTGAAAAAAAACAGTATCATATTTTACATGTTACTTTGAAAATTTATTTTCTCTCTTAATAACCATCCCTTCAAGTCAGTAACTGTAACTCTAAAGCATTGTATTTCAAGGAGCTGCTTAAGTTTTCACAGCCATAAAGTACCACACTTTATTTAACCGTTCATTTATTGATGTTACTCGTATTCTTTCCAGTTTTTCTCTTTTGATGATTCAATAAAACTTCCCTTAATACTTTGGCTTGACAACTTGTAGTTTTATTTCAACACCACAGAGTCCTAAAACTGTTATTTCTCTATCAAAGGTTATATCTATTTTAAATTTTAATGGCTATCACTAGATAATTTACCAAGAAGTTGTAGGAGTTCATTTTCAAACCAGAAATATATATATAAGAATAGCCATTTCTCCATGTCTTCAAAGATGTGATATTGTGTTCCATTTTAAGTATGGAAATATAATTTCATTATTTACTTGCTTTGTTCTGATGACTATTGCAGTTGAATATATTATTATATGTTTATTGCCTGTTGAAAGTTTTCTTTTGTGAATTGCAAATACATACTCTTATCAGCTGTCCATTGATTTATCATTTTTCTGATCAATTTGGATGGGTTATTTGTATATTATGTAGTGATAATTATTTCTCTGTTACATATGTTGCAAATTTTCTCTAGCTTAATATATGTGGATGTGACTTTTTGTTATTTTTTCTATAAACACAAGCACACATAGTTTGCCATTATATATATACCCATATTTATCTATCTATAGATATACTTTTCCTTTATAACATTTGAGTTTTTGTGTTTTGAAAACTCTAGCAAGAAGATCCCACATAGCTTATTAGAAGCGCTCATTTTGAGAGTACAAATACGATTTTGATGAATAAAATATTATGAAGTGAGATAGCTGCTTAATAAATGGTGTTTTCTTAGTAGTGTTCATCTTTCAAAATACGGAGATTATGATGACTTCAACAAAAGATGTTTGCAAGTTTCTGGTCTAATACAAGTGACCCATTTTTAAAGCAAAAAAGATAGAATAGTGAAATGGCTTGTATCTGTCTCTGTTTTTGAAGATGAGCAAATTTAATGAATTTGTGAAGTAAAATATCTGAAAATACATTTAATGAGAAGATGAAACTGGCTACGTATACCTTCCAACTGACTTTTGCCTTGTTACATACTTCTTTTGACTGACTCCTACGTTGCTTTACAGAAAAGAGCTAGCCCAACAAAGTAGTAGTGGGGAGGGTTAATCCTTTAAGGGCACACTTGCATTAACCCAGATATAGCCAACCTTAAGAGCAGATAAGATTTCTCTTAATCCACACTGTTATCACCGTAACAATGTAGCCTAATGATAAGACAACAGCATTGCAATTAAGAGAAAGACTGCATAACGTGAACCAAGAAACTAACTTGACAACACCTTCCAGATTTCTGGCAATGAGGACATGAGTGTTATAGGGATGATCCAGAGGAAGGGAAGACAACTTATTTGAACAGCAGAAGTAAAAATCCCAGACCTTAAAAGACACAGTGCTTAGCTATAAAGTCATACATTTAAAGCACAACAGTACTAACAGAGTATTTTTGAAACTTTATCGCTCTTGTCATCTTTGACAGGACCTATCACTATGAGCAAGTCAACAGGGCCTGCTTCCCTTGCCAGCATCCTGAATGTTTGAATCAGGTTTCTAAGAGTTCCTTATCTACCGGCTGCAAGTGTAAGAACAGCTCAGCATGTCCCAGTGGAACAGTCTTAAGATTTGAGTTCAATAGGAAGCAGAGCTTGAAATAAGATCTAAGCCTCTCAAATCAGTCCAACACTAATGATCAATCTCAAAAGGATCTGGAGGCTGCTCAAAATTTCACCTGAATTATGAGTTACTTCCCTATAACGCATCGCTTCCTTGGTGTGATCTACTTGATGCACTCATATAATTGTCAGAGACACCATTTTCAGCAATGGTCCATGAGTTCAGTCTTTTCCATGTTGAGAGGGCATTTTTATCTTATGCTACTTACTGGGTTTGCTATGGTTGTTTTGTCAGAATCCAAATCCAAAGTTGTGATGTTGAGGAAATTTAAGCTGGTAATATAATTTTTTTCCCACTAAGGATTACATGTCTCTCAAATTTGTCCCTATGTCTCCACACTATCTCTTCAGAGCCTCCAAGAATCTCTGTTTCAGAGCTTCCATTATCTCTCACCTATATCACTTCAATAGTCTAAATATTCTCCTGGTCTTCTGTCTCATGCCCCTGTTACTTTTCTCCGAAGTGCAGCCAGATCCATGTTTCTAAAATATAAGTCTCATCATGCTTAAAATCCTTCAAGAGTCTCCCATGCACACCTTTTAACACTGTTTGAACACTTTGGGGTGGTGTTCTGTAATAGAGTCTAACTCCATTTTTTGCTTTTGGACTTCTAATAAGCTTTAAGCCTCATCCCTCCCTCTTCTCCTTCTGCTTCTATCTGGTCACGTTTATAAGAAAGCCTGGGTGCTACCTCCTTCGGTGATATAAGATTCAATCCGTGTAAGCCCCTATCCACATGCGAGAATCTTTACTCCAGTCCTGCATCCTAACCACAATGAAAACCCCAAGCAGGTCTCCTTACCTTGGTCTCTCAAGCCATTTTGGACCAGCTTGGGAAGCCTTCTCTGTTCTCCCTCAGAAGTCTCATTATATCATTAATAAACATTTTCATACCCATTTGGGGTGTGTGGAATCATCAGTCTTGACATCTGAACCACATTTTGGTTGGGGGGTCTATCCTACTTATCAGCATGACTACAACATATACCAGGCTTTCCTATCTAGTACTAGCCTACTTTTCTACATTTTCATTCAGCAAATACTTATTGAGGATCTCCTATATGTCATGTACTCTCTAGGCATTTGGGAGATGGTAGAAAACAACATAAATAAGATGTTGTGTTCTAGCACAGTAAAACAAATAATAAGTAAACAAATTAATAAATGAATCTATGTGGCGATAATTGTTATATCAATAATAAAGAAGAGGGTGATGTGACATAATCTGGGCAGACAGTATTAGATTGAATTGTTAGGTAAGGATTCATTGAGAAGGTGATGAGACCTGAACAGTACGAGCAAGAAATTCTCACCCATACAAATATTTAGGATAGTCATTCCAGGGAAGGAAAATAATAAGTATAAAGTCCCTATGGTGTGAAAGAAAGGATATGTTGTGTTTCAGAAATAGAGTAAAGGCTATGTATTCTGAACATAGTGAACAAGGGAAAGAAAAGCAAGAGGAAGGGACGAGATCACAGAGTCTGGTGGGTCATGTCAAGGATTATGAATTTTATTCTAAGTTCAGTGGAAAGCCAATGAAGGGTTTGAGCATGATCTGATTTGCTTTTTAACCAATAATCCTGGCTGCTGAGAGGAGAATAAATTGCACCGAGTAAGAGTGGAGACAGAGAACAATTAATATGCTAAGGAAAATAACTCAGGTAAGAGATGATGGAGGTTTGGACAACGGTAATAGTATTAGGGAAGAGAAGTGGTAGATTTGGAATATATTTAGCAAGTAGAATAAAGAAGGATTACTATTTTATTGATAAAGGTGGAAGGCATCCTGTCCCTGGGCCTATGGAACATCATGCAGTTCCTGAACACCCCTCTTCTATGATTTATACCTGATGTGCCCTGTAAAGGTTACACGGCTGCGCTGAGAACCCTTACTTGCCTGGCCCTGTCGTGTTGGGCTCGCACAGAAGCCTGTGAATACTTTTATCACAGCACATATCAGGACATATTGTAATTGTTGTTTCCCTCTCTCTAAATAGGAGGTTAACACAGTGGTGAACACAGTGCTTGACAGTGTCGGCATTTAATAAATCTCTGTCGAATAAATAAGTGAGAGCATGCCTTATGAGCCACTGCCATGGAGGGGTATATATAAGGCCTTTGAGCCTTGCACCAGTCCTATAGCATTTGATGAGTATTGCCAAAGGCCTGGGACCCCTCTGGAGGATTTCTTTTCATTACTCCAGGAATTCTCAAGAAGAATGATCAGAACATCTTAAATGGTAATGATCTGGAAAAGGGAAAGGGGCTTACAAATTGGAAAATGAAAATAGTAACCTCAGATGCTACAAAATTAGCTGAAAAGGCAAACTAATCAGAGGGAGAAAAGCAAGTCATCCCAAGAGAAAAATTAAATTCATCTGAGTACAGGTCAAGTCCTATTTTTTAATACAGTAATCTTGCAGAGTGTGATTTAATTTCCAAAAATTACTTTTTAAACTCTGATGTCCTATTATTTCAAGGTGTATTTCATACTACAAGAGTCCCACAGGAAAAAAAAAAACAGATTTTTGAATAATATGGTAATGGAAAGTTACACAGAACTGGTAAATATTTCTGATTCAGGTCTTATCTTTGCCTTGCTCTGTTGAGTAAGGGGGTCTCTGGGACTCAGTCTCCTCATGCATCAAAGAAAAGTAATATAGAAGTAATATTTGACATTCTTTCCAACTCTAATATTCCATAGATTTTAGACGTTCATTGTTTTAGAATTTGTCTTATTGGTTTGGTGATACTGCAATAAGGAGCAGAGAACCATAATTCCACTTAAGATATATATAAAATATTGGTATAAATATAGTAAGTATAGAAATGTAATAATTGGATTTCTGGCGAGAACATAGACATTGAAATATATCAGCTGAATAGTCGCTGTTCTTTGCATGAATGTTACCTTGAATTTGTGACTAACATTTTTACAGTTAATGAAGTGCTTCCATATCCATCATTTAAGTGTATTATCAAAACCAACACCATACATAAAAATAAACTCAAAATGGATTAAAGACCGAAATGTAAGGACAGGCACTATCAAACTCTTAGAGGAAAACATAGGTAGAACACTGTATGACGTAAATCACAGCAAGATCCTTTTGGACCCACCCCCTAGAGAAATGGAAATAAAAACAAAAATAAACAAATGGGACCTAATAAAACTTAAAAGCTTTTGCACAGCAAAGGAAACCATAAACAAGACGAAAAGACAACCCTCAGAATGGGAGAAAATATTTGCAAATGAAGCAACTGACAAAGGATTAATCTCCAAAATATACTAACAGCTCATGCAGCTCAATATCAAAAAAACAAACAACCCAATCCAAAAATGGGCAGGAGACCTAAATAGACATTTCTCAAAGAAGATATACAGATTGCCAACGAACACATGAAAGGATGCTCAACATCACTAATCCTTAGAGAAATGCAAATCAAAATCACAGTGAGGTATCACCTCACACCAGTCAGAATGGCCATCATCAAAAAATCTACAAACAATAAATGCTGGAGAGGGTGTGGAGAAAAGGGAACCCTCTTGCACTGTTAGTGGGAATGTAAATTGATACAGCCACTATGGAGAACAGTATGGAGGGTCCTTACAAAACTAAAAATAGAACTACCATACAACCCAGCAGTCCCACTACTGGGCTCTCCCTGGTCTGAGAGCTAAGATCTTACCACATGCCTCGCAGCCAAAAAACCAAAACATAAAATAGAAGCAATATTGTAACAAATTCAAAAAAGACTTAAGAAAAAAAGAAATTCAAATAAGAAAAAAGAATGAATGTGTTCTGTATAGCCCTAACAGAATGTGACCTAACGCGTATGTTGATGGTGTGTAAACGAGGGTTTAAGAGTTGAAAAGAGTAATAGTGTTTGCCCCATGCAGTTGTAGGAGGCTTATTGCACATAGGAAAGCTAAAAATAAGGATCTTACCTGAAATCATGGAAAGAGGTAGTTATCTTTTGTCTTGGGATATGAGGAATATAGGTACAAAGAGTAAAAGTATAATGATATATTTTCCAGAACAAGTATGAATAACACATGTAACTAAAAGAAAAAGTAGCTTTTGGATTTTGATGACACCAATTAATACCATACGGTTAACATGTTTAATTTCAATATTTCTCCTTTCCCCTTGGATGAAGGAACCATATATCCTCTTTCCAATGCCTTAACCCATTCCCCAAGCCCAGCACAGTGCTTTGTTGCTAGTGAGAATTCCTCACTAGATGTATATTGAGTATTGCCATGTTCTATTGTTTCTCATCATTAAATCTGTTTATCAGCACATTCACACAAAATTAGAAAGAAACAACAACAAAAGGATTCCTACCTGGTTTTCTTCCCAGGAAAAAGGAATGACACTAATGAGATACTTTTCAAGGGTAAAAATTAACTGGCAAAAAATCTGTTCTGTGTCTCTCTAGGCACAGTATAGTTATCAGCCCTGAGAGGAATGACACTCAGTTTTGTGTAGATGGTGGAATCTGAAATCGCAACTGTTGACAAGTTTGGGGAAATTAGATGCTTATGAGCAGACTTCACTTTTCGACCCACAAATGTAAGCTAGATGGGAGATGGTGAATGAAATCTTTCAAGGTGGGAAAGTTATACCATAGACTGAGGTGAGCTTAGCAATTTATACCTGTTTAGGAAGAGTCACTTTCATTTCAACCATCAGATTCATGTGCAAAAAATAAGTTTATATTCCAGTGGTAGTCAGAGATGGCATTCACAAATACAACCTACCCCTGTGGATGTTCCTGTGCAGTCAGCTGCATGTGCACGAGTGTATACACACACACACACACACTCACACACATACACAAATTATGTATTGAAATATGTGCTTTGTTTTTGGTGAGAAAATTTATAGCTTCTATTGGATTCTCAAAGGGCTGTCGCCCATATAAAGAGCCGTTATTCTTCCATGATTTTTTCCCACTTAATAAGATATATGAAAATTCAAGTAAATGATAGTTGACATAATGAATGGGATAACCTTGAATAAATTTTAAATATTTCACTCCTATGAAGTTTTAGCTATTCCTCATAAAAGACCTCAACGTTGATTGTTAGCCCCCAGTTTGTAGCTACTAAGGTTGAGAATCCCTGCTCTAGGAAGCTACACAGAATCAGAGAAGCACAGACTTTCAGAGTTGACTCCCAGAATTCATTTATTATAAGTAATTTTAAAATTCATTTTCTGTAAAAAACACAGCACAACCCTCTTCCCAAATAAAATATGCAAAAATCCCAAATGTATAAAACACGCAGCAAAGAAACCGCTTTGACTGGAGTCTGTGCCCTTGAATTGTTCCTGTTCAGCCTCCTCCCCACTCTCCACAGCACAGCTAGAGAAGCTCCCAAAGTTTTAGTTCCTTTATTGTCAGTTATTTTCTACGTTCTCTGTTGTAATTATTTCAGTGTTTTGCTAGTGAATTTCAAAGTATGAATTACGTCATGTAGCTTCTTAAGAAAGAGTTAGAAACTGAAGGTCTTGGTTGACTCCCTGTTAAGTTAAAGTAATTAAAGTAATTATGGTGATGATGATACTAATGCCAATGATGATAATAACCATGATGGTGATAATGGTAATACATACGCACAGGGTTGTCATGAGGTTTACATGAAAGAGTGCTCATGACGGGTCACTTTCTTAATAACCTAAATCCACTCCTGATAACCCTGCCTTTAGCTGAAAACTATTAAATACAAATACAGTTCTATTAATTTTAATGGGAAAGTTATGATGCTTTTGGTTCCAACCTAAGGCAATTTTCAAAAAGAGAAGAATATATCAATTGCATAATGAAAAAAAGTAATAACTATTTGGAAGTAAATTAACATGATTTGTAGGTAAAATTTAATGTAACAGAGATTTTCTTTCTCACTGAAGGAGTAAGGGAAAGGTGAATGCGTAATAGATAGTTGTAAAAGGAAGTGCAAAGAGTTGTTCATTATATTTGTTTATTTATATTTCGGCTTTATTGAGGTGTAACTGACATACAATATAGTAAGAAATTTGAAGTGCACGTTGTGATGATTTGATATACATTTTCAAAGGATTCCCCCATCTAGTTAATTAACATATGCTTCACCTCACATAGTTTTTTCTTTTTCTTTTGGTGAGAATATTTAATTTACACTCAGTAAATTTCAATTATACAATACAGTGTTATCAACTATACTCACGTGTTTTACATTAGCTCCTCAGTCCTTATTCATCCTATAGCTGAAAGTTTGTACCCTTTTATCAGTCTCTCACTATTTCCCCCACTCCTCAGTCCCTGACAACTACTTTACTCTGTGTTTTTATGAGTTTGACATTTTTTTAAAGATTCCACACATAAGCGATACAATGTAGTATTTTGTCTTTCTCTGTCTGGCTTATTTCATTTAGCATAATGCCCTCAAATTCCATCCATGTTGTTGCAAGTGGCAGGATTTCCTTCTTTCTCATGGCTGAGTTATATTTATATATAACTAAATATATATAAATAATATAAATATGTAGATAGATACACAGTTACATAGATATATAGAGATATGTACCTCATATCTTCCTTATCCATTCATCCATTGATACACACTTAGGTTGCTTCTGTAACTTGGCTGTTGTGAATAATGCTGCAGTGAACATGGGGGTTCAGATATCTCTTCAATATCCTGTTTTCATTTCCTTTGGAGATATATATATCTCCAAATACATTATTTTAAACCTGTTTTCTTCAACAAATTTTTATTCTTTTGGGGCTTTTGGTGACTTTGCCCTCAAGCTACACTTAAGTTTATAGCACAATATCAAACCCTTTGATACAAAAATAAAAGCTACAACAATGGTACATTGAAACACATGAGAACAACATACATGTAGAGAAAACTGAAGAGTCTTAGTGCCTTGTCATCACACTTGCTGGGCATTTATATGCAAATAAAACCCATTTAAGTTTATTCAAAATGTAACTCATCAAATTTATTCCTTACAATATTCTCTAACTGGAAACTTTGGTTCAAGTAAATTGGTGAATATGTCTGCCTGAAGCCATAATGTTGAAGTATTACCTTCTTTCTATACTGTGTTTATTTAACGTGTTTTGGGGAAAAAATCATCATACAGAAAAAAAGAGAGTCAGTGTCCAAATCGCCATATCACTTAGGGTGGTGCTTATTCTTTAACTGAACTGTCATCATGTGCGGTTAAGTCTGTATTTCACATAGTTCCAGGCACCAGAGTAGGAAATCAACAAATCTAATTGTCTCCTTCTTCAGCACTCTTTCCCTTTCTCTTTTTCCTCCTGTATTCCTTCCAGCTCTAGCTACTCCATTTAAAACTTCAGCTTCACAGAATAACTCGAACAGGACCTGGAGTTTCCATGAACTGCAAAACCATGTCTCAAAACCATGCAAAACAATGTCTCCCTTTCATCACTGGGAAAACTCCATCTGACTTCAAATCTGCATCTAGGCTCTGTCTTTTTCCTAAGAATATTGAAATATTTCATAGGCATGTCATGTTGTTTTTCAACATCCCTGTGAGGTATAGTGATACACATATACTATTTTTCAGATGAAGAATCCCAGCAAGGTAAAGTGAGCTGTCCAGGTTTACAAAAGCTCGATTCCAATAGTGTCACTGCCCATCTGTATTACCTTGTTTTCTCATTTATGCTTTTCTCAAAATGAGCACGTTGACTAGAGACAGCAGAAGTGCAAACAAACATATCTTTCCCCATAGTATTCTCAGCCTCAGAAGATAAAATTACTAGAAGCATCGGTTTGATATATTCTCCCATTAGAAACTCACAACTTAGTGCTCATTCTACCTTCTGGTCACGTATTCACAGACTCACATAAGCAAGTATCCATACCTAGAGGCTGTTCACCTTCTGCCAACTCTACACAACTATCCCTAGTAGTGGCTCATCGCTGCTATTGTATTGGATGTGGTGGATGGAGGAGTCCTAAATGGCTCAGGAATTATAGTTTGAAACACACTGTAGCAGCCATAAGTATATGCTTTGAAGACTTCAGCTTCAGGGTGCATAACTGACTCACAAGGGCCCCGGCCGTGCACTCTGAAATCCATGCTTCCCATGGCTGCTCCCAGCCAGTGGTGGAGCACAGCATGGTTCCTATGGCAGGCTTGTTACTGGGAGACATGCCTGACGTGATGGCAAACTTTCCTCAGATTGCAGAAAACTCTAGGATGCTTCCATCCCACCTATCCTTCTTTCCTTCCCTCTCTTCTTCACTTTGGGGCAGACTTCCATCCTGGTGTATTGGCTCTCCCAGTCTTATTTGTGTGAAAGAAGAAATAAATCCAGACTTAAATAAGGAGCGACTTATTCAAAAAAGACTATTGCAGTAAGGGAGATGGAGCTATTGAAATAAGGAGAGGTTTCTGACCATGAGATTTACAGGGTCAGGCAAAAAGGCTTTTAAAAAAAATTTTTTTTTAAGGGAGAGCAGTAAGTAAAGCTAGAAAGAACCATTTATGGGCATGTGGAAGGAGTAAATGGTGTGATCAGACAATTAATCAGGAAATATTTTCCCCTGAAATCAGCTGATTCTTGGAGGGGGTTCTGAGAAAGGGGTCTTTCTGCATTCCAGTGCTCAGTGGTAAGCCAAAGTTCAGGGACTGGGGGAAGGCTGACTCAAGTATGGTTAAGTCAAGTTAATGGGCATTTTATCCAGTTGGACAGTGGTGCCAGTAATTTAGGTGACAAAGAAATTGTACTCTGTCTGGTTTTGTCATAAATAAACAAGCGGTTCATCTACCAGTCTTGTCTAAGTCAAGGATGTGTTTTTCTTGCAGGAAGCCATTTCTTGAACACAAAAGGGGGGTGGGTTTCTTAACCATCACAGTTTTCCAGGAGCACAGAGCTCAGCTAAAGTTCAACACCGTCACTTGGCTTCCTGCCCATTTTGTATCAGGTTTTTCACCAAATAAAAATTCTTGTACATTTAATCCTCTCTTGCTGTCTGCTTCTTGCAGAACCTGGATTAACACATGTTTCTTATATGCCTTTTCTTACCTTTCCCATTAGTGTAACACTCTTTATACCAGTGGTTCTCAAATTTTATTATGTGTAGAAGTGTTATGTAAATCTTGCTACAATGTAGATTCCTAGGGACCAGTACACAAAGATTTCCTGGATCTGGGGTGGAGCAAGGGATTAAACATGCAGGTTAATTAATTGGGAGAGGTCTTCAAACCACACATTGAATAATACTGCTGTAATCAGTCTATGCACTGTAGGAAAGTTTATATAATTTTGTGAATTTATATGTTGATAAAGCTTTATGTAATTTTCGTGTCCCATAGGAGTGTCTATTTGATACATTTCCTTGATTGTGGCTATTTTGGCCTTGCTGCTCATCCATGGAAATTCTTTTGGATGCAGCTCTATTCGTACTGTGGAAATAACGTAACATTATGTAACTGGCCTTGAGTTTGCTGTGTTCTAATTCAGGGGAAGAGTTTCATGAATGAAAAAGTTTCTCAGCCTCTGTTAATCATAATATGAATTGCACAGATTATTCCCTACACCTCTGAGAATATTTCAGTACAGTAAATGAAGGGCTGGGACTTCCCTGGTGGCGCAGTGGTTAAGAATCTGCCTGCCGATGCAGGGGAAACGGGTTCGATCCCTGGTCTGGGAAGATCCCACATGCCGTGGAGCAACTAAGCCTGTATGCTGCAACTACTGAGCCTGCTCTCTATAGTCCGCAAGCCACAACTACTGAGCCCACGTGCCACAACTACTGAAGCCCACACGCCTAGGGCCTGTGCTCCGCAACAAGAGAAGCCACCACAATGAGGAGCCTGTGCACTGCAACGAAGAGTAGCCCCTGCTTGCAGCAACTAGAGAAAGCCCACGCACAGCAATGAAGACCCAATGCAGCCAAAAAATAAAACAAATTTTTTTAAAAATGAAGGGCGATCCATTCTACACTCCAGAAATTTATATTATGATTAGTTTAGCTCATGACAGTGAAGAATTTCATAGTTATATGCCAAATTTAATGAGTTTGTGGGGTAAAAATGTTTCTCTTTGTGGGTTATGTAAATCTGTTCAATGCTAATTCAAGAAACCCGAGTATTCAGATCAAGATATGTTCCAGCAACAACATGAAATGAGTCACACACTTATCACGGAGGTGGGAAGGCATTAGATTAAGAGCCAAAGACATTAAATCTAGAAGAGTCAGCTACTCCACAAAAATTCAGATAAGGAAAACAATGATCACAGTTTATGAGTAAGCATAGTTATGCTATTTAACACTTAGCATCAATTCTGGAATGGCATAAATAGTGACTGGGGATTCTCAAAACTTTTGCCCTTCTCATGATGTGACCTAGGACACTTAAGGAATAAGTGCAATGCTGAGGTCAAACAAAATCAAATATAAACAAACAAACAAACATTTTCATGTACATATTTACATATACTTTAAACAATTAACCTGGATCCTCTTTAAAATTATGGAGAAATTAATTAATGATGATTTATTTCTCATTGATCCTACTATCAAAATTTACCTCTGATATAATTGTAAATACCAAATAATACCCAGAAGTATGTTGGCATGCACAAATCTATCCACTTGAAACTCATAAATAATAAGACAATTCTTCTGTCTTTTCTTGATTTCCTCAGACAACTTAGAGCTTCCCAGAAGTACAACTAGCACTGGACATCAGTGAAGCTCACTGTTTAAAACTTGATTAAAGGAGTAGGTCTGTTGTTTTAGGCGGGTCACCTCTGAGGTTTTAGCCTTTTTGGGGAGTATCCATCTAAATAAAAAGATTTCCTGACTTAGGTCATTACTTCTTTAACGGTTGACCCATCCTAGGAATGCCCACCAGCCACCTTCATACTTTCATACCTTTTGATGTAAAACTAAAGAGAATAGAGTAGATGATAGCCATTCCTGGGTGGGACTGGGAAATTGCCTTCCTGCCTTAGCTTCCTTTCATATTCTTAGCCATCATGAGAATACTAAGAAACCTCTTATGAGACTTTGGGAATGACACATGTATCTTCACATGCCCTTTGAAACTCCTAGAGAACAGAGTAGGTGCTATCTTACCCCCAACAAAATCTTATTCTTGGATAGTCTCTTCTGAAATTTGTGTACATCTTATGTGTTCCAGTTTTCCCTTATTTTGCTTATATCCTCAGTATTATCTTGACGTCCTTTCACCTCTATTTAAACTGCAAAAATAAACAAATAAACAAAAAATAAATGATGATTGATTCCCAGGTGGAAATCTTGCCCTTTGTCCTATAATGACCTTTTAAATCTTTACTTGTCATTGCAGGAGCCATTGGCTGCCTGTCTAACAGTCAATCTAGAGTTGCATGTGGCTGAGAGCCTTTCCTGACATAGGACTATCACCATTATCCCAACATCACTAATTTTCCTTTCTTCTTAAAACTCCTGCATAGCAATGTTGCTTTAAGTTTTTCTGCTTTGAAATCTTGACATCTCAGAGGAACATGCATATCTATGGGCCTCCATACAATGTTAGGCAATTGTCATCTGAGAATCTTGTGTGTATTTCAGTTTTAATTTTGCAAGAAGGATACTGGGTAATTGCTACTCCTAGGAACTCCTCCTTTATTAGAATCATCTTCCTTGAGATATAAATTCATCTCAGGGAATACCATAGAGCCCAGAGTTATTGATTGTTTCAGCTTGTTTCTACTGATATTCTTTTTTTTTAATTAATTTTTATTGGAGTAGAGTTGATTTATAATGTTGTGTTACTTTCAGGAATACAGCAATGTGAATCAGTTATACATATACATATATCCACTATTTTTTAGATTCTATTCCCATATAGGTCATTACAGAGTATTGAGTACAGTGCTATACAGTAGGTTCTTATTAGTTATCTGTTTTATATATAGTAGTATGTATATATCAATCCCAGTCTCCAAGTTTATCCTTCCGCCTCCTTACACCCTGGTAACCATAAGTTTGTTTCCTACATCTGTAACTCTATTTCTGTTTTGTAGATAAGTTCATTTGTACCGTTTTTTTAGAGTCCACGTATAAGCAGTATCATATAATATTTGCCTTTCTCTATCTGACTTACTTCACTCAGTATGACAATATCTAGGTCCATCCATGTTGCTGTAAATGGCATTATTTCATTCTTTTTTATGGCTGAGTAATATTCCATTGTATATATGTACCACATCTTCTTTACCCATTCCTCCATTGATGGACATTTAGGTTTCCTCCATGTCCTGGCTATTGTAAATAGTGCTGCAATGAACATTGGGATGCATTTATCTTTTCAAATTATGGTTTTCTCTGGATATATGCCCAGGGGTGGGATTACTGGATCATATGGTACCTCTATTTTTAGTTTTTTTAAGGAACCCCCATACTGTTCTCCATAGTGGCTGTATCAATTTCCATTCCCACCAGCAGTGTAGGAGGGTCCCATTTTCTCCACTCCCTCTCCAGCATTTATTGTTTGCAGATTTTTTGATGATGCCCATTCTGACTGGTGTGAGGTGATAACCTCATTAAAGTTTTGTTTTTCATTTTTCTAATAATTAGTGATGTTGAGCATCTTTTCATGTGCTTTTTGGCCATCTGTATATCTTCTTTGGAGAAATGTCTATTTAGATCTTCCAACTATTTTTGTATTGACTTGTTTGTTTCTTTGATATTGAACTGCATGAGCTGTTTGAATATTTTGGAGATTGATCCTTTGTCAGTTGCTTCATTTGCAAATATTTCTCCCATTCTGAGGGTTGTCTTTTCATTTTGTTTATAGTTTCCTTTACTGCGCAAAAGCTTTTAAGTTTCATTAGGTCCCATTTATTTATTTTTGTTTTTATTTTCATTACTTTAGGAGGTGGATTGAAAAATACCTTGCTGTGCTTTATGTCAGACAGTGTTCTGCCTATGTTTTCCGCAAAGATTTTTATAGTATCTGGCCTTACATTTAGGTCTTTAATCCATTTTGAGTTTATCTTTGTGTATAGTGTCAGGGAGTGTTCTAATTTCATTGTTTTACATGCAGCTGTCCAGTTTTCCAGCAGCATTTATTGAAGAGACTGTCTTTTCTCCGTTGTATATCCTTGCCTCCTTTATCATAGATTAGTTGACCATAGGTGTATGGGTTTATCTCTGGACTTTGTATCCTGTGCCATTGATCTATATTTATGTTTTTGTGCCAGTACTATACTGTTTTGATGACTGTAGCTTTGCAGTATAGTTTGAAGTCAGGAAGCCTGATTTTTCTAGCTCCGTTTTTCTTTCCCAAGATTGCTTTGGCTATTCGGAGTCTTTTGTGTTTCCATACAAATTGTGAAATTTCTTGTTCTGGTTCTGTGAAAAATGGCATTGGTGATTTAATAGGGATTGCATTGAATCTGTAGATTGCTTTGGGTAGTATAGTCATTTTCATAATACTGATTCTTCTAATCCAAGAACATGGTATATCTCTCCATCTGTTTGTGTCATCTTTTATTTCTTTCATCAGTATCTTATAGTTTTCTGAGTACAGGTCTTTTACCTCCTTAGGTAGGTTTATTCCTAGGTTTTTTGTTTTTTTTTTTTTTGATGTGGTGGTAAATGGGTTTTTTCTACTGATAGTCTTAACTGTTATGGGAGTGTCCGTATGGCTACTGTATATCATCCCATTTAAATCTCCTTAGAGCAATGGGATATATTTTACTTTGAGGTTTACTTCATAATTAGGTTGGTCCCCTATGAGATCCTTGGTCATTATGGGAGTGACCATCAGCACCATGACTCCCAAGGGTCATTCTATTTTAATCAATTTGAAAGAAGAGTTGTAAGAAAATGTAACCATTTTCTTACCCGATTTACTAATTTGTAAAAGTATCAAAAAATTTTTGTAAATGGAATGATCACAACTGAATACTGAATTAGCATTCTAAAGGACAAAGGATGAAATATCTAAAAGTCAAATCTAAAGGGAGAAATGAAAACACATACTCAATACAAAAAGTAGCTCACAACTCTTCTCTCTTTTTAATCTTGATGTGATTTTTATCTTAGAGACATTATCTCTTCCCCTGCATTAGTATATTGACCATGTCCATTCCTCCCTTCCCCAGACCCTTTCCCATAGGTTTCAACAATTTGAATTCAACGGGAGATATGCTGATGTCTCTATTTGTTCATTTCCACACACACCCTGGACTCCACACATGAGTATGACTGTTTCTTCCTCTGCCTGCTTCTAATGCTGCATCTTCAACATTTCTTCTCTCACCTTTACCAAAATAATATTTTTATTTTGTAGGACACGATCTTACTTTGGATTTACAGCATCATCTTTTTCAAAAGAATATTAAGACTGTGTGGTGCACTAGAGCTAGATTCTCCATTGCACTGAGGGAGGAACCTGAAGGCAAAACCAACTGTATTTAGGAGTTTTCAACTTTTCTACTTTTATCAGTTCATGTTACATAAAAGAGAATAAATGGCACTTTAATTAAACTCTCAGATGATACTAAATTGGGAATGTTGCAAACTACAGGAAAGAGAGAGGAATGACACTGCAAGGACTAAAGAGGTTTAGCTGTGCAGGTGGGTAGAACCAAGAAAGCACAAATCACCCCAGAAAACGTTCCAAGTAATTTAAAACTACGCTGTGCACTGCACACATGTATATATGTGGGTTTCTCTGTGCACTTGTTCTATTACACTATTTAAGTTTAAACACATACAGTTTCATGGAGGAAAGGCAAGCCAGGACAGCCATAATAATCTAGGGTACCTACTGCTTCCTCTTTGCAGTGATTTGGCCTTGGTATTAGCCTGTATCAAATAAGAAATTCTGTTTTTTATTTATAAAATGAGGAGCTTGCATAAAATTTATGAGCCCTCCAGCTTTCAAAAGTACATGAATAAATGTTTGAGTCATGGTTTTTATGGCAACTAGATTATAGAACATGGAGCCATTTGAAAATAAATAAAATATTAACTAAATTTTCTCCTGTTGCTCTTATTTTTCAAGTGAGTGCCCCTTATGACTTCTCTACATCATCCCACCTTTCATCAGCAATCAACTTTGTTCAGGCTCAAGCCACACTGATGACTTCCGCCAAAAGGCTCACAAATATTTTGACCTTATGATACCTATGGAATGGAGGGCATTCTTAGGCATTATTTGGGAGAAAAAGAGGGTACCAAAGCCAATATCCACAAGTTGACCTAAGGATGATCTGCCTAATTGTAGACTTCCTCTGAGTCACTGCCTGATGAGGTTAGGACAGATTAGGCCAGGAATTAACAGACTAGAAGGGGACGTGCTGGCTGGACTTGTGTATCTAAAAGCTAGGGTGTGAGAGGTTCTGATATACCAGAAAATGAAATCTTTGTGACTGAGCTGTGTTTGCAGATGGGACCTTGTCTGCCAAAAGGTACTTGAGTCTTGTGGAACAAAATGGTTTGGGTTTTGTCCTTTCTCTTACTAAGTGGTCTGTAGGAAAGCCTACTCAGAAGGAGCTACCAATTTCCTCTAGTCCAGGGGATGGCCAGTAATTACTGCTGCCTCCGAGGGGCTGTAGGAACTTTGACCTCTGTAATATAGGGCTGACAGGGATCTTCAGAACTGAGGACTTGGCAGGTCTCTATGCCCATTGCTCCCAGTAGTTGGCATTTCACCTCTTTCACAGGCTGAGAGCATGAAGAAAGGAACCAGATATAAGCAGGCTTCTCTTTTGTGTGCTTTTTGGCCTTTCTCCCACAAGTAGGCTCCTATTTTTGCTACAATCACTGTGGGTTGAGTCCATCATCTCAGGAATTATTGGTTCTTTCAATCCCTTTATATTCTATCATTGAGTAGCCCATCTTGAGGTTGTCCTAGCCTTAAAAGTGTTTTGGGCATACCAAACCTCTCTGTTTCCGTTGTCTTACTGTACCTTTGAACACTGCCATCTGTCTATGACCAATAGAGAGAGGAGTGAATAAATGCATCCATACTGGCTTATTAGTCTGTAACATTTTTCAAAGCAGGTGTAAAATAGGAGGATGTGATGATGGTGATGGTGATCATGACGATCACGTGATGACAGATACTTCTTACTGGCTACATATTATGTGTGAGACACATCTTCATTGAAAACCCACTTACTTAAATACTAGGAAGCAACACTATTCTTGCTTCCATTTTACAGATGAGGAAGCTAATTCGATTCAAAGAAATGAGCCAGATTTTTCAAGATCACACTTTTTTATTTGCAAGTGATAATGACCATCTCAAATTGGCCTAAGCAATTGGGAGTACCTTGGCCCACATTATTGCAGTGTCTATTGGTGGTTCTGTCTACAGCCTAAGATGGATTCAGAGGCTCAAATAATTCAGTCAGATTTACTTTCCCTACAAATCTTGGTCTGATTTCCTCTGTGTTTTTTATGTGTCATTTTAGCGTAGACTCCCTCAGTATATTGTCTGTAATGGCCAGTGTAGCTCTAAGCTTGTATTGCACTTTTAGCATGCAATCACAAGGAAAGACAGAGCACCTCAATCTCTACAGCTTCAGAAAAGCCCTCGGGAAGGACCCTGACTGACCAGGTTTGGATCCAATCCATGATCCAATCACCATGGCATGAGTGGTATAGAACTTCAGTTTAGTAGGTCATAGTTACACACCGGCCTCTGAAGTACAAGACTGGGGAGGAGTCACCTTCACCCAAATTACATCCTTTTGTTCCCCATCAAAACAGGGCTTTCCATACAGGAAGGGATGGAGGAAGGGAACGCGTGTGGGAAGTCACAAATTTATACATTTCAACATCCTCTACTCTCAGTCAGATGGTGTGAGATCCAGGATTTAGACACAAATAATCTGTCCCTGGATTCAGCGCTATTCTGAGCAGAGCAGGCCTTCCGCTTGTTGGTTTGTAGAAATTATCTCATTTAAGACTCATCACAACTCATCACAACTGGGGGCAAATATTAGTTGCCTCATGTTATGGGTAAGGAGCTAATGTAAAGCAAGGCGAAGTGACTTGCCTGATTCCATAGAATTTCTAAGTGACCAAGCCAAGAACTAAATTTAAGGCTATTTGACTTTGTTTCTGGATTCTTTTCACTGAACCATGGCATCATAACCAGCATCATCTGAATGGTTTTGAATGTCAGCAGGGGACAGGGGTTGTGGTCTATATTCATCAATTTTGCTATTTAACAAACAACTACAATATCTTGGAGGCTTACAACACAAATATTTATTTTTATCACTCATGATCTGCTGGTCAGTCGGGGCAGCTCTGCTTTGGCATGGGGGGGTGGGGTTGAAGTCTACTCTATCTGTTGCATTCTTGAGCCCAGGCTAGAGTAACAGAAGCCATCCAGAGGCCACTCTTTTCACGGTGGATCAATGAAATGTCAGAAGGCACTTCCATCCATGCAAGCGCATTTTAAGTCTTTGCTTGCATCCTGTCCACTCACATTCCATTGGTGAGATACGTGATCCAGCTCTGCATTCATGAGCTAGGGAAACACACTCTCCACAGTGGGAGGAGGAGATGGAATGGTCTGACTAATCTTGAGGTACTTTGAAGAACCTATAGAGTAAGGGTCCTCAGTTCAGACTTGTGCTATTTGTTGTTGTTTCAGAATGCAACTTATTAGAAAAGCATTGGTAACTAGTAAACCTAGAAACATAGAGGTCACAAGTCAAATTTAGGAAGTACTGGTAGTGGAATTGATACCATATAATGGTAAATCTATGAAATAGTACTCTTTCTACCAGTCTTTGAAATGTGGTTGATACATCTTTACATATTACTGTCTAACAAGGATATGGTAATCACAGTACTCTTTTGTATATTGGTGGCAGTGGGGGGGCAGAAATATGGTACACTTTGGGGCAATATTTTAAGCTAAAATTGAAGGAGACGTGCAACTCTGGAGTGAAAAGTGGCTGTGACCACTGACAGCTGGGGAGCTAAATGCAACTGTTTCTTGAGGTGTGAAGTAATAGCTATCAAAGTCTTTTTATTCTAGCATCAGTTCAGGACATTAGAGCTTCATAGATAAATTATGTTCTACTGGCTTTATGCATGGCTAATAGTTTAAATTCATTCCTTTCAAAAGTTCGCTGTATTCATGAAGAGCTACAACCTGATTTTCCTACCAGTAATACTTCCCCATCCTACCCCAAAGCCATGGAAAGCCAGTGAAGGTGATTCTTACATTATTTGTGTTAAAAAAAAAAAAGGCAATATTGTTTCTATAATTGAAAATGCAGACACTATTATTAAGAGAAAAAGGGTCAGAATTTCAGGTGGAATCGAAATAGGTAAGTTGGTTTAATCCTTGAGGATGAGAGATGTTGAATACATTTGATTGTTTGTTCATTAAGAAGTAAACATTCAGTGCACCAGTGTATCTAATATGGTTATAGGAAAAGTGGAAGAGAAAAAAATAGACAGAATAGAAGGTATGATTTCTAACCATGGTGGAAGAAATCAGAAATCCTGGATTTTACTATTAACTAGCTTTTGAACTTTAAAGGGATCATAAAACCTTTCTAGGATGTTATTTCTTTATCTTGAAAATAAGAAAGTTTATCTAGACTTGCTACAGTGACAGCTCTGATTCAAACATTACAGAATATTAAGGAGTTTTCTACCTAACTGGAAAGGCCCCAAATATGTGAAGACTTCATAACTTTCAATAACTATGTGTTGACTGCCTACTACTTTATGTTAGGTTTGTTCTTGGTGTTGGGAATATAGTCATGAAAGAGAAGAAGCCTCTGACCCTGGAGAGCTTAAATTCTGGTGGATAGACAGTCAATAAACAAGGGAACAAATAATTTTATGATTTAATTTTATATATTAAAAAATGCTGTAAAACAATTAAAACAGGTTTTGGTGGGGGCGGGAGAGAGAGAGAGAGAGTCTGGGCAGGATAGTTTATTTTAGATAGTTAGGAAAGTTCTATTTGAGAGATAACAATGGAGACTTGAATTAAATTATTGTGTTAGTTTTGCAATTATTTTGGAAAAAATCGTCTCTCTAGCAAATGTAATGAGCCTGAGGTCGGACAGCATTTGGAATGTTTAAGGAAAAACAAAAACAATACCTTAATTATACAGCACAATCTATGTGTAACAAGATAAAAAAAGTATAAACTGTATTCCATGGCATGACATGAAGGTGTGCTGAATTAATCAGAGGAGGAGGTGAACTGAATAATTCCTGTGATCAAGTCTTGGCTTCATTTCTTTTGTTTTATTGGTCACCAAGTTCTTGATATTTTACCTTCTTAATTTCTTGTATCTACCCCTCATTTTTATTCCAATATCTGGACTTGATACAGGCAGAGAGTTGCTTTGAGCCATCTTCTACCAAAAAGTAAAGCTGATCATATAATTCCACTTCTAAAAATATATATATTTTTAGATGCATCCCTATCAGCCTCAGAAAAAGAATCAACTCAAACTATACTTGTCATGAGATGACTTTGTGATTTGTCCCTACCGACTTCTTTAACCTCCTCCAGTTCCAAGCTTCCCTACTTTAATTCTGTGGCCATGCCAAACTAGTAAATTTAGTGTCACTCTAGTAAATCTAGACAGTTTATCTAGATTTACTCCAGTGACAGCTCTGAATTCCAGAATGCCACGCTCCCCCATATCTTTATCTAAGACCTCTATCTACCCTTCTGTCTAACTTCCTTCATGTGTTTTAGGAATCAGTTAGGGTGTATCTCTGCTGGGGTCTTTCCCTTAATGTTGCAGTCTGTTTCTATAGCACTTAGCGTGCTATAGAAGTATGTGATCGAATTGTCTTCTTCATTGCCTCTTTGCCCCACTAGACTGTGAGTTCCGTGAGGGTCTGGGAAATGTTATTAATTTCTGCATTTCTGGCATCCAGTTCAATGCTTGGCACTTGGTTCAGTAAATGTTTCTAAAAATAATGAATGTGGGACATAATATATGGATTATTTAATTTTAAGAGCCAGGCTGTGTCTTTAAACCGGTCAATTATTTTACTCCATTTGCTTCTCTTCCCTTCTTTCTGCCTTTCATATCTAAATTCATGTTTTTACATAAATCCAAGTGACTGTTCCAAAACTGGTATTTCAGGCTAAATGAGAGAACAACATACCATGTGAAAGAGTGGACTTTGTTAAGGACTAATAAAGAATTATTTTTTATTTAAACTCTACTCATGGATATCCCATTGGTCGTCATTATTATTGCATTAGCAATTCTTTTAGTTATTCCCACCTCATTTGCTTCCACGAACAATGAATTTTTTGCTTTAGTATTTTCATTTGTAGTCCAGATCTCATGAAATGCGGCGGGACTGTTTTTCTCCCTAAGGTAAACAGCCATAGATCTTAATCTAGATTAAGAAAAATTTCATCATCTTTTTGATTACTATCACCATAGTAATCTTTTTAGATTGTTTTCCCCTCTCCTTTAATCACTGAGTATTGTATCTTTTTCGAAGCGAGAAAGAAGGGCATTGAGAGACAGGTTGTAGGTCTTTTCTACTGATCTTCACAACCAGTGAGGTAGGTGGCTTTATCTCCATTTCCAGCTGACAAAAATGAGATTCGAGTTTACTGTTTTGTCTGGGCAAGCTAACTGGTGGAAGAGGTGGAATTGAACCTAAAACGTGTCCCCTCATTAAACAGTGACCTAAGGCAAAGGATCTATATGTTCTGATTTACAGTGCCACATAATAATGAACATACACAGGTATACGCAAAAATTAACTACATTCTCTAAATGGCAGAAATAGCTTATTGGAAAGTCTGGAAAACAATTAAGCAGACTTTCTGGTATTAGTGTAGGCAAAGGCTCTGAGAACTGCTCCATAGACACCTGTAATTCCTCTGACCCAAGTATGAACTCATATTTATAACAGAAAGCAGATTTAGAAGCATGATGTAAGCAATATCTATGGCTGGAAGAATGAAATTAATGACTTACTTTGAAATTACCTTTTCTGATTCATTATTCATAGTAATAAAAACACATGGGGGCTTCCCTGGTGGCGCAATGGTTGAGAATCAGCCTGCTAATCAGGGGACACGGGTTCGAGCCCTGGTCTGGGAAGATCCCACATGCCGCGGAGCAACTGGGCCTGTGAGCCACAACTACTGATCCTGTGCATCTGGAGCCTGTGTTCCGCAATAAGAGCGGCCGCGATAGTGAGAGGCCCGCGCACCGTGAGGAAGAGTGGCCCCCGCTTGCCACTAGAGAAAGCCCTCGCACAGAAACGAAGACCCAACACAGCCAAAAATAAATAAATAAACAAATGTGGGGTTTAAAAAAAAAACGAAAAGAAAAACACATGGCGATCTTTGTTCCTGGCTGTTTCACAGTGATCAATGGTATCATTATTGTCAAGATTTCATTCTTGAATATCAGCTTGTTAGTGAATATGCTAACATCTAATATTTACTGATATCTTACAATGTTCCAGGCAGTGTGTTAGGGTCTTTACTTCTATTTATTATCAGCATAGTCCTTAAGATAGGTGCCGTTTTCTTACAAAATAAATATGGGTTAAAAATAAATAAGTAGTACAGGGTTGTACTTACTGAAAAGTGGCAAAGCAAGACTTGAATCCAGTTTATCTGAATAGGCAGGCTGTGCTCTAAATTTCCATCCTTTGTTAGAGTTCTTGAGAATGCACTCGGACTGGAGTCAAATGCTTTAGTTCCAGGTTTGGTAACTGACAAACTATGTAAGCTCAGGCAAGTCACTTTCCTTCTCTGAGCCTGTTTTCTCATTTGTTAAGGGGAATGGATGATGAGAACAATGATTTCTGATGTATCTTGCCACTGAAGAATTAAATGATTGAAATGCCAGAAATGGAGGCTCATTAACTCACAGCAGGATATAGTAATTTCCCAGGATCATCCTGGCATAAATATCAGTACCTGCTGCACCACAGTACTTTTTAAATTAAATTTTATTTTTACTTAATATTTATGTTATTCTCCTTATTATCATTCCCTATAAAATTCCTTCACAGTGCTCATTATAGTTTATCAATTCCAAATTAGGATGCACAACATAGAGTGTGGAAATGTATTTATGGAAACTGCAGGACTGGATATTTAAAAGAGAACTGTCCTTCTGAAGTAGGTATTCTATTCCATATTTTGCCAATGAAGAAACCACATCTTCAAAGGCTCAGAGGATGACATGTGAAATCTACAGATAGATAATCTGACTACTTACAACACTGATTTCCCAAGTCTGGACTTGCCATGTTCTGGGGAGTAAATATGTTTATTTTACTGGAGCTTCAGATTCAGCAGCACCTTCCTCTGTGAATTAGGAGAAAGATGATTAGTATCTTGTGAAGTTTTATAAATCCAAGAAGGAGAAATTTGGCAATGACCCTAATGACTTGGAAGGTGCTGATATAAGATGATTTTTTTAAATGCCAAAATCTCTAGATATAGTTACAGTCTCTTGATAGTTATTTTTCCTTGACTCTGCATAGATGCGTTCATAATGTACTGCATTTGTTACCTATGTAATTATTTTTGCTTCCAACTCTGACCAAAATTAATCAGAAAAGGAGTTTCTGAGGGTGTGGGTACAGATAACAGTAACAAAGAGTTCACCTGGCCATGTTTTCAGATGAACTGAAATATCCTCAGCATCTTACCCTCCTCCTTTCTCCCTCCCTCTCCATCATCTTAACGACAATGTGGAAAAGGGTTGCTTGCATAAATTATTGAGTTGTACTAGTCTTTGATGAGTCCCTCTATAGATATTATTTCATTAATTCTTCACCAGAATACTAAAAGGTAAATATGATTATCCTAGCTACAAATGAGGAAACTGATTCCGAGAGAGATTAAGAATTTACCTAAGAACACATAGCTAGCTAGCCAGCAAAAAACATATCGAGTTCCTTTTGACTTAAAAACTTATGATCTTTCTGTGATGCTACATTATCTGGGAACTGAAACTCTTCACATCACCATGATAGTTTTGCTGTCTTAGGAATATCAGTCTTCATAGGTACCCCCCCAATTGTATGTCTATAATGTATTTTATACATTTTTATTGAAGTATCTATCTATGCATCTTATTTATCTATTGTAATGTACACAAATACATTACATCTGCAGCTCAGGAAAATTTTATAAAGTCAACACATACATGCAACTAACACTCATATCAACATATAGAAACTATCCTCATTCGGTGGAGTCATATGGACAGTGCTTAATTCTCAAGCAATGATGTGTAATGACATCTACAAAATATTGCTAACCAAGGGAGCTCCCCCGAGCCTTAGTGGTATAGGGTTTTTAGTAGGAATGAGTCAGTAGGCATGGACCCATGTGACTGGCCTTGGTTACTCAATTTCCAGCCCTACCAGAGGTCAAACTATTATAGTGTGTTCCAGAGCCCCAGTCATAAATCACATTGTTAACATAAGCTATCTGGCATGGCTCAAGACCCTAGGTATAAAAAGACACTCTAATCAGGTAGAATATTCCAAGAACTGAGAGGTTACCTCCCAAGAGCCAGATCTGTCTTTGGGATGTGCAGGGTTTGAACACCCAAGTCAACTGAATTAACTGTTTACTGCTGAGTTAATTCTTAATTGCATACCAGGTCTCCCAGCAAGGAATTTTCTTTCTTTGTTTAACTGAAAAAGTCTACTTTATTTTTGCAAGTTATTTCCACTGGATATAGAATCCTGGGCTGACGGTGTTTTCCCCTCTGTACTCTCAACATATTACTCCTTTCTCTTGCATGATTTTGAATGATGAATCGACTGTAATTCTTATCATTGTCCTTCTGTAGTTAATGTTTCTTTTTTCTTTGGGTGCCTTCAAGATTTAAAAAAAATCTTGCAATGTGATAATGATGTATCTAGATGTGTGTGTGCGCGTGTGTGTGTGTGTGCTCACATGCCTGTACATGCACTATTTATCCTGCCTGGAATTTTCTAAAATTCTTGAAGTAATATTTACATCCCCAACTTTCCCACCTCCTTGGCTACTCTTAAGATTTTCTCTTTGTTTTTGTTTTTCAGTAACTTTACTATGATATGATACGATATGTCTAGATGTCTTTAGTTACGTACATATACTGCTCTGGTTCACAATGAGTCTTGAGTCTGTGGTTTTATCACTGTTTTGTAGCAATCTCATCATGCTGTGCCTTGTCGTCTTCTTGCAGTTTATCCCGATTGGGGTTTGCTGAGCTTCCTGAAACAGTAGCTGTATAAGTTTTATAAAAGATTGAAATTTTTCATACATTAGTGACAAATATTATTTGACCTTTCCTTCCCTTTCTCTTCTCTACTTCTTGGACTCTCATGTTTCAGACCACTTTACATTGTCCCACAGGTCACTGAGACTCTGTTCATTTTTTTCAGCCTTTTATTTCTTGTTCTTTATTTCAAATATAACTTCTATTGCCTTGTTTTCAAGGTTACTGATCTTTTCTTCTGCAGAACCTACTCTGCCATTAAGCCCTTCCGATGAATTTTCAGTTTTATGTATTGTATCTTTGAGCTCTGTATGTTCCTTTTGATTCTTTCTCAGAGTTTGCATTTTTCTGTCTGTTAGGTTTCATATTTTTACTTTACATCTTTGAACATATTTACAATAGCAGTTTTAAAGTCCTTGTCTACTACTTCCATCATTTCTGTCATCTTGGAACCTGTTTGTACTCACTGACTTTTATTTGTTTATAAATAATATTTTATGAATAATTTGATATTTATAGTAACATTTGTCTGATTCTTTGCATGTTACTAATTGTTTTGAATACTTGACATTTTGCATATAATATTGAGGGTTTGGATGTTTTGGGCTTCTCTTATAGATTGTGGGAGTTCGTTTTGACAAGTAGCTTAATTCAACTGCAGTTCAGCTTCATACTTTCAAATGCTCCTTTTGGAGCGCTCTGAATTTGTGTATAAAGTAGGTCTGCCATGTCCTGTAAGAACTTTCATGATCTGGTTTATAACTGTCTTTTCCTCCATATCCCATATTCATTTGTCTTTGTTCCATTTGTTTCAGGCACATTTGTCTATTTTGCTTTTTTTTTTTTTTTTTGGCCGTGCTGCACAGCTCGCGGGAATCTTAGTTGCCCTACCAGGGATTGAACCTGGGCCCCGGCAGTGAAAGCACTGAGTCCTAACCACTGGACCACCAAGGAATTCCCCTTTTTGCTGTTCTTAAAACATGCAAAGTTTGCTACAGACTTGGGCCTTTATTCTTGCTTCTCCCCTGCCTACAATGCTCTTGTTCAATTTGTTTGTAATGCTTGTACCCTCACTTGAAGATTTATTTTGTTGTCACCTCTTCAGAGAGTACTTCTCTGACTGCCATTTTTAAAATAGATGACTTTCATTCTCCCACCTTAATCACACTTTCCTTACCCTACTTATGTTTTCTTCAGAGCAAATGTGACTATCTGATATAATAAATTCCTTTACATAAAGCACTCTGACTGCAATATGCACTCCTGAATTTTATCTTCATAAGCATCCCAAGTGACTAACAGAATGCCTGGCATGCTCAAAAACTATTTGCTGAATGAGTTAATAAACGATTCCTAGTTTTTTATACATCAGATAGTTATGATAATACCTACCCTGGAAATCTCATGTTTATTTTTTCTGAGTGTTAAATAAAAATATTATCTGTGCTGTACATGTTATTTATTTATTTATACTTTTTGCGGTACGCGCGCCTCTCACTGTTGTGGCCTCTCCTGTTGCGGAGCACGGGCTCCGGACGCGCAGACTCAGCGGCCATGGCTCACGGGCCCAGACACTCCGCGGCATGTGGGATCTTCCCCGGCCAGGGCACGAACCCATGTCCCCTGCATCGGCAGGCGGACTCTCAACCACTGCGCCACCAGGGAAGCCCTGTTAATTTTTAAAATTCTCTTACTATGTTTGGGGAAATCTTTGATTTACATGTCTTGGGGGTATACAAGCACCTACCTACTGCTCTTGAAAGCAAAAAAATCGATATCTTAGATGGAATAACCACAGTTCTCGTTTGATTGGGACTAAAGAGTTCCCTGATTTGTGGGATTTTTAGTGCACATATACTTGGCCAGTCATATGCCATTACCTCAGAGTCTGACTGTGGTGAGTGATGTAAAAAGTCGGGAGAATTCGTTCCAACCACAGCAGGGATATCCAGAATCCTAGTGCCTGGTGTCTGGTGTTCAGTGCCAGTGGTGTTCTGACCAAACTCACCCTATATCACACTCTTTTCTGTGAATTAAGTCATCTGCCTCCCTAATATTTACCCCCAAACCTTCATTTCTGGTTAATTTATTGAAGAGAAGTGTCTCTTGCTTGTAGGCAAGAACCCTGGCTGATACGCTCTTTAATCAATTTATAAGAGGGTAAGCTGTTAAAAACTATAAAAGCATTCATTATCATTTTTTATGAGTGCAGAACAGAGCTCAGCTGAACATCTAGATAGCCAGTGGGAAACACCTGCAAATAAATACAAGGAGTTATGCTGAAATGAGTATTGTATGTGCTTTGAGGAGTTTGATTATAGCAAATCTCAGGCTGTGTAGGAAAATCACATTATTTTCTAGTTGTTATACTTGTTGTGTTCTGTTCAAATATGTTTCCACTGTATAAGAGGTAGAGATGAATTTAGTTCCCTTAAAACGTGAAGGCTGTTTAGTTCCCTTAAAGCATATAGCAGTGGCTGATCATTTACGAGCCATTTGAGAAGAAAATCAAATATATTTTAAATGGCAGGAGGACCAGGGACATGACCTTCAGAGTTGAGCAATAAGGCATCTGTTGTCTCCAGGGTGGGAAGTGGAGCTCATCATAGCATTTCTTGTAAACTGGAAGATCTTCCTGTTCTACAATTTTATTTTTTCCTCTTTGTCATAAAGAGAAGCTTGAAGAACATTTTAGAGGGAGTTTGAAAGGTTGTGTTTATCAGTTTGCATTTGATATTAAGTGAACAACCACATAAGCTCAGTGACATATAACGCAAAGTGTTTATTGCACATGTATATGTATTCAGTATGGATTGGATAGGTGGCTCTGCATTTTGGCTGGTCTCTGTTGGAATGACTGGGGTGACCCAATTCTGTTCTATGTGTCTTGAAACCCAATTTAGACCTGGCACGTGGTCAATCTCACCTCATTCTCTAGGCTTAGGTAAATCACATAGGCGAGCTCCAAATCCAGAGGCAATGCAGGTCACCCTGTGCACAGGGAGAAACATTGAACAGTTTCGTGGCAAAGGGCCATCATGGATCTAGAGATGCATGAAGAATTTGGGTCAATATTTCAATCTACCATAATGTGTTTTATACCATCTTGGATGTATAAAACAGGCTTATGCTGGGCAGTTATTTAAATAAGTGAAGGTAAGGGCTGTCACACTGCCTGATGTTTCCATGGCTGTACCAATTTATGTATCCTATATAAGTTACCATGAAATCTTTGTCCTAAAGTTCTCATGGGAAAACTAGACAAGCCAGACTATCAGCCCTCAGCCACCCTCAGTCATCCCTTATTTATTTCTCCTTCCTTTCTTCCATTTGTCCATAAAATAAAACTTACCTCATTAATGTAAATTTTGTGCAAACCATCTTTTCCCTGGGGATGAAGGGGTACAAAAGATCAACACGGTTCATGTCCTCATAGGCTTTAAATTCTAGTGACGAAGACAGGCACTAATATGTAATAAACACAATTAAATTTTAATGAGAATTATTTCCAGTTTTTCTCTTACTCACTCCTCTCTACTGTTGCCTTAATGCAATCAGTAGACTTTCTCTGCAAGGCCTTTGTACTTACTGCTTATGTTTCATCCTACAGATTTCCATATGGGTTACTCCTAAATGCCATAGGCCTCTGCTCAAAAGTCAGAGGGGCTTTCCCTGCTCACCTGTCTTGAATGACACACCTGCAACCACTCACTTCGCCTCATCCCTGCTTTAGGAGTCTCATTATAGAGACCGTATGTGTGTGTTCGTCATCTCTGTCCACCATCCTGCCCAGATAATAAACTCCATGAGACCAGGGACTTAAGCTGTTTTGTGCTCTGATCTTTTGTGTACTTTCAACAGTGAGTAACATGTACAGTAAGTCCCCTACATAGGAACCTTCAAGTCGCGAACTTTCAAAGATGCGCCCGTGCCTTCGCATGTCCAATCACGTAAGTTAGTTCACGTGTCTGGCGTACATTGTCACGTGCGTGCATCCTCTACAAGTGGTTGTTCTTTTGTGTACTTTACTGTACAGTACTGTATAGAGTACAGTAGTGCAGTATCTTTATGTCAAGCCCAGGATGTCCTGAAGCAAGCGTAAAAGCAGTGGTGATGTAGCTGGTACTAAGAAGCGCCAAGCGATAATGATGGAAACGAGGTACAATACTGTGAGAGTAAAAATGTTTTCTTTATTGTTTGTGTTTGTTTGCTTTTTGTGTATTATTTGTGTGAAAAGTATTATAAACCTGTAACAGTACAGTACTGTATAGCCGATGGTGTTAGTGGGGTACCTAGGCTAACTTTGTGGGACTTAACGAACAAATGGACTTATGAACATGCTCTTGGAATGGAACTTGTTCATATGTAGGGAACTTACTATAGTAGCCTTCAATATTTTAAAAGTACCTTATGCCCATATGTCATCATTACTAAACTTATAAAACACTGCATTCTTATTCTTTTCCTTACTCAGTGATTATGGCTACTAAATTTGTGAGGTGACTATCGTAATGTTCCTTCTTTGCTAATGTTTTATGAGCTCACGAGAACCAGGCAAGAAGAGATTTTGGTTGTGGGTTCCTTGGACTTTCTGGCTCCCACGTCCAACTTTAATTACTACCTATGTAAGAATAAACAGACATATCAATATTAAATCATTGATTAGGGCTATACTAGAAATGTACTCCTCTGATGCATTTTGAACCAAATCTCCTAGCTAACAGTGAGTAGAAAGAACTTTGTGCAGGTTCTTCAGGCTTCTAAACACTTACAGTGAACCAGCAGTCTGCTCAGTACTTCACTGAAATGATTTGTTCATTGTAAGAGCTGTGTAAATTAGGCACTGATATGATTCTTCTTACAGATGAGGAAATGGAAGTTCAGATGGTTAACAAGTTTATTCAAGGTCACACAGCTCTTAGGCAGTGGAGTTGGTGTTCAAGAACAGACAGTGTTACTCTGCCAGAGCCAGTATTCTAACCATGACCTTAACTGCCCTCTTTACGTCCAGGGAAAGAAAACCAAGCTGCTTTCCCATGGCTAAAGATCATTGTGTAAGTGGAACAAAAAACACAGTTCCTTACAATTGTAATTAACCAATCAACCTTTCTGAGCAAGGGAAAGTATATTCAGCAATGAGACACGACACTTCAAACAAATTTGGCACAGTCTGACACCAAAGGCACGGGCAACAAAGAAAAAGCAAACAAATTGGACTTCATGAAAACAAAAACATTTCTGTACCTCAAAAGACATTATCAACAGAGTACAAAAGCAGCTCACAGCAGGGGGGAAAATATTTGTAAATCATATATCTGAAAAGAGATTGATACTCAGAATATATTGAGAACTTCTAAAAACAACAACAATTCTGATTTAAAATGGGCAAAAGACTTGAATAGACATTTTTCCAAAGAAGATATACAAATGGCCGATAAGCACATGAAAAGATGCTCACTAATCATTAGGGAAATGTAAATAAAATCTCCAATGAAATATCACCTCACACCCATTAAGATGGTCACTATCAAAAAAAAGTAAAGTTTTGTCAAGGATGTGGAGAAAACACAGGCATACCTCGTTTTATTGCACTTCACTCTATTGCACTTTGCAGATATTGTGTTTTCTACAATTGAAGGTTTCGATATATTGCTTGGCCAAAAAGTTCGTTTGTTTTTTTCTATAAGATGTTGTGGAAAACCCAAATGAAGTTTTTGGCCAACCCAATAAAAAATGGTCAACTCCGCCTACCAAAGTAGCAGTGTCAAGCGTGGCTTGCATGGGATTCATCCCCCATAATCTCAGTAGCCCTTTATCTATCCTTTATATGAAAAATTAGTGTTTTCTCCATTTGTACAGGGCTATACAAACAGAGTAGCTCCCTTACCAATCATATAACCCCTCCTTTGTCCCTCTGCTTATATATTATGTTCACTGTTTTTATTTGTAATTAGCAAGAGAGGAATAGGGGAAAGTATATAAACTCTATCTTACTGGAAGTGGAAGTTCCAGAATTATTTTTTAAAAATAGTTTTTAATGGTGACCCAGCATTCCATTGTATGAGTTACCATAGCTAAATACACCATTCTTTACTCACCTTACCGTTTGGATGTTTCTAGTTCTCCCCTATTCATGATGACCTTCCTTTTACAGATATTGATGGGTAACATATGTTTCTGAGGGCCATCCCTAGGCCCTTTCAAATGAATAACTAGTGGTTTTCCTTGACTTAGGTAAGCAACTGCCAGAATGGTGCTGTTTATGTGATCCTAGAAAGTTCATTAAATATTTTACTCACACGCTGCGGGATGCCTAAAATTTCACTGAGCTTCATGGCCTTGGTGCCTATTAAAAAATACAGGGCTTCCCTGGTGGCGCAGTGGTTGGGAGTCCGCCTGCCGATGCAGGGGACACGGGTTCATGCCCCGGTCTGGGAAAATCCCACATGCCGCGGAGCAGCTGGGCCCGTGAGCCATGGCCGCTGAGCCTGCGCGTCCGGAGCCCGTGCTCCGCAACAGGAGAGGCCACAACAGTGAGAGGCCCGCATACCGCAAAAAAAAACCAAAAAAAAAAAACATATCTTCTGGCAGAGTAAATATCAGAACACTACTAGCACTTGTATTTTTATGAAAAGTGGTTTTGATATGTCTAGACCAGCACCATGCGACAGAACTTTCTATTATAATGGGAACGTTTTATTCTGCTTTGTCCAATATGGTAGCTATTAGTGACATGTGGCTACAGATCCCTTGAAATGTGGCTAGGGAGAACTGATAAGATAAATTTTATAATTTGTTTATTTTTAGTTAATTTAAATTCAAATAGCCACAAATAGCTAGTGGCTACCACATTGGATAGCAGAGCCATAACGTATAAGGACATCAGACATGTGAGAAGCGGGAAGCTTGGGATAGAGGAGATGCTGTTGTCCTTTATCACAATTTTGACTTTGGTACATTTGGAATACCTACTTTTCTTTCCGGATGTGGCCCTGTCATTAAGGAGTGTTCAAGACAGCGAAAACACTGAGAAATTATCCTTTGAGCTAGTATTTTAAAAGAAGTCTCAGGTTAACTTTTGAAGCTAACTTTCTCAGGTCTCAAAAACCACTCTTGCCCTGCTTTGGAGGCATCCTTCCTTTACAGAGCCCAAGTCCTGCAGGATTATTATTATTATTATTATTATTATTATTTATTTATTTATTTATTTTTTTTGCGGTACGCAGGCCTCTCACTGTTGAGGCCTCTCCTGCCGTGGAGCACAAGCTCCGGATGCGCAGGCTCCGGATGCACAGGCTCAGCGGCTATGGCTCACAGGCCCAGCCGCTCCGCGGCATGTGGGATCTTCCCGGACCGGGGCACGAACCCGCGTCCCCTGCATCGGCAGGCGGACTCTCAACCACTGCGCCACCCGGGAAGCCCCCTGCAGGATCTTAAAGGAGTTTCATCATCATCATCATATTAATAAATAACAACAATAATAGCATGTGTAATTATAGCAGTTAACATTTGTTTGGTGAGAGCCATGTGCCATAATCTCTATGCATTATCTTGTTTGATACAAGAATCCTGTGAGGTTGGTGCAATTATTACTTGAGAGAATAAGAAACAAAGGTACAAAAGAACTAAGCCACTTAGCCAAATTCACATAGCCAGAAAAAGTAGGGGGACTGGGATTCACACTCCTACACACTCCTGCTTCATGTGGGCCCATCATTGTCATCATTCAGATTGTGTCAAAAGGGAAAAATCAAAGGGCCAGGGATGCTCTATCAAGCGCTTTATTTAGAGTCAGGCAGATCTCAGACTCCCACTGTGATTCTGTTACTATCTAATTTTGCTGCATTTAATTTCTTTGGACCTCAACTGCATGATCTCTAAAATGGGCATAATAACCCCTACCTCACAGTATACTTGGAAGAGTTGAACAAGACATTGAGCAAGGTCACGTAAGTGAAAGTGGTTTGTGAAATATTAAAAAAATGCATGTTTTGTTTCTGCTATTACTACTGTTGTTAGGTTTAATATGTAGCCAGATACACAGATTATATAGGTATCTACACTGCCATTGCCTGACATGACATGGTGGTTTTGCTGGTCTGTCTTCACTTTTAATCTCTCCGTGGTACACACTAAATACAGGGCTGATAATCTAGTTTGGCTTCTCTGGTGCCTCAGCCTCCAGGTTTTCCACAATTCTCTGTTCTTTATGAAATTTCCCTCTCTGGTTCATGTTACACTTCACCACCTTATTATCACTTGGAGGCAAGAAGTGGGAAAGCAGCGGTGTCTAGAGATGAGAAAATTAAGAATATGTTTACTCAGGGCAGTTTGAGTCAGTAGCATGGCAAGGAGGACTTGGGTTGAGGTCAAAAGGTATCCTTGAAGATGTGTAAGGTAGAAAGCATGAAAGGCAGGGAGTGCGGGGGTGGAGGAAGAAGGAGGATCCACAGCAGGATAGAAGGTGGGCCCAACAAAGGCATCGGGGTTCCAGGCGGTGAAGGGTGAAGGCAACAGCAGTGGGACCTACAGTCTCCTTTTCAGTTGGTGATGTCTGGTGCAAGGATGGAAGAATTGTGTTTAGAGTGGCTTTAAATGAACTTTGCTGGACCTGTTTCCTGATAGCAGCTTTAAAAGAGACTATTTGAATTTTAAGGGAAAACAAACCTCAAGTTAAAGGGACAAGTGTGAGGGTTTCAGTTCAGCAACAGGAAGCACATATCACTTGAGGTCTGTAGTCCTAGCAGTCCTGAAATTCCACCCCTGGGTGGTCTGCTGCCCTGGGTGGCACCTGTGTGGGGGCCAGCTCTTAGAATGCAGGGGCTCTGAAGTTCTGAGTAAACGTTGAGTGTGCCTGGATGCTCAAGCAGAAGATTGAAATACCTTTGGGTCCAGTTCGAACCCTTCCCGCTTTTCAGCTGCCTTACTTTTGCTGAAACAAATTCAGGATCTTAGAGAGTTTGCCCATCTGCTCAGCCATATTCAGCCAAAGACCTTTGAATCTGATTTCTCACGAGCTGAACTCATTCTCCCAAGTCAGCTAGAATGTGAGAGCTGAGAGCATCCTCAAATGCAAATGGCTTCCTCACATTTATTATGTTCATTAGAAGGTTCTATAAGTCACTGGGGCATCCAAATTGTCTTTTAATGATGAACTCCAATAACAAAACCTAAAAGAGTGGGTGGAAGGGGAGTGGAATGAAACCACGGGATTCCTGCCTGACATCCCCACATAGTCAGTCATTTACTGGTGCTCGAAGAAGGAAGAGATCTGTGTGGGAACAAAACGGAGAGTGGGTGGATACATACTGGGAAGTACGTATACCAAAGTTAGAAAGATTTGGTATGCATCCACGTGTCCAATCTGTGTGACGCTGGGCAAGTACTTTATTTGACTCCATTTCTTTAGGTGTAAAATGCAATGATTACATAAAGCCTGTTTGAAACTATTAATTGTGCTAAATGTATGTAAAGTATTTAGCACGTCTTCTGGCGCTTAATACCTATGACTGATTATTGTTATTCCTGAATTCTGTTCTTTTGTGGGGTTTTTTTCAAGTTTATACTAATTCATCAGCTTGATTCCCCCTGCCTTGTCCCCTCCCACTCCCCTCCATCATCATATCGTATCTACTCATATCTAATGCAAACTGAATCCTTATCCATCATGAGAAACATCTCAGTACTGGGGGTCAAATCAGCATATGGTTAGGATATGATAGAAATCCTAGCTAATTCCTCAATCTGATTAAAATTCATATTTTGGGGTGATACCTTAGGACTGGAAGTCTGAGCTACACTGTGAAATGTGGATCATGGCTTTCAGCAGTGGAAGGAATTTGCGTAAACAGTGCCAGGTGACAGACTCCTCATGCACACGGCATGATGATTCACCTTCTTCTCTGTAGACATGCTCCTCTCGGGGACATTAAGGCTCACTAAATTTTATTTTAAACATATATTTTTTCTCCCTTTTCCATAACAACTGTATTTTCTAGTTCTCAATATTTTAGTTCTGGCCTTTGGTTAACATGAAACAAAACTGTCAAAAAGATGAAGGTCATTTTAACGGTTTTCTGAGGTCACCCACAAAAGGCCTGGAAGATAGCAGCCATTCAAAAGTATCTGCTCTTCCTTCCTTCCCTTTGGTGAGTCACTGTGGGGCTCATGAGGAAGAGAACTGGTCTTTAAAGTCAGAGAGAACTAGATTCCTGTCTTGCCACTCAGAAATTATGTGGCCCGAGCCAACTGTGTAATCTTTTATATTTAGTGCTCTCATCTGTAAATGCAAAACGATAAACTTATGTCTAAGTGTTGAGGTAAGGGGAGCCTGTCACGGAGTAATCCAATGTGTCTCACTTCCCATGTGCTCAAATATTTGTATTTTTTAAAAGCTCTACAGGTGGTTCTGCTGTCTACCCAAGATTGAGAACCTGTGATTTAGATGGAAATAACATAAATTCCTTTTCCTTTATTTCTATTTAGACTGAAAAGGATCTAATATTGTAACTCACACTAAGGCATAATTTATTTAAATAGAATCGTATTAATTAGGAATTAGAATATGCCTTAAAGGTCATTGGTTCAGAGTCTCCTTGATTTATGGTTTTTTTTTTTTTTACAACTTTCCTGACAAATTGTTATTCAACTTTTCTTTAAATACCTTCAGTTATAAAAATCTGTTGTATCCATTATTTATAATAACCTATAATGGAGTATAATCTGCAAAAATATGGAATCACTATTCTGTGGACATGAAACTAACAGTATTATAAACCAACTAAAATTCAATTTAAAAATCTACTGTTCTGTTAGAATTATCTTTATTTCATTTTTGTTTTATAATTTGGTCAGAGCTCCCTCCTCTTTATAGCTACTCAGAAAAAGTTGAATCTCATTTCTATAGGTAAAATTTCATATATTTGAAGATGGCTGTAAGGTCCCTTTGAGTCATTTCTTGTCCATGGTTAGGAACCAAAAAGGGATTTCCAAACCGGCTGGTCATCAGACCTTTGAGGAACTTTTAAAGCATACAGTTTTCTATTCCTGTTGGGTCAGAATCACCACAGTGGATCCTTGGGGTCAATAATTTTAAACAAGTTCTTCAGGTAATTCTGTGAGGAATATTTACTTTCCAGCGATTCTCAACTGGGAACAATTTTGTACTCCAGAGGACATTTGGCAATGTCTGGAGACATTTCTGGTGGTTATAACTGGGGAGGGGAGTGCCACTGGCATCTAGAGAGTAGAGGCCGGGAATGCTGCTAAGCTTTAAAATGTACATAGGACAGCTCCCACAATAAAGAATTATCCAGTCCAAAATGTCAGCAGTGCTGAGGTTAAGAAATCCTATTGCATTCTAATATGACATAGCTTTCAGTCTCCTTACCATCATGGCTGACTCCTTACCCTCTGTGTAAATGTCTCCTAAATGTAATGCATAGAAAGGACTGAGCACAATAAAGACCAGACTTCTTTTTTTTTTTTTTTTAAGAGGAGGTGAAGAAGCAATGCATCCCTTTACAGGATGATTTATTAATAGTAGCAGTTCAGGTGTTCTTGAGGATGGAAGGAACCGAGAATCCTCTAGGTGCCATTAAATATCATATGATTTCAGTTCAACAAGTATGTTCATGACCCTAGGATGCCCGAGCAACTTGGCAGAAAGCTTTCTCTCTTCTTTTTTGTCTTTTTTATTATCTCCCCCTGGAAAAAAACTGCAAAAGGACTTTTCACATCGAGCCATGAGGATTTCCTTGATCTGAGTAATTTGGGATCACATCTTAACGTGAAGAAGTCTTTTGGAATTTAGCGATCTCTTTTCTCTCTTTGCAAAAGCTGCTATTCTAGAGACTATTGTCTTTAGAGTAATTTAATTTAAAATACATTTAAATTTTAATTTAAAGACAAAAGTTGAGCAATAGCCTCAGTGTTCCTGCCTATTTCTACCCTTTCCCTGAAGCACTGAAACAGATGGTAAGATTTGGGGGGAGAGGTCTAGGTAGTCATTTACTTAAGAGAAGTGAAAACTACAGAAGTGAGAGACTGAATATACAAACAGACATTGGCCAGACCATATGTAAAAAAGAACTCTGACCCACAATCTGCAACAGGTATCCCAGGAAATTAACTCCTTATCTATAGTAACCAGCCCAGGAAGCCAGCCTGCTAGAAGTAAGTCAGACCACTATCTCTAGCAACAAGCCCAAGGAAGCTAAACAATAATCCTGTAACAATTGGCCTAAAATAGCTGGAGTTTGATTAGTAACTGAGAGCTTTACAACTTTTGTCCCTGCTTCCAACTTAGGAACAATTAGAAATAGTTAAATATGTCCTGTAACTAATCATGTAGGATGCCCAGCTCCTAGCTAGCTCACCTCCAGTTTCCCCATGCCAACAGACTTCAGAGCATACCTGAAGTCTTCCTTTTTACAATTATAAAGCTTTTCCACTCCTCTGGCTGCCTTTGAGTCTCTGCCAAATGGAAGTGATGGTGGCTGACCCCTCTGATAGAGCAAGCTCTGATTAAATAGCTTTTGCTTATTCTCATTTGACTGGTCTTCCTTTATTTCCATAGGAGTTTAGTATTTTAAACAATACTCATGCCAGTAAGTACCCATTAATTCATTTAGTCCTCATCTTGACATTAGAGGAAGATAACACTGAACTCAGTTAAATGGTGAAAAAATGGAGGATTATAGTAGTTTAGGAAAGTTACCAAAGCCTCCAGTCAGTCAATACCTGTGCTGGAATTTGAACCCAGAACGTATGACCTCCCCCCTCCCCCCAAACACCTGTCTCACACAGTTGATTCTTTACCTTCTAACTTCTGGTTTTGTATCACATTTGCAGCTGTATACTTATCCCTAGGATCTGAGGCTTGGCTTTACTTCCTCTCTAATGATCTTGAATTCTTTGCCCCAACTCAGTTCCCACCATGTCCAAGTTATGCCACAGCCCAAGCTTGCTTCTTGTGACCTGGATAACAGCGGCCTGTCCCCTGGGACAGGTGGGGTGGGTGTTCTTTACAGGTTTGCCTTCACTCCAGGGGAGAGAGGGAACATTGGAACACGTGTGTGTGTGTGTGTGTGTGTGTGTGTGTGTGTGTGTTATTCTGTGGTTAACAAGGCCACATCTGGGGAGAGGTGGCTCACTCAGTAATCTAGTACCCTGTTGCCTGACGTTCTGGTATAAGCTATGCTGAGCATGCATTTCACAATTACACTTCAATCACTCTCCATCCACAACAGTTTTGTTGAGATCTTTTTCTTGCCACGTGAAAATTCGTAAAGGAAATGTGCAATTGGGAAGTTTGATATGGGACAGAGAAGAAATGAACAGATCTGATTTTCAGAAAGGAAGGGTGGGAAATCTTGGCAGCCTGCAGGGAGAGTAAATCAAAGTGGAAGTCAAAACTGAGAGGTGTCCTGGAATGTCAAAGAAATGGGCAATGGGGTCTGGGAAGATGGAAAAGACTTTAACAGAATGACTCCAAGCTGTGGCTCTGGAGAAGAGATTTCCTTTTCATGTTCTATAATGATATGGAAATGGATCTGTTCAGTGAGGCTCACGCTGGGGAAGAGAAACGAAATGGGGAACTTTTTGAAAGATCACAAGTCCTTCAGCTTGTAGTCAGCCTGGAAGTACGCCTCAAATTCATCACTATGTAGCAATCTTGCCTTTTAAAATTTTTCTCAGCGCTGATGGCTAAACTTGACCTTTTATGTAAGCATATGTGAAACTGCTAGGACTCTGCTCTGTTGACTAAAGAAATAACAGAGATGGGATTTAAAAAAATAGATGTACCTTTAATCATTTTGCATTTTACAAGCTCACATAATAAAAACTGTAATCAATCCTCAGAGAAAGCACACCCTGGAAAGAGGGGCTGCATTAAGGAGTAAATATCACTGGTTTTATTAGACTCCAACTTGTGTTACAACCTGGTTCTAGGATCAGTCTCAAAGACAAGACTTTGTGACGTACCAACTAATTGTGTCTGCAAAAGAAATTCAGCCGTTTTGGTGGAATTCAGATGCTGTGGTGCTGTCTGGGGGAATTTTCTTTCATACTGGATCAGCAGAATTGAGAGGGAAAGGTAACCTTATGGTCTTTAAAAGAGAAGTTCAAAGCACAGCAATTGCCCTGCTGTGGAAGGTTTGCATTCTCTGTTTTCATCTAGATCCATGTCTCTTACCATTTAATGAATGATTTTTCAAGGCTTACTGCCATAGAGAAAGGTTCCAAAGTTGAGATCTCATGCAGAAGAGCATTTTGAGACCAACGAGTGATTTGAGTACTACAACTGACTTTCTTGGAACACAGCTAAAGGAAAAGTCAGCTTAGAAATAATAGAGAGTTTCGCAGGGTATTCAGCAGTAGTAGTAATAGTTGCCATTTATTGAACACTCACTGTAGGTCAGGAACTAGAACAAGCACCTTCTAGTCGTTGTTTAGATTGATGTCTCTGTGAATTTATCTAGTGAATTATCATTTAGGAGCACGTATCTACTGCTTTGAAAGCTCACATCATGAGCGGGGATTCACGAGCTGGCTGGTGGAGCCAAGAAGCTGCATAAGTGTAGTGAAGTATAGTGAAAAGAATACCATTTGAAACCTGAAGACTTGCATCCTAGACTATTCCAGCTCTTCCACAGATCGCATTTTTCCCTGGTTTACTTTAGACAGGTGAGGAGAAGTTCATACGAATGAATACATGTAAAAGTGTTTTCAAACCATGAAAGGCTAAAGAAATATAAGGGTGACACTAAGTTTTAAGATATTAATTTAACTAACCTGAGTGCCGACTTATTCTTTTCCCTTCTTATATTGATTATAGCCATTATATATCTTTAACTATGACTGTGGATTCACTATTTTCTTCTTTAATGTCTATCAGTGTTTGCTTCATGTATTTTGAAATTATATAGTTAATGCCTAATGATTGGTGATTGCTGTATCATCACACTCATTGAGCTTACATTCCAATGTTTATGGGTAACCCCACTCGCTTTTCCAATTTTGATGTCTGTTAGGGTTTTTTTGGGTTTGTCTTGAAGAAATAGAAAATGGTGCTATGGTGAGCAGCAACAACAAATCAAAACTAAAAAGTAGCTCACAGAATCAAAGGAAACACTCTGAAAGACCGTGTTTGGGAAAGCTTAGGATAAAGGTGCTGGAGAAGATTTAAGTGTTAGAAGTTGCAGGGTACCAACATCAGGAAATATGAAGACCAAAAATAATTTTCATCTTTGTGTCACTCTTCTTGTGATTTAAATCCTATAGAAAAAACATTTTTGGCCTAGATCAAGTAAAATATCCACCTCTTGGGCAAAAAAAGTAAAGGGGTCTTTGGTTGACAGTCCCAGAATACTGTATCCAAAGGGAGAAGGGTGAATTCTTAAAGAAAAAAGTCAGTTTGCTATTAACAGAAGGAGAAATGGATACCGAGGAGGCCAAAATCAACAGAACTCTGCAGCTACTAAACATAATAAACCTTCCCCAAATTATAATTTTATCATGTAAATCATATAAGATCCCAAATATATGTTATATGGGCTGCTGTAACAAAATACCATAGCCTGGGTGGCTTAGACAACAGAAATTTATTTTCTCACAGTTCTGGAGGCTGTGAAGTCCAAGATCAAGGTGCCAGCTGATCTGGTTCCTGGTAAGGACTTTCCTCCTGGCTTGGAGAGGGCTATTTTATCCTCACATGGCCTTTCCTGAGTGTACACAGATGGGGGGAGCGGGCGTGGGGGGAGAGAGAGCAAGAGAGTGAGAGGGTCTTCTTCTTATAAGGTCACTAGTCCTATTGGATTAGGACCCCATTCTTGCAACCTTACTTAAACTTAATTACTTCCTAAAGACCTCATTCCCAAATATTGTTACATTGGGGATTAAGGCTTCATCATATGAATTTGGATTGGGGAGGTGAGGGGGACACAGTTCAGCACATGAATTTTAGGTTTTGGAGGGGAAAAGACTGGCAACTGTACTAAGCAAGGATGTTATCAAGATTTTCCATGAATTCTATTTACATTCTAAGTCATTTCATTGTATTGTTACCTTGCGCATAAGCTGTAGGTACTGTGGTGGAGTAAAAGTGGATGCAGCTTCTTAGCTACTCCTCCCTTTGAGAGAGCATCGTTAGCCTCTCCTTGAATCTGTGCAGGCCTTAATTATGTGCTTGAATAAAAGAATATGGGGCAAGGGACACCCTGGAATTTCTAAGATGCAGCTTCTCTCCGTCTCTTGGAATGACTTTCTATGAAAGAAGTTAATCTACACTGTGGCCATCCCGTTCTGAGAAGCCCAAACCACAGAGCAGGTTCTGAGGGATGAGTCACTGTGTAGAGTAAGACAACCGAGAGGCACTAAGTTGCTAGACATGTGCACGAAGAGGCCCTCTTGGGAGTGGACCCTGCATTTCTGGCTGCTTCCATGTACCAGCTGTGGTACATGGCACACAGGCAAACCAGCCAGCCAAGCCCATCCCCAAATCCTTACCCACAAAATCGTGAGTGAAAACAATGTTTTGTTCTTAAGCTACTAAGCTTCGGGGGTAATTTTTTATCGGACACCACATAAATAAAGCACTGAAGACTTAAGAAAACTATCCGTGTGAGAAAAAAAAATGTTACTATTTAATTCCTAAACTGTTTTTTTTTTTTTCCAAGAAGAATGGGCTTAAGTCTAGAAGAGCTCTTAAAATGATAGTATAATGTTAAAATCTCATTTGAGAATTCTTGTGTCTTCATGATTTTTAAGGTTTCCTATGTTTATGACAGTTAAAACTGGGGGGACATTTCCCAAGGATATCCAATGACAGAGGAACGGAAAACCAGTAGTCTACGGTGGATGAGATAATTGCCTCAAGGGAAAGATTTTACTTCCACATGAGTAGAAGAACAGCAGAACGAAGCTGGAGGAAAAAAACCCAGAACAATTCTATTGATATATTCTCTTGATTACAAGCTGTTTCTTCCCTTTTCTAATGATGAATTTCTTCAGAGAGGTGAAACATAAATGATGCCTCTTAGATCTCATTAATGAAAACTCTACCTGGCATTCAGATGGAAAAGGACTCTTCTGTGGAACCATAACTACCCATGAATTTACATTTGGCATGACAACAAAGTTAAACGTTTCTTTTTATTAAAAAGTAAATGGGAACTACCACTACCTTCCAAATAGGATAAAAAGAAACAAATGCATTTGCCTCAAACTGCAGAAAATACGGGGGCTATAAATGTTCTCTTTATTAGGCCTTTCAAGTGGAATATTTTGAAGAAAACAAACAGCAATTGTAACATTATAAAGAGAAATTAGCATTTTGCTTGAAAGAAATGGCAATTAACAATGATGACAATGTGATTTATACTAATTGAGATTAAGTCAGACAAAATGGCAACATTAGTAATCATTTGAAGTGCTGTATTACTCATTATACTGTGCTTTGTAAACATCTCTCTTGAAATTAAAAAGTAATTAGTAGCATTTTAGTCATTTAATTCAGTCTAATTAGGGTTTTTGAAAATCTACAGACCTGCTGTTGAAAGCCTTTCCCATTTCGAATTGAGAGAACACATCCCTTAAAAAAAATCAACTTCTAGTGCTCTTTCTTTCTTGATCTCTAGTCTCCATAAAAAAATAAGAGGAAAATGGTATAATTAGAAGAAAGAGGTAGGAATTTACTTGAATTGGGCTAAATAAAAATTTTTCAATCCATCATAATTCATGAAAGATGCATTTTAATCTAAATTCTTTTTTTTTTTTTTTTTTAGTGTGAGTGGAAAGCATGTATGTTTCATCAGTTGCTAAAAGGAAGGAGATATTATTTTTTTACTGGTCTAGTCTAGCTACCTCTTCAGAATATGTGTCTAGAGAAAGGGGGAAAAAATAAATAAAAGCTTTAGCCAGAGTTGTTATTTGGATGGCATTTGGAATATAGAAAATAGTTTATCACTAAAACTTTATGATTGGTGATAACATTTGCTTTATGTACTTGATGAAAATAGGGACTCAAATCTCACCCTTTGGGGCATATGTAAGTTGAATGACAGAACCAGTAAAGATTGCCTTTCTCTCTGTCAAATGCTGTAGCAGAACTGTACACTTTCGGGCTGGATCTTCTTTTGATGGTAGTGCTAATTATGAAGGCATTAGTTAGAAGTGATGGTAGGTATATTAGTTTCTTATTGCCACTATAACGAATTACCACCAAATTGATGGCTTCAAACAACACAAATTTATTATTTTACATATCTACAAGTCAGAAGTCTGAAATGCATCTCACTGGGCTAAGATCAAGATATGAGTAGGGCTGTGCTCCTTCTGGAGACTTTAGGGGAGAATATGGTTTCTTGTCTTTTCTGGTTTGTAGGGTCACTTGAAGTCCTTGGCTTATGGCCTCTTTCTTCAAAGTTGGCCGTTGCATCACTCTGACCTCAAGTGCTTCCATTGTTAAATCTCTCTGACTCTGACACTCCTTTCCTCTTTACTTATAAGGACTCTTGTGATAACATTGAGCCCACCTGGATAACCCAGTATACGCTCTCATATCTCCAGTTAATTAAGAGTCTTAATTCCATGTGCAGCCTGAATTTCCTCTTGCCATGTGTCACAACATATTCACAGGCTTCAGAGATTAGGGTGTGGACATCTTTAGACATCTTTTTTGTTTACTACAGTAGAGAACTACTGGGTAGCATTGAGGCTAAGGAAAGCAGGAATTCCTAGATCCTGCTCAGATCAAATCTATGCCTGTCTATCTTAGAATTTTCCAAGGATGCTCTATACAGTCCTTAAGTGAAATGGGAATCAGAAGGTAGAGGAATCATAACATCATCTGACCTAGTTTTCAAAAGGATCACTCTGGCTGGTGCTTTGAAAAAAGGCTGTGGAATATGAGAATACAAGAGGGAGGTGAGTTAGGGCCTATTATGTAATGCAGGAGAGGTGATAATGGACCAGTTTGACAGAAGAGGAGGTGATGAAAAATGCTCACAAGGAAGGACCAGATGGAAGAGAGCCAAAAGTGAGGGTAGTCACATGGGCTGAAGCGAAAGCACCAAGCTGGAGCTAGATATAGTTATTTGCCCACTTGTAAAAGGAGCCCAATCAATGCTCTGGAATCTGATCAATGCTGATTAGTATTTTTCCTCCCTGAGGGTGGATTAAAAGAGGTGGTAGTATGGAAGGCATAGGGAAGAAAGAAGACTAACATACAGTAAACTCCCATTACAAGTTCGTAGAATTTATTTAGATGCTTTCCTGGTGTAACCTGCTTGCCCTCAGTTGCATCCCTGCAGGGCCAAGTCTTTCAACGTACTTGCCAGTGAACGTGTAAGATTCATGGGCATTGTTTACAAAGGAGAGAAAGGTCCGAGAGGCCAGTGAAAGAACTGAACTTCACAAATCAAAAGCTGTGCATTCTTATTCTGGTGTATTCAGTAATTTAAAAAATATTTGGCAAATCCTATCTTCCTCTGTGTAGCATCTTGTATTTTCTAAAGATGATTGCAACAGTATCTGCCATCCCCTGTGCTTTGCTGCTCCTTCATCAAGAGGTGGGGTTTCATCTCCCTCTCCTTGGATCTGGACAGTCTTGTAATTAGCTGCAAACAGCAGAATGTGGCTGGACGTATGCTGTGTGACTTTCAAGAATAGGTCATAAAAAAGGTAAGGCCGCTTCCATCCTGATCCCTGAGCTCTGAGGCTGCCTTGCTGTGGAGGGAGCCCAAGCCACAGAGAGAGGCCCCGGCCCACAGCCCAGCTCAGGTCTCAGCCAACAGCCAGCTTCAGCCTCAGGTATGTGATGAGGATGCCTCCAGATTCCATCCTCCAGACGTTGAGTCACTCCTAGCCTTCTAGTCTTCTCAGCTGAGGCTATAGGCCATGAGGAGCAGAGACAAGACTCCTCTGCTGTGCCTTGTCCAAAATCCTGATCCAGAATCTCTGTGCGCGTAACAGAATGACTGTTTTATGCCACTACTTTTTGGAGTGGTTAATGCAGAAATAGTAACTGGCATCTCAGTTCTCTTAACAGTATATAAAATAAGGATAATTTTACTCACTTCCTTGTAAGCATAAAAGCTTACGTGTTAAATTACCTTATACTAGTAAAGCTTGAAAAATAAAAAGAAAACTTAAGGCTTATTGAGTGTTCATAAGGAACGCATTCGAAATCTTTAAAGCCTAACATTAACTCTTGCATTAACTCTTAATCCTCACCACAACCCTATGAGGTAAGTCCTGTTATTTAACCCACTTTACAAATGAGCAAACTGAAGTAAGATAAGTACCTTCCCTGAGGTCTGATACTTAGCAAGTAGGTGTGCTGGGGTTTGAACCCAGGTAATGTTAGGAATCTGCACCCTTAGCATACAGAGTATATAGTTTCTCAAGTAGAAATAGGAGGATGGGAATGGTTTTTAAGAGCAGTAGATTTGAGTTATAGTTTTACCCATGCCCTTAGTGTGTGACTTGAAGTCACTATACTCAGAGTGTTAGTTTCCAGATTCTTTAAATTGGGAGTGTGATTGCTTGAACCTCTGATCTCACGGGTTTTGTCGAGGATCAAATGAGACAATACAAGTGATAGCTGTCTGAAGTGTGTATAACTCTAAGGTGGCGCTATCCTTATCATTCCTATTAGAGAACCTGGCATTTGATGTACCTGGAAACAGAACTTGGACCTTTGAAATAGAGCTTTTAATCTAAAGCAAAATTATCCTTCCTGCTCTTGTGATTAATAAACCATGTCTGGTTGAAAATCCAGGAGCTCACAATTTCTTTTAGTTTCTTTGCACCAGAGATGGCTTTAATAATGTGCCCTCCTGGATGTGGGGAGGGGTGATGGGTCCCCTCTGATTCTCTCCTGCACTCAGAGTCTCTGTTTCTCAGCTCTGACTTTGTGCTTTAAACACAGAGCAAGACATCCATTCAACACTTAGACTATGAGAAAGAGACCCGAGCAACACAGACCTGCTGTCGCAGCAGTTCTTGAAGCTTGCCTCCCACATTCTGATTGGTTCTTGCATATCTCTCCCTCTTGTCCAGTGTCACCTCCTTCACAGGTGTTCCTCCCTTGTTTCTTGATACTAACAAGACCAAAGTTCTTTGGTTTAATCCTAAATGCTCTTCAATCTTATCATATTCTAGCATTGTCACTCAGTTTTAAACATTCAGAGAAGTTCCAGGTTTCTTTCCTGTCCCTTGGAGCCCACCTATGAACTATCCAGTGTGGCTGACCCTGTCCATCAGTTCAGCTCAATGTGGGGACGCTGAGCAATAGTCTTGGTAACTAGTAGCTCCTATAGGAGAGTGCGTCAGATGGGTAATGCGATCTTCACTGCTTTCTTTACTGTTTCAGTTTTAATAAGACTATGCTAGTTAGTTGCAGTTAGATGTCAACTTTATTAACTTCACTGTTGTAACGGGATAGCAAAAGAAAGAATACATGCTATAAATGCTAACTTCTATGGTGTGTTATTTAGATTCCCAAAATAAATTAAGGCTAATATATTAACTTCAATTAGTGAGTGGTAGAAGTGAGAGGAGGGACTGGGTCTGAGAAAGAATTAAAGGGACTTGCTGTTACAGAGGAGTGGAGGAATATAAAGGCAATTTAACCCAGTTAAATTGGATTTTAAAGACCATAAGGAGACAGACTGGGACCTTGGGGAGGGAAGGAATACAGTCACTGCAACAGTGAAGAACATGGACAGTCCAGATACAGAAGGAAAAGGGCTTGGAGGTGCTGTGACAAAGGAGTGATGTAATTTGAATGGTAAACACAGGGCATGCCAAATAGACATTGTAGTGCTTGAGAAAAAGAAGGGAAGATTTCTAAGTATATCTTCCTAGATTGTGTCTGTATGTCTATATGTGCTGTCAGAATGTGCTCTTTAAGTTCCTCTGTCTCCGACCGTGAGATACTGGATTTCAGAAACTAGGGACTAAAGCAGGGTTTTTTAACCTGAGCACTGTTGACACTTTGAGCCAGATAATTCTTTGTTGTGGGACCGTCCTCTGCATCGTGGATGTTTAGCGGCTTCCCTGGCCTCTACTCACTATATGCCAGCATTACGCACCCTCCCAAACTGTGACAACCAAAAATGTCTCCAGACATTGCCTAGTTTCCCCGGGGGACAAAATTGCCCTTGGTTGAGAACCACTGGAATACAGGAATAAATACTGTTAGCATTATTGATATTTTGGGTGCCTCCTATGTGCCAGTCACTGCTCCAGGCACTTCTCTTACGTTAAATTATCTCATTCTTAAATGTAAAATAGGTATTATTGGAAATAAGAAAATACAATTTGAGAAATTAAGCAACTCACAGCATACATGCTGTTTTAATTGACAACATTTATGTAAGTAACTGTAGAAGATGGTTTGGGTCCTAACTTTCTCTTGTCAAACTTGATTATTCTATTGACATTCTGTTACCAAGATATCTTTTCTTTTTCCTACTGTTTCTCTTCTTCCTTCTCCATACCGTCCACCTAGAATACAGTGGCCACTGACAACAAACTTAATATAGAAATAATAATATGAATAAGGAAGAGGGGCTCAATTTGAAGCATCAGTGATCCTTCCTATAAATGAATCCCTAGATTACATGACTGAACCAGTGATTACTTGTGGTTCAACCACTTTTCAGATTACTGGGCCAACATAAAATATACCGAAAAAAATCCTGATCACTTTAATTCAATTAAACAGACAAAAGCTGAGAGTTTGCTGTGTCTCAGGCGTGGTAAAATGTATCACCATTATTTATGTTAGTGAACATTCAATCCTAAAGAATTGGGAACCATAAATGAGTTGGGAAGATTGGATACATTTACTGCACCTTCTGCTCCGTTCCAAGTTAAATTAATATTTTTATAGTACTTGCTTCTGAAACAGGTCAAGGCGCTATCTCTGACTCACCCTTAAATTGCACAAATGTAATGAGAAGCTGACATTATCACTATGATTTTGATAAAGAGACTTGAGGCTACAGAGATGCCCCTGTGTCAACACGAACTCTTCAGTGATGGTGGCTAACACAGTACTGAGACTGGTCTCCAGGACCATATTTATGGTCAGGTTTTAATGCATTCTCTAATGCTGAGTGGTGCTGTAAAGTAAAAATAATATACTGTAAAAAAAAATTGGTGAAATCTCAGTATAATCTCACTTTCAGATTGAATTACCAATACTAGATTTCCATAAAGGTATTCAAAGTATTGATTTGATGTGCACTATTTCAAATATTTTCATGTTATAAATACTGTTCTCTAACTTCCTCACATTGCTCTTCTTTGGTTTCCTTTACTTTTACTGACTTCAGAAAACGTTTTCAATAAAAAATTTGAAATAAAAACCTCTAAAACGCAGAAAGAGAAGAGTGCTGCTATCCTATGCCCCAAAGATAAGTGCTGGTAACATTTTGGTTTATATCTTTTCACATATTTTTATGTTATATGTACACACCCACCACACACACTGACACACCCTTACGTATGTGTGTGTATTTCTTTTCAAAAATGAGATTGTACTTTTCTTCAGCATGCTTATTTCATATTTTCAAGTGGTTCATATGCATTTATTCTGCATGATTTTTAACACGTAGTGATGGACACGGAAGAGATTTCCAGTTTTTCTCTACTATATGCATTGCTTCAGTAAGTAATTTTTTTCTCAATTCATATATATATTTGTGTAGATGTATCTTTAGAATAGATTACTAGAATTGAAGATGGTATGTGAAAGGACAGAACCACGTAAAAATTGAAATTGGAAAATTATTGCCTTGAAATATATTGTACTAATTTGTGTCCCCACCAACTTTATACCAATGACTTTTCCTCTCTACTCTCATCAGTTCTCTTCAGAAATGGCACCTAATTATTGTTTTAATTTACGTAGAGTTTGTTTATGAATGATGTTAATCTTGTATTTCTGTTATACTTCATCTTCTGCAACTCTATTCTGCCTCTCTTTTCTTCAGTTTCTTCTTAGGTTTTTATAATTTTTCTTGTTATATTATAGGCATGGTTTACCCCAACAGTGCTTTTCTTTTATTTTTTATTTAAATTACAAATTTTTTTTCTCATTTTAAAAATTTTACACACTTTGATGGCCTTGGGCTTTATTATTTTCTATAATAGCATTAAAATTTTTTTCTATATAGTCCCTAGACTTAATGTCACGCTAAATTAACCACACCCACCCTGAGATCATAAGATAATTCTCCAATATTTTCTTCTAGGACTTTTAAGGCTTTAAAAAATTTTTAAATCTTGCATCTCTATGGACTTATCTTTGGTATAGGGTATAAGATAAATAGCTGTGACTAATTTTCATGTCCAAATGTAATCAACACTAATCCCATTTGTTATTTTTTATTCCATTATGTTTTATTTCCAAAATTTTAAAATGACTCTACTTTAATAGTTTACTTTTGAACCTAGTGGAGATGGTTCTAATTCATTATGCTTCTTTTCTAATATTGTTAGTGTGTTTCCAAAACTTCTTTGTGGTGTAGGTATGAGAAGGCAGGTTTAATGAGGAAGATATAATTAGGAGCCTAAAGTTAAAAGTTTACTATCTTTCTTCAAATGACTGTTTTGATTGTACATATAGGGTATGTTTGGCTATAAACATTTTACCTACTCCCACGTGGTATTTGTGGGATGAATCGAGTCACATGATTTGGGGATATTCCTGTAGCGTGTTTCATGGTAGAATGCTTAACTGTAGGTCACAGAGCAAAGAGGCCAGTATAAACTAGCAATTCAGCCCCTGGTCTGAATGTTGACTTACAGTGGTTGACTATCAGTGATCGCAAAGAATCATGTGATGCGGGGTTAAATTCCAGAGTCAAGGCAGCAGGCTGGAAGGAAGATGGAAAGTGTAGCCAAGGTTTGGTTACTAGGATAACTTCAGTGGGAGTCTTTGCATTAGATAAGGCAGAATTAGTGGACACAGTCAAGATTTCAAGTCAGAGCTATGCCAACAGTTGAGATGAGAAAGCTTGGATTCAAGAGCAGTGTACTTTAGATTGATTTCTGAAATAATGTTGTGCTGGGGTAGGATTCATTTTGAAGGACTAGGATCATGTTTACATATTTGCAGGATTTTTTTTTTTTTTAATTTGGACTGTCCTAAAGGAACAGCTTGTTTTATGGAGGGTAGACTCACCATATAAGACTGCAAGAATACGGAATGGAAAACTACAAGGGAATTCCATACTGAACCATGCCTCATCCTTGTTTAGTTTGGAAATCAACCTGCTGGTTTTCCTCATTGACTTGTGATTTTCCACGTCATTTTGAGTGTCTGACCCAGTGTCTGTCTCCTGTTCTGCTCAATGGACTGACCTCAAAGTACTTTATATCTCAAAGCACCCTTTGAATCAATTTCAGTGCTTTTTGTGCCCCTGATGGAAGCAGTGGCTTTAGATCGCTGGAGGCTCTGAAGAATCAATGACTGTATGTGCAGTGACTGCTTCATCTCAGCTTTTGTTGAATGATTCTTGTTTGTGCTTCAAGTTTTGCAAACCACTTCAGGATCCCTCTGGGCTGAAAAGGGCGAGAGGAATATAAGATATCACTGGCAATGGTAATAACCTTTTATTTATCAAACACCTTCCTTCCAGGGAGCTTCATGTGCCTTATGGATGTTACCTCCTGACATCCCTATGAGGCCAGGAGCAAATACTCTGCTATCCTGAGTGGCAGGAGAGAAAATGGTAAGGAGGGAAGGTAGAACACACAAAAGTCTTCAAAGAAGGATGAGGGTAGCTTCTAATGGAGCAGTGATATGGTATATTTTGATAGGTAACGCAAAACCTCTCTTCCCAGCAATGTAATTTCTATCAATGTTGATAGCTAATATTGATTGAATGCTTATATTCCACATACTTCTATAATAAGCACATTGATTATATTAACAAATTGAATCCTCTCAACACTACAGTGAGATTATTAACATTATTATACCCATTTTACAGATAAGGAAAATGTGTAAAGAGGAGTTAAGTGACTTGCTCAGAGCTAAGAAGTTTGAGTCAATAATCAGAACAAAATAATGAATCAAATTTAGCTCTAAATCTCAAACTCAACTGCTCACTATACTGTGGAAATTATGCTATATTAAGATCTGAAGTAAATACAGTTAGTGATACATTCCTTTGTCTCATGTATGCTTTCCCCTATAAGTCTTTCAAAATACAGGTAGTCTGAGATAGTGGGATTTTCAGTAAGCACTGACATTACTTATTCCTCCTGGAATACTCAAGTAGAAAAGTGAGTAGCTATGATTTTGTACAACTTCCACGTCAAGTGACGGGATTTGCAGAAGATTTTCAAGGCATGCATCGACAGAAGAGGGAACTAAAATGGGTTTCATGCTTGATATATTCCGCATACAGTGCTAGGCACTGCATGTAGATTTTCTCGTTTCATAGTTCCAACAAATGTTTGAAGTCAGTAGTAGCGTCCTGATTTTGCTCATGAAGAAGTGGTGAATTAGGCCATACAGGAGTGAGTAGCAGAGGTCAGATCAAGACCCAGGACTCCCAGCTCTGAAATTTCTGCTCTTACTAACTCTACCTGTCTCACAAGGGAGAGGTATAGAGAGAAGAGAGCCCGGATTGGGACCTTAGGCAAAGTAGGCAATCTGTGCAGGAGAAGAAGAAAGAAGAGGAGCTGGAGGGGAAGCTTTTGGTGAGGTAGCAGGCACAGAGTCATAAGCCTTGGAGGGAGAGGAAAGAATTTCAGCATGGGAGTGGTCAGTGATGGTGAATGATAAGTCAAGAAGGCTAAGGACTAAGTAGTGTCCTCTTGGCAAATAAGTGGTCACTGTGATGTTAAATGAAGCAGGAGAATGGTGGAGAAAAGTCAGATTTCAATGGATGTTATATAGAATTGGAATAGAGGAAATAGATCAAACGATTCAAGATAAAACCTAAAATGGATTAAACAATTCTATGGATTAGATGCTCTGCTTTATATATGTTGTCTCTGATTTTTGCAGTGATCCTTTGAGGCTCTATTATTATCACCATATTTCTGATGAGGAATCAGAGGGCCAAAAATTTGAAAATAATTAGTCTGAGATAATATAGTTACCATAGCCAAGATCCAAATCTAGGTCTCACAGATTCCTAAGCCCATGTCTTTTTTGATCTTTTCCCTCCAGGAGGAGCAGACTGCTCGTTGGGGAAGCCTGCTTGTACTAAACTCTTTTATTGATCACTAATATTTACTACCCCTCCTTTTAAGAGGATTAAACTCCTCTGCACCATTGATGGCAGGCCTGTGCATGTAATTTGTTTTGGCCAGTTGATGTGAGTGAGAGCAACATGTGTGACTTTGGAGCGGCACGCTTTATTAGCCAAGTCATACATCACTGTGCTCTTTTTCCCCCTAACACAAGACCAGCACTATTCCAGATGAAGGCTGCTTAGTCAACTTGGATTCCAGGGTGAAGCTAATGGGAAACAGCAGCCAGCCTGTGATGGAGTGAGACATAAACCGTTGGTATAAACCACTTATATTCTGGGGTTACTTGTTACTACAGCATAACTTCATCTATGCTGACTGATTTGCTGTGACTGGGAAGAGGGGAACCAGTGGAAGCCAGAGGTGAAGGCAGTTACAATGCAAAGGGTGTACACCTGTCATCTAACCATTATCAAATCAGCTAGGCAGAATGTCATAGGATCAAACCCAGCATCTCAAGAAAAAAATCACCAGCTTGATAAAATACCCAACAAGAGAAGAATATAGCTGAGAATACCCCCAGGATAATTCTAGACTTTAAAAAAAATTATTACTCTGATGAGTAGGACAGATATCCTCATCTCATATTAAATATGCTGTTGAAAGTGATTTATTCTGAAAAGATATAGTCCCTAAGCAATCTGAGAAACTCAACAGCAAATGCATATTTAATGTGACCACTTTTAAAACAGTGCCCTTGGCAGAGAAAGCAACTGCCTCCCAGACCTTGGAGGTTGGGGTTAGGAAGAAAGCATTTCATCCTGATTATAAAAAAATAAATAAAACCATAACCTACATACAGGTATGCATGTGTGTGTGTGTGTGTGTGTGTGTGTGTGTGTGTGTGTGTGTGAGAGAGAGAGAGAGAGAGAGAGAGAGAGAGAGGAGATGAGGTTTGTGGGATGTTAACTTGAGCATTATATTCCTTCTCCCAGTATTTTTTTTTTTTTTCTGAAGATGAATACCGTTAAATAGAAAAGGCCACTAATTACTTTGGTGAAATTCAGTTCTCTAGAGACCTCAACAAGTCAAGATTCTCTTCAAGGGCTTCCCTGGTGGCACAGTCATTAAGAATCCACCTGCCGGGCTTCCCTGGTGGGGCAGTGGTTGAGGGTCCGCCTGCCGATGCAGGGGAGATGGGTTCATGCCCCAGTCCGGGAGGATCCCACATGCTGCAGAACGGCTGGGCCCGTGAGCCATGGCCGCTGAGCCTGTGCGTCCGGAGCCAGTGCTCCGCAACGGGAGAGGCCGCGACAGTGAGAGGCCCGCGTACCACAAAAAAAAAAAAAAAAAAAAAAGAATCCACCTGCCAATGCAGAGTACATGGGTTTGAGCCCTGGTCCACAAAGATCCCACGTGCTGCAGACTAAACCCGTGCACCACAACTACTGAGCCTGTGCTCTAGAGCCTGCAAGCCACAACTACTGAGCCCACACACCATAACTACTGAAGCCCGCACGCCTAGAGCCTGTGCTCTGCAATAAGAGAAGCCACCGCAATGAGAAGCCCGTGCACCACAATGAAGAGTAGCCCTTGCTCGCTCCAACTAGAGAAAGCCCACGTGCGGCAACAAAGACCCAACACAGTGAAGATAGGTAAATAAAAATAAATAAGTTTATAAAATAAAAAAAAAGATTCTCTTCAAATAGAGACCAAGCCACCTCTTCAGAGGATTGTGCCAGTTCCAGTACCTTGTTATCTATCTGCTGTCTTCTTGGGATTATTGAAAAAGATAATTGTGACCCTAACAGCTCTTATGTATTGAGCTCTCCTCATGTGCCTACTCCCTCCTTGAAGTGCTTTCACATACATTTCTCAGCTGACTCGCGTGGTATCTTGAGCAGGCAGCCCACAAAGTTCTGCATAATTGTGCCCCTGACTGTCTGTCATTTTATGCCACATTCTCTTATACTCACTACATTGTCATTTTCTTTCAGCTCCCTGAATTTTTTTTTAGACTCAAAGCATTTGCCCATTTTATTTCTTGTGCTTAGACTTTTTTCTCTCACAAACTCTTTCTCAACTTTCAGGTCTGTTTCAATTTTCATTCACCAGAGATGTCTTTTCTCACCACTCTGTGTAATGTAGGTACCCCTTGGTTAGGCTCTATCTCAGCTCCTAATATGGAAGCTTCATAGTGCTTATCACAATTGTATTTGTCTGTTTACTTGTATTCTGTCTGTCTCCCCAGTGAGAACCTAATTTCAATGAGTATATGAGTTATTTTTAACTTTGAACCACTGAATCCCAGCTCTAAACACAGCACTAGGGATGTAGAGATATTCAATTATTATTTGTTATGTAAACAGATTAATTATTGTTATTTGCTCTTTATGGATGAAGAAACTGAGGCTCAGAGAAGAAAAGTGAGTTGTCCAAAGAGACTTAGCTAATTAGTGGCAAAGAAAGATCCAAACTCAGATCTGTCCAACTCCAAATCGCATGCCTTCGATGCTGCACTGTACATTCATTGGTTTATTCATTCACCCACTTACCAAATATTTGTTCATTGCCAGACATTGCTTTTGGGCATTAAGAATATAATGGTCAGCAAAAACAAACAAACAGAAATAACAAAGTTCCTACCTTCAGGGACGTTATAGTCTAGTGGTGCAGACAGCCATTAATCAATGAATAAGGGAAATAAATGTAAAAAAATACAACTGTATTAAATACTATGAAGGGGAAGAATATGGTAGGGCAGTTAAGAGATTTGACCTAGTTTGGGGATGGGGAAAGGAAACTGCCTCCTAAGAAATGACAACTAAGTAAAGATTTGAAGGAGACATAGGTATTTAAGTTACAAGGGGAAGGAAGAGCATTCAGGATAGAAGGAAAAAAATTCACTGAAGCCCTATGATGAGAAGCAGCCTACAGCCAAAGATTTAAAATAAAGCAATATTGTTGGACCCAAGAAAGCAAGGTAAAGTTAGGGAGGTAAGTAGGGTCTTGTTACGCTCAACCTTGTAGGCCTTATTAAGAATGAAGGCCAGGGCTTCCCTGGTGGTGCAGTGGTTGAGAGTCCACCTGCAGATGCAGGGGACACGGGTTCGTGCCCTGGTCCGGGAAGATCCCACATGCCACGGAGCGGCTGGGCCCGTGAGCCATGGCCGCTGAGCCTGCGCGTCTGGAGCCTGTGCTCCGCAACGGGAGAGGCCACAACGGTGAGAGGCCTGCATACCGAAAAAAAAAAAAAAAAAAAAAAAAAATGAAGGCCATCCACTGAAGGTTTTTAAGAAGAGAGGGTATCATGATCAGATTTTCTAAAAGAAAAGAATGTTCTGGTAGTTATGTGGGAAAATGAGTTGAGAGGAGACAAAGGTGTACAGGTGGAGCCACTGGTGCCCAGGGTAGTAGATGTTGGTAGTTTGGACAAGGAATGGGTCTCTCTATTTTTCCATCAAAGCTGGCAAGCTGTTTGCTGCCTTTTGTACTTTAGTTGTATAAATTGGTGTGTCATTGCTGCTATCATCATCATGACTCAGTAAACAGGAACTTTAGGTAGCAGGAGCTTCATGTAGAATGTGACTCATGCTACAAATGAAAATAGTCCTAATCTTTAGAGACATAGCATCAAAAGCAGTGGTTCTCAAAGTGTGGTCCAGGAATCCCTGGAGTCTCCATGACATCTATTTTTGTGTCAAAGGGGAACCACAAGGTCAAAAAAAATTTCATAATAATATTGAAACATTGTCTTTTTATTCTCATTCTCTCACAAGTATAAAAAGGTGTTTTCCAGAGGCAGTATGTATTATTGCAACTGGTTGAATGAAGAAGCAGATAAGAAAACTCAATTGGTTTCTATTAATCTAGACTAGAGTTATACAAAACTAAAAAAAAAAGCCACTTTTCTTACTAATTATATTTACTTTTTGTTTGGAAAATGTATTCTTCATAAATATATTATTTATACTGACATAGAATGGGTTTGTTATTATTTTAAGTGAACTTATAAATATTTAAAATTTTCCCAGCTTTAGTTTTTAATATCATAAATATAGATTGATATAATTTCACACAAATGAAAGTTTTGGGTAGGGGTACTCAATAATTTTTTGGAATATAAAAGGGCCCTGAAGCCAGAAGATTGACAACTGTAGACATGAAAAATTACTACAGTGACACAAGAGAACACGTATGTATAACTTGATGGAGAAACTTTATTAACAACTAAAAGAGTGGTTAGTATTTAATCTTCTATCACTAAGAGCTAGTCAAGGGTATCTGATTAATCCAGGGCCAGTTTCTAGCCAGATTGGATTCTTGCAGAAGCAAATAATATATGCTAGTGACTAAATGAGTATATTTATTTGTACCCTGTCTTATTGCCCCAAAGATGAGTTGGAGATACTGAATGCATTTTTGGTGCATGAAATTGTACCATGGCAGTGCCTAAATTCATAACTTATACATAAAATGTTCCCAAGACATATTTCTTGAATGAATAAAAAAGCTTCATGAGTACTATAAAAGATATGGTTTAGAAAGCTATGATATTGGGTTAGTCTGAGAGAGTATATGAAGCATGATGATAAGAGACTTTTTAAATTTACTGAAGTGGTATCAGGTCCTCCTACCTCTACACAGTGTAAAGAAGAGCTAATTCAGACAAAGCTCAGTCTTCAGAAACAAAATGTACATTATTATATTTCTAATATTTACAATCAAGGGGGAGGTTTTTCTTGACTTTAATTCCTTGGTAGTTTCTTAGAAAAAGAAAATAATATTCTTATTTATGTACAAATATATACACAAACATACCATCTGCAAGGCTATTTTTTTTCTTCAGGCTTCTGGAATTATTGAGATACTGTTATATTTGATTTTAACTAGTAGTTTAGGAGTTAGGTAGGATTTCTTGGTTGGAGTTTCCTTATTCTTTAGGCCAGAGAGACATTTTTAAAATGACAATTAATAGTAAGGCTATGAGGGGAATTGATGTTTAAAGACCAAAGAAAAGTTCTCTGAAGTTCAGAAGCAGCATCACAGTATTAAGGAAAAATACTAACGTGTTTTTGAAAGGAATTGCTTGTCTAATTCATCATGTATCCTTGTAGATCCTCCATGAATGTCTGATGTTTCCATATATGATCTCCATATCTCTCCTTACACTCTTCCCTCTTGTCATTGAGGTTCATCATTCACTTGCACACCCCACTCATATTTCCAGGCCTGGTTCTTTTATATCATCTATGCTAGGAAGGCTTCTTTACTTTTAATTCTCCAATTTCTGCTGGGTAGAACTGAACATTTGTCCCTTAGGATTTCTGCTGTTCCCTGTAGAGTACTTGTTTATCTGTTCATTGTTTCCATTATTCTTTTATTCTGTTATACATGTATGTATTACATACATGTATGTAATGTATTACAATCTTAAGTAATTTTCAACATGTTGATTTTGTTTTATTTTATTACTACCTTTTTTTCCACTCAAGAAATTATATCAGAATATAAATTGGTATAAGCAATGTAATTTTAGATATAAACTTGTATCTCCAGTATTGAAGCACTAACAAGAACTTAGTAGGTGGTCAATTGTGGTTTATTAAATAAATGAATGCATGAGTGCCTTCTGGAGAGGTTTGCTGGAATCCTGGCTCTGTAATTTAGTTGCTATATGGCAACTCTAAGTTCACCTTAAAGTGAAGTAAAGTTCACCTCTCTGTATTTCAGTTTCTACATCATAACATGAACACAGTATCTTTCTTCCTATCCAACTCTCAGGATTGTTTTCAAATTTAATATCCCTGAAGGTCCTTTTTAAATACTAACATACAAAGTGATTGTAACATTTTTAAAGGCTTCCTTTCTCCTTATTTCCATATAAACAGTGAATAAGCAGGTGCTTCCCTTGGAAGAATTAATTACTGCTTCAACACTTTTTCACCCTAAGGACTCTGTTGAGAGAACTGTCTCTCTGAGCCACCTGAGGGGATATGGAAATAGCTACATTATCCGGAAACTTTTATAAGGGAGCTTCATCTGTAATATTATGTAGCTCTTCTTTCCCCAAAGAAGTCAGTGCCTCAGACTAAACATTTTCTGCTGCTGAGTCAATGACCAAGAGAGATTTTATTGACTCTCTGCTGGCCTTGTATTGGAGGACCAGGACATGACTGAAGGGAGGTGACTTCCATAAACTGCCTCAAGGAGGGTTTTAGGACACTGCCTGGTAAGAGATGCTCTGGGATTCTTTCTCATTTCCTTATGTAATAGTGATTAAAACAAACAGGAACAGATCCTGGCACACCTCCCACAAACAATGAATACCCAAGCCTGATAATAACTTGAAATGTACACAGGGCCATCCAATAAGAGAAGCACTGGGGACAAATGGGGGAAAATTGCATCTAGTGTTGTTTTATGGGAAGCAGGTTCCTCTCTTCTTCCTCCCTTTCCTCTCATTTCATTGGAATTGTCAGGCTTTGTAAGATCATGATTAGCTAGCTCTCCACAAAGTTTCCTGTTACCTGTGAACGTATGCATGGCACAAATTGAGTTCACTTACTTCTTGCTGGAATTAATCATTTCTTATTCTATGTGGCCCATGGTCAGATCATGCTTCTCCTGTATATTTCCTATGTATTTTGTGTTTGTTTTTTCGGAGACATTTCTTGCATGGAGAGGCTCTCATACTTTCTTATATAACCATTTCAAAGTCTTGGCTGGGAGTGCTTTCCCTTGAGAGATATTTTGAGTTTGTAATTTCAGGGAATGATGCATTCAGTTCTTGATCAAGCAGGTTAATGTGTGCAAGATGGATGTGGTGGCTACCAAGATCCTAAAGTCATGATATATTTGTTAGAAATCATAGCTGTAAGAGACGGAGACACAATTGAAACTGCATTAGGTTTTAAAGGGGATTTATTGGCTCACATATCTGGAAAGTCTATTGGCACATAAGCTTCAGCCAGGACTGAAGCCAGGGACTTAAATGATATTATCAGGGCACTTTGTTTCCCTCCATCTTTTGTACAGGCTCTCTCACAAATAATAGGTAAGATGGCTCCAGATGCCTCAACATCTTACTAGTTTAGTAACCCAGTGGAAAAGGACAGTCTTTCTTAGTAAATACTGCAGAGGACTCCTATAGAAGACTGCTTTGCATCGGTTGGGAAATATATATATATATATTCCTGAACCAGTTAGGGGTATGGGGTATTCTGATTGGCCAAGCCTGGATTTTATGCTCACTTCTGTGGAGTTCATCTCTACTCAAATATTAGAGAATGAATTCCCCACTGAAAGTAGAGAGAGCAAAAAACAGGATGAATCCCGAGTCAGTAAAAATAACAGGTGTCCTTAACATATGGTCAAAAACAAAATATGGTGTAAACATATGTGATAATTATACCAATATTTAAAAACACATTTACAGGTCTTTAGTCAGACATATTCCAGAAACGTCGTAGTGTCAGAAAGAATAATTCAGGAATACAAAACATCAAATAAATTTATTGCAAAAAGTATGGCAAAAGAGTATACCTGTAAAATAATCTTTTCCTGAGTTAGGTAAGGTTTCACTTCCACATTTTAGAATGGGATGCAAATAGGGCAGAAATTCAGTCCCTGTTGCCCCATCGCTCTCCATCTCACTTTGCTTTTCCTGATGCCCTCACCTTTGCAGCCCTTACTCCCTGGTATTATTAACTATAGCTACATGATTTCTTCCATTCTTGCCCCTCTGAAAAGACAATTAGCAGAGGAAATGACTGATCTAGGATGGTTTGGTTCAGTTAACTTTCCTGTACTCTGTGTCTATCATCTTCCAGCAAGCTCACTTAGGCAGAAGTGTAGGAGAGAAGGTGGAACTGTGCAATGCCTCTTAAAGACTACCCTCAGAACTGCCACATCTTCACTTTGCCATGGCTTATTGTCTAAAGCAAGCCACAAGCCCAACCCAAATTTAAGAGGCAAAGAAAGACGATCAAATTTATTATGGGAGGAGCTTCAAGGTCTTATTGAAATGGTAAGGGTACAAAGGGGTAGGGAATAATCACAAGTTCCCCAAAATAGATGCCTTCCCCATGCAGTTTCTTCATGATGCTTTCTGCCAATAAACCACTTTTAATTTTTTATTAAAAGTGCATAATTGGAGGGACATCTGGTTTCTGGTTCTACATGTAAGTTGCCCCTTTGTCCTACAAGAAATAAAAAGCTGAACAGACTTAAAAAATCAATCCCACCTCTTGGATACATAAGAGAGAAGAAGACACAGGTAGCTGGCTGCTTCTGAGATTGGAGAGATGAACAAATACAGGGAGTCACAGCTTAACAGAGCAGACTCACAAGCAGAAATTGCCACAGAAATCACTACAGAATCCAGTGCTGGGATAGAAAAACCAGAACTATAATTGACAAATTGCTGGAGGCTCAGTGTGGACAACTCTTGGAGTTAAAAACTCCAGGGGGGGAGGGGGGTTTCCCTGGTGGTGCAGTGGTTGAGAGTCCACCTGCCGATTCAGGGGACACGGGTTCGTGCCCCGGTCTGGGAAGATCCCACATGCCGCGGAGCGGCTGGGCCTGTGAGCCATGGCTGCTGAGCCTGCACGTCTGGAGCCTGTGCTCCACAACGGGAGAGGCCACAACAGTGAGAGGCCCACGTACTGCAAAAAAAAAAAACAGAAAAAAACCTCCAGTGGGGCACAGTCATCAGAGGGCCCCCACAATACTGTGTGATTTACCTCTCCACCAGAGATGGAGCTCCACCAGAGTCCCACATTAAATATCTGGTAAAAATTCCCTCATCCTTCCAGCAGTAGGAGGGGAAAGGAATCATTTTGTAATAAGCTAGAGCACTCTGTTCTTCTTAATAAGGCCTGTCTCCAGGGAAACTAGTTAACTAGAGCCTAAACTGCTGAGATATTATCAGAGCCTAACTGACTTGGGGAAGGGAAATACCCAACTCCAGGCCACTCTAGCCATATTGTCCCACTTAAGCAGGGAGGAAAAACCTGAGAAATGAATGTGAAGTTCACAGTCCTGGGGCATAGGCTCACTAAAAACTGAGACCAAATTATAGGACATAGAACACTTTCCCTCTCCACACATCTTACTGCCACATTACTAAAGGCATATTTACAACAGTTCCTTTTACTCAGTACATCGTCTGACTATCAGGAAAAAATTACAGGACATACCAAAAGCAAAAAGCGTAATTTGAAAAGGCAGAGCAAGCATCAGAAAGAAACAGACCTGGCAAGGATATTGGAATTATCAGGCAGGGAATATAAAACAAATCTGATTAATATGCTAAGCGCTGTAATAGATAAAATAGACTGCATGCAGAAACTGATGGACGATACAAGCAGAGAGATGGAAATCCTAAGAAAGAACTGGAAAGAAATACAAGAGATAAAAAATGAATGTAACAGAAATGAAGTATATCATTAATGGGATTATTAGTAGACTGGACATGGCTGAGGGAGTAAACTCTGATCTAGAGGACATATCAATGGAACAGAAAAGCAAAGAGAAAAAGACTGAAAATATGACCAGAACTGAATATACAATGACTGTGGTACAACTACAAAAGTCATAACATACACATAATGGAAATATCAGAAGAAAAAAGAGAAAAAGAAACAGAAGAAATATTTGAAACTATAATGACTGAAAATTTCCCCAGATAATATCCACACCAAATCACAGATCTAGGAAACTCAGAGAACACCAAGCAGTATAAATGCAAACAAAACAAAACAAACAAACAAACAGAAACATCAAAACCAACTACACCTAGGTATATCTTTTTTTTTTTTTTTTTTGTGGTACGCTGGCCTCTCACTGCTGTGGCCTCTCCCGCTGTGGAGCACAGGCTCCGGATGTGCAGGCTCAGCGGCCATGGCTTACGGGCCCAGCCACTCTGTGGCATGTGGGATCCTCCTGGACTGGGGCACGAACCCATGTCCCCTGCATTGGCAGGCGGACTCTCAACCTCTGCGCCACCAGGGAAGCCCTAGACATATCATTTTTAAATTATAGAAAACCAAAGATAAAGAAAAAATCTTGAAAGAAGCCAGAGGAAAAAGACACCTTACCTATAGAGGAAGAAAGTTAAGAATTACATTCCACATCTCCTTAGAAATAATGCAAGCAAGAAGACAGTGGAGTGAAATATTTAAAGTGCTAGGAGAAAACCCCACCAACCTAGAATTCTGTACCATGCAAACTTATCCTTCAAAAGGGAAGGAGAAGTGAAGACTTTATCAGACAAGCAACAACTGAAGTAATTTATTGCCAATAGACTTGCCTTGCAAGAAATTTCAAAAGAAATTCTTTAGAGAGAAGGAAAATATTATAGGTCAGAAACCTAGATCTACATAAAGAAAGAAACAACATTGAAGAAGGCACAGGTGAAGGTAAAAAACAAAAAACTAAAAGCAAATAAAAAACCCTTCTATTGTTTTTATTCTCAATTGATCTACCAGATAACATTTTTCAAAATAATAGCACTAATGTATTCTATTATGTATCTATATATACACATAATATATGTGTATTTATGCTTGCATAAATTAAGTAACAGCAATGATATAAGGGACAGGAGGAAGGAATTAGGTTTATTTCACTATTATAAGGTTCTCATACTACTTGTGAAGTGGTGTAGTGTTATTTGACAGTGATCTTGATTAGTTATGAAAGTATACTGGAAACTGCAGAGCAACCACTAAAAGAAGTTAAAAACAGAAATACAACTGATATGCTAAGAAAGGAGAGGAAATGGAATCATATAATATGCTCAGTTAAAACCACAAAAGACAGAAAAACAGTGGAAGACAAAGATAAAAACAAAGAACAAGAGCAACAAATAGAAAACAGTAATGAATAAGGTAGATATTAATCCAACTACATCAGTAATAACTTAGAATGCCAATGGTCTAAATTAAAAGACAGAGATTGTCAGAGTGGATCAAAAGACATGACCCAACTATATGTCTACATATAACTTGTTGTCTGCAAGAAACTCACTTTAAATATAAAGACACATATGGATTAAAAGTAAATGAATGGAGAAAAATATGCCATAGTAACACTAATCAAAAGCAAATGGGTGTACTATATTAATTTCAGACAAAGCAGACTTCAAAGTAAAGAAAGTTATCAAGTATATAGAAGGGCATTGCAGAATAATGAAGGGGTCAATTCTCCAAGATGATGTAACAATTCTTAATATGTATGTATTTAACAATAGAACACCAAACTACATGAGGCAAAAACTGATAGAACTACAAGGGGAAATAGATGAATCTACTATCACAGAAGGGAATGTCAACACCCTTTTCTGAGAAATGAACAGATGTAGCGGGCAGAAACTTAGTAAGGACATAGTTGAGCTCAACACTACCATTAATCAACTGGATATAATTGACGTCTATTGAGTACCTTATCCAACAGCAGCAGAATATGTATTTTTCTCAAGCTCACATGAACCATTCACCAGAACTGACCACCTTTGGAAGCATAGAATGCATCTTACCAAATTTAAAAGAATAGAAATTATATAAAGTCTGCTTTTAGACCACAGTAGAAGTAAACTTGAAATTAATAACAGAAAGCTAACTGGAAAATACCAATATATGTGGAGATTAAACAGCACACTTTGAGATAACACATGGGTCAAACAAGAAATCTCAAGAGAAATTTTAAAATATTTTGAATGAAATGAAAATGAAAACATACCTTATCAGAACTTGTGAGATGCAGCAAAAACAGAGCCTAGATGGAAATTTACAGAATTGAATGCAAATATTAGAAAAGAGGAAAGATCTAAAATCAGTACTCTAAATTTCCACCTTAGGAAGCCAGAAAAAGAAGAGCAGATTAAATCCAGAGTAAGCAGAAGATACATAACTATAAGAATCAGAAGGAAAATAATGAAATTGAAAACAGGAAATGGATAAAGTCAGTGAAACCAAGAGCTAGTTCATTGTAAGGATCAACAAAATTGATACACCTCTAGCTATTTACCTAGGATATAAAAAAGAAAGAGAACACAAATTACTAATACCAGAAAAAAGGAGGAGGAATTATTATAGATCTTATGGATATTAAAAAGATCTTAAAGGAATACTATAACGTCTCTATGTCCACAAATTTGAAAATCTAGGAAATGGACCAATTCCTTAAAAGACATAAGGCTCCAAAACTCACACAAGAAGAAATAGAGAATCTAAATAGGCCTATATCTATGAAAGAAATTGAACTGATAATTAATAACCTTCCAAAACAGAAAGCACTAGGCTTAGGTAGGTTCACTGGTGAATTCTACCAAACATTTAAGGAAGAAATTATATCGATTCTCTACAATCTCATTCAGAGGCTAGCAGCAGAGGAAATACTCCTAACTCATTCTATGAGGCCAGCCTTACCTTAAAATCAAAACCAGACAAAAACATTACAAAAAAAATAAACTACAGACCAGTTTCTCTCATGAACAAAGATGCAAAAATCCTCAACAAAATGTTAGGTAATTGAATCCAACAGTGTGCAAAAAGGATTATACACTACAACTTAGTGGGATTTATCCCAGGAATGCAAGGCTGGGTCAACATTTGAAAATCAATTACTGTATTCCATCCCATCAATAGGATAAAAAAGAAAAATTACAAGATTGTATCAATAGTTGTAGAAAAAGCATTTGACAAAATCCAATACCCATTTGTGATTAAAAACTGTCATCAACCTACAAACAGAGGGGAACTTCCTTAAATTGATAAAGAATGTTTACAAAACTCTACAGCTATTTTCATACTTAATAGTGAGAAACTTAAAGTTTTCCTACTAAGATCAGGTGCAAGGCAAGGTGTCCCCTCTCACCACTCCTTTCCAACATTGTTCTGGAAGTTCTAGCTTATGCAATAAAGCAAGAAAAGAAAACAAAAAGGTATACATATGTGAAGGAAGAAGTAAAACTGTCTTTGTTCACAGATTACATGTTTGTCCATGTAGAGCAGCAGTCCCCAACCTTTTTGTCATCAGGGACTGGTTTCGTGGAAGACAGTTTTTCCATGGACCGGCGGGTGGGGGATGGTTCAGGCGGTAATGCAAGCAATGGGGAGCGATGGGGAGTGACAGATGAAGCTTCACTCGCTCGCCCGCCCCTCACCTCCTGCTGTGTGGCCCAGTTTCTAACAGGCCATGGGCGGGTACCAGTCTGTGGCCCAGGGGTTGGGGATCCCTGATGTAGAGAACCCAAAATACTAGATTCAAAAAAACTCCTGGAATTATAAGTGATTATAGCAACTCTGGAGGATACAAGGTTAAAATATAAAAGTCAATTGCTTTCCTCTACTGGCAATGAATAAGTTGAATTTGAATTAAAGGTAAAATATCATTTACATTAGAATGCTAGATAAGGAAATACTTAGGAATAAATCTAACAAAATATGTGTAAGATCTATATGAGGAGAACTACAAACTCTGATGAATAAAACCAAATAAGGAGGAAATAAACGGAGAGATATGTCATGTTCATGAATAAGAAGACTCAATGTTGTCAGATATCAGTTCTTCCCACATTTATCTATAGATTCAGTGAAATCTTAACCAAAATCCTGGAAAGTTTTTTTTGTGGATATCAGCAAATTGATCCTAAGTTTATATGGAAAGGCAAAAGGCCCAGAATAGCCAGCACAGTACTGAAGGAACAGAACAACTTTGGCAGATGGACACTACCCAACTTTAAAACTTACTATAAACCTACAGTAATCAAGACAATGTGGTACTGGCAAAAGAATAGACAAGTCAGTCAATGGAACAAAATAGAGAGCACTGAAATAGACACATGTAAATATAGTCAACTGATCTTTGACAAAGGAGCAAGGCAATATAGTGGAGAAAAGATAGTCTTTTCAACAAATGATACTGGAACAACTGGATGTCTACATGCAAAAACAAAAAAGAATCTAGACACAGATCTTACCCCCTTCACAGAAATTAACTACAGTGGATCATAGACCTAAATGTAAAATGAAAAACTATAAAACTCTTAAATGATAATGTAGGAGAAAATCTAGATGACCTTGGACACAGCAATGACTTTTTAGATACAAAACCAAAGGCACAATCTGTGAAAGAAGTAACTGATAAACTGGACTTCATTAAAAACTTCTGTTCTGCAAAAGAGAATAATAAGAGAAAGAGGAGACAAGGCAAAGATTGGGAGAAAATAATTTCAAAAGGCACATTTGATAAAGCACTGATATCCAAAATATACAAAGAACTCTTAAAATGCAATGGTATGAAAACAAATAACCTGTTTAAAAATGGGCCAAAGACTGTAATAGACACCCTATCAAAGAAAATATAGAGTTGGAAAAAATCATGAAAGGATGTTCCACATCATATGTCATCAGGGAAGTGCAAATAAGAACAACAATGAGGTACCACTATGCAATGATTAGAGTGGCCAAATTCCATATCATGATCCATGAAAACACCAAACGCAGTTGAGGATGTAGAGTAACAGGCACTCTCACACATTGCTGGGGGAATACAAAATGACACAGCCACGTTGGAAGACATTTTGGAGGTCTCCTATAAAAATAAACATACTCTTACCATTCCATCTAGCAATCATGCTCCTTGGTATTTACCCACAGGAGTTGAAAACTTATGTCAACATAAAAACCCACACACAGATGTTTATAGCAGCTTTATTCATAATTGCCAATACTTGGAAGCTACCAAGATGTCCTTCAGTAAGTGAATGGATAAGTAATCTGCAGTACATCCAGACAATGGAATATTATTCAGTGCTAAAAATAAATGAGCTATCAAGCCATGAGAAACAGAGGAATCTTACATGCATGTTATTAAGTGATAAAAGACAATCTGAAAAGGCTACATACTGTATGATCCTGACTACATGAGGTTCTCAAAAAGGCGAAAGAATGGTGACAGTAGAAAGATCAGTGGTTGCCAGAGTTGGGGTGGGGTAAGGGGAGAGAGAGAGGAATAGGTAGAGCACAGAGTTTTTAGGGCACTAAAAATACTCTCTTTGATACTATAATGATGGACATATGTCATGACACATTTTCCAAACACAAAGAATGTGCGTGAAACCCAAGGTAAACAGCTATGGACTTTGCCTGATTATGATGTGTCAATGTAGGTTCATCCTTAGGAAACAATGTATGATTTTGGTGAGTGAAGTTGATAGGGGAGGCTATACATGTGTGGAGGCAGCAGGTATCTGGAAAATCTTCGTATCTTCCTCTCAAGTTTGTTGTAAACCTAAAACTGCTCTAAAAATAAAGTCTTTATTAAAAAGTACGTTATTGTACTTGTGATTTTATCACACTTACAATAAAAATGAGAGGTAGAAAAAGACTAAATATTCAAGATTGGACTCTGTTTTAACTTTTCCATAACATAACCTTAAGAGAAGGAATCAATTATTAAATATTCAAACATTCATTTGTAAGGAACTGATTTTCCATGGCTTGTTTTTTTGTTTTGTTTTGTTTTTTTGTGGTATGTGTGCCTCTCACTGTTGTGGCCTCTCCCGTTGTGGAGCGCAGGCTCCGGACGCACAGGCTCAGCGGCCATGGCTCACGGGCCCAGCCGCTCCGTGGCATGTGGGGTCTTCCCAGACCGGGGCACGAACCCGTGTCCCCTGCATCAGCAGGCGGACTCTCAGCCACTGCGCCACCAGGGAAGCCCTCCATGGCTTGTTTTACTGAATCCCTTCAAGTATTTATAAAATTATTATAGTTGTTAAAGTTCAATCCTTTCTTCAATTTGACTTCTTTGTGAAAACATACTTGTAATCTATCTCGTGTCAATGCCTTTGCCCAGTATTCTTCCATCAACCTATCATGGGGAAACAATAACTAATCCAATGCAGCTGTTTACCATTTCAGTGCCAATCCATCTCTGGCTGACCAAGTACTGCTGGAAAAAAATAACAAAATCATGCAGATAGGTACCTCTGCGAAATCGTGGCCTCCAATCTCTTTTACACCATCAGTGTTGCCAGGTGATCCTTCTAAGTTTCTTTAATCACTCACTTAATAGTAGTTTCCTGAGGGCTTACTCTCTGACAAGCACTCTGCTTGAATGCTACTGGGAACACAGAAGTTAGTAAAAATAGAATAAACTTTCCTTTCATAGAGATCATCATCTACTTTATTGGGTGAGTAATATGTAAAACCAACAATCATACAGATACATGTAAAGTAACAACAGTGGCACATATTATGAAGGAATAGTAGAAGATGATATGATAACTTGTAAAAAGAGAATTTGTCATTTGCATGGAAATCAGGGAAGATTACCCTGGAGAAACACTGCCATTGTTTCCATTTTATATAGTGGTTATGTCCAACTTCTTCCTATAGTTTCCATTATCTCCCTTAGACTTCACAGTTTATAGAGAAAATATGAAAGGAAAGAAAGAAACTCTATTAGCTATTCACTACAAAACACACCCATGTATGTCTGGTATATTCTCTTTTCTTCCTGTAATACTGGAAAAAAAATTGACCCTAATCCAATCATGTCCAATTCCCTCACCCATCTCACATTTTTCTTATGCTCTTTATCCTCTTCTTTTTAAAAATTAAGTCTAATGGACATATGATAAGTTGAACATTTAAAGAGTACAATTTGATGTTTTCACCATAATCAAGACAGAGAACGTATCTATCACCCTCAATACTTTCCTTGAACCCCTTTATAATCTCTCCTCTCCTCCTCCTCCTGGATTACACCCCCTCTATGTTGCTATCCCCAAGCAACCATTGATGTGCTTCCTATTACTTTACATTAATTCACATTTTCTTGAATTTTATGTCAGTTGAACCACACAGTAATAACTCTTCTTAGTTGACTTCTTTCACTGAGCATAATTAATTGGAGATTCATCAATGTTGCTAGGAACATTTATGTATAAGTTATTGTGTGATCGTATGCTTTTTTTGTCTCTGGGTTAAATACCTAGGAGTAGAATGGCTAGATTATATTTTTAAAGAAACTACCGAACTGTTTTCCAAACTGACAGTAGCATTTTATATTCCCACCAGTAATGTATGGGTTCTCATAGCTGTGCATCTTTGCCAACATTTGGTATGGTCATGTTTTCAATATTAGTCTTTCTGATAAAATCATGATTATATATCACGGAGGTTTTAATTTTTGTTTTCCTGGTGATTAATGATGTTGGATATCTTCTCTTGAGTTACTTGTCACCCGTACCTCTTCTTTGATAAAGTTTCTGTTCAAGTATTTTGCCCAGTTTTTTTATTGAGTTGTTTGAATACTTATTATTGAATTGTAAGTAATTTATATATATATCCTTTATCATACATGTGTTTGCAAATATTTTTCTCCCAGTCCATGGCTTATCTTTGTATTCTTTTGTCAGTATGTTTGGTACAGTAGGGGTCTTTAATTTTGATGAACACTGATTTGTCATTTTTTCTTTCTGAACTGTGTGTTTTGTGCTGTTTCCTAGAAGTCTTTGCTTTACCCAAGGTAGCAAATATATTTTCTTATGTTCTGTACTTGAAGTTTTGTGGTGTTAGATACTGTGTTTAAGTCAATGATCCATTTGAGTTAATTTTTACATAAAGTGAGAACTATGGATAGAATTAATTTCTTTCTCTCTCCTTCCTTCTGTCTTTCCTTCCTTCCTTCTCTCTTTCTTTCCTTCCTTCCTTTCTTCCTCCCTCCTTCCCTCCATCTCTCTCTCTCTTTCCCTCTCTCTTCCTTTCTTCCTTTTCTTTTCTTTCTTCCTTCCTTCCTTCCTTTCCTTCCTTCCTTCCTTCCCTTCCTTCCTTCCTTCTTTCCTTCCTTCTTTCTTTCTTTCTTTCATATTGATATCCAATTGCTTAAGCACACTTTGTTGAAGAAACTAGCCCTTCACCACTGAATCGCTTTTGCATTAAGTTTTGGACATGCCCAGTTTGTAATGACTATATGATATCCACGGGGTACGACTAGTCAGTAGTTGAGTTTAGAGTTTCAAGAGAAGAGTGAGTACATGTTTGGAAAACTTATACATGGTAATTGAATCTATGAGAACAGATGATATAATCAAAGAGGAATATATGCAATGAGAAAAAGAAGAGGGAAGAAAAGAGTGAGAAGAGCAGACAGACAGGCGGGGGGTGGAATTATGAAGGTTTCATTTTTTTTTCAACTTGCAATTTATTTGTTACTGTACAATTGATAAACTATTGGTATCTTTCTATTTTTTTGTTAAAACTTTTTTTTTTAAATTAATTTATTTTTAGCTATGTTGGGTCTTCGTTTCTGTGCGAGGGCTTTCTCTAGTTGCGGCGAGCGGGGGCCACTCTTCTTCGCTGTGCGCGGGCCTCACTGTTGCGGCCTCTCTTGTTGCGGAGCACAGGCTCCAGATGCGCAGGCTCAGTAGTTGTGGCTCACGGGCCTAGTTGCTCTGCGACATGTGGGACCTTCCCAGACCAGGGCTCGAACCCCTGTCCCCTGCATTGGCAGGCAGACCCTCAATCACTGCACCACCAGGGAAGCCCCTTAAACTTTTTATTTTGAGATAATCGTGGATTCACATGTAGTCATAAGTAATGATATTGAGAGATCCCATATACCTTTTATCCAGTTTTCACCGATAATAATAAATATCTTGCAACATCACAGCCAGGATATTGATATTGATAGTCAAGATACAGGACACTTCCATCACTGCAAAGATCCTTAATGTTTTCCTTTTGTAGCCACATCTGCTTTTTCCCATCTCCATCTATTCCTTAATCCCTGGCAACCACTGATATATTTGCATTTCTATAATGTTCACATTTCAAGAATTTGATATAAATGGAATTACACAGTAGGTAACCTTTGGGATTGGATTTTTTCACTCAGCATAATTCTATGGAGATTTCTCCAGGTTGTTGCATGTATTGATAGTTTCTTCATTTTTATTGCTGAGTAATAGTCCATGGCATGGATTTATCACAGTTTGTTTAACCATTCAGCCATTGAAGGATGCCTGGGATGTTTCCAGATTTGAGCTATTATAGATAAAGCTGCTATAAATATTCTTGTGCAGGTTTTCGTGTGAACATAAATTTTCATTTTTCTGGGATAAATGTCTGGGAGTGCAATTGCTGGGTCATATGGTAGTTGCATATTTAGTTTTTTTATGAATAAAGAATTCTTGATTTTTTTTTTTAAGAGAAGAGTAGGGAAAAGGTTTTAAGAATTAGATGGTGATTATTGTGATAATGCTGATGGAAAAACACTGTTCCAAATTCTTGTGCTAATTACAATATATTGTTTACAGACAAGACACAATATAAGTTTAATTTTTATTAATAACATTTGCCATCATTTAAGTACAATCAACAAAACAATAAATCAAACTCTGATTTGTAGTATTTGCCAATCCCCATGGTGTAAATACACCTGCTGTGGTCTATTTCAGGCTATCAATTTGGTGCGACTGAAAGTAGAGTTGGGAAGAGATACTCAGGAGTAAGCATTATCTAGTATTTCCACCATACAAGTACAACCAACATAACCTCCAGATTATATAATTTAATTTTTAATAAAATTAAATTATATAATTTGACAAACTGGCTTAGAAGTTCCCCAAAATTTAGCAATCAGCTTTCAAGCACTGGTAGGAGTAGACTTCAGAAAACTACCTAATGTTTCTCTCCTCTTCAGCCTCACCAATTTTCTCCATAGTTGCTATGCGTTCTAGTCCAATTACCTAAATACACTATACTTAATTTTTCTACCAGCTTAGCTCTTAAAGAGTTCTAGTTCTTTTCCCCAAGCAATAATTTTACTGGGAACTGTTCCTTTTAAAATATTATAATATTTGTTTTTTTCTAGATAATATTACTAATATATGTTCACTCTAGAAAATTTGGAAATATGAAGAGGAACATAAAAATCTCCAATAATTTTATCATTTCTATTTAATAATTTTGGAACTACATTGGAATTTTATTCTATGCCTAGTCTTAGCTACAGAGAACTAAAGAATAATTTGATTTTAGATCATTTCTTCTTTAGCCTGAAACTCTATTTCCCACATATTTCCTCCCAATATTACTGAGATTAAATTTGCAGCTGCAACTTGCCTGTCTCTAGTGTTGGGATACTTCGTCTAAACAAGTTATGACAATTCTGTTCTCCATTTTACCCGTCTCCTTTGTGCCTGGGCATGGCTAAGTGACCCATATCTGGCCAATGAATCAAGCGGGTAAGGAGGGAGATGTTATTCTGGGAAAGCTTTTGTTTTCCTGATAAAAGCTGGTTGATGTATATCATAAATGCAATTTCTCCATTTTCCTGTCTTCAGTGTGTGTCTGCAGCTGCCCCAGAAACCTAGAACGGTTGGGGTGACAAACACGAAGGAAAAGGCTAAGAGAATTTCAGAAATGCCAACCTTGACAGCTTTCAGCTACTAAAATGAAGCCAGAAGCTTCCTACCTCCAGAATTCTTTTTCAGAGAGAAGAAAAGGCCTTATGTGTTTAATCCACTATTAGTAAGGTATTCCTCCCTAATATGCCTGCCTGGCTTGTTGGCTGCTTTCCCTTTTACAGCCTCAACTCCAGTCCTGCTGAGGTATACTCTTCGATGCTTCCAAGATTTGCTCATGTGGCCCCTCTGACCAGGATGTGCTTTTTCTCCTTGACTTCTTAGCTTTCAGAATAAGACACAGTATCATTTTCTACATAACTGGTTTGACTCTTCAGTCAGTCCTCTGTCCCTATAGGTTTGAAAATGTGTTCTCTTTTGGCCTTTACCTTGTATATTTCTCTATCACAGTGCCTATTGCGTTCACATTTGTTTGCATGTGCATCTCTCCAAATTTCCTTTGGCACGGCGTTACTCAACGTTTTTTGAAAATTATTGCCCTCCTAAGAATTTGTTCTGGACAGATCCCCAGCTGCCCCCAACTGTCCCTTTCCCTCATGAAATTCTAATACCAACAATATACTCTATGTTTGTATATTCATTGTGTGCACTGTGTTTTGTACATAAAATAGAACAAGATTTTTCCACTCGCAGAAGTACTGATTTTTATCCCTTTTGGGGCAATAACACCCCTGTGGAGAATGCATGCTGTAGCACAATATCTGATTCTATTACGTATTTTGTAGGCATTTGTTGAATTAATTAGGTAATCTTGACTTTTAGAAACTTAACACAGACACCCTATCTGCATACAGCAAACAGATGAAAGCATGAGGAAACTTTCCTAATTTATTCTTGCAGCCTGTTCCTGAGGGTCACTCCTCTCTTTCATCTATATGAGACTGTTGTTTCAGTTAGGATTCTTTGCGTTGAGAATTACAGGTAGTCAGACTCCAAATGGCTAAAGCAACGGATATTGTTGTGATGGGAAAAACTGGGCATAATTACTCCAGACACAGTTTGTTCCAGAGCCTCAAAAAGTGTCACCAACATGCTATTCTCTCAGTCTTTCAGGTCTACTCTGCTCTCCAACTTTATTTGACTTATTCTCAGACTTGCCCTTCTTGGCTATAAAATCTCTTCACTGGCCCACTGGATTTTTTTTTTTTTTCCAAGAGGCGAGAGTAGGAGGCTTTATTCTGCTACGGAAAATTATATTACGTTTTATTTTATTGCTTGGGGCATATGCTAATCCCTGGACCAAATCCTGTAATCTGGGAGTACAAGACAGCATAGCACTGGACTTTATCACTATATTCGGGAGCAGGATTGGGGTTTCAGGTTGGGAAGACTTGTTGAATGGCAAGAATAGGCTTTTATGTAAGAACTGAAATTTTCAGAGGCGCTGGGATAGAACAATACCAAATGAGGATTATTTTAATTGGGCTGTGTTATGGGCTGAATTGTATTCCTTCCTCCCTCCCCCCATAACTCATATCTTAAAGTCCTAACCCCCAGTACTTCAGAGTATGACTGAATTTGGAGATAGGACCTTTAAAGAGATAATTAAGGTAAAATGAAGCTATATGAATGGACCCTAATCTTATATGACACATGTCCTTATGAGAAGAGGAGATTAGGACCCAAACACACGCAGAAGCAAGAACCACTGAAGACACAGGGAGAAGTCAGTCATCTGCAAGCCAAGGAAAAAGGCGTTAGAAAAAATCAACTCTGCCAACACCTTGATCTTGGACTTCTAGCTTCCAGGATTGTGAAAAAATAAAAATCGTGTTGCTTAAGCCACCCAGTCGGTGACACTTTGTTATGGCAGCCCTGGCAAACTAATACACGCTGAGTATATCCAGAGAGGAAGACATCATGCTCTCTGACTGCAGAATTAATTTTGCTCTTTAGTGTCTGTGAAACGAAGAGACATTAACAGTGGTTCAGAGAAGCTCTTAGCTAAGGAAGGTTATTGTCCTGGGATATGTTCTCAATTTTTTTTTTTTTTTTACATCTTTATTGGAGTATAATTGCTTTACAATGGTGTGTTAGTTTCTGCTTTATAACAAAGTGAATCAGTTATACATATACATATGTTCCCATATCTCTTCCCTCTTGTGTCTCCCTCCCTCCCACCCTCCCTATCCCACCCCTCCAGGTGGTCACAAAGCACCGAGCTGAACTCCCTGTGCTATGCGGCTGCTTCCCACTAGCTATCTACCTTACGTTTGGTAGTGTGTATATGTCCATGCCTCTCTCTCGCTTTGTCACAGCTTACCCTTGCCCCCCCCCCCCATATCCTCAAGTCCATTCTCTAGTAGGTCTGTGTCTTTATTCCTGTCTTACCTCTAGGTACTTCATGACATTTTTTTTCCCTTAAATTCCATATATATGTGTTAGCATACGGTATTTGTCTTTCGCTTTCTGACTTACTTCACTCTGTATGACAGACTCTAGGTCATTACAAATGACCTCATTACAGATAGCTCAATTTCGTTTCTTTTTATGGCTGAGTACTATTCCATTGTATATATGTGCCAACTCTTCTTTATGCATTCATCTGTCAGTGGACACTTAGGTTGTTTCCATCTCCGGGCTATTGTAAATAGAGCTGCAATGAACATTTTGGTACATGACTCTTTTTGAATTATGGTTTTCTCAGGGTATATGCCCAGTAGTGGGATTGCTGGGTAATATGGTAGTTCTATTTGTAGTTTTTTAAGGAACCTCCATACTGTTCTCCACAGTGGCTTTATCAATTTACATTCACACCAACAGTGCAAGAGGGTTCCCTTTTCTTCACACCCTCTCCAGCATTTATTGTTTATAGAATTTTTGATGATGGCCATTCTGACTGGTGTGAGATGATATCTCATTGTAGTTTTGATTTGCATTTCTCTAATGATTAATGATGTTGAGCATTCTTTCATGTGTTTGTTGGCAGACTGTATATCTTCTTTGGAGAAATGTCTCTTTAGGTCTTCTGCCCATTTTTGGATTGGGTTGTTTGTTTTTTTGTTATTGACCTGCATGAGCTGCTTATAAATTTTGGAGATTAATCCTTCGTCAGTTGCTTCATTAGCAAATATGTTCTCCCATTCTGAGAGTTGTCTTTTGGTCTTGTTTATGGTTTCCTTTGCTCTGCAAAAGCTTTGAAGTTTCATTAGGTCCCATTTGTTTATTTTAGTTTTTATTTCCATTTCCCTAGGAGGTGGGTCAGAAAGGATCTTGCTGTGATTTATATCATAGAGTGTTCTGCCTATGTTTTCCTCTAACAGTTTGATAGATTCTGGTCTTACATTTAGGTCTTTAATCCATTTTGAGCTTATTTTTGTGTATGGTGTTAGGGAGTGATCTAATCTCATACTTTTACATGTACCTGTCCAGTTTTCCCAGCACCACTTCTTGAAGAGGCTGTCCTTTCTCCACTGTACATTCCTGCCTCCTTTATCAAAGATAAGGTGACTATATGTGTATGGGTTTATTTCTGGGCTTTCTATCCTGTTCCATTGATCTTTCTGTTTTTGTGCCAGTACCATACTGTCCTGATTACTGTAGCTTTGTAGTATAGTCTGAAGACAGGGAGCCTGATTCCTCCAGCTCCGTTTTTCTTTCTCAAGAGTGCTTTGGCTATTCGGGGTCTTTTGTGTTTCCATACAAATTGTGAAATTTTTTGTTCTAGTTCTGTGAAAAATGCCAGTGGTAGTTTGATAGGGATTGTATTGAATTTGTAGATTGCTTTGGGTAGTATAGTTATTTTCAGAGTGTTGATTCTTACAATCCAAGTACATGGTATATCTCTCCATCTATTTGTATCATCTTTAATTTCTTTCATCAGTGTCTTATAATTTTCTGCATACAGGTCTTTTGTCTCCTTAGGTAGGTTTATTCCTAGGTACTTTATTCTTTTTGTTGCAATGGTAAATGGGAGTGTTTTCTTGACTTCACTTTCAGATTTTTCAACATTAGTGTATAGGAATGCCAGAGATTTCTGTGCATTAATTTTGTGTCCTGCTACTTTACCAAATTCAATGATTAACCCTAGTAGTTTTCTAACAGCATTTTGAGGATTCCCTATGTATAGTATCATGTCATCTGCAAACAGTGACAGTTTTACTTCTGCTTTTCCGATTTGAATTACTTTCATTTCTTTTTCTTCTCTAATTGCCGTGGCTAGGACTTCCAAAATTATGTTGAATAATAGTGGTGAGAGTGGACATCCTTGTCTTGTTCCTGACCTTAGAGGAAATGCCTTCAGTTTTTCACCATTGAGAATGATGTTTCCTGTGGGTTTGTCATATATGGCCTTTATTATGTTGAGGTAGGTTCCCTCTATGCCCACCTTCTGGAAATTTTTTATCATAAATGGGTGTTGAATTTTGTCAAAAGCTTTTTCTGCATCTATTGAGATGATCATATGGTTTTTTCTCCTTCAATTTCTTAATATGGTGTATCACATTGATTGATTTGCATATATTGAAGAATCCTTGCATTCCTGGAATAAACCCCACTTGATCATGGTGTATGATCCGTTTAATGTGCTGTTGGATTCTGTTTGCTAGTATTTTGTTGAGGATTTTTGCATCTATGTTCATCAGTGATATTGGCCTGTAGTTTTCTTTCTTTGTGACATCCTTGTCTGGTTTTGGTATCAGGGTGATGGTGGCCTCGTAGAATGAGTTTGGGAATGTTCCTCCCTCTGCTATATTCTGGAAGAGTTTGACAAGGATAGGTGTTAGCTCTTCTCTAAATGTTTGATAGAATTCACCTGTGAAGCCATCTGTGCCTCGGCTTTTGTTTGTTGGAAGATTTTTAATCACAGTATCAATATCAGTGCTTGTGATTGGTCTGTTCATATTTTCTATTTCTTCCTGATTCAGTCTTGGCAGGTTGTGCATTTCTAAGAATTTGTCCATTTCTTCCAGGTTGTCCATTTTATTGGCATAGAGTTGCTTGTCGTAATCTCTCATAATCTTTTGTATTTCTGCAGTGGCAGTTGTTACTTCTCCTTTCTCATTTCTAATTCTATAGATTTGGGTCTTCTCCCTTTTTTTCTTGATGACTCTGGCTGATGGTTTATCAATTTTGTTTATCTTTTCAAAGAACCAGCTTTTAGTTTTATTGATCTTTGCTATCGTTTCCTTCATTTCTTTTTCATTTATTTCTGATCTGATTTTTATGATTTCTTTCCTTCTGCTAACTTTGGGGGTTTTTTGTTCTTCTTTCTCTAATTGCTTTAGGTGCAAGGTTTGGTTGTTTATTCGAGATGTTTACTGTTTCTTAAGGTAGGATTGTACTGCTATAAACTTCTCTCTTAGAACTGCTTTTGCTGCATCCCATAGATTTTGGGTTGTCGTGTCTCCATTGTCATTTGTTTCTAGGTATTTGTTAATTTCCTCTTTGATTTCTTCAGTGATCACTTTGTTATTAAGTAGTGTATTGTTTAGCCTCCATGTGTTTGTAGTTTTTACAGATCTTTTCCTGTAATTGATATCTAGTCTCATAGTGTTGTGGTCAGAAAAGGTACTTGATACAATTGCAATTTTCTTAAATTTACCAAGGCTTTATTTGTGACCCAAGATGTGATCTATCCTGGAGAATATTCCATGAGCACTTGAGAAGAATGTGTATTCTGTTGTTTTTGGATGGAGTGTCCTATAAATATAAGTCCATATTTTTTAATGTATCATTTAAAGCTTGTTTTCCTTATTTATTTTCATTTTGGATGATCTGTCCATTGGTGAAAGTGGGGTGTTAAAGTCCTCTACTATGAATGTGTTACTGTGGATTTCCCCTTTTATGGCTGTTAGTATTTGCCTTATGTATTGAGGTGCTCCTATGTTGGATGCATAAATATTTACAATTGTTATATCTTCTTCTTGGATCGATCCCTTGATCATTATGTAGTGTCCTTCTTTGTCTCTTCTGATAGTCTTTATTTTAAAGTCTATTTTGTCTGATATGAGAATTGCTACTTCAGCTTTCTTTTGGTTTCCATTTGCATGAAATACCTTTTTCCATCCCCTTACTTTCAGTCTGTATGTGTCTCTAGGTCTGAAGTGGGTCTCTTGTAGACAGCATATATAAGGGTCTTATATTTGTATCCATTCAGCCAATCTGTGTCTTTTGGTGGGAGCATTTAGTCCATTTACATTTAAGGTAATTATCGATATGTATGTTCCTATTCCCATTTTCTTAATTGTTTTTGGTTCGTTATTGTAGGTCTTTTCCTTCTCTTGTGTTTCTTGCCTAGAGAAGTTCCTTTAGCAGTTGTTGTAAAGCTGGTTTGGTGGTGCTGAACTCTCTCAGCTTTTGCTTGTCTGTAAAGGTTTTAATTTCTCCATCAAATCTGAATGAGGTCCTTGCTGGGTAGAGTAATCTTGGTTGCAGGTTTTTCTCCTTCATCACTTTAAATATGTCCTGCCAGTCCCTTCTTGCTTGCAGAATTTCTGCTGAAAGATCAGTTGTTAACCTTATGGGGATTCCCTTGTCTGTTATTTGTTGTTTTTCCCTTGCTGCTTTTAATGTTTTCTTTGTATTTAATTTTTGACAGTTTGATTAATATGTGTCTTGGCGTATTTCTCCTTGGATTTATCCTGTATGGGACTCTGTGTGCTTCCTGGACTTGATTAACTATTTCCTTTCCCATATTAGGGAAGTTTTCAACTGTAATCTCTTCAAATATTTTCTCAGTCCCTTTCTTTTTCTCTTCTTCTTCTGGCACCCCTATAATTCGAATGTTCATGCATTTAATGTTGTCCCAGAGGTCTCTGAGACTGTCCTCAGTTCCTTTCATTCTTTCTTTTTTATTCTGCTCTGCAGTAGTTATTTACACGATTTTATCTTCCAGGTCACTTATCCGTTCTTCTGCCTCAGTTACTCTGCTATTGATCCCATCTAGGGTATTTTTAATGTCATTTATTGTTTTGTTTATCGTTGTTTGTTTCATCTTTAGTTCTTCTAGTTCCTTGTTAAATGTTTCTTGCATTTTGTGTATTCTATTTCCAAGATTTTGGATCGTCTTTACTATCATTATTCTGAATTCTTCTTCAGGTAGACTGCCTATTTCCTCTTCATTTGTTAGGTCTGGTGTGTTTTTATCTTGCTCCTTCATCTGCTGTGTGTTTTTCTGTCTTCTCATTTTGCTTATCTTATTGTGTTTGGGGTCTCCTTTTAGCTGGCTGCAGGTTCGTAGTTCTCGTTTCTGGTGTCTGTCCCCAGTGGCTAAGGTTGGTTCGGTGGGTTGTGTAGGTTTCCTGGTGGAGGGGACTAGTGCCTGTGTTCTGGTGGATGAGGCTGGATCCTGTCTTTCTGGTGGGCAGGTCCACGTCTGGTGGTGTGTTTTGGGGTGTTTGTGGACTTACTATGATTTTAGGCAGCCTTTCTGCTAATGGGTGGGGTTTTGTTCCTGTCTTGCTAGTTGTTTGGCATAGGATGTCCAGCACTGTAGCTTGCTGGTCATTGAGTGAAGCTGGGTGCTGGTGTTGAGATGGAGATCTCTAGGAGATTTTCGCCATTTGATATTATGTGGAGCTGGGATGTCTCTTGTGGACCAGTGTCCTGAAGTTTGCTCTCCCACCTCAGAGGCACAGCACTGACTCCTGGCTGCAGCACCAAGAGCCTGTCATCCACACTGCTCAGAATAAAAGGGAGGTAAAGTAGAAAGAAAGAATTAGTAGAAGAAAGAAAGGAAGGAAGGAAGGAGGGAGGGAGGGAGGAAGGAAAAAAGAAAGAAAGAAGATAAAGTGAAATAAAATAAAGTAAGATAAAATATAAAAAAATAATTTTTAAGAGAAAAAATAGGAAAAAAATTAAACAAAAAAATGGACGGATAGAACCCTAGGACAAATGGTGGAAGCAAAGCTATACAGACAAAATCTCACACAGAAGCATACACATACACACTCACAAAAAGAGAAAATGGGGAAAAAAATCATAAATCTTCCTCTGCGAGTCCACCTCCTTAATTTGGGATGATTCGTTGTCTATTCAAGTACTCCACAGATGCAGGGTACATCAAGTTGATTGGCGAGCTTTAATCCGCTGCTTCTGAAGCTGCTGCGAGAGATTTCCCTTTCTCTTCTTTGTTCTCACAGCTCCCGGGGCTCAGCTTTGGATTTGGCCCCGCCTCTGCGTGTAGGTCGGCCGGAGGGCGTCTGTTCTTCGCTCAGACAGGACGGAGTTAAAGGAGCCGCTGATTCGGGGGCTCTGGCTCACTCAGGCCGGGGGGGGGGGGGGGGGGGGGGGGCGGCGAGGGGAGGGGCATCGAGTGCGGCGCTAGCCTGCGGCGGCGGAGGCCGGCGTGACGTTTCACCAGCCTGAGGCGCGCTGTGCGTGCTCCCGGGGAAGTTGTCCGTGGATCCCGGGACCCTGGCAGTGGCGGGCTGCACAGGCTCCCCGGAAGTGGGGTGTGGAGAGTGAACTGTGCTCCCACACAGGCTTCTTGGCGGCGGCAGCAGCAGCCTTAGCGGCCCATTCCCGCCTCTGGGGTCTGCGCTTAGCCGCGGCTTGCGCCCGTCTCTGGAGCTCCTTTAAGCAGCGCTCTTAATCCCGTCTCCTCGCGCACCAGGAAACAAAGAGGGAAGAAAAACTGTCTTGCCTCTTCGGCAGGTCCAGACCTTTCTCCGGACTCCCTCCCGGCTAGCCGCGGCGCACCAACCCCCTGCAGGCTGTGTTCACGCCGCCAACCCCAGTCCTCTCCCGGCGCTCCGACTGAAGCCCGATCCTCAGTTCCCAGCCCCCTCCCGTCTGGGCGGGTGAGCAGACAAGCCTCTCAGCCTGGTGAGTTCCGGTCGGCCCTGATCCTCTGTGCGGGAATCTCTCCGCTTTGCCCTCTGCACCTCTGTGGCTGCGCTCTCCTCTGCTGCTGTGCTCTCCTCCGCGGCTCCGAAGCTTACCCCCTCCGCCACCCGCAGTCTCCGCCCGTGAAGGGGCTTCCTACTGTGTGGAAACTTTTCCTCCTTCACAGCTCCCTCCCAGTGGCGCAGGTCCCGTCCCTATTCTTTTATCTGTTTTTCCTTTCTTCTTTTACCCTACCCAGGTACGTGGGGGGTTTCTTGCCTTTTGGGAGGTCTGAGGTCTTCTGCCAGCGTTCAGTAGGTGTTCTGTAGGAGTTGTTCCACGTGTAGATGTATTTCTGGTGTATCTGTGGGGAGGAAGGTGATCTCTGCGTCTTACTCTTCCGCCATCTTCCCCAGCAATCTGTTCTCAATTTTTGCTCTAAGGTACTCTCACTGCAAAGATAAACTGACGTTTAAGGCCTTTTCTGAGGTGAATTGTGATGATGAATTTTGACACCTCAATCCACTTAAACTGGGTCCCATAAAAGCTGCCATAGTGGAGATTATTTTCGCTCAGCTTCACTTTTATAATTCCCCAAGGGTCGAACCCGGTGCCTTGGAGAGTAGGTACAGCTACCAGGTTTAAGGGTAAGGCCGTAGTCCAATGGCTGAGAAGGGATGAAGGGGTTCTCTTTGCTTTAAAACTCAGAGCAGAGGCAGAACAGAGAGCATCTCCCAAAATGCTGCAAATTGTCTTTCATGGCAGTTTTCTTTATTGTGTGTTTAATTGAAATCTGCATTTCTAAGCTTCTTTTTTGAACGAGGGTTTTCTCCAGGTAGTGTCTCTGGTGGTTAAACGCACAGCCTTTGGCATAAAATAGGCCTTGGTTTATTACCTCATTTGACACTAGTCAGTTGTGCAAATGGTAAGAAAGTTGTTTGAACTCTGTATTCGTCTTTATTCATTTCTAAAATTGTTATCCTGATAAGACTGACCTCACAGAGCTTTTGGAAGGACTAAATATGATAATGCTCACAAAGTATGCAGCCTGATACGAGGTTTATATGAAGGGCTCTGTGGTGCTTGTGTGCTGGGCTAGTATTAAATGATTAATTAATTAATAAAAGTAGCATAGAATACCATAGACCATTTTGATCCAAGTGGTAAAAGAATGTGACTTTTTTATTTAGCAAGCACTGTTCAATAAGGAGCACAGAGAAGGATGCCCATCAAGCATGTACTTCCGGCCAGCTGTATGTCAAACTCTCCTAAGTGTAGAACAATCATCTCTTATTATTTCAAGGACACAACCAGATGATGCTAAAATAGACCCACGCTTGACATATTTTTGGTTGGTTTGGACTTGTTTGTTCTCCCTGTTATTAGCTGATCATGTTTTCCTGAACACCATTTTTCTTAATTTGTTTCCCTGGGACTCAGGAAGGATTCCCTCAGGGCTTTCTGACCTGCCCTACCACCCATTTCAATCTCTTTTGTGGTGGAGTCTGGTGGTGAAGGTTTTAGTCTTCTATTCTGCCAGTTTTCAGGTGTGGAGCAACTTCTTCTTGCTGTCAGCCATTTTCTGGTTTTCAAAGCTCACAGGGAAGCCTAATTTAATTTCATTGTCTTTTGATCTTGAATAATATGTAAAAGCAAGATAAGAAATTAACTCTAGTACCTGTAGTTTAAGAAAGCAAAACTTTGGAGGGTATATAAAAGATTATTTAGTTGGACAGATTTGTCTAATGTTTCTCACTGTCATAAGTATTTTATGTCAACTATTTCAAATTAACCCTTTTTACATATTAATTTGATGTAACGATTTTGAAGAAAGGGATCATATGACATGCTATGGGCATATGAGGAGATATATTTGTGTTTCTTAAATATTATGAAGGTATACATCTCTGTGTCTGTGTATATAAAATATATAAATATACACACATATATGTCTACACATATATATATATACTGGTATACAAGATACACGGCAAGTACTCAATGCATGTTTACTAAATATGGTATAAATCTTGGGGTACATATCACTGCCATGTGGTTGATAGCTAATTGATATTGAATGGCAATAAATCTAGAGCCAATAAATCTAACGAAGAATACTGTGGTTCTAAACAGTAGAGAGACAGCTGTAGCAAAGTGGAAACAACACTGAGTTTGAAGTCATTAGAGCTGGGGTTTTAATGACCCTGAATTCAAAAATTAAGCATAATATGTTTTTCATGAGTCGTTTTGAACATTCAATGTGAAAATATAAAGTGGGAAATTAGTCACATATGATCTAATACATGTCATTTCTGGTAAACAGTTTATTATATATGGGATGATGTAGGAAGTAGGAAGTGGAAGAAATTAACTCCCAATTAGCTACCATATATATAGATATAGATATAGATATAGATATATAGATATAGATAGATAGATATATGTATGTATGTATATATGATCTTGCAACACATCTTTTGCTTTTCTAGGCCTCAGTCTTCCCATCTATATAAAACAAGTCTGAGGAGCAAAGGGTTTTCTAAGAACATTTCTCCTCTCGTGTTCAAAGGTTCTATCTTTGGTTTGTAGTGAATGTGTTGATGTGCAATGACAGGTCATGTGACTGGGAGATTGTAAAAGGATGGAGGAGATGAAGGAGGCCTTAGAATCAGGTGTATCCAGGTGTGGTTATACAGAAAGCATATAGGTCCTAGAGTTTAGAGTATTTAGGCTCTAATCCAAGCTCTGCATATTAGGAGGAATCACTTGATTTCTCCAGCCTCACTTTTCTTATGTATAACTGGACTATTTCCAGTGACATATTTCCCATCTCATTCCAAATTCAGTAGTCACGGCATCCCTTAATAGTTGAGGGAACTGGGTCATATGATAAAAAGAGGCCAAACTGGCCCACAGATGCATTGTTCATGCTTATTGTGCATCTTAGATCCTTTTTTCTGTGTCCCACAATTTTACTGCCCTGTGTAATATAGCATCATGTTTGAGAGTGAGGCTCTGGAGCCAGTCTGCCTCGGTTTGAATTTCTGCTTCATAACTTATGAGCATATGATGTGACTGGACATTTTACTTAAGAAATCTTTGCCTCATTTGTCTCACATTTAAAGTGGCCATGATTATAGTACCACCTCCCAGGACTGTAATGAGGAGTAAATGAGTTAAAACGTGAAGAGCTTACATCATGAGTGCTTAATAAATGCTAGCTATTACTGTGTTCCTTTCTATATCCATGCTTTGTCTTGAGCAAGGACACAGTCGTTTCACACCCCTCTGGGTATGTCCTTAATCTCTCCTAAGAATTTTGATCCAGGTGAGGAAAGTAAAGGAAAAAGCACAATGGGCTAGAGATAGAGATTGGGAGGGAGACATGGATAAAGGATTAAGACGGATAGTCTCTATAACGGCCTTGAGGAAAACGAAAAGTAAACGGAACCACACTGCCCGCATAGCTAATTTCATATTATTTGGCAATTCCATTATATTTCTCGCAATCACTGATTTTCCTGACAAAGATAAGGGGGTAATGGCTTGCTCCTCCCATCATCCCTTCTCTTGATGCTATAATTCTTTAAGTTATTACATTATCTTTTTACTAGGCACATGTAGATAACATGTTTTATACCATTATTTATTCTTATCTTCCAGAAGGTCAAATGCATATCTCATCCATCTCATATGCATAAGAATCCCCAGCATTCTGACATGTATATAAAATGCTCAATACATGTTTATTGAATAATACATTGGATAAAAATTATGCAAAGGTCTCATGAAATGCTACATAAGCATATATTTTAAACCAGATTAAGGATAGATTATTTCCCATTTTGGTTATTTCCAAAGTGTTAAACATTCAGAAGTCTATGTTTTAAGTGAATTTTTTTTTTTTTTGCATTCACATAACAGACATAATAGTTCCCCTGCTTCTGTTTTCTACATAGAAATTTTCAAAGCATTCTAATAATAAATCCTGTGAAAGGATTTGACTATAATGGCTTTTCAAAGCTTCCACACAAAGAAACTCAGTTAAGACCAGGCCATAAATATGATCTCAGTGCTGAAGCAAGGGAAGGCCCTGTATATCTAAACCCATTAAATGAATCATTTATTTTGCTACTCATCTGTTATGTTTTGAAGGTCACATAACAATGCTTATTTCTTATGGCCCATCGGCAAGCTGTAGAATCAGAGGCTGAACCAAGCCCTTGAGTCAAATACTTGTGATGGTTCATTGTATTTCCAGGACTAATACCTACAGTTATGTTCACTGGGTAAAATCGAATCTCATGCCCTGGGAGGGCACAGCATGCCTGCAAGGGCAGTAAAAGGATTTCTCCACGTTGTATCTAGCCTCTGAATTGTTAAGTCACATTGAAATATTTTTGGAATGTGGTCAGCCTTTTTGTCTCCCCAGATACATGACTAGGAGATTCTTACAAGTTGAGGTGGCATAATAGTGTGGAAGGGATGTGCCTGTGAGGCAGATGGATCTGGGTTTGCAACTCCATTTGGCCACTCACTTACTATCCATCATTAGACAAGTTGCTTGACCTCTCTGGACCTCCTTTTCCTTATCTATAAATTGAGGCTAGTTCTATCTATATTAGAAGATTGCTGGGAAGATTTAATGATTTAGAACAGGTAAAATGATTTCCAAGGTGCCTGACACACAGTAGATACTCTCAGGGCATGTTAGTTTCCACCATTCCGTGTTCTTTCTTACAGCTGGAGTCACTTTTGTTAGAATCCTCCCTAGAGCTATGCAGGAAGGCCTTTGGTAATCCTAGTAAGGTTGCTCTTCACATTACTATATATTCTATTTATTCTCTTACATTTTTGTTAAAATTTAATTTATTAACTTATAACTTACATAAAGTGCACAAGTCTTATGTGTATAGCTTAGTAGATTTTAGCATATACATACACCCATGTAACTACCTCCTGAATCAAGATATAGAAAACTTCCAACACCTGGGAGGTTATCTTATGCCTTTGTCTAGTCGATTACATGTGAGCTGTGTGATTTGCAGCTCACAGTCCAAAATGAAAACCTGGTGCTCCTTGTTCAAGAATATTAAGAATTTCCAGGGGCTTCCCTGGTGGCGCAGTGGTTGGGAGTCCACCTGCCGATGCAGGGGACGCGGGTTTGTGCCCCGGTCTGGGAGGATCCCACATGCCGCGGAGAGGCTGGGCCCGTGAGCCCCAGCCGCTAAGCCTGTGCGTCCTGCTCCGCAACGGGAGAGGCCACAACAGTGAGAGGCCTGCGTACCGCAAAAAAAAAAAAAAAAAAAAAGAATTTCCAGATAGTGAGAGCAGAGCATTAAAGTAAGCAAAGGGCCTTTCTAAATGTGGAACCTTATGAGACATGTGCCCATGAAGCCTGCCCCAATTACATGCTCCGCCAGCAAAGCTAACTACTATTCCAACTTCGATTGCTATCTGAAGTTGTAATATGTTATGTTCATGTACTTTATATAAATGGAATTATACAGCACATACTCATTTGTGTCTGCTTTTTTTATCCCACAACATATCTATGAGAGCCATCCATGATGTTACATGTTTTAGTAGTTTTTCTTTTTCTTGCAGTGTATATTCCATTGCCTAAAAATTACCTTATTTATTCTCCTGTTGATAGATATTTGGATGGTGTCCAGTTTGCTGTATAAATAAAACAGCTTGTGTATGTCTTTTCGTGGGCATATGCACTCACTTCTCTTGGGCATATACTTTGGAATGAAATTGATGATTTATGGGCAAAACGCTCTAATAGGCACTTCATGTGAAATGATTACACATCAGGGAAATGCAAATTTACTACCACAATGAGATCCCACTAAACAGTCTCCAGAATGGCTAAAATTAAAAAGACTGAAAAGTCCGTATCGTGGTGGTAAGGATGTAGAAGAATTGGAACTCTCATACCTGCTGGAGAGAGTACAAATTGGTTCAGTTGCCTTGGAAAACTTAAAAGTTTTTGCCTAAGCTAAACATATACCTGACTTATGATCCAGCAGTTCCACTCCTGGATGTATTTACTTTCTACCTTCTGAAGTTACTTTGAGGAAAAATCTAAAAAAACTTCAACCTGATTCTTGGTTTATTAATATGCTGCCGTGGCCCTTTGCAGGGGAAGTCAAACAATCACACCTAAGTTGCTAGTCGTGATAACTAGGTGTTTTTTATATACCTGCTTAAAAGCTCCTGCTGCATTACTTCGGTTTTCCCATTTGTAGGCAAGAGATGGGTCAAGACAAAGGAGGCCTGATGGGATGTCAGTAAGTTGTCATTAGGAACCATCATTTTAAACCATCCATTTTTAAAAATAGCTTATTAGTGGAGGAAAGCACGAAGAAGACACATAAGCACTTGGTGTCTTGTGAAGTGAATGTTAATGGGCCTCAGATACATCCCTATGAGACAAGAGTGCAAGCTGACAAGTAGAATGTATTCAGAAAGGTCCCCGTCACCAAGGTGACATTTTACTACAGCAGGCTCAGTCTCACCTACTTCCTTAGCTCACTGGATTCTGAACAGTAGCCCACAGAATGCGTCCTGTGCCGTGTGCCTGAGGAAATTTTAGGAAAGTCGTATTGCATGGCATAACCCCTTAGAGATTCTGATTCAGCAGATCTGGATTAGGACCCAGGATCTGCGTTTTTCAGAAGCTCTTGTGATTCAGCAGCCAATCCTGGCCAAGGCAGAGCATGTAACAACAACTATGAGAACTGTAGATCTCTGATGAGGCGCTGCCTATTCAGCTGGAGCACAGATACTCATTGGAGCTTTCCCAACTCCCTTTCCAGATGGCTGTACCATTTTCTTAATCTCTGTGAAAGCCAAAAATTAAAGTCCTAAGAACAGATTGATGTCACCACTCACCTAACAGGAGCATAAGTCATCTTCTTTGGAAGGATCTACTACGCCTTGGATGGATCCTTCTTGAATAATAAGTGCCTAAACTCTTAAGCTAATCACCTTGCCCTTGCTAATCACCTCTCAGGTGGCTCTTTCAGAGCCAGCTTCTGTAGCTGAGCCAGGTAATAATTATGACCATCTATTGTACATTCACTATAGCCTAGTCTCTTTGCACACTTATTGTCTCATTTAATCCTTACAACAACTTTTGGGAGCTTGATTCTATGATACTGCTTATTTTAGAAGACAAAGTCCTAGAACAGGTAACTTGTCTAATTAGTCTCCTAATAAATAATGGGAGAGCCGTAGCACCACACAACTCTTACCCTTTGGGGTGGGTGTATTTGGGATTACTAAGGAGAAACCAGGATTTGAACACACGTCATTCTGATTTTAGAGATAATGTTTTAGTGTCTATCCCAGCCTCCTTTGCCCCTTACTGAAATACATTGTTTAGGTAACAACATGTATTACATTAGAACATAGATTTTATTTGTTCTCTTATAATATTTGACTTGCAGTTCTGGGGCACCAAGGAAAGGGGTCTTCGCTCTCTGTCGCAGAGCTAATCTGTTTTCCACCAGGCATGTAGAAGTGCAGGATCGGGGGTGTTTCATAACGAAGCCCTGTTGCAGGCTATACCTAAAGGGAATTGCTCTTCTTAGTTACGTTTTCCTGATGCCCGCAGTAGTCTGACCTAAATGAATACATAATTACTTAGGCTGTTATAAACATTCCAATCCATTTGGTGATCCCTTTATTAAATGAAACAGGTCCTTTTATTCCTTTTCTGATACTGCCTGTTTATAGAATAATCTCAAAGCTATTAGCATTTAAAGAGGAATTAGACAAAGATGTCCTAAATCGTCCCTTCTCCTGGCTCTTGGTGTTCATGGGACCCTAGCTTTAGCTAATTAGCCTGAAATGAATGTTAAGTGCATGGATCTCTATCAAGCATATCCTGGAAGGAAAGCTTTTGTGAAAGTCATTTCAGTTGCAGACTTAGGTCGCCCATACCTAAGTATCCAGCCCAAAACAATAGACACTGGGAACATTCCAGAATTCAAACAAAACCTATAAAAGATAACATGGGAAAGGCTCCTAGCTTTCTCGAAATGCCCTTGCTTAAGCTCCAAACTCACATGGTTTAGCTTTATTTCCATGGGAAGCAACAGAAGAAGTTTAAGATCCCTTTCCTTTTTCTCCTGTCTCCCAGAAAACTCATAAGAACTGTGCCTTATGTCGCAGCATAGGGAGTAAGTGCTCTGCTCTGGAAACAGACAGACCTCGGTTTAGATCCGAACTCAGACCTCTGTAAACTGTAGAACCTTTGGCGAATATTCTCCTTAAGCCTAAATTTGCATACCTTTAATAGGAATAAAATTCTTAAACATATTCCTTATGCTATAGTGCTATGAATGGACATAGTAAAATCATTCAACAAATACTGGTTATTATTAATAATAACGATTAGGATAAGCATCCTGGGACAAGGCATCAAAAATAAGCAAGATTCTAACTCTTGCCAATTAAATGTCAAAATTACCAGAGGGGAGAAGAGAACATTTTCTTTCTTCTGTTTGAGGGACACTGTTTCTTTCTTCTGTTTGAGAAAGACGATGTAAATTCTGTTGTGCCCTCTAGGTCACTCCTGTGCTTTTCCTGCAGATGGAAGAGTTGGTGGGAAAGTAAAGGAGATTTTAGAACAACATATGTGCTTCTCTTGAGGTTGGGAAAGCACCTTTTCTAATCAACCATAACAAATCTGGAGCCTGTGCCTCCAGACGGGTCTCTTTAAGCTTCCATCCAGGCAAAGCCACGTGGGGTGGAGGTGGGAGGCTGCCGCAGGAGGACCTGACTTGGATTCCTGCACTTCCTCAGCCTTCTCAATCCTCTAACCACTGCTTAGAGCACCACAGGATCCAGAGCCCTCTTGCTGGAGCTGAGGACTCTTGGCTGATTCTCTTTCATTCCCGTCATCATTGGAGTCCCATGTGTCTCAGTCGCATTAAGGCACCTGCACAGGCATTGCCCTTGTCACCATGACAACCAGCACAGGACAGGGATTAGGCAGGCAGCACCAGAGAAGATGGTACTCCTGCTGTCCTGCTGGCGGTGCTGCTGACATGCACTCTTTGCCACAGCTGCTATGACTCTGTGTGGGTGGCCTTTCCCTTCCACTTCAGGGGTGAGGTGGAGGGGTGGGGGTGAGGCAGAAAGCTGAATTCCAGAAGCAAAGCAGCTGTTGGAAGGCAAAGTTCCCAGGCACTAGGCAGCAGGGCAGCAGGCCACCTTTCCTTCTTTCTTTCTTTTTTTTTTTTTTTTTTTTTTACTGTTAGCACTGTCTGAGCTGCAATCTTTTTTACACATGAGGTGCTTTCCTCATGAGCAGGAAGAGGACAAAAGAAATTCAATCAATTATTTATTGAGGCTTCCTGATGCTTAACAAGCCACTCATGTCACAGGCCTTCACCTCCAAACACCACCATCAAATGAACCGGTCTCAGCAATAAAATGAAAAATACAGAATTTGGGGGATAAGAGGTTTGAATCCCAGCTCTGCACATTTCAAGCTGTTTGCATTGTGTCAACTCATGACCTCTCTGAGCCTCTTAAATCAGGCACTGATTATTGATTAACAAATCTATCTTTGATTAATTCTGCGGGTAAAAAGACGGTGATAAATACAATGTTCCCAGCACATCTATGGCTTAGATAAACAAATAACTGTGGCCTTTGTTATATTACCATGAACGTAGAGGTACCAATAAGATTAAGATTTTGAGCTTCTTTTTTTGGAAAGAGTGGAGATTGACAGAAAATATTCTCCCAGGAGACTGAAGAAGCTAGTACTTTAATACTGTAACACAGTCACTCTCTTAAGTGTGCACTTGGGACCTGTAGCATCAGCATCCCCTGGGGGCTTGTAGAAGATGCAGATTCTTTGGCGCCACCGTACTGATCTACAGAATCGGAACTCTGGTGGTGGGACTCAGTGATCTGTCTTTTAATAAAGCCCCTGTTTAGGATTGAGAGTTGACTGTTCTAACAGAAGTAGAGAATGCTTGACTCAGAGCTTCCTGAAGACAGAGAGGGCATCCCACCTATTTTTACGTTTCTAGGGTTTAACAGACAACTGACATGCTGTTTTGCTCTGCAAACTGAGTGAATGGATTCCATATATATGTGTTAGTATACGATGTTTGTTTTTCTCTTTCTGACTTACTTCACTCTGTATGACAGACTCTAGGTCCATCCACCTCACTACAAATAACTCAATTTCATTTCCTCTTATGGCTGAGTAACATTCCACTGTATATATGTGCCACATCTTTATCCATTCATCTGTCAATGGACACTTAGGTTGCTTCCATGTCCTGGCTATTGTAACAAGAACCTAGGGGCAGGACAGGAATAAAGAGGCAGACATAGAGAATGGACTTGAGGACATGGGGAGGAGGAAGGGTAAGCTGGGACGAAGTGAGAGAGTGGCATGGACATATATACACAACCAAATGCAAAACAGCTAGCTAGTGGGAAGCAGCCGCATAGCACAGGGAGATCTGCTCTGTGCTTTGTGACCACCTAGAGGGGTGGGATAGGGAGGGTGGGAGGGAGACGCAAGAGGGGGGAGATATGGGGATATATGTATATGTATACCTGATTCACTTCTTTATAAAGCAGAAACTAACACACCATTTTAAAGCAATTATACTGCAATAAAGATGTTAAAAAAAAAACCCAGAAAACTGAGTGAATGGATCTTCTGTTGCCCTGCTGATGTTGGTCCAGCACGGGTTCACCATAACTTTGTTTTCTTTGTTCTCCATCTCCCATGTAACCACAGCCACTGGAGAAACTTGCCCCCCACTCCCCACCTACAGTCCCTAAACTGTCTTGATATTTCCATTCTAGAATCAAAGACACTTGTAGGAAACACTGTTAAATACAGTTAAACAGGTTTCTTTACCTCTGACCTGATCTCTCAGAGCCTTTAATTTTCAATATGCTTCTGCACTATGCCTCTTCACAAGGATACAGGTACAGGCCTAGGCATCATGCCACCCTCGACACTCCTTAGCCATGTGACCTTGGGCAAACTTAACACCTCTCAGCCTGCTTTTTTAAATCATTATTTAAATATTTTTTATATTCAAAACATTATAGTTTTTGGTATACAGATTACAACAAACAGTGAAAATATACTGATAGTAAGCATTCAACAAATGGATTCTCTTATTATTATTTAAAATAAATATTGATAAGAGGGATTTGAGGCTTTATATTTTTAAAAATATGCCTAAGTTTTTTTTGAGTGGCATAATCACTTAGCTTGTTATGAGAAGGGAAGTTCTTCCTTGTTCTATTTACTTTTCCGTAGAGGAAAAGTGTTATGAGGCAGTGTTTGGGGAATAGACAGACCTGGGTATAGAGGAGGCTCTCAATAAGTATGAGCTCTTATTATTTTTATTAGTATATGGATGATAACATTTTTGAAAATCTTAGTTTTCCTGGTTGTCCTGCAGCTGCTTCTCTAGCCACTGTAGTGAAGGGATTGATTATTTTGGGAGGGGGGAATGCAGCCTAGAACCCAGCCCTGATCTTACAAATCGAGTTTCTAAGTCTACAAGGAGACTTAGGAAATGCTTTTGGTGTAGATGAAACGGAAACAAAAACTGACTTTGGTGAGAGAGAAAGGGATTTTCCAGGAACTCTCATAACTGGGTTTAAATGTTAATATTCATACCTAAAAGAGAAGAGCATTATGTTAGGAAAGAAACATTATGGTACGTTAAGAGCTTTATGTTATAAAAAGGAGGACATAGGAGGGACAGAGAAGGTGAGGGTAGAGAGAGAATGAAGGAGAGAGGGGAGAAGAGCAGGGAGAGAAGAAGACAGAGAGAGAAGAGAAAAAAGAGAAAAAGAATGAGAGAATAACATTGGGAATTCTGAAAACATTGGGTAAGCCCTCCATTCCCTGAGCTTAGGCAGAAGATTGGAAGACTGAAACACTGCAATTGGCACCGTGAGAAAATAGAGTATGATGTCTAGGGGAGATCTTTAAGCGTATGGACTTGAGACTAGCCTCGTATTGTCCTGCACATTTTAGCCAGGTTTGGAGAGAGAAGTCAAGATTTCCTTGTCGCCTTTGGGGACAGAGAAGTGCTCAGAACACTGGACGATAAGGACAGGCATACAGATTATGTATCGACCTAAGGCCTGAGGCAGTGGCAGAGACCATCACCATCATCGTCATGTGTTAGCATCATGTCCACGAGACCGAACAGAACTTGCCACACTTCAGTAAATACCACTGCAGACCAATTATGCCCAAGGATGACAACCAGACAGAGACCTATACCTAGGAAAACAAACTCCACAAGTCACCCTAAGTGAAGGCCATTTAGAACCAGAGGTAATTTTCCCAAATCAAGACAATGCAAAAACTGGGAAGAGAAGTCTCTTTCTCTCAGTTCACCCTTGACATATTTTAATGAGTGATGAAGGGAGGGGAGGAAACAGAGAAAGAAATACTGAAAATATGAGTATTTATCCAAAGTGATTAGATAGTAAAGGAGATAATAATGGCTGAATTTGGTGAAAATAAAAATAAAACAAGCAACAGTAAGCACTGAAATTGAAGTAAGGTAGAATGATTTGTCTTCTCGAAGCAGATGGTTGAGTTTGGTGAGAGTTCCAGGTAGAAACTATTATGATTTCCTTTTTTCACATATAAATCATAGAATGTCACCCTCTCTCCCATTACCTAAGCATGGCATGTTTAACTGAACTTTCTTTGCAGGAGGAAAGGTAAGACCCTGTGTCACCTCAGAACACCCATATAATGGGGGTTTTCCCAAATAAGAAGGAATTATAGATGCTGGAGAATCCAAATGTGACAAAATACTACTCATTTCTGTATTTCTAATTCCTGTAAGAGAGCTGATGTTCAGTAAATGTGGTTGAATGAATACATGAATGTTTAAGAAGTACGCAGGTGAGACAGCTCCTTTGAGATGGCAGTATCAGGTAAGGCTTCCTAGAAGATACAACACTTGATATTATTTCATCCCTGCACCCAGAGTGATTCTTTAACAGATAATTCAGACGGCACTGCTCCTCTACCCCAAACTCTTCTTTGGCTCCTTATTTTCTCAGAGTGAAAACCAAAATCCTAACAGTAACCTCATGGCACTCCTGACCTGTCTGACCTCACGTCCTGCTACTTACCTCCTCCTTCACTCTGCTTCAGACATGCTAGCTGTTTTGCTGTTCTCCATGTGGCTCTTCTCACACGGAGTCTTTCTGAGATGTGAACACTGAGGACCTTGGGTCCTTGGGCTACTTTTGTTGCTAAAGAAACTGAATTCCTTTCAAGTGGCTATATTGAAAAGAGGAACAATGTTGGGGGGCCATTGTTATGTCCTCCCAGAGCACATGTGCGCAGCTTTCAAGTTAAAACTGGATATTTGAAAATCTAAAAGCAGATCAGGCGTGCTTTTGTCTAAGGCCTTGGTGCTGGTTGCCCCCTCTGCTTGAAAATTCTGCCAAATACCTGCACTTCTAACGCACTATATGTGTTTTATGTTTATTATTTTCTGTCTTCTTTTAGACTGGATGCTTCACAAAGGCAGGAATTATTTTTACCTGTTGTTGTTTTTTTTTTTAATGTTTTTGATTCACTAGAATAGTACCTGTCTCATAGTAGACACTCAGTAAATATATGCTGAATGAATGAATAAATGAATGAGTGAAAGGTGGATAGGATAACCGCTCAATGAATCTCATTAGGGCATCTTTTGAAATGGAGGTAGTAGTTAGTTCATACAGGATTGTGCATACTTTTAAAAAAATGAATTCAGAGAGTAGATATTTTGACCTATTCTCCCCAAAGAAAAGATGAAATTTCCTTCATGGAAAAAAGTTTTCTGTTCACCAGCCTTAGTACCTGACTAGAGGAAATTCTGATTGTGAGTTCACATTCGCTTCTCAAAGCTGTTGCAAGCTCCCATTGGGATCTGAGGCAAGATTTACCTATAAAAACCAACTAATGAAGAAATTTCCCAATGAAATACTCACTGGAGACCAAAGCCTCCAAGATCTCATTAAATTGTTATGCATGCAGCATGCTTCTTAACTGCCTGGGTCACTTTGCTGCCAGGGTACATCACGAAGGGAAGGTGAAAAATCTCATTGGTTTTTCTCCTGTCTCACCCCACGTCTCAAGTTAGAAAGATTGTCCTCCACTCAACACTGATCCAGATGGGCTGAGAGGCAACGATGGATGTTCAAAAGAAACCACAGCGGCTCTTCTCACATGGAGTCTTTCTGAGATGTGAACACTGAGGACCTTGGGTCCTTGGGCTACTTTTGTTGCTAAAGAAACTGAATTCCTTTCAAGTGTGGCTATATTGAAAAGGGGAACAATGTTGGGGAGTCATTGTTATGTCCTTCCAGAGCAAATGTGCACAGCTTTCAAGTTAAAACTGGATATTTGAAAATCTAAAAGCACTCTCTATGGACTTTTGTATTAGAAGCTCTCTGTAATACATAGATCAGTGGGATCCTTTGGAACCTACGTGCATTGTGCCCACGTGAATTAGGCCAGACCCCACTGGGAATAAAAAAAAAAAAATAGTAAACTGCTCATTCATTTGGTGGAACTGGGTGGGATTGGGGAGGGGCAGATTAACTCTTTTAGGAGACTAAGTACAGATGCAGACATAGGTATATAAGATATGAGGTGGGGAAGAGAAGAAGAGTTGTTTATAATTCATATGTCAGCTATATAAATATTTTACTTCCATAGAAAAATCAATGTACTTAATGTAATTTTCAGTGTCCCTCTTCACATGTAGATGTGGACTTAAGTTTAATTTTATGAAAGCATTTCTTTTGCAAAAACTTGCGTAGTCCAAATTCAAAGTACCTGAAAGAAAATGGAAAAAAAATTGTATTTACAAAAGTATGTTGTCTTGGTGAGGTCCAAAAGGAAATATTTTGTCACATATATTTCTGACAGGCTTTTCTTTGTTTTTTACTTTTTATTTAGATATTCTGGCATTAAGAAGACTTTCTGGATGGTATTTTTGTGACCTGAAATTGGTTGCTGCCAAAATATGAAAAACAAAACAAACCAAAACTATTATTTCTTGAACATTTATGATAGGCCATAAACTTTGCTAAGAGATTAAGACTAGATTTCACTGAATCTCCACAGCTATAAAAAATGATTATCTCCATCCTACATAAGAGTAAACTGACACTTAGATAGTGTAAATTACTTTTCCAAGGTCTCACAGCTTCCAAGGGAAGGGGCAGCCACAAGCTCAGCTGCTCTCCTGACTCCTAAACCTCTGCGCCTTAACATCTGCATACACAGCCTCTACAATGAGAAATCATTTTATTTCTTGTCAGTAGAATCTGGCTTTGTCTATTTTTCCCATTTTAATTGAGAAAATAACAATACTAAAAATTTAAAAGAAAATTAAAAAGCATTCCTGATGCCAGCAGTTTAATTAAAGGATATTTTTATATTTATATAAAAATTTAGGCAAATATATCTTTGCATGGTTGTAGTCAGTATGAACATAGAATTTTATACTTTGCTCTCTTAATTTTATGTCACATATACTTTGCATAATGTTGCAAATTTCAAAAAGGTTTTAAAATATTTGTATAACATTCCAATGAGTGAGCATACCATAATGCTGGACATTTTAATTATTTCTAATTTGGGGGTATTATAGATAATATTGCAGTGAACATCCTAATTGAAAGAAAAAAAAGCTTAAATGAATGCTTTCTCCAGAATAATTTCTGAGAATGGGATTACTGAGATATCTTTATTTCTATAGATATGCGCTGATATATTGTTCTTGAAAGTGGTAGACTCACATTGCAATTACATCCCAAATTGTTTGAGCTTATAAACTTTACCATCTTCACTATCATTGGTAATTGTGATTTATTTTAAAAGTTCATCTGTGCAATAGCAATGAAATGTAACCTTATTGTTTTAATTTGCATTGTTATTTGTAAAACTAAATATTCCCCATGTATTCATTTAGAATGTTCATTTTCTCTTTTGATTATGCAAATCAGTGGCATCGCTTAAATATATTCTGTTTCTAGTATTCACAAAGGATATAGACATATATCTCAATCTAACTAATTATATAGGTATACACACAAATACCTGTAGAGATATAAATATGCATGTATATTTCACTTTCATGTTAGATAAAATCACTGCAGGACACATAAAATATCAAGTGATTCTTTTCTCTGAGAGGGTATCAAAAACTCCAGTATCTTTATCATGTACTACCGGGAACTTAAATTATTTACTTTAATGAGATAATCTATATTACCTTCCCTTGACTCTTATGCTCCCAGTAACTCAATGAAATAGTCACCCCAGCCTCATTAAGGAGTTGTCATTAGAACCTTGTGGCTTGCAGACTGGTGACCCCTCTAGATATGAAGGATATGACGCAGGAATGCAGATGATAGATGCAAGGCCTCGAGTACCAGTGATACCTGTACCCTGTGTCCCTGTGCCATGTATTGGCCCCTGAGAGGGGCCTCTAGGATTGAGGCCAAGATCTTAGTTCTGGCTTTTGGCCCAATGCACCATACAAAGAGTATGTTCTGCGTGTCATGCACAGCAGCCACTACCTAGAAACCCACTATTTAGTTGTAAGCATTTTTTGGTCTCATAAATTTCCATGAAACTGTGGCTTTGGATTTAAAACTATAAAACTCATCTTTGAAGTAAAAACAATAGAGTATGTTTTCTTGTTTGAAGTGTTTCAGCCAAGAATCAAGTTCGGATGATTCCAGGGAGGGTGAAATTCTGTCTGTCTGCGTCGAGAGAGACAGAACTTGTCTCTCCGAGTTCTCTGAAAGCACAACTGCATGTTGGGCCATGTTTCAGAGACTCTTTGACTAGAAAATGGGCAATAAAATGCCGTGATGTTTGGGGAAAAGTAATGAGATCACGTGGCTCTCATTCTTTCTTTTTCCTTCATGGTTAAAACCCTCTTTGATATTAATCAGGAACAGAGCATCTACTCATCACTAGGCATCCCCAGAAGGTTAGATGGTCTGATAATGACTAACATGATTCATTTTAAAAATCAGTTCATGTATCTTATCATTCATTCACTAATCAGGGAAAGGGCACGCAACATGGTACAATAGAAAATTTAAACTTCAGCGTTTTAAGTCCTAAGTTCTCTGCCACTTTTTAAACTGGTGTTCCTGGGCTATGAAATAAGAGATTGGACCAGAGTACCAGGTTTTCTTCCCTCTATCACAGTTTGTGATTCTTCAGTAACACAGGCATCAAGCACCTACTTCTGGCACAATGCCTTTCTGGCTTAGGAAAGTATGAAAGAAACGTCAGATATATTTCCTGCTATGCAGGGACTCTCAATCTTGTGAATTCCAATCCATGTACCCACAGGAGAGGTGATACCATAGTAATGCTGTGAGGGTGTCTTGATGATGGATGAGACAATACAGTGTGTGGAGCTTGGAGAAAGAATATGATGGGCTTGAAGCTGTACAGTGCTATGTTCCAAATCCTACTACGGCACCTGCTCTCTGTGCTGCTGGGTTTAAGTGATCATACTTCTAGGTTTTAGTTTGCTTATCCATCACACGGGAAAGTAATAATTCCCTTGAGTGATTTATTGTTCTAAGAGTTAGAGACAGTGTGTGTAGTGTCGCTTGTTCCGTGATGTGTTGTCGAGACTACAAAAAATTGCTAGACAAGATATGGAGAAGGAAGAAGAGGTAGGAAAAGGAGAGAGGTGGGCAGAATAAACAAGACCTTTGGACTGAATATTAGGTAATTTTTTTATTTTTGCACTTTCAGTTGAGTAAAGGAATTTGCAAAATGTGGCTTACGTGTATATCATTTACATTATGGAGCATGGTGTTGTAGTGAGGAAAAAAACAAACAAAAAAGGAAATGAAAATATGTCATTACTGTGATGAATGCTTTTATGTTCAGTGTACATTGAGAACTTACAGCAAGATGTGTTAGAAGATGATTCTCTACAGAAGTGACCTCTGTACTGAAATCTGAAAGATGCTACATAGGAATTGATTAATTGAAGGGAACTACACACATAAAGTCCTGAGATAGGGAGGAGGATGGCACATCTGAGCAACTGAAATGTTAACAGAACTGGAGTAAGATATGCAGCAAGAATGGTGCCAGAGGGTCCAGTGGATGGAAAGTTACTAAATACCGGGCAGGGGTAAGAGGGGATTCTTGCTAAACAGATTTAACAGGATTCTTGCTGAAGACAGTTCAGGCTGACCAGATATCAGCTGGGGGGATGGTGAAGGACGAGGAATTTGATCTGATACTGAGGTAGGGATGGGATGGGGCGGATTCTCACTAACCTGACTTAGTAAGATTCTTGCCACAGTGGACATCAAGGTCTAGGCTTAGAGGGCTTAGAGGAGCCCGACTAAAGTCTAGAAAAGAACAGCATCTGTGTGAAGCATAATTATAATCTATTTTCAATTAATATATCTGATTAGATAAGGATTAATTGAATAACTTTTTTTTCTAAAAGTATATATGCATGTCAAGCTATAACATCTTCTAAAATGATGCTTTTTTCTATCTTTCACATACTAAGTTCAAAATAATCAACATCTATAAAGAAGTTTCCTTAAAGAGTAGGTACTTTTTATGTGTGCTAAGCCTTTAAGAATAATGATATCACCGCCTTTACAGGGCTTAGTCTTGAAATAGGTACTTGTCAAATGTTCTCTTTCCTTTGATAGGTGTTGGTTATATGTCATCCTTTCAACAAATACATATAATAAGCCAGCATTATGCATTATGGAGCTAGGGATACAGCGTTGAACAAAAGAAATATCTTTTGTACTCTAATAGAGCTCTTTCTTTTTTCTTCAAATCACTACCAAAAGCCTTTAGTTCTGATTGTAAAGTCCTGGATCTATCTTGGCAGACTCTAAAATTTATATTTATATTCTTGCATTTGTATGTGATCTTCATGACAATTCTCTGTAAAAATAGAGGCAATAGAGGGTAAAGATTAAGAACTTGGCTTTTGTAGTCAGAACAGCTGGGGTTCAAATCCTGGCTCTGCTATTTATTAGCTCTTTTTTCACTAAGTGCTTTACATGTGTCATTTTAAACTCAAAAATACTTCTCTGTGAGACGTGCTTTTATTTTCATTTGTACAGGACAAATTGAAGCTCAGAGAGGTGAAGGTGTTTTCCCAGGGTCACACATCTAGCTCTAAGACGTAAGACAATGCTGATTACCTAAGGTTAGCAACTTTCTCCTCTATAATAATTAGAAACACTTCATATTTTCCTGACTCTGAAATCCCACAGACCTCTTGAGGTGGACCAATCTCCAGGCTTCTAAACACTGTGCCTTATTAAAAACCAACAGACTCTCCTGTTGAAAGAGTTGCCTGGTCAGGGAAAACATTTTGTCTTGTTTCTTAATAGAAAATCAAGCCTGCTGATTACAACAAAGTCATAGTCTCAAAAACTTCCTCTTGACAGAACATTTGCTTTCTCATTTCTTAATGAATTACTCCCCAAAGAAACTCATTATATTTCAAGGCACAAGAATCCCTGGAGACCTCGCCACCTCCACCATTCACTTACTAAAATGTTCGTAATTTAGCAACCCATGAGCCTTGCCAAATTCCCTGAGTCCTTTGAATCCTTTGCTTATCAATAATTATTTGTTTTATGTTATGATCAAAAGGAGCTTTGTCCTCAGATAAAACAGGAAAGGAAGCCTTCTCTTGCTTACAGATAAGGAACATTTCGCTGATAAGATGAAAAGATAACAGTGATGAATATTATTACATTATTGTTGTGTTATTATTATTATGTTTACAGTTTAGTTAGGGAGTCTTGGCTTATTGTGGTGTAAACATAAAACTGTTTTTTTTTGTTTCCAATAAATGCTCAATTGACCCCTGTCTCTCCCACCGGGGAGCAGGTGCCTTTCACGGTATCTCATTTCATAACATTTTAGTCTCTTTAGGTTATTAAAACAGTTCTATTTTAGTTCTTAAGGTTCAGAACTTTCCATTTTAAAACTTGAGTTTCATATCTGAAAGAAAGCTCTCCCTTTCCTCTCCTACTCTGTGGTTGAGGTGTGGGATTCTGCTCTCCTTTACGCATCCTTCCTTCACTATGGTAATCTCTTGGGTATAGGGGTGAGAGGAAAACGAGGAGAAAATGTGCAAGTTGGCTTTCTTTTCCTGGGTAGCTTAGATTACTTTCCTACATTGTTGATTATGAGCTTGATGTGGATAGCTGGTGGTTTTAAGAGACTTTGCACTGATTGGGGTTGAAATCTAAGCAGTCCCACTAGACCCTGGTACCCCCTGGTGAGCTCAGCCCCTTAGTCATGCTGATGATGTCATGCCATCTTTCTTTGCTGTGCATGTCTCCTTGGTCCACACTCTGGGGTTCTAATCTCATCTACACACTGTGAGCTCACCGCTAGTATCTGTGGGCACTACTAGAAACCATCTTCTATGCCTGTCCGTTCTACCATACCGTTCCTCCGCAAGCCTCTTCCCCCTGCGCTGGGAGCATTGGGCAGGTTTGTCCAGCGGGTAGCCTTCTGGACATCTACCCCTCTCCCCTTGTATTAGTTTCCTAGATCTACTATAACAAAGTACCACAGACTGCATGGCTTAAAGCAACAGAAATTTATTCTCTCACCAAACTAGAAGTCCAAAATCAAGGTGTTGATAGGGCCATGCTCCCTCTGAGACTCTGAATAGAATCCTTCCTTGTCCTGTCCTAGCTTCTGATGGTGGCCATTGTTCCCTGGGATTTCTTGGCTGGCATCCCTCCGATCTCTCCCTCATTGTCACATGGCGTTCTCCCTGTGTGTCTCCACAGTATCTTCTTATGAAGACTTATGAAATTTAGGGCCTACCTGCTCCAGTATGACCTCATCTGACTTAACTAATTACATCTACAAATGTTAACCCAAATAAGATCACATTCTGAGGTACTCAGGGTTAGGACTTCAACACATCTTTCGAGGAGGGACATGATTCCACCCATAACACCCCTCTTTTCAGGCACTGCCAAATTTGACAAGTGATTCCCTTGATTTTGAGAAGCAGAACTAGTCACATGATCCCATCCTTCCCCAAATGGAATGTGAAGAGAAGAGGTAGAATTTGTTCATGAATACTGCATGGTTCAAAAATGATAAACTTTGCCCCCACCCAGTCTTTTTAAATTATCTTGGGGTAAGTGGAGGTGATAGCTAGGTCTGCTGAAATGCTGCTTCTCTGCAAGATGTGAGGTGAAGTGGCTGCCCCAGGAGCTAAAAAGTCTGAGCTCACAATGTTGTAAACATCGCTTTTGTCCTCAGCGATGGGCATTTGTTGTCAACCTAGGTGAACAGAAGAATTCTTTGTAGTACCTCACACCATCTTATTATATTAATAATACTGATAATAATGATATGATGATAATGATGTTCACTTTTTTGTGTGTAATAATTCTAGGCACTGCCATTAATGCTTTATATACACTGTCATATTTAATATATTTGACCAAGGTATTCACTTCTTTATTTACAAAATTTTAAATTTTAAACTAATTTTAGCCTTACAGAAACACAGAAAAGGAAAACAAAACAGTTTCCATCTGTCTCTCATCCCTCTTCCCTTAATATAAATACATTATATAACTTCAGTACAATTATCAAGAACAAGAAATTAACTTTGTACAATATTATTAACTAAACTACAAAATTTATTTGTATTTCACCAGTTTTTCCACTAATGTCCTTTTGCTGTTCCAGAGTCTTATCCAGGATCCCAAAGTGCATTTAATTTTTCTTTCTTTGTAATCTCCTACACTCGGTAATAGTCTTCAGTCTTTCCTTGTTTTTTATGACCTGAACATTTTTGAGTAATAGTGACCAGTTATTTCGTCAAATGTCCTTCAATTTTGGTTTGTCTGATGTTTTCTCTTGATTGTACTGACTGCAGGTATGTATTTTGGGCAAAAATGCTGCAGAAATGGTGCTATATCCTCAGTGCGTCCTATCATAGGATTCATTATATTGATATGTGTTATTATTGGTGATCTCGACCTTAGTCACTTGCTGAAGGTGGTTTTGGCACGTTTCTCCACTGCAAAGTTAGTATCTTTTCCTTTATAGTAATAAATATTGTGAGGGAGATACTTTGAGACTATACTAATCCTGTTTCTCCTCAAACTTTTGCTTACTAATTTTAACATCCATCATGGATCTTGTTCACGGCAGTTACACTGTGGTGTTCATGCAATGATTATGTTCTGCTTCCTTCTGTTCTTCTACATTTACTAATTGAAAATCAACTGTAAAAAATGCTGCCTTTCTCCCCCATTTATTTATTTAATTATTTATTAAATCAGAACGGACTCAGGGATGGTTATTTTTAATTTATGTGATATAATTCAATATTATCATTATTTATGTTCACATTGTTACAGCTTTGACATAGATGCATGCGTATGGGTAACTCACCCTTGAGAGAAAAACATGTTGAGACTATCTGGACTGAATATGTGATTGAATCAATCCAGTTAAGACCTCTATAAAACTTGCGTGCAGAAATCTGTCTTGCAGACACTCAAGACAAGCCTGGTATGTAAGTTCCTTTGCTTATTAAACCTGCATCCTGTCAGTCTGGAGTAGTCTGCCTGTCCTTACCCTTTTTCTAGGGAAGTCAGTTTCAGATTTTACCCAGAAAGTTCCTGAGGTTGTGACCCAAAGGCAACAAGGGATCTTTTGACTGTTCTCATAGTTTTATCTTTTTTAGAATATCATGTAATTGGATTTATAAAATATGTAGCCTTTTCAGACTGGCTTCTTTTCACTTGGTAATGTGCATTTAAGGTTACTCAACGTCTTTTGTAGCTTGATAATGCATTTCTTTTCATCAGTGAATATTACATTGTATGGATGTACCAACTTGTTAACTCATTCACCTGTTGAAGGATATCTTGGTGGCTTCCAGTTTGGGCAATTATGAATAAAGTTACAGTAAACATTTACATACAGGTTTTTGTGTGGACATAAGTTTTAAAGTAAGTTGGGTAAATACCTAGGAGTGAGATTGCTGGATAAGACTATATTTAGCTTTGTAATCAGTAGCCAAATTGTCTTCCTAACTGGCTCTGCCATTTTACATTCCCACCAGCAATGAGTGAGAGTTCCTCTGCTGCTCTGCATCTCCTCCAAAATTGTTATTGACAGTTTTCTGGATTTTAGCCATTTTAATGGGTATATAATATCTGATTATTGTTTTAATTTGCAACTCTGCAATGACAAATGATGTTGATCATCTGTTGATATGCTTACTTGCTATCTGTATATCTTCTTTGGTGAATCATCTGTTCAGATAATTGCTTGTTTTTTTTTTGTTTTGTTTTGTTTTTGCGGTATGCGGGCCTCTCACTGTTGTGACCTCTCCCGTTGCGGAGCACAGGCTCCGGACGCGCAGGCTCAGCGGCCATGGCTCATGGGCCCAGCCGCTCCGCGGCATGTGGGATCTTCCCGGACCGGGGCACGAACCTGTGTCCCCTGCATCGGCAGGCAGACTCTCAACCACTGTGCCACCAGGGAAGCCCTGCTTGTTTTTTTTTAATAGACTTTAATTTTTAGAGTTTATAGAAAATTTGGGCTGAAAATATCAAGGGTTCCTATAAAATGCCCTCTCCTCCGCATCAGTTCCCCCTGTTTAACATGTTACATTAGTGTGGTACATTTGTTACAGTGTGAACCAATGTTGATACATTGTTATTAACTAAAGTCCATAGTTTATATTAACATTCACTCTTCATGTAATACAGTTCTATGAGTTTTGATAAATGTATAATGTATCCACCATTATAATATCATGCAGAATAGTTTCACTGCCCCCAAAATGCCCTGTTATCTATTACTCCCCCTCCCCTCCCCCTGAACTCCAAGCAACCACTGATATTTTTCCTGTCTCCATAGTTTTGCCTCTTCCAGAATTTCACAAAGTTGGAATCATACATCATTTAGCCGTTTCATCTTGGCTTCTTTCATTTAGCAGTATGCATTTAAGGCTCTCCTCTATGTATTTTTGTGACTTGATAGCACTTTTTTTTTTAACATCTTCATTGGAGTATAATTGCTTTACATTGTTGTGTTAGTTGCTGCTGTATAACAAAGTGAATCACCTATGCGTATACATATATCCCCATACCCAGCACATTTGTTTTTATTGCTGAAGAATATTCCGTTATGGAGGTACAAGAGTTATCCATTCACCTATTGAACTGCATCTTGAGTACTTCCAAATTTTGTCAGTTAGAAATAAAAGCGATATAAATATTCTTGTTAAGGTTTCTGTGTGGACATAAGTGTTCAGATCCTTTGGGTAAATACCTAGGAACACGATGGTTGAATTGTATGGTAAGCTTGTGTTTAGTTTTGAAAGAAACTGCCAAACTGTCTTCTGAAGTATATTATTTTGCGTTCCCACCAACAATGAATGAGACTTCCTGTTGGTCCACATCCTTGCCAGCATTTGCTGACAGTATATATATATATATATATATTTGGCTGCATTAGGTCTTTGTTGTTGGGTCTTTGTTGAGCTGGGTCTCACCCCATATATATCTATATGGGGTCTCACCCATATAGATATATATATCTCTCTATATATAGATATCTAGATATCTATATATATATATCTCACCCCATATATATATATATATATATATATATATATATATTTGGCTGCATTAGGTCTTTGTTGCTGTGCTTTCTCTAGTTGGGGTGAGCTGGGTCTACTCTTCATTGTGTACGCGGGCTTCTCGTTGTGTTGACTTCTCTCGTTGTGGAGCACAGGCTTTAGGCGTGCGGGCTTCAGTAGTTGCAACACACAAGCTCAGTAGTTGCGGTGTGGGCTTCTAGGGTGCAAGGGCTTCAGTAGTTGTGGTGCACGGGCTTAGTTGCTCCCTGGCATGTGGGATCTTCCCAGACCGGGGATCAAACCCGTGTGCCCTGCATTGGCAGGAGGATTCTTAACACTGCGCCACCAGGGAAGATCCTGTCAGTATATTTCTGATTCAGAGTTTCATCTTCACATTTCCAAATGTTTGCTGAGGTTTTTAATTCATTTTTGAGTTTAGTGTTATAATTTTCTCAAGTTCAAGGTTATTTGAGGAGGAAAGGAGAAATTTAGTGGGATTGGGGGGAGAAGGGTTGATGTGCCTTATTTCTCTTTTGTTTGTGCGATCTTTAATTCCCCCCACTTTGCTCCTTATTTCCTTTTGTTATCTCACTGCTGCGTGCCATCCATCCTCTACGTATCCAATTATCCTCTAAAAGCAATTCTTCTGTGTGGTTGCCACTACCTGCCAAGCTCCTTTGCTGTAGCCAGTACTGCGAACCACCAAGTTCTGACTTGTGTTCACCATATTGGCATTTAATACTGGACTTTCACTTTATCAGGTGATTTTGTCTGTGCTTTTTCTGTGTCCTCTTCATTAAGCCCCTTAAGTCTCTTCTATCCCATTCTCCATATCTACAATCCTGAAGCAATGTGTGGGATCCCTTTGGAATTTTGGGATTGAAATTTTTAAACTTACTTATAATTAATTTAAAGGTGGTCCTGCTTTTTTATTTTCTAGTAATGTTAAGGCATATTATTTTTGTTGATGCTACAAGTTTTGTGGAGAGGGTGTTGGGAAGATATGAAATCGGGAAGTTACCACTGTGTTCAAACAACTAGCTTTGAATCAAAAGCAAAAAATTCAAAACTTTAGAAATGATATGGCCTGGATGCAGTTTTATAAGAAGGTAATGTCTTGAGCTTTCAAAGACTGAGTCTGTAAGCCCTATATTTCAGTACAATGCATGGAAAAGTGATACATTTGAAATGAAGATAGATGCTTAGATGAATAGATGGGTAGACAGAAATATATGTATGTATGTATAGATAGATAGATAGATAGACAGATAGATAGACACATTGTTAGGATGTATATTAGAGGCAGAGGGATAATGGGGAACTTTTCTTCTTTGTGCAGGATTAGCTGGTCCTGTCTGTTGACTAAACAGAAAGCGATTAAAAAGGAGGGAATTTCCTGCCAGTGAAAGAGTAATTTGTGGTGTCTGTCTGTCTACGTGTTCCAGTGAAGCTGGACTAGATTGGCAACTACTGCAAAGAAAAAGGTGAAAGCAATTAGCCAAAAGTCAAAGAAAGAAGTTATTTTCTTAGGGAAAGCAAAAATTTTGAAGCATTTATCCCTCTGTATGGGTGGTATGTAGTGAGTAAGGGGATGAAGGTGTTAGATCTAACTTGTGTCCCATCTCACAGACCTTTTCCAAAAGTTTCAGAGCTAAATTGGTAGTCTTTCCTGGTATTGTCAGTGAGTGGCAACGTGTATGTGTGCGCTCACATAAAAGAGAGAGGAATAGAGACAGAGACAGAGAGATAAGAAAAAAGGGACCCAGGGCAGCCTGCTTTCCCACAACTTGGCAAGGACACAGGAGTTTTCTCTGGGTAGAAAGGATACTTTGAAAGCAGCAGAGCTTAAGGCCCTTTGGGAGTCCCCTAAATGAGCAGCCATATACGCAAGCAAGGGAATTTAGGCAGAAAATTAAGCAGATCTTCTGTGACATGCAGAGACAGAGGAATCGTTTCTTTCCAGGGTCACCAATGCTGGGCATCTACTCTAAGAGCAGCTTCCATGAACCCTCAAATCACCCTAATATGTGTCCCACAAGATTCTAGTATTTTTTTGCCAGGAGCTTAGATGAGAAATTGGAAAGGGGGGAGGAGATAGAGAAGCAGATAACAAGCTTGCCAACTGGGTAGTTATTCTCAAGAGCAGTCATTGTGTTTCACAGGAAGAGGGGAAAGTATTCAGGACTGTTCCCTCCATTTGCCATCTCAGCGCGCACACACACACACACACACACGCACACACACACACACACATGCACACACACTTCTGCTGGTAAGTCTTCCAAAAGTTCTGGTAGTGAACAATTGGAGTGCAAAAGATAATAGTAATACCTAGAGCTGACTACATAACTGCCCAAAATGAGACCACTTTAAGCGAGAAGGAAATAGTTTGGGATTGATATTTATCAGAATAGACTGATATCCAGTCAGTTACTGTTCTTCTCCACTCTCTTCCCAGGTAGTTTTCAGAGAGTGGAAGCAAAAAAGAAGTATATAACTTGTTACTAATAAATAAATAAGTAAAATCTTTCCTGTATATTACATCACAGAATTGACTCTCCCACTCGTTGCTACTAAGCCTAAAATTCTGCCACCAAAGATTCATTTCCTTCAGGTTGTAAAAATGGCTAAAACCTGTCTTGTCTCCCCTACCAGGTTTGTTGAGAAGATTGAAAACAATGCATGTGATTACCATTTTAAGTTGTAAAATAATTGTATCACTATCAAACATTAATGAAAATGTTAATAGAAATAAATTATAATCTGTAACTATCAATTAAACCCTGACATCTGGCTTAAAAGATAGATGCCTTATGCAGATTTCTATAAGATACTTTCCTTTCTGTTTCACCTACTCTGTTTCTAACCCCTTTGACTAATGCGAACTAAGGGGGAAGACTCAAAGAGCCAGAGGAAGAGAAGAAAAAATAAAGTTGATCAAGAGTGGATTATAGGTGGAAGAACGTTTCAAGGACTATGTGGTGGATAACAAAAGAATAACTCAGTTTAAAGCCAAAACACAGCAAACAGAAACAATAAACTGTTAGCTCTCTTTCCATTTTAATCAAGCCAGCAAGAAACAACTCTTATTACCTGACTGCCTAGAGCTATGATCCTTGCAGAAGCCAGTTTGCTCACCTGTATTGGGTATGTTTGAGGGGCCCTTAAACTTCTCCTTTGCATTATATGTTTGTTTTCTGAGTGCTAGGCACCCTTTTAAGAACTTTACATGTGCTGTATTATTTTAATACCTACAACAAGTAGGTACGATTAATTTTCCACCTTTAGGGAGGAGAAACTGAGTCATGGAGAGATTAAATAACTTGCTTGTCACATAGCTGTAAGTTGTAGAGGTAAGAAAGATTCAAACTTAAGAAGTCTGGCTTCAGGCCATGCATGCTCTTAATTACTAACTTAAACTGGTAACTTTTGGGGTCCACCCTCCTGTTTTGGGGCAGAGACATTTGTAAATCATCCTATTTAGGTGATAATCTGATTGCTTCTAAAATGGAAATTTGTGTCTACTCTTGCTTAGTTATTTACACACACACACACAGACACACACACATATACACTCATGCATTGACAACTTGCCAACTTCTTTTAATTTGGGGAAAGATGACTAGGTCTTTTGGTGCTTAATCCTTCTGTGCTCATGAGTTATGTGTCTTTTACCCCTGGATTTATTTTATCTTGAAAAATGGCACAACTTAATGATTCTGATAGCCATCCACTGAGAGCACTGAAGTAAGAATTATTCTGTCCAAGGCTACCATTTATTAGCTCTGTGTGTCCTTGGTCTTGTGTAAATATTTTGAGTTTCAATTTCTTTTTCCTTAAGAAAAAGTAATTCTACCCACCTCTCAGGTGGCATGAAGATTGTATAAGATGCTGTGCATAAACTCTAAAGACCTTTGTAAATGGATGGTGCTACGGGTAACTAACTTGTCTTCTATTTTCTGTATCATCTCTTCATCTCTCCTTGAAAAATGAGATTTCCCTTGGTCTTCCATCCCCTGCCAATTCTCTAGAGTTTAAGTAGATAACCCAAGTTTCTCATATAGCAACTTCATCAGAGAAGTAAGAAATATGTGTTTGAAAGTGGAGAAAAATGAGGCCAAAGAGTCACACAGGGGAATTAGAACCAGAAGCAGTTCTAACTCACAGTCTGAATCCATTTTCTTTAGATTACAGTGTTCACTTTTTCTCACCTGTGCTTTTTCTCTCATTTCATCACACAGTATTTTCACCTCTTTTCAGAGCTAAGGAATGAAAAAATGAAAACAAAAATTCATTCAAATCTCAATTCAGCAGGGTCTTTTTTCATCAATTTTCAGGTTCCTAGTTCTGTGTATATATACGGGATATAAACCGGCAGCAATTTAAATTTCTACAGGACTGCATAGTTATGTGTCTTTACGTACTTTGTTATATGTTTTACAACACTCGTGTTCAGTATTCAATATGATTCCTCTCAGTAACTTGTTTAAAGATATATCAAGTAGTGGAATCATTCCTGTTTTACAGATAAGGATACAGAAGCTCAAGGAAATTGGACAGGAAAAACTGCTGGCTAAGGATTCACAGTTGGTTAAAGGAAGAAAGGGAGTGAAAGGAAAAAGGATCCTTTAATCTTTAATCTTTAAGATTAAATCAGAATGCAACTCCCATTTCACCTCAAGTGTTACTATTTACTGCTTGATAAGAAATATTCAACCAAGAGTGTCCAAATTTCGATCAGAGAATTTATAACACATGAAACCCAACAGCTTGTTTATTGCACTGGAGTCCGTAGCACTCAAATGGTCAGTCATTTCTGACCCTGGCTAGGACTTTGAAGGCCAATTTGAGATGGTATTCTAGTTGGTAAGTGGTGCGTGTGGGGTCCTGCATCTGTTGGAAATACCCTGGGGAGAAGAGAATTCTGTGAAAAGGAAGTGATTTCCACTGTGTGGTGGTTAATGATCACACACACATACATTTGAACATTTACATATATTATTTTGTAATTAGCATATCTAATTGCTTTCTGACATGGGAATTCGCTTGCCTGTTTGCTCTGTGTCTCTGCTTAGTGCCATTATCGAATGTGTGGAATCCACCAGTCCCTGAAGACCTATGCCTATGGTATGGGTCTCCCTTAACTCCCAAAGGGCTTATCATATAAAAGAGATGATTTTAGGATTTCAGTATTATTTCTGACCTGGAAGAGATATCTCATTCTATTTTGGTAATTTCTGGAGAGATTATAGATCATGATGGTTACAGTGCATGGTAATAGTCAGAAAATAGAGTTTACAGTTAATGAGAATACATACCATGTTGGTATTACATAATCCTAAAAATCATCATTATTTTACATGGCAACAAACTACCATCATGCATTCTTTTGCTGGTACATACAAACAGTCCTCTAGCCCAGAATGCTCACAAAATAAGGTGCTTGTGGTACGGGCTAGGGTCAGTCACAAAGAACTCCGTGGGGGTGATGAATTTTATGTAACTCTGAGAGAAAGAAAATGTAGAGATTGAGATGTTAGAATATTTCCAGGGAAAGTTGCCTGATTGGCCTTCAAGAAATCTAATAGGCATACATTACCTTAGAAGTGGAAGTCTTATGAAATAGAAGTCTAAGTGTGATGGTTCATTCATGTGGCAACTTGACTGGGCCATGGGGTGCCCATAGAGCTGGTTAAACATTATCTCTGGCTTTGTCTGTGGGGGTGTTTCTGGAAGAGATTAGCATTTGAATTGGTGGGCTGAGGAAAGGAGCCTACGATGGCCCTCCCCAATGTGGGTGGGTATTATCCCACCCATGGAGGGCCAGAATAGAACAAAAGGCAGGGGAAGGTTGAATTTGCTCTGTATCTGACTGCGTGAGCTGAAACATCAACTTCTCCTGTCCTCAGGGCTCCTGGTTCTCAGGCATTCAGACCTGGACTGCAGTCTACACCACTGGCTCTCCAGCTGGCAGATGGCAGATCATGGGACTTTTCAGCCTCTATAATCATGTAAGGCAAAATGTTATAAGAAATCACTTTCAAATATAGATATAAGTAAACAGATATGAGATATCTATCTCTATATCTATCAGTCATTTATCTATTAATATATCTTTTATTGGCTCTGTTTCTCTAGAAACCCTGAGTAATACACTAATACACCAAAGTTCCTCAGCTTTGCAGGTACAGAAACTTGAACTTGTCAGTGAGCTGAGTTGGGTTATTCAGGGACACTGATTCGTGCTGAATAAATTCACAAGAGACTAAAGTATGTATATCAAAATGAAAATGGTCAATATTTTGATAAATAAGATTTCATCTCCTTATTAAAAAACAATAATCCGAGGCTAGCTTGATGAGTATAGATTCATAATAAAAATTAGTTATAAGAGTGGACAATTTAATGTTATAACTATTTTCTGTGATATACTGTCTCTGAGGACCAGGATATTAGTTAATGAATTTAGAACCCTTCCTTTTAATCAGAGTTTGAGTCAGTATTCATAAAACATGGCTAAGAATTTATTTCCAAATGTGACACTTCAGATGTGCTCAACCTCTTTAGTTTGATTAGTATCAAGTCTTGATCTGGTCTGGGAATTTTTCTTTCCATTTAATTGTGTATCACTGCTATGATGCATCTTGTGTTGATTTTATAGTTTGTCTCTGAAAAGTTATACCTCTTTTTCTTAAAAAATAGTTTAGGGGCATGTCATCATTATCTCACTGCAATGCCCATAAGTCTTTAAGAACAGTTGGAATCAACAGGAAGAGTTGGAAATGTTGAGACTGTTCCCATTATAATGTAAGCCTAATACTAAGCCTATGTAATGTAATAACAACGTGGCACGAGTAAGGACTTACAGATAATAATGAACAATGTGGTGAAGAGTTAAAGACTGGCCTGTTCTGAACAAGTAAAAATATAGTCAAGAGTTATGAGATCAATTGAACAGATGATGGAGTAAGATGGATTGGAGATAGATAGTTGCAGATTTAGAATGAAATACTGTGGTAAAATTCAGTCTGAAAGCAGAACCATTGTCAGCCCTACATAGGGAGGAATGGGGCACTCTCAGGTCAGTCACGGAGCATCCACTGATTGAGTGCCACTGTCTTTACCCTCTTCTGGGTCCTGAAGATGCAGAACTGAAAGACAGTAGGAACTGTATCCCCTACCATACAGTCTAGAGGGAAAGAAGACATTAACCATTTTTTTTAAAAATCCATTTGACGTGTGACAAAGTGCTGTAATATAGAAATTTAGAATTCCACAAGAAGGTATCACAGTGGAATTAAACAGAATCTGGTGGGAGGTGGGTGGGGGGAGACTGGGTTCTGAAGCAACTTTCTGGAGTAATAGAATGATAAATTCATTTGTTTATAATTATGAATCTACAATTACAGCAGGGAATTAGAATACCTAAAAAGCAAAGTAAGATATTACTTTGCTTAAGTGGGATCAGGATCTGAGACTCTTTTCTTTCATTTTTATTTTTTAATATCATTAGCATAAGCCAGGGTCCTTGGCCCGAAAATTCTGAGACTCAGTGAATGTTCTGGGTGTTGGTGATACCTAGTCTCCCTGGGATCCCAAGCTAGATCTAACTCAAGTGCGTTTACTCAGTGTTAGCTCATGTTTCCTTGAAGTTAGGTACGGCCAGATGACCGAATCCTGTGCCTATCGCAAATTCCAAATGCCTGTTTTGAGAATTCTCTATTTTTGTAAGTTCAAGTGTGTGTCTCAGACAGGAATGTGGAAGACTGAACATTAATGAATTGTACCTGGAAACAGAGTAAAATGGGGGTGGGGGGGGAGGGCGTTACACAGTAGGTGGGACCCGTGTCCTCGGTTCTCATTCATTCATTCTGTAAATTGCCGTCTATACCAAAATGTGCGGCCAAGGTTGCAGTGGCCTCCAGAGAGAATGATGTTAACAGACCATTTTCTCTCTCTTCTCCTGCTGTTTGAAATGTCACCAGAGCCCTGAGAGTAATAGAGGACTTTAATGTACATTCAGGTGTATGATTCTTTCTATTATCGTTCTGATTATTATTATCATTATTCACATCCTGTTAGCTTTTCACCTTGAGCTAATGTGACATTTCAGTGCTATGGAAAATCAATGAGCCAAAAATTTCTCATGCTACAACAAACAATCACTGTTGATTTAAGTACAAAGACTAAATACCACATAGACAATATGGATAAAGAGATTAAAATGCACACACATACATACCATCCATTACTGAGAATCTTTTAAGTGGTTTTCAAAATTAGTGTTTTCTGCTGGGAAGAAAATATTCCCTTATTGAATGACCATAACCTGAACTGAAACTTGCTTTCAGCAAAATTAGCTATGTCTTCACTTCTGATAATGATACCAAACCTTGGATTTAATTAGACTCTAATTGCTGTTTTAAATTGTCTCCTGCCTCAGACTTTCCTTTCTTTGCCATCTCATTCTGGTTGTTTTTTTTTTTTTTTTTTCCATTTTCTATATTTGTTCCTGTACTGAGATCACAATACATAACAAGTTAGTCACAAAATTTTAACAAACAAGATAGTCCTAGCAAGAATACGTGATATTTTCCAAGAAGCTTCTCTACTAATGACTTTGCATGACAGAGAATGGCTAACTGTTTGCCAAGCACATTTTCAGTTTCTCCTGGGAAAGAGCTAGCTCATGTTTCCTTGAAGTTAGGTATGGCCAGGTGACCAAATCCTGGCCAATGGAATGTGTATAGAAATGATCCTGGCTTAGAAAACCTTTCACTGGATCCTCCATTCTATTTCTTCCCTGTCTGCTGGCTGGAGGTGACCTTGGATGTCACATAGTTTCTAAGCCTTTGCTATGCTGGGTCTCTTCTCCCCACCTCCACCTGTTAGATGTTCATTGTGTGAGTGAGAAACAATTTTCTAATGGGTTAAACTGTAGAAATTCATGGTCCAGCTGTTTCAGCGGCTAGCATTACCTTATCTAAAACATTTGGTAATGTCTCCCATGAACCATTGGCTAATGTTTTACTTTCCCTCTGAACTGGCAGGGTTTTCCAGAGAAACAGCTATATATTTAGTAGGATATAGTAGGATATATATAATAAGATATATGTATTTATGTATTATATAATGGTATATATATTTATATAGCTTTAAATCTGTATAAAGAGATTTATTTCAAAGAATTAGCTTTCACAATTATGGGGGCCCACAAGATTTAAATCCACAGGGCAGTCCTGCAGTCTGGAAACTCTGTCTTGAGGCAGAATTTCTTCTTTCTCAGAAAATCCGTTTTGCTCTTAAAGCCTTTCCACTGATTGGGTGAGACCTTCCCACATAATTGAGGCAATCTTTTTACTGAAAGTGTACTGATGTTAACTACATCTACAAGATACTTTCCCAGCAACAACTATATTAGTTTTTGTAACTCTCGTTAGGATATCACATTAGGTTACCACGTCCTGGTGAAGAAAGCCCTCTTTACTTAAATCCAGAAGTTTAAACTCAGAAAATATGTAACAGCTTCTCGTTAATGCAATGGGAATATCTAAATAGAAAGCTTTATTGAAAGTACATATTTTTTTTAATTAGAAAAAGCTCGTACATACCAGGAGTCACTAAATAAAATCTACAGTGCCCAGGCAGACACAAAAATAAGTAAATGTGTGGATAAAGTTGAGTCTAAGAAGGAGAATGGCGGAGCCTGTGAAAACTGGGGTAGGCTGTCGGATTGAAAAGGTTCACAACATTTTTGGAGAAAAACAAAACTGTCTGTGGTTTGGCTACAGCTACTTTGTAACCTCTAAATTGAAATACATCTTTTTTTCCCCCTAAAAATATTGAAACTATTAGAATCCGATGATTCCACGGGGATTGGTGACTCAGGAGATCCATTGCCATCTTCCTGGAAACATGAAAAATATGAAGAAATAGGAGATAGGCAGAGGCTCTTCTCCCCACAGAAGTTGTAATGCGGGTGGGGATAAAATGCAGCGTGAGCTGGCGGTACATGGTTACATGTATGTGATTTCCATGGTCTCAGTCTTATGGATCATAGAAGGCAATGATTTCAAATCATGTAGCAAAAACAACAAGCACTTTGCGTCTAGACAGTCACAGGATGAGAGTGAGACATCCCGTCTCTACCTGGCTGCCTAGTCCCTTACTGGCTTTGTGATCTTGAACAAATCACAAAACATTGTGAGCATCATTTTCCTTACCTGTCAATTAAGGGGATTGGTTTCATTGATCACCAAAATGTCTCTCAGCTCTAACGTTTGTTGATTATATGACGCGTCTCCTCTGAGGCACGGTGTGTGTTCCTACTTACTTCTAGTTGTAGCAAAGTATCTAAAAGTTATTTAGAACTTAGCCACCCTTTAAAAATACATGTCAAGAATAGTAATAGCATTTACTAATGTTTACCAAGAGCATGTAAGTCCTTGGCACTTTATATGTAGTATCATGCCATCATCACAATATCGAAATAAGGTACAGAAGATGTACATTAATTGCTGAGGTCATACAGATAAAAAGTGGCAGTGCAAGCATCTACACCCAGGCTTCACATCGCCAGGACTATTAACCACTATGCTGTGCTGTCCCAGCGGGCCCTCCCTCAGCCTTGACCCCGATTCTATGCCAGGATGTATATAGAGGAAGCATTAATGCCTGCATTTCTCTCTATTCATCTCAGCTCCCTCTCCAAGAAGCAGTGTCCACGCACACCAGCTTCTCATTGTGTCCACTGTCTCCTTATTTCCCTCCCCAGACCCTTGCACAATGTCCCATCTGCCTTTACCACAAGTCAATAATGACAGCCAGGATGCTTCCCACTTGCAAATTGCTTTTCACTTTGGCCATTTCTCAGCTGGCTGGTGTGAAGTTTGTAGTCTGTAAAAGCAGGGAAGGGGCAGCACATGGCTGGAAGCCAGAGTACAGGATGACATCTATTCTTCCCTTTTCCTGGGACATGTTTGCAATTGGTTACACAATTTAGAGAAAAAGAGAAAAGCTGAAATGAAACACAGTAAAATAGAAAAGCAGAGAGATTGCTTCTGAAAGGTGGTTAAATTGCCTGCTTCAGTGTCCCCTATGAAAAAGCTAACGGCATCGTCCCTCAGAAAGGCTCTTCCCTCTCTCGCAAAAAGAAAAGCTCTTTCAGGACCATAAACACCCTCTTCTGCCCAACCAGGGTCACCCTTCCTCTGCTCATTCTCTACTTAGTCAGATGCCCCGCCCTACTAAGGGGATCATATTAGCTATGCTGCTGCACTGACGGAGTGATGCCTCCATCCTTTTTCGTTTATCAAATGCTCATACAAATGGACTCTTCAGGCTGGTTCCTTGTTATTGCTAAGATTTCTACCCTGGAACTCCAGTGTTTGCCGAACAGCAAACTTTTGTTTGAGAGGCTTGGTATGAATTCCAGCTGTGAAGCATTACTAATAAAACCCAGATATCTAGGCTTCACAAATTTGTGTGATAATTCATCTTTCTCCAACTCATAAAAGCCTAAACCTGTACCTCAGTTGATGGTGAGGCATTAGATATCTTTACCAAGTTTCCTTCTTCAAGTACATCTTGGCACTCTGGAGAGCGTCTAAATATTGCAAACATCTGTGCTGCTTGTCACTATCCACCTCAGCCATGCTAGGGCCTGTGCATTACTGTATCCACAGTCTGGAATGCGGGCCCCTCTTATCTCTGCATGTGTATTAGTTTTCTCTTGTTGCTGTACAAAGCTTCATGGTATAAAACAGCACACTTTTATGATCTCACAGTTCTGTAAGTCAGAAGTCGAGTATGACTCTTACGGAGCTCAAATCAAGTGGTCAGCAGGGCTGCCTTCCTTCTCGCAGGCTCTAGGGGAGAATTCATTTACTGCTCATTATGGTTACTGGCAGAAATCAGTTACTGGGACTGTAGGCCCAAGGTCCCTGTTTTCCTCCTGGCTGTCGGCTGAGTTCCATTCCCAGCTCTTAGAAGCCAAACTGCACTGCTTGGCTTGTGGTGTCTTTTCTCCATCTTCAAAGCCAGCAACAGTGTGTTCAGTCCTTCTCATGCCACATCTTTCTGACCCGCTGTTATGACTTCCTCTTCCACTTGTAGACTCAGTGATTAGATTGGGTCCACGTGGCTCATCCAGCTCCACACGGATCATCATCTCCCCACATCAAGGTCCCTAACCCTAAAGGTCACATCTGCAGATTCTCTTTTGCCATGTAAAATGACATATCCATAGGTTCCAGAGATGAGGATGTGGTCATCTTTGTTGGGGCCGTTACTCTGCTGCTTTATATTATTTAAACATCTGCTCAAATGTTACCTTCTCAGTGGGGTCTTCCTTGATCAGAGAAAATATTATTTTCACAGTAATGATTATTACCTGCATTTATTTGCTTATATATTGCTTATGTATTGTTTTACTTGTTTATTGTCCATATCTCCAACTAGAGTGAAACTCCTTAAGCAGAGGTTTTGTATGACTCTATTCCAAACACCTGAATACTAGTTGCTACATAATAGCTACTCAATACATGTTTATTGAGTGGACAAAAAAATGAATATGATATGATATGACAAAAAATGAATACATGGATATGATTTTGAACCTATCTTGTGTAGACGATTCCAATTCCAATTTTCAGGGGAGTCTTTACACTTCCCTGAAAAATTCCTCATGCCCACGATGGTTGCCAGAATGTTCACTGTCTTTATCAGAACAGCTCCCCTTACCCAGAGAATGTGTCTTTGGCCAGGCCATTTGAATGGCATATTCCAAGTACAGGACATTTCCCGTAGTCTGAGTTTTGAAGCTCAGGAAAATAACACATGGAAGACTTCAGTGGAAGATACAGATTGGGCTTCAGTCTTCCCTACCAGATTCCTGAACATCGTGCAGGGAGGCTACGCCTCTGAGAACTTCCTGCCAACAGCATGTCTCTATGCCAGTCTCCAGTGGGTAATAATAGCTAGCTCATGCATATCTCTCAAGAATTAACATGATTTTTGGAGAGAGGAAAGTTTAACCCATATTTAGGAAAGAAGCATATTCTCTCGCTCCTGAAAAAATGAAATATATTGTGTAGTATAGTTTAGCTATCCCTTATCTGAAACTTCTTTCCTTTCCTTTTGCTTTGCTTTACTATTATATCAGCAAACTACAAATATTATATTTCTTTTCATAAAAGAGAAAGGAAGCGTTGCCCCAAAGTTGAAATCAAGAGTTCATCTGTAAAAAAGCAGAATATTTCTGGCTATAAAATGGAAGCCCACTCCTAAAGACACATACACACACACTTGTAGTCAGAATTCCAAAAGCTTGGGTCCATTCCCACCAGAGCATGTCTTTACAGTAACATTTATGGAGTACCAGATGTGAAGTATAGCCTGTGCTAGGTGTCCTCTATATCAGTGGTCTCCAACCTTTTTGGCACCAGGGACCAGTTTCATGGAAGAAAATTTTTCCATGGGTGGGGTGGAGGTGTGGCCTGGTTCCGGCGGTAATGCAAGCCATGGCGAGGGATGAGCGGCAGATGAAGCTCCACTCGCTCGCCCTCCTCTCTCCCCCTGCTGTTCCGCCTGGTTCCTAGCAGACCTGGGGGTTGGGGACCCCTGCTCTATATATCATCATTTAATAAGTTTTTGACCTTCTAGGTAGATATTGTTACCCCTGTGTTAATCAGGAAGATATTGTCTTGAAGAGATAATATCCGAGAGATATTTGTGATTTCAAACCAGGCTGCTTGATTCCAAAATCAGTGCTCTTTTCAAGATTTTTCACTGCTCTAAATCTGTCATCCTTTTTGCTTCCTTTTAGGTCACTTTTACTGTCTTCTTCATATTTATATACATATTGCCCTTATGCTGCCCTGGAAGCATCTTTTTCTAGGTCTTCCTTTCTAGGGGAGTATTCTAATGTTCAAAAAATACTTCTCCTTGTCCCAGAACACTGTTTCCTTCAAGAGTTTGCTCTCACCAAAGAATTTCTGGGATGAATACCAACTATAAGCACGGTGGCAGAGTGTGAAAGAAATAGAACTTGAATTCAAGTTGTGAATCTGCAAATTTTAGTAGTAAGGTTTGGGGCTAGGAATGTTGTAGTAAAGCCCTTGGGAAATGGGAATTCATCCTAAGACTAACATTCATCAAACCTCTCCTCTAAGGCTCTGGACTGGGTCTGACACACTGTTTCATTCATTGTCTCGTTTTGTTTTATTAACATTCTCTGAGCGTCAGATTCTTTAACTCCAAAATAGTGTTGAGAACAATAGAACCTTTCTCACTACTGGTAGGCAAATGATGTAGCATCAATGTTAAATATATCATAAATAGGAAAACAATTTTCTAAACTCAAATCCCCGTACTAGTGATGGCAGGATCCAAAGTTAAATAACAAAAATAATCTTAACCTGTTTTAAGAAATGAAAGTGTTGAAATCTTGCATAAATGAAAGTCTAGCAGGACAGGCTCCAGGTGTGGAATGGAATAGAATCATCAGAGTGCCTGGTTCTTATTGTCTTTCCAATCTTCTGTCCTCAGTATTGGCTTCCTCTGAGGCTGGTTGCCTTTATGCTGTTTAAATACTTTGCAAAAAAATTGTGACCAAAGGGATTCTTTTTCATGTCCAGCAGGGGTGAGAGAGAAACTGTTCTGCCAAGAATTACATGAACACACTTTCCTTTAGTTTGGGCCAATTTATATCTCAAAACCACTGCTAGTTGAGAAAGAGTTACCGTAAGAATGTCATTCACTGATGAACTCAGGACAACTAGAGATGAAGTCACTTCCCTTAGTTTCATGGGGATTAAGGGGACATTTTCACAAAATTGGAACTATGTTTGGAAGAACACAATTGAATTTCTGAGTAAGCAGCAAACACACTCTCATGAAGAACTCTGCCCCTCTTTCCACACTTATTCCATGTTTCCTCGCCCAAAAGGCAGACTAGTTGCTAACACAATTGACTAGAGCCCATGACATTTATCATTCCCTTTTGCTAATGTGTTGCTTTACTGAAACCTTTTCAGATATGGGTAGGAAGAAGGTCCTGAGAACAGATCAGATAGTCACAAAGATTTCTTCCTACAATGTGCGTGTTCTGTACAGTGTGCTTGGTTGCTCTTCCCCTGAAAAGGTAGAATTTATTCCTCTACCTCGTGAATCTGGACTTGCTTTGGAAGTGGCTTAAACCAATACACTGTAATAGATGTGAAACTTTTCAGCCTAAGTCTCAAAAGGCATTATAGCTTCTACTTTTGCTTGCTACCCTAGAACTGCTGTGTAAAAAAGCTTGAGCTAACCTTCAGGATGAGACAACACATGGAAAAAAGAGATCAAGTCAACAACCAGCATGAACAAATACATGATTTCTATTTCACTCCACTGTGTTTGGGGTGGTTTGTTACACAGAAATAGGTAACAATCTATAGATCTGGTTATTTAAGAAAAGGGTTATTAATATGTATACTTGTATTGAAGTATAAGATCTAAATTATACTTATTATATGCTTATATTTTAAAAAAAGATAAACCATAATATATTTTAAATGTTTATTTATAGGAAAAGAAAGGGAATAGAATGAAGGGGGAGGGTATTAAGTCTAGACTTCTTTGTTGTTTTGAATTTGGAATCATGAAAGCATTATACACAATTATACAATAAAATTAAAATTTTAAAAGCAATCCTAAAAATCAAATCAAAACAAAAAGCTAATTAACAATTTTTTATCTTGGGATAGGACTATTCAAAGTAACTTAAAAACATAGTGATTTGACTATACATCCCTGCAGGAGAGAAATAATTGCCAAAAAAAACCCCGAAACAAACAACAACAACATCAAAAACACAAAGACAACAAACAAAATATACCTTTAGCCTTGGAATTCCAGGAAAATATCCATAACTATTTGCCATTTGAGTCTACTGTACCTTTATCAGTTTTCAAAATTTTAAGTTATTTTACAAACAAAAGAGTTCAGTGAACCCACCTGATAATTGAAGGTAAAATGAGTTTTATTCTATTTTTTTTTGTGTGTGGTACACGGGCCTCTCACTGTTGTGGCCTCTCCCGCTGCGGAGCACAGGCTCCGGTCGTGCAGGCTCAGCAGCCATGGCTCACGGGCCCAGCCGCTCCGCGGCATGTGGGATCTTTCCGGACCGGGGCACGAACCCGTGTCCCCTGCTTCGGCAGGCGGACTCTCAACCACTGCGCCACCAGGGAAGCCTTATTCTAGTTTTTTAAAGTAAACTTTCTCTTTGTGTTTTTCTAGTAGATCATTCTGAGAAAACTGTTGATTGAATGAATTTCTGGATGAGCAATAAAAATCTGAGTCTTTATTCCTCCATTTAATAACTATTTTCTCCTTTGTTTACAATTAACTATATTTTACCAAGGTGGGATTTGGCAAAGAGAGGAATAGGATAAGGATGTTATCGGATCCAAATGTCCAGCAAAGAATTTCTTCTTAGGCTGTGCATCTGCCTTTAAATCAAAACAACTTGTTAAGAAGAAATTCAGAACCCTAAATATTAAATGTTCTATTTGAAATACTCCTATTAGTTGCCTTTCGAAAAAATATAACCTTCACCCTTATGAAGAAGGTGAATTAGGCTCAGAGTTTCCCTTCCTTTTATTTAAGGACTGAGGTAGTACAGCCGTGGATTTAACAGCGACAGACTCAGCTATGCGGGACTAATTAAGGAAACCAATTATTTATTTTTCTTCATTGAAAATCATATATATGTGTATATATGAAATACCTCCCTGAAGACTGGAGAGTTTGTAGGATTTTTTTTTTTTTTTTTTTTGGAAAGAGAAGAACAGAGTTTAATTTCTTAGAGCAGCTATCCCAGATTGGTTTTGCATTTAATGGAATGAACTGACTGAGTGCCAGTGGAGAACTAAAAATCTCTAGCCCAAGAGTCATTATGGACATATTGGAAGACAGATCTTGTTAAATTAGATATCAAGCTAAAAACAAACTTAAATTCTAATCCCATTCAACATAGAAGTTACACACATGTTTGGCCAGGCACCGAGGCAGAGAAAATCATGAAACAAAAATCTCTTTACTTAAGAGATGACTTTCAAGTGAGGAAAAGAAATATTTGTAAAAAGAAAATTGACATGATGTGACAATGATTGATTTGTACACTGAATTCTATGGTATTGCAAGTGTTGAATGAGTCAGCTTGAACTAGACAAATAGAGCATGGTTTCAGAGAAGCGCTGATATTTGTGCTAGGACTTTAAGTACAAGAAGGGGTTGGCCAGGTACACCAAAACATTTAGAGAGATGGAATGGAAGGATGAAAAACACAAAGGCTTTATTTAGAGTGCAGCAATCATTTGGGTCAAGGATGGAAGTCTAGAATTGTTTAACCATGAGATAGGTGAGAGCAATATGAAGATTTAATAGGAACAAGTGTTATCTGTGTTAACATTCTTGGACCTGTGCCTCATGTATTCCCCACAATTGTTCTGAGCCAGTGCATTTTGGGGGGCAGCCAGGGGAAAAACTGGCAGATATTTTGAGCTGGGAATTTTGGAAGAATAGAGAGCATTAGTGGTAGAGGTCATTAATAGCATCCAATTAGCATTCATTCCAGTATTTGGAAGGGGACCCGGTTTCTTCCTGTTTTGCTTGCTCTTCTACATGCAAAATAATGATTTGTTATCACTCTAAAATGCCTCTAATTACTAATAAGATATCTGGGGATGGGAGCATCCAAGATGGTGGAGTAGAAAGATCCTGAGCTCATCTCCTCCCAAAGGCATACCAAAATTACAACTATTTATAGAGCATCTATTGATGATAAAAACCAGAAGACTAGCAGAAAAGATGTTCTACAACTAAAGATATAAAGAAGGTGCCACAATGAGATGGGTAGGAGGGGCAGAGATGAAGTATAGTCAAAACCCATACCCTTGGGAAAAGACCCACAAATAGGAGGATAATTACAATTGCAGCAAGGGGTCTGAGCCCCTATCAGGCTCCCCAGCCAGGGAGTCCTGCACCAGGAAGACAAGCCTACACTGTATTTGGTTTTGAAGGCCCATAGGGCTTACTTTTTGGAGAGCCAGAGGGCTGTGGGAAACAGAAACTCCACTATTAAAGGGTTCACACAAAATCTCACATGCTTCAGGACCCAAGACAGAAGCAGTAATTGGAAAGAAACCTGGGTCAGACCAACATTCTGATCTTGGAAAGTCTCCCAGAGAGGCAGGAGGCAACTGGAGCACACCCTGGAAACAGACCTTGGGAGCAGGCATTCTGGGGAGATCATTCTACCATGTGGATACTGGTGCCGACAGGAACCATTCTGGAGTCCTTCCTCGAGCTTATTAGCACCAGAACCTGGCCCTGCCCACCAGCCTGTCAGCACTGGTACAGTAATGCCACAGGCCAAGTAACTAGCCGGGAGAAGACATAGACTCACCCACCAGCAGGCCTGCAGCCTCAAGACCCCCTGAGCCCAAAGCTGCCCCTGGATCTGGGATTGTCCACCAGAGGGTCCAGGACCTGATCCCATATATCAGTGTGCAGGTACTAGCCCCAGGACCCTCAGGGCCTGCAGCCAGAGATTCTGGGACATGAATGTGCCTACCAGTGGGACAGCACTAGCCCTGGACCCCTCCAGGGATGTGCAGCCAGCAGCCTTGTGAAACAAGCCCTCCCACCAGTGGCTGGCAGCCTCTGCACAAGGCAAGGGCTGGCAACCACTGGGTGGGTGGCCAGCCTTGACCCCCACAGTAGTTAGTGTGTTACAACAGAAGGACCCATACAGCCCAAATAGGGGGCACCCCTAGAGCATATAGCACTGGTGACCAAAGGGGCATGTGCTACTGGGACACATAGGACACAAAAGGCCACTTCTTCAATGTCAGGAAATGTAGCCAAACTACTAGATACATAGAAATAAAAACAGCAATTTAGGCAAAATGAGGAAACACAGAAATATATTCAAGACGAAGAATAAGATAAAACCCCAGAAGAAGAACTAAGTAAGTGAAGGTAGCCAGTCTGCCATCAGAGATTTCTAAGTAATGATGGTTAAGATAATCAAAGATATTGGGAGAAGACTGTATGACCAGATTGAGAAGTTAGAAGTTTCTAACAAAGAGTTGGGACATGTAAAGAACCAAACAGAGATGAAGAATATAATAACTGAAATGAAAAATACACTAGAAGGAATCAACATTAGATTAGACGATACAAAGGAATGGATCAGTGAGCTGAAAGACAGAGTAGTGGCAATCATTAAAGATGAAAAGGGAGAAGAAAAAGAATAAAGAGAAATGATGACAGTCTAAGAGACCTCTAAGACAACATCAAGCATACTAACATTTGCACTGTAGGGGTCCCAGAAGGAGAAGAGAGAGAGAAAGGGACAGAGAACATATTTGAATAGCTGAAAACTTTCCTAACCTGGGAAAGGAAACAGACTTCCAGGTCCAGGAAGATTGGGTTTGAGTCTCAACCCAAAGAGGATCACACCAAGACTCACTGTAATTAAAATGGCAAAAATTAAAGATAAACAGAGATTAGAGGACCTTCAGGATGGCAGAGGAGTAAGATGTGGAGATCACCTTCCTCCCAAAAATAAATCAAAAGTAAATCTACATTATGGAACAACTCCAACAGAACAGCTACTGAACGCTGACAGAAGACCTCAGACTTCCCAAAAGCCATGTGGCTGACAGGGTTTTGGTCCTCTGGCCTGGTGTCAAGCCTGAGCATCTGAGGTGGGAGAGCAGAGTTCAGGACATTGGACCACCAGAGACCTCCCAGGCCGACATAATATCAATTGGCGAGAGCTCTCCCAGAGATCTCCATCTCAACACTAAGACCCAGTTCCACTCAACAACCAGCAAGCTCCAGTGCTGAACATCCGCTGGCAAACAACTAGCAAGACAGGAACACAAATCCACCCATTAGCAGAAAGGCTGCCTAAAATCATAATAAGTTCACAGACACCCCAAAACACACCACCGGATGTGGTTCTGCCCAACAGAAAGACAAGATCCAGCCTCATCCACCAGAACACAGGAACCAGTTCCCTCCACCAGGAAGCGTACACAACCCACTAAACCAATCTTACCCACTGGGGACGGACACCAAAAACAATGAGAAAAGGAAACGCCAAACTCAGTAGGTTAAGCAAAATGAGAAGACAGAGAAATACTCAGAAGGTGAAGGAGCAAAGTAAAAACCCACCAGACCAAACAAATGAAGAGGAAATAGGCAGTCTACCTGAAAAGGAATTCAGAGTAATGATCGTAAAGATGATACAAAATCTTGGAAATAGAATGGAGAAAATACAAGAAATGTTTAACAAAGATCTAGAAGAACTAAAGAGCAAACAGATAATGATGAATAGCACAATAAATGAAATTAAAAATTCTCTAGGAGGAATCAATAGCAGAATTACTGAGGCAGAAGAATGGATGATTGACCTGGAAGATAAAATAGTGGAAATAATTACCACAGAGCAGAATAAAGTAAACAGAATGAAAAGAATTGAGGACAGTCTCAGAGACCTCTGGGACAATAATAAATGCACCAACATTCGAATTATAGGGGTACCAGGAGAAGAAGAGACACAGAAATGGACTGAGAAAATATTTGAAGAGATTATAGTTGAAAACTTCCCTAATATGGGAAAGGAAATAGTCATTCAAGTCCAGAACGCGCAGAGAGTCCCATACAGGATAAATCCAAGGAGAAACATGCCAAGACACATATTAATCAAATTCTCAAAAATTAAATACAGGGCTTCCCTGGTGGTGCAGTGGTTGAGAGTCTGCCTGCCAATACAGGGGACACGGGTTTGTGCCCCGTTCTGGGAAGATCCCACATGCTGCGGAACGGCTAGGCCCGTGAGCCATAGCCGCTGAGCCTGTGCGTCTGGAGCCTGTGCTCCACAACAGTGAGAGGCCCGCGTACTGCAAAAATAAATAAACAAATAAATAAATAAATAAATACAAAGAACAAATATTAAAAGCAGCAAAGGAAAAGCAACAAATACCATATGAGGGAATCCCCATAAGGTTAACAGCAGATCTTACAGCAGAAACTCTGCAAGGCAGAAGGGAGTGCCAGGACATATTGAAACTGATGAAAGGGAAAAACCTACAACCAAGATTACTCTACCCAGCAAGGATCTCATTCAGATGCGACGGAGGAATTAAAACCTTTACAGACAAGCAAAAGCTAAGAGAATTCAACACCACCAAACCAGCTTTACAACAAATGCTAAAGGAACTTCTCTAGGCAGGAAACACAACAGAAGGAAAAGACCTACAATAACAAACCAAAACAATTAAGAAAATGGTAATAGGAACGTACATATCGATAATTACCTTAAATGTAAATGCATTAAGTGCTCCAATCAAAAGACATAGACTGGCTGAATGGATACAGAAACAACACCCATATATGTGCTGTCTACAAGAGACCCACTTCAGACTTACGGACACATAGAGACTGCAAGTGAGGGGATGGAAAAAGATATTCCATGCAAATGGAAACCAAAAGAAAGCTGGAGTAGCAATACTTATCAGACAAGGTAGACTTTAAAATAAAGACTATTACAGGAGACAAAGAAGGCCACTATGTAATGATCAAGGGATCAATCCAAGAAGAAGATATAACAATTGTAAATATTTATGCACCCAACATAGGAGCACCTCAATACATAACGCAAATAGTAACAGCCATAAAAGGGGAACTCGACAGTAACACAATCATAGTAGGGGACTTTAACACCACACTTTCACCAATGGACTGATTAATCAAAATGAAAATAAATAAGGAAACACAAGCTTTAAATTATACATTAAACAAGATGGACTTAATTGATATGTATAGGACATTCCATCCAAAACAACAAAATACACTTTCATCTCAAATGCTCATGGAACATTCCCCAGGATAGATCATTTCTTGGGTCACAAATCAAGCCTTGCTAAATTTAAGAACATTGAAATCATACCAACTATCTTTTCTGACCAAAATGTGATGAGACTAGATATCAATTACAGGAAAAAAAAAAACTGTAAAAAATACAAACACATGGAGGCTAAATAATATGCTACTCAATAACCAAGAGGTCACTGAAGAAATCAGAGGAAATAAAAAAATACCTAGAAAGGACAATGAAAACACCCAAAACCTATGGAATGCAGCAAAAGTTAATAGCAATACAATCCTACCTCAAGAAACAAGAAAAATCTCAAATAAACAACCTAACCTTTCACCTAAAGCAATAGAGAAAGAAAAACAAAAAATCCCAAGTTAGCAGAAAGAAAGAAATCAAAAAGTTCAGAAATAAATGGAAAAGAAATGACGAAAACAGTAGCAGAGATCAATAAAACTAAAACCTGGTTCTTTGAGAAGATAAACAAACTTGATAAACCATTAGCCAGACTTATGAAGAAAAAACAGGGAGAAGACTCAAATGAACAGAATTAGAAATGAAAAAGGAGAAGTAATAACTGACACTGCAGAAATATGAAGGATCATGAGAATCACTACAAGCAACTATATGCCAATAAAATGGACAACCTGGAAGAAATGGACAAATTCTTAGAAAAGCACAACCTTCAGAGACTGAACCAGGAAGAAATAGAAAATATGAACAGACCAATCACAAGCACTGAAATTGAAACTGTGATTAAAAATCTTCCAAGAAACAAAAGCCGAGGCCCAGATGGCTTCACAGGCGAATTCTATCAAACATTTAGAGAAGAGCTAACACCGATCCTTCTCAAACTCTTCCAAAGTATAGCGGAGGGAGGAACACTCCCAAACTCATTCTACAAGGCCACCATCACCCTGATACCGAAACCAGACAAAGATGTTACAAAAAGAATACTACAGGCCAATATCACCGATGAACATACATGCAAAAATCCTCAACAAAATACTAGCAAACAGAATCCAGCAGCACATTTAAAGGATCATACACCATGATCAAGTGGGGTTTATTCCAGGAATGCAAGGATTCTTCAGTATACACAAATCAATCAATGTGATACACCATATTAACAAACTGAAGGATAAAAACCATATGATAATCTCAGTAGATGTAGAAGAAGCTTTTGACAAAGTTCAACACCCATTTATGATAAAAACTCTCCAGAAAGTAGGCATAGACCAAACCTACCTCGACATAATAAAGGCTGTATATGACAAACCCACAGCCAACATCATTCTCAATGGTGAAAAACTGAAACCATTTCCACTAAGATCAGGAACAAGACAAGGTTGCCCACTCTCACCACTATTATTCAACATAGTTTTGGAAGTTTTAGCCACAACAATCAGAGCCAAAAAAGAAATAAAAAGAATCCAAATCAGAAAAGAAGAAGTAAAACTGTCACATAGAGAATCCTAAAGATGCTACCAGAAAACTACTAGAACTAATCAATGAATTTGGTAAAGTAGCAGGAAACAAAATTAATGCACAGAAATCTCTTGCATTCCTATACACTAATGATGAAAAATCTGAAAGAGAAATTAAGGAAACACTCCCATTTATCATTTCAACAAAAAGAATAAAATACTTAGGAATAAACCTACCTAAGGAGACAAAAGACCTATAATGCAGAAAATTATAGGACACTGATGAAAAAAATTAAAGACGATACAAACAGATGGAGAGATATACCATGTCCTTGGATCAATATTGTGAAAATGACTCTACTACCCAAAGCAATCTACAGATTCAGTGCAATCCCTATCAAACCACCAATGGCATTTTTTACAGAACTAGAACAAAAAATTTCACCATTTGTATGGAAACACAAAAGACCCCGAATAGCCAAAGCAATCTCGAGAATGAAAAACAGAGCTGGAGGAGTCAGACTCCCTGACTGCAGAGTATACTTAAAAACTACAGTAATCAAGACAGAATGCTACTGGCACAAAAACAAACATATAGATCAATGGAACAGTATAGAAAGCCCAGAGATAAACCCACACACCTATGGTTACCCTATCTTTGATAAAGGAGGCAAGAATATACAATGGAGATAAGACATCCTCTTCAATAAGTGGTGCTGGGAAAACTGGACAGCTACATGTAAAAGAATGAACTTAGAACACTCCGTAACACCATACATGGAAATAAACTACAAATAGATTAAAGACCTAAATGTAAGGCCAGGCACTATGAAACGCTTCGAGGAAAACATAGGCAGAACACTCTATGACATAAATCACAGCAACATCCTTTTTGACCCACCTTCTAGAAAATTGGAAATAAAAACAAAAATAAACAAATGGGACCTAATGAAACTTAAAAGCTTTTGCACAGCAAAGGAAGCCATAAACAAGACAAAAAGGCAGCCTTCAGAATGGGAGAAAATATTTGCAATCAAAGAAATGGACAAAGGATTAATCTCCAAAATATACAAGCACCTCATGCAGCTCAATATAAAAAAAACAAAAAACCCAATCCAAAAATGGGCAGAAGACCTAAATAGACATTTCTCCAAAGAAGATATACAGATGGTCAACAAACACATGAAAGGATGCTCAACATCACTAATCATTAGAGAAATGCAAATCAAAACTACAATGAGGTATCACCTCACACCAGTCAGAATGGCCATCACCAAAAGCTCTACAAACAATAAATGCTGGAGAGGGTGTGAAGAAAAGGGAACCCTCTTGCACTGCTGGTGGGAATGTAAATTGATAAAACCACTATGGAGAACAGTATGGAGGTTCCTTCAAAAAGTAAAAATAGAATTACCATATGACCCAGCAATCCCACTACTGGGTATTTACCCTGAGAAGACCATAATTCAAAAAGAGTCATGTACCACAATGTTCATTGCAGCACTCTTTCCAATAGCCAGGACATGGAAGCAACCTAAGTGTCCATCAACAGATGAATGGATAAAGAAGATGTGGCACATATATACAATGGAATATTGTATATACTCAGCCATAAAAAGAAATGAAATTGTGTTATTTGTAGTGAGGTGGATGGACCTAGAGTCTGTCATACAGAGTGAAGTAAGTCAGAAAGAGAAAAACAAATACCGTATGCTAACACATATATATGGAATCTAAAAAAAAAATGGTTGTGAAGAACCTAGGGGCAGGACAGGAATAAAGACGCAGACGTAGAAAATGGACTTGAGGACACGGGGAGGGGGAAGGGTAAGCTGAGATGAAGTGAGAGAGTTGGCATTGACATATACACTACCAAATATAAAACAAATAGCTAGTGGGAAGCAGCTGCATAACACAGGGAGATCAGCTTGGTGCTTTGTGACCACCTAGATAGGTGGGATAGGGAGGGTGGGAGGGAGATGCAAGAGCGAGGGGATTTGGGGATATATGTATACGTATAGCTGATTCACTTTGTTATACAGCAGTAACTAACACAACAATGTAAAGCAATTATACTCCAATAAAGATATTTTTTAAAAAAGAATACTAAAAACAGCAAGGGAAAAGCAAAAAGTTACATATGAGGGAACTCCTGTAAGGCTATTGGCTGAGTTTTCAGCAGAAACTCTGCAGACCAGAAGGGTGTGGCACAATATATTTAAAGTGATGAAAGGGAAGGACTTACAACCAAGAATAATCTTCCCAGCAAGACTTTCATTCACACTTTATGGAGAGGTGAAAAGTTTTACAGATAAAAGCTATAAGATTTCAGCACCATCAAATGAGCCTTACAAGAAATGTTAAAGGGACTTCTCTAAGCAAAAAAGAAAATGCCACAACTAGAAACATGAAAATTATGAAAGGAATAACCTCATTCGTAAAGACAGATATACAGTAAAGGTAGTAAATCAGCCATCTATAAAGCTAGTAGGAAGGATAAAAGGCAAAAGTAGTAAAATCATCTATATCCACAATAAGTATAGTTAAGGGATGCATTAAACAAAACGGTATAAAATATGATATCAAAAACAGTAATTGCTGGGGCAGAGGGAGTAAAAGTGCAGGGTTGTTAAAATGTGTTTGAACCTAAGAGATCAGCAATTTAAAATAATTACTTATTTATAGAGGGAGGTTGCTGTGTACAGTGTGGAGAATATAGTCAATAACTATGTAATATCTTTGTATGGTGACATATTGTAACTAGACTTACTGTGGTGATCATTTCGCAACTTACAGAAATACCAAATCACGATGTTGTGTAACAGGAACTAACATAGTGTTGCACGTCAATTAAACTTCAAAAACAAACTCATAGAAAAAGAGATCAGATTTGTGGTTACCAGAGGTGAGAAGTTGGGGAGGGGGAATTGGATGAATGTAGTCAAAAGCTACAAACATCCAGCTGTAAAGTACATAAGTACTAGGGATGTAATGTATATGATAAATATAATGAACATGGCTGTCTGTTATATATGAAAGTTGTTAAGAGAGTAAACCCTAAGAGAAATTTTTTCTATTTCTATTTCTTTTTTTTTTAAAAGAAGATGTTGGGGGTAGGAGTTTAGTAATTTATTTATTTATTTTTGCTGTGTTGGGTCTTCGTTTCTGTGCGAGGGCTTTCTCTAGTTGTGGCAAGTGGGGGCCACTCTTCATCGTGGTTCGCGGGCCTCTCACTATCGCGGCCTCTCTTGTTGTGGAGCCCAGGCTCCAGACGCGCAGGCTCAGTAGTTGTGGCTCACGGGCCTAGTTGCTCCGCGGCATGTGGGATCCTCCCAAACCAGGGCTCCAACCCGTGTCCCCTGCATTAGCAGGCAGATTCTCAACCAGTGCGCCACCAGGGAAGCCCTCTATTTCTTTAAGTTTGTATCTATATGAGACGATGGATGTCCACTAAACTTATTTTGAAAATCATTTCATGATCCATGTAAGTCAAACCATTATGCTGTACACCTTAAACTTATACAGTGCTCCATGTCAATTATATCTCAATAAACCTGGAAGGGAAAAAAGAAGATATCGAAGGGAGTAAAGGCACAATGACTCCTTGGACAAGCTTGTTGCTGTGTGAAATCCTTATAAGATGAATGGGCTTTGGGGAGCAGGGTGCCCTCTTGTTGATGGTGCCAGATTGTCCAGGTAAAGCTGTGGAATTGGAATGGGAGTAGGAGGGCACCAAAGCATGGTCCAGATACAAACTTGCCAGGTACCCAGAAGAGTGGGGTTAAGACATTGTTTTTCAATTCAGGGGGAGGTGGCAATAACGTTAACAGCAGGAAAGGAGGGAGATATAATTACTGTCATTATCCATTATATATTTTGCCTAAGTTGAAGTGTGGGCCTTTGGATTTAGTTGCAAGGAGTTTTCTTTCCGACTGATTGTTTCTCACCAAAACTGGAGATAAAGCAACAGGTTGGCAAGGTATATTTTATTTATTTTGGATTGCAATTAACTACTATGGTTTGGTGTATCTCAAGCACCCAATGCCTTGTGCTCAATACATCTTTGTTGAATGAATGAATAAATTGTGCATCTTATATTATACAGGAGTTTTTCATACCAGAGCATATGTTCTACGAAGTCAAAAACCTTGTGCAGTACAATGCAAAAAAATGGCTGCAAACCAGGATGTATACCCCATTTGAAATAAGATTTTACTGTTCCTTCCAAGAAAAGGTGGAATCTGCTTTTTCAGCCACTTGGGTCTAGGCTGGCCTTTGATTAATGAAGTGCAGTAGATGTAACGTTTTGAGTTCTGAGCCTAGGCCTCAGAGGCCTTGTAGTTTCTGCTCTTGGAGCTAAGGCCACCGTGTAAAGAAGCCAAGTTTAGCTTTCTTGAAGATGAGTAACCATATGGAGCAGAGGTCAGCACCAACATCCAGCATGTGAATGAGACCACGTTAGACTATTCAGCCTCAGTCCAGCCACCAGCTGACTGACACCACAGTGAGGGATTCCGAGTGAAGTCAGTTGAAAACCCACCCAGGTATATCAAGCCCAAATTACTGACCTACTGATTTATAAGTAAATGAAATGGTCATTTCCAGCTGTGGAATTTGGGGGATGGTTTGTTACACAGCAGTATTATAACTGTTATACCTCATCTATATTACTTTATTGCTGGTTTTCTAGAGCCCAGCTAATTGCCTGACACCTAATTAGCCTTTGTCAATTTTTTGTTTATTGACTACAAATTTTGATTCTTATAAGAATCATACAAGATAAATACTATTAGTCCCATTTTGTTGATGAGGAAAAAGAAATTCAGAGTGATAAAGGGACTGGCTTATATTAGTCAAAATGCCAAAGGGAAACAGATAACACACACAAAGTAAGTTAACTGGAGAAGAATTTAGCAGAAGGGCTATTTACAGAGGCATGAATAGGGAGTTCAGTTATCTGGGGGGTGTAACACAGAACAAGGATGCTTGTCAAGAAGAAGCAGCCACCCTATTCATATACATATTTTTTATGGTATTTGCACTCCTCGTGCCCTGAGGAAGGTTGTTTCTCATTGTTGGAGAATATTTTCCTTGATAATATGAGTCTTCTGAAAGAAGATGGAAGGGTGCTTACTGTAAAGTTGCAGAGAGAGTCAAAGGGAGAGATACAATTCTGACACTATTTACTTCCTTTTTGATTGTCAATTTTATTTCATAAAGTGAAAGTGGTTACAGAGTAGGTTTCAGCCAGGAAAAAAACTTGGTCATACAAGCACACAAAGAATTTCCAAATTTCTGGTAGACAATGTGGGGAGTGTAGTGCACTAAAAAGAGCTCTGGGTTTGAGTTTCTGGTTGTAGTCTCCCCTCTGAGAGTTTTGATGCCATGATCCAGTTATTTAAACTCTCAATGGCTCCATTTTCTCATTTATCAATATATCACAATTATGCCAGGCCTGTCTGCCTCAGAGGGTAGGGTACTATAACAACCACATAATAACATTTTTACCTGTAACACACCGAAGAATACAGAGCTCTGTGTTTGCAAGGTATTCTTCTTTTCAACATATGCAAATATTCTGCAACCCCCTGAAAAAATCACACAAATGTGTGGCTTTGTTTCTTTGGACAAAATGAGTTACCCCTGATGGGCTCCCTCCTGAACTCTGTCTTTGAAAGCTGTGCTTTGTGGGAAAAGGCGATGAGCTGGTCACCAAGAGCCTTGATCTTGCATGGCAGTCCTCTGTGCTTGCTGTCCTGGAAAGCAAAGGGCTTAGCCATGGGTAGCTCTCAGGGATCCAACCCAGAGCAAGTGATATTTGATTCATCGAGTTCCCTACTTGAATAAAGAGATGGGGCAACTGAAGCCTGGCCTGCATGACAAGATTTATGAAATACAAAATTCACCAGTGGCCTCTGTCTCCTCTTTTCAGTGATAGGTTAAGAGCACAGGTTAGAGAAAATAGAAAGAGAAGAGAGCAGTAAGCAAGTTAGGCAGTGATTCATCATGCTTCTGGCCTGAATCCAGATGGCTATTTGTACACAGTTCAATGTTGGCAGAGAAAAGAGAAACCATATGGGAATAGGCAGAAGTGTTAACATAGGGCCAGCCAATGTGGTGGAGACTACAAAACAGGGATACCACCAAGAGGCATCCTGTAGGGAAGAAAGTGACTTTGTTTTCCTTGTCTATTCTCTCTTACACTATTCAGATAAATGGATAGAGGTAGAACTGCCCCCAGTCTCATTATAGTGGGTTGAAGGAGAAAGATTTGTTTTGATTTAATGTCAGATATATTGAGGGAATCTTTATTTTGTTTTTATTTTAGACAAATGAGCTGTCTAAACTTAGTACACAAGCCCCAAACAACCAGGTCAAATAAGTTGTAATGCTTATTTATGTTCCAGACTTACACTCAGTGCTTTGTGTTATTTGCCAATTACCTGTCTCTACCCCTGTATCATGTCCCATCCCACTTCTAAGTATTCGGCACAATACAGACAGATATAGAAAGAGATATAGATATAGATACAGATACAGATACAGATATAGATATAGATATAGCTGTAGATACAGATAGGTATATATACCTCTGTGTGTGTGTGTAGTGTTGGCATGCAGTCTCCTGTTGTTTGGAGGCTGGCTTCCTCATAGGAACACAAAGTTATCTCATCCTCCCACCTTTGACTTTCTGAGCAGCCTCAGAGTAGATGGTGGAGGCCAATCTCGGATCAAAGCCGATCCTATGGCCTGGCACAATTCTGATTCCACTTAGGCAAGAGGAATAGGACACATTCAACTTCTGAAACTATGATGACTTTTTTTTTTAATGGATGCTTTTTAAGTTATTTATCTTATTTGGGAAAACAATTGAGAGCACATACCATCACTTTCATGAGAAAAAAAAGGTAGCTGTGAAACACTTCCTTGGGATATTGCTATAATATAGTTCCAACAAACTGACCATGTTGCTGTTTTACTTAAGACTTCATAGATCTCAGCCTTGGAAGATGCTTGTGGTTTCTTCTATGAATGGATTTTAGAGGGATAACAAAAGAACTGTATGTACATGTACATTTTTAATATAATTATCTCAAAGAATAACTCAGAAACACTTATTTAGAACAATTAGCAAAAAAGTGATGTAAATAGAGGGAGATCAGTCATGTATACATTGTCCTCACAATCAAAGGCAAAGGGAGGGCTTATGAATATTCAACTCTGAAGCATACAGGATATGTCTGTATCTGTACAATGGTGACTAGTGGATAAGCCAGGCTTTGCATCAATTCCTTCATTATGAATTTTGTTCTCTTTGGTCAACCTTAGCTACCAGAGGAACCAAGTTGTCAAGGAGACTTCAGTCTCTTTTTGAAACAATAGTATCAGCTGAATGTTGGCTTAAGGTAATGGCTGGCTAAAGAAGGCTCTCCATTTCCCGTCCAGAATGGAGTGGCTATTTTGTATTAGTCGATTAAAAGATACTTGTTGATTGTCAACTAAATGTCAAGACTACACAAGTTCAATAGGAAAGGACATTCAGGAGAAAATCTTCCTTTGAAGAATGTGTAGGGAAATGGTTGGGATTACGATTTAGTCTCAGTTAAGTGCCAATAATGTCTGACTTCCTAAAAGTAGCTTTTTGTCCTAGCCACTAACATGGAATATCAGCATTTTTACTTTCATAAAAGTAGGCACATCCCTATTGTCCGAAGACCAACTTGTACCAAAACGTTAGTTCTGAGAAATAGTAATGAGAGAGAGAGAGGGAGAGGAGAAAAGAAAGAAAAAGGTTAAGGAATAAAGAAATGGATTTTACATTATTTCCTACATTTAGGTTCTATCATTTTTCAAATGAGTCCATATCATCTCAACCACTCACTGAATTGTCATTGTGGAGCTGTGCTTTAACAGAATGCTTTTGGCTGACCTTGTGGGTCTTCACAATAAAAAGCCATATCCATACCATGTTCATATTTTTTGCTAAACCATTCCCTATGTAAAAGTCCATATGAAAAATAGAATTTAAAATTTTGTATTGGGAATTTTCTTTTTCTGCCACAGAAATTGGCAGAAATTACACTTTGTTATTTTTCTTATTAGGAAACAGATATAGACGATGATGCTACACTCATGTTCATCTGCTATATTTATTTTCTTATTCTTCCTAGGATTTTTGTTTTTATATTCCTTTATTTCAGTTTTTCAAACCTTATTTTCTGTACTATGAGTCACTTTTGATTATTTTTTAAAGATGAGCAGGATAGATGATCATGATGATGAAGATAGATAGATAGATAGATGAATGATAGATAGTTACCTGACTACTGTCATCAGTAATCTATTCCTGAAAATCAGGCATTCTGCATTCAAACAGCAACTGGAAGCCAATTTCCCCTTACTTTAAGTGGTAAAAATTATAATGTGTTACACATGATCTCAAAATCCACAACCACTTTCCTAACATGTAAATAAAACTGATCGTCAGTGTAGTTAATCATGTTGAATCACCTTTTATGCAGTAACATCTTTTCTTTTATTGTAATTGTTTTTCTCCTTTAGTTTGACTCTTTCTCTATTCTTTAGCAAAATGTTAACTTCCCGGGGGAGTTATTGAACAGCACTAAGCAAAAACAAGTGCTAAACATAAAAAATACTACAGAAATCCACTCAGGACAAGGTCACGATGGCAGGCAGGAAAAAACTCATATTGAGTATGACCCTGTTTTGCCTCTCGGCACCAGCAACACTGAGTTCCACATCCCCTTAGTTGATGCTCAGAGTGCTTTTCAAAAGGTCCACCATGATGCTAACCCTCTATCAATTGTGTCTGGAATGGTAACTCATAGCTGTTACTGCCCATTGTCTTTTCACTGCACATTGTAAATGTTGCATTTAGAACTGGGAAGGTAGATATAAATTTTTCTTAGGCATATTGGCTGAAAAAAATGTTGTATCTATAGATAAGTGCATTCTATAAAGTTAGGCATTAAAAGCTAACAAGTGTTCTAGAAGGAAAAGAAATTCAACGGGGAGAATTTCACAGACTATGCCTTTACAATGTAATGTAGTTTTCAGAGCTGTGGTAAAGACGATTTTAAGAGCATGCTCCATGGTGGGGATGGGGGAGATAAATGAATGTTGTATTTAGTTTTGAGCAACTTAGCTGAAGCAAAACAGAAGATGGGGGAAAGGGAGAAACTAATGCCAGAAGCCAAAAGAAAAGTCTTTATAGAATCACCTCATATCATTAGAATATAGCTGTCATTGGCCTTTATTTGTGTCATGGATTAGTTTAATTATTGTACACATTTTTATTGTTATCCTGTATTTATAGCAAGTGTTAGGGGGTTTACATTTATTGCTATAGTGACTTTTCCTTTTAAATATATATATTCAAATTGGGTAAAATAATCTAAGTGGCATGCAAATGAAACAAAATTATGTAAAGAAATAAAGTTAGGTATCAATTAAAATTGTCTTCCACTAACTGCTTGGGATCTTGGTCAGGTTATTTAATATTTTTTGAGTCTTATTTTTCTATCCATAAAATGTGGATAATTATACTCACCTTGTGATAGTTTTGAAAGGTAAGTATATGAACTGAGTTTTCTCCAAAAGCAGACCATGAGATAAGGACTTGAATATAACCATTGGGAATACAAGTGAGTGTGAAACTGAGCTGGGGAACAAAAAAATAAAGGGTATAGATTACACTTTGGGCAACTGGGGCACAATTGCCCTGAGGACCCTTGAAGAAACCACATGAAAGGTCCTGACAGAGGATGGGAGGTTGGGGCACTTTTGCACATTCTCTTCTTCCCTGGGAATTTTAACTCTTGCTGTGCTTTGAGTAGTTTGTACCTTCATACATCCAAGCACCCTCATGATGCCATTTAAAACACTCAGGCAAGAGATGTAGAAAGATGCATGCACTTGAGATAGGGCACAGCCATCATTCTAGTAATCATTTATCACAGAGTCAACTAAATCCAGAGGCAGGACAAGAGGATTACAAATTTACATTTACAGATACAGGAGGTTAGGAGTTCAATGTATATTTTTGGTGGACACAATGTAACCAATAACAGTGAGTAAATGAGGCAGAATTTCCCCAAGCTGGTCCCTGAGAATGAAAGAGGCCAATGCTACTTCTACATGTTAGTGGCTGTTGGTTCAAAGTATTGATATACACCACATCCTAGAGGACAGTGTTCCAACCGTTCAGGGTATTGTTCTCAAGATGGTTCCTTAGCTGAGTCTTTAAAAGTCCATTAAAAAATTCAATCAAGGGGCTTCCCTGGTGGCACAGTGGTTGAGAGCCCGCCTGCCAGTGCAGGGGACACGTGTTCGTGCCCCAGTCTGGGAAGATCCCACATGCCGCGGAGCGGCTGGGCCCGTGAGCCATGGCCGCTGAGCCTGCGTGTCTGGAGCCCGTGCTCCCCAACGGGAGAGGCCACAACAGTGAGAGGCCTGCGTACCACAAAAAAAAAAAAAAAAAATTCAATCAAAATGTAGTGTTTGAGTGATGCTAGCACCTATTAATTCCATGGTCATGTGTACCTTCTTAATCATAAAATTGTTCCCTTACTCTGAAGCAATCTTTGGTGGTATTTTATGTCACTAATCAGTTGCTCTCTGAGTCTTCGGATGATGATGCTGGCCCAGGAAATGTGGACAGGGAAGTAAAACTCATATTCCAAATAAGTAACAATCCGTGTAGAGATGAATGGATGCATCTCCAGGATTGATGGGGCCCAAAGTAAACAATTTTACCAAGTGGCTGGATGGTCTTCTCAAAGGACCCTACTTATAAAGGCTCAGTGTGTGTTTTGGGCACTGACATGCCAACAGTGACAGCTGTTAGATTAGCTTTACTAGGAGGGAGTTAATGCTAATGGTACAAAAATAACCTCCATTCCTACCACCGTGACTACTTTATGTTCAAGCATTAGGCTATTCATGGAAAGAGGATGGCTAACCACCTCTGGATGTGCCATTCTATCCACTTCTTATTAAATGCCTCATCTGAAGTGGATGCTTTCTGATGGACATTGAGATGACAGATCATTACCCACACAATCTGTGCTCATTCTCATAAACTACCTCTTCCCCCAAACTTATCTCCAATCATCTGATCTTGCTCTTTCCAGACCCCTTCCCAACATCTGAGCCACTCTCCACTACCCAATAGTACATGTATACCCATATATTAAGCTACTTCTTTCTCTATATCAGGGGTCAGGCTGGATAATAAATACTTAAATCTGGCTTCACAGGCCAGATAATTGTTGCAACTTTGTCTCAACTCTCATTTTAGTGTGAAATCAGCTGTAGGCAATATAGAAAAAAATGGGTGTAGCTATGACCAAAAAAACTTTATTTACAAGATCAGGTAGTTGACTGTATTTGGCTCGTGGGCCATTGTTTGCTAATCCGTGCTCTATATGAAGGTGTTGACCAAATCCACCTCCATATTCTGCTTGCTGGGAAGGTTCTTCCTCACCAGGACCCCTGAGTGGAGGTATAAAGTGCATGTAGTCCATTTTTGCTCACATCAGTATTTTGAGCTGGTCTATCCATGAACCAAGCCTGGTTTTCTTTCTCCTACGTCAGCTGGTCTTGGGGGACTCCCACAGGTCCATAATGTGAACTGAGGGTAAGGTCTTGGCATAGCATAGGTAGGTGACATTGGCATGTAGAGTATCTGGTATGTAACTTCCTTTGGCCTTCTGAACCTGATCAGTTCTAGTACCAAATTTTCTATTACCATATGATGGATTGGTTCTGCATCCATTTAGCTCAATGAATACCCAAGACATGGTAGGCAACTACATTTTCATAGATATTTTATTTCCCATGGTGTAGCATTTAGTCTTTACTAAGGCCCAGTAGCATTCCAGAAGCAGGTTTTAAAACAATGAGTAATACTCTGCTGAAGAAGGCATGGGTTTGCTCCAGAATACTAGGGAACTTCATTGTAATTTTCCTATTACACTTACTAAAGCCTCCACATGCCATGCTTATCTGCCACAGACTCTCTAGCATCAATGGATCTGCTATGACCTGAGCTGAACGGCAGGTTGTACTCTAGCCTATATCTAATGCAAAATCCTCTTTTGCTTTAAAATCCAAAGTGGTTCATCAAGCACAATGCATTTTCCTTCATGCTGAAGATACAAAGTACAGTAACTTTTGTATTACTTTAAAAGCAGTGTTCCAGCCCATTCTAGACAATTTTGCTCCTAAAACTTCACAAAAGTGGCAGTCCCTTGAATTCCTGTAAGGTTTATATTCTGTAGTCTAAGAAGCATGTGTCTTGAGAGGGCATTCAAAATATCTGCCCTTTTTGTCTTCACTAGGTTCAAATACTGTAATGTTTCAGATTGAGTTCTCAAGGAAGGAGATCACAAGACCAAAGTTAGCATGCAGGAGGTTTATTACGGTGTGTTCTTTGGAGCAACACTGTAGAAGGTAAATGAAGAAGGATAACTGGTCAGAAGGTGATGAGCTATGATGCAGTTTCAATAGAAACACTGGAGCTGGAATAAACCTTTCCCTTAAGAATTTTCCCCAGGTAAGGAGAGTCAGTCAGGGCTTCATACCTCAACATTGATCAGTCATTGGAGACAGCCCACCCCAGGAAGAGGGCACAAACCAGGCTAAGGTGGCTCTTTCCAGCAGGGGCAATCCCCAGGGGGACTAAGAGCTGAGGTCTATGTGTTGGCAATACACCCAGGATTTGGAAGGTCTTCACGCCTACATGGAGATTTGGACCATTTTTTACATTATCCTCCTTATTAATATAGAGGATGCAGGATGATATTCTTCAGACTACCAAGGAAATCTTAGTCCCTTTGGACATTACCCCAAGTGAAAGCTGGAAAGTTAAGATAAGTGAATCTATGCCAAGTGGATGAAAGCTGCTTTCGATTCTCTTTCCTGTTGGAGATTGAAAAGAACACATTTGTCAGATCCATGACCCCGTACCTACTGCCAAGCCTGTGTTGATCTGTTCTTTTAAAGAAATATCCAGCAGAGTAGACGTGATTGGGGCTATCATTCAGTTATGTTTAAATGATGATATCCTTAATATGCCATGATACAGTTGTCTCTTGCAGAGGCCATTCCAATGAATCAAATGGGGATATGCTGGATATCCCAGTCCCCATTCAAATATTTTAAGGTAGCACTAATCTCTGCACCACCAGTCTATGTATCCAGATGGAATACAAAACACAGGAAAACCAAAAGATGGAAAACCAAAACACAGGACAATTCTATGGGCTTGTAATATAGACCTCATCCAGGGTTTTATTTGTTACCTGGAATTTATACACCTTCATTCTTTTTTTTTAATTTTTATATTTTATTTTTTTTATACAGCAGGTTCTTATTAGTCATTAATTTTATACACATCAGTGTATACATGTCAATCCCAATCACCAAATTCATCACACCACCACTCCCACCCCCCCGCCACTTTCCCCTCTTAGTGTCCATAGGTTTGTTCTCTACATGTGTGTCTCTATTTCTGCCCTGCAAACCGGTTCATCTGTACCATTTTTCTAGGTTCCACATATGTGCATTAATATACGATATTGGTTTTTCTCTTTCTGACTTAACTTTACTCTGTGACAGTGCCTAGATCCATCCACATCTCAAAAAATGACCAAATTTCTTTCCTTTTTATGGCTGAGTAATATTCATTGTATATGTGTACCACATCTTCTTTATCCACTCGTCTCTGTGGATGGGCATTTGGGTTGCTTCCATGACCTGGCTATTGTAAATAGTGCTGCAATGAACATTGGGGTGCACGTGTCTTTTTGAATTATGGTTTTCTCTGGGTATATGCCCAGTAGTGGGATTGCTGGATCATATGGTAATTCTATTTTTAGTTTTTTAAGGATCTATACTGTTCTCCATAGTGGCTGTATCAATTTACATTCCCAGGAAAAGTGCAAGAGGGTTCCCTTTTCTCCACACCCTCTCCAGCATTTGTTGTTTGTGGATTTTCTGATGATGCCCATTCTAACTGGTGTAAGGTGATACCTCATTGTAGTTTTGATTTGCATTTCTCTAATAATTAGTGACATTGGGCAGCTTTTCATGTGCTGCTTGGCCATCTGTATGTCTTCTATGCAGAAATGTCTATTTAGGTCTTCCACCCATTTTTGGACTGGATTGTTTGTTTTTTTAATATTGAGCAGCAATATTTCCTTCTGGTAACTTTGGGTTTTGTTTGTTCTTCTTTCTCCAGTTCCTTTAGGTGTAAGTTTAGATTGTTTGTTTGAGATTTTTCTTGTTTCTTGAGGTAGGCTTGTATTGCTATAAACTTCCCTCTTAGAACAGATTTTGCTGCATCCCATAGGTTTTGGATCATCGTGTTTTCATTGTCATTTGTCTCTACGTATTTTTTGATTTCCTCTTTGATTTCTTCAGTGATCTCTTGGTTATACATATTGGTTAGCCTCCATGTGTTTCTGTTTTTTACTTTTGTTTCCCGTAAATCATGTCTAATCTCATAGCATTGTGGTCAGAGAAGATGCTTGATATCATTTCAGTTTTCTTTAATTTACTGAGGCTTGATTGGTGACCCAAGATGTGATCTATCCTGGAGAATGTTCTGTGTGCACTTGAGAAGAAAGTGTAATCTGCTGTTGGATGGAATGTCCGATAAATATCAATTAAATCTATCTGGTGTATTGTGTCATTAAAAGCTTATGTTTCCTTATTTATTTTCATTTTGGACGATCTGTCCATTGGTGTACATGGGGTGTTAAAGTCCCCCACTATTATTGTGTTACTGTTGATTTCCTCTTTTAAAGCTGTTTTTATAGTTGCCTTATATATGGAGGTGCTCCTATGTTGGGTGCACACATATTTATAATTGTTATATCTTCTTCCTGGATTAATCCCTTGATCATTAAGTAGTGTCCTTCCTTGTCTCTTGTAACATTCTTTCTTTTAAAGTCTATTTTATCTGATATGAGTATTGCTACTCCAGCTTTATTTTGATTTCCATTTGCATGGAGTATCTTTTTCCATCCCCTCACTTTCAGTCTGTATGTGTCCCTAGGTCTGAAGTGGGTCTCTTGTAGACAGCATATATATGGGTCTTGTTTTTGTATCCATTCAGCAAGCCTGTGTCTTTTGGTTGGAGTATTTAATCCATTCACGTTTAATGTAATTATCGATAGGTATGTTCCTATGATCATTTTCTTATATTGTTTTGGGTTTGTTTTTTTAGGTCCTTTTCTTCTCTTGTGTTTCCCACTTAGAGAAGTTCCTTTAGCATTTGTTGTAGAGCTGGTTTGGTGTTGCTGAATTCTCTTAGCTTTTTCTTGTCTGTAAAGCTTTTGATTTCTCCATCGAATCTGAATGAGATCCTTGCTGGGTAGAGTAATCTTGGTTGTAGGTTCTTCCCGTTCACCGCTTTAAATATGTCATGACACTCCCTTCTGGCTTGTAGAGTTTCTGCTGAGAAATCAACTGTTAACCTTATGGGAGTTCCCTTGAATGTTATTTGTCGTTTTTTCCTTGCTGCTTTCAGTAATTTTTCTTTGTCTTTAATTTTTGCCAATTTGATTACTATGTGTCTCGGCATGTTTCTCCTTGGGTTTATCCTGTATGGGACTCGCTGCACTTCCTGCACTTGGGTGGCTATTTCCTTTCCCATGTTAGGGAAGTTTTTGACTATAATCTCTTCAAATATTTCCTCGGGTCCTTTCTCTCTTCTCCTTCTGGGACCCCTATAATGCGAATGTTGTTGCGTTTAATGTTGTCCCAGAGGTCTCTTAGGCTGTCTTCATTTCTTTTCATTCTTTTTTCTTTATTCTGTTCCGCAACCATGAATTCCACCATTCTGTTTTCCAGGTCACTTATCCATTCCTCTGCCTCAGTTATTCTGCTATTGATTCCTTCTAGTGTCGTTTTCATTTCAGTTATTGTATTGTTCATCTCTGTTTGTTTGTTCTTTAATTCTTCTAGATCTTTGTTAAACATTTCTTGCATCTTCTTGATCTTTGCCTCCATTCTTTTTCCGAGGTCCTGGGTCATCTTCACTCTCATTATTCTGAATTCTTTTTCTGGAAGGTTGCCTATCTCCACTTCATTTAGTTGTTTTTCTGGGGTTTTATCTTTTTCCTTCATTTGGTACATAGCCCTCTGCCCTTTTCATCTTGTCTATCTTTCTGTGAATGTGGTTTTTGTTCCATTGGCTGTAGGATTGTAGTTCTTCTTGCTTCTGTTATCTGCCCTCTGGTGGATGAGGCTATCTAAGAGGCTTGTGCAAGTTTCCTGATGGGAGGGACTGGTGGTGGGCAGAGCTGACTGTTGCTCTGGTGGGCAAAGCTCAGTAAAACTTTAATCTGCTTGACTGCTGATGGTTGGGGCTGGGTTTCCTCCCTGTTCGTTGTTTGGCCAGAGGCAACCCAACACTGGAGCCTACTTGGGCTCTTTTTTGTGGCTAGTGGCAGACTCTGGGAGGGCTCAAGCCAAGGAGTACTTCCCAGAACTTCTGCTGCCAGTGTCTTTGTCCCCATGGTGAGCCACAGCCACACCCCGCCTCTGCAGGAGCCCCTCCAACACTAGCAGGTAGGTCTGGTTCAGTCTCCTCTGGGGTCACTTCTCCTTCCCCTGGGTCCCGATGTGCACACTACTTTGTGTGTGCCCTCCAAGAGTGGAGTCTCTGTTTCCCCCAGTCCTGTCGAAGTCCTGCAGTCAAATCCCACTAGCCTTCAAATTCTGATTCACTAGGAATTCCTCCTCCCATTGCTGGACCCCCAGGGTTGGAAACGTGACATGGGGCTCTGAATCTTCACTCCAGTGGGTGGACTTCTGTGGTATAAGTGTTCTCCAGTCTGTGAGTCACCCACCCAGCTGTTATGGGATTTTATTTTACTGTGATTGCACCCCTCCTACTGTCTCATTGTGGCTTCTCCTTTGTCTTTGGGGTATCTTTTTTGGTGAGTTCCAGTGTCTTCCTGTTGATGATTTTCCAGCAGCTAGTTGTGATTCTGGTGTTCTCACAAGAGGGAGTGAGAGCACGTCCTTCTACTCTGCCATCTTGGTTCAGCAAAAGATATCTATACACCTTCATTCTAAGAGGAATACATGCTAGCATTTCAGATCTCCTGGTTTTCAGATCAACATCATGTTTCTGACAAGCCTAAGATGATAAAAATATTTCTTTTACCGCAGTATACTTTTGCACTGAAGAATGACCACAGGACCGTTTGGGGAGGGTTTTAGAGAATATTTAATACATATTCTTCTATCATTGTAAGATCCTACCTCAAGAAAGCCCAGTCTCTCCTTCAATAGATGGGTTTCAAAATGGTAGAAATCTGGAAACTAGGTGAGAGCTCATGATTTTCTGCTGCTGTCATGGAATTCACCAGCTTTTGATATAAGTCAAGTAGTTCTTTGTTGGCTGCCCTTCTGTTTCATTTCTAGGAATATGTTGGATTATTAGCTATTGCAACAGTTCCCTGAGTTTCAAGGCCCTCTTGTTTCCACGTCTTATTGCCTATGACAGTAATCCATCCACCTTGCCTCAATGTTATGTGTCACCATTTTGCCTCTGCTCTCCCAGAGTCCTGCCATCCCCACTGATATCAGTGAACCCAGATCCATAACAGCATCTTCTGTTATTAATCCTTATCTATAGAGGACAGTCACCACTACACTTCTCAGTGCAGCCATTGCCCCTCTCCTTACTAGTGTATTTTTATTGCTTAAGTAAATGGAGTTATCTCTGGGGCTCCCAGGGAGTAATCAGCTGGTGGGTTATCTGATTTCACATAATAAATCTATTCTAATGCTCACCTCTCTGTTTCCTTCCTAGATTCTATATCAAGGGATTTCTGGCACCTAAACCTCATTTCCTGTAGGTCACTATCCTATTTAAAATATGGGAGCCATACATTTTAATGTTTGAATCTGATCCTAGTGTCCTTACCAAGATATTAAATTTTGGTCATAAGAGAGTGTTCCCATATCAATAAACTCCTACATCCTTCCTCAAATTACACACTCCTGATGCAACATCTTTAAGATCCACTCCCATTATTGTCTCACTAGTCACTGTTGGTACATATTAACAAAATCCTGTAGTTCTTGGGTAAATAAAACATTTTTTACCAAAGTAAGACTGTACTTCTCTGTGTTATTCATAGACTGATTCTAGTTGTTAGGCAATGAAGGGAAGAAGGAGTAGATATTAAAGAAGTCAAGCATCATTTTGTGAGACATACACCTCATCTAATGCTATTACATGTCCCTAGTAAGGCTTTCACTTTACCATAGGAGAGCTGCCAGTGTATTAAGTCTTTATAGCTCTACTATCCTTATGATCAAATACTTGACCGAACACTGTAGCTGCGGGGAAGGGTATTCTCTTTAAATTTTGACATGAATGCCTCCTGTTTTTCACAAAATACTTGAAGAGAATAGCAGATTAATTTATGTTTGCCATTCTTCTTCAAGGCTTCTAGGACAATTAACAAAAGCCGGTTTTCCCAATATCATTCAAGAACTGTGCCTTATCCACTGTGCCTTATCACCCCTTCATGCATGTTCTTGAATGACTATAAAAACACCCTGAGTATCACTTTGGGGGTTACTAATATATTTTAGCAAGTAGGTGAATTTGCAAATATGACATCTGAGACTGATGAAGAACAACCGAAGCCAATATATTCCTTTCTACATGTATCTAATTCTTAATAAACCCAAAGTAAGAGTTTTAGTAATTATGAAATCACATTTTTCCAGATATCGTCACCCTATTAGCACCATAAATGGGATCCATTGACAGTGAGTGATTCAATCCCAGGATCCCATTCTAAGTATTTGCTTTCAAGGACCTTTTCGATGCACGCGTCAAAGTTTGAGCTCCCAAAAGCAAATCCTGAAATAACGACATAGGCACGTATAGTTTATTTTTGAGATGATCCTATGAAGCATACATGTGAGAGTGAGGAAAGTGGGTGAGGGAAATGACCAAGACCAGTGAAATCATTATTAGTGTTTGAGTATGTTAGCTATCTACTGCTGTGTGACAAATTACCCCAATACTAAGTTACTTAAAACAACAATAAATATTTATCATGTCATATAGGTTCTGTTATCAGAAATTTGAGAGAGGCTTAGCTGGGTGGTTCTGCCTCAGAGGCTCTCACATGTTTAAATCAAGATGTTGGCCAGGGATGCAGTTACTGAAGGATTGGGGCTGGTGGATCTGCTTCCAGGATGGCTTACTCACATAGCTAACATGTTGATGCTGGCTGTTGGGAGTAGATCTCAGTTCCTTATAATATGTACCATAGGGCTGCTTGAATATTTTCAACACATGACAGCTCTCTTCCCCCAGAGTAAGTGATCTAAGAGAGGACAAAGCTGAAGCCCTAATATCTTTCATGACATATCCTCAGAAGTCACACAATATCACTTCCTTAATATCCTGTTGATTATACAGATAAGCCTAGTCAACATGAAAGATTGGCCACCAAGGTTGCTTACCCCTACAGGAAACTGACTAAATTCTGCTGGGGAATTCTGAGATGTACTATACTTCAGCATTGTCCCACAGGATTGCTGGGATGCCAGGGTTTTTACCCACAATCTCCCATTTCTCACTGGTTATCTGCCCCTGGGTCTTTAACTTGCTCACATTTCTGAGTTGCACTCAGGTGCAGCAGAGAGACCTCACAGGCAGAGGCAGAGACATATATGTTCTTGAGGCAGAAAGCTATCAGCATACGAAAACTGTCTGCCGCGGCTTCAGGCAAATGTGGCAGTGATCTGAGGGTGTTTGAGATGGCCAGCAGTTGCCTGTGAGAGAATAAATGTGAAACACCTGGAACTCAAGAAATAGTACATTATTATTGTTGTTGTTGTTATTATTATTTTATTTTTATTATTAAAACTGATTCTCATTTGTAGTAGTTATATTCTATAAAGTTGCCATGAACACTGAGTTAGCAAATACTGTTCCTGGGGGAAATACAGGTTTAGAATCATGCCAGCCTTAGCTTGCAATATTTTTTGTCAACCAATCAATACATAACCTTGTTTTATGTGTGTCTCTGTTGAAAGACACCTTGTTAAATATTGAGTCATTAGCATTGGATGAAGCCTGAATGAAGATTATCTAACACACATATTTTCTGCATAAGGCATATCACAACCTTCTTGTACTTAGAAACACTAGACAGCATTTCAGCTCTATGTTTGGGAGCCATTTTAAACAGCAAAATCAGCAAGAAAAAGCACAAAAATGTGAAAATGTGGCCTCAGTAGACCACAGAAAGGAGACTTTTTTACAGTATGAGAACTGCAACAAGAGGGCATATTATCATCGCCTCATTGGACCTCAGCTGGGACTCTGTACATTGGGTTCCACTGTGCCTTATCACTCCTTCATGCATGTTCTTGAATGACTACAAAAACACCCCGAGTATTGCTTTGGGGGTTACTAATAAATTTTAGCAAGTAGGTGAATTTACAAATATGAAATCTGAGACTAATGAAGAATAACCGTGTTATTAGATTCTTTACCGTGTTGGTTATATTTAGAGGCCCTGACTATAAAGATCAATAATAACTGATATTTATGAGTTGCTGACTATAAGCTAGAATCTGTTCTAATTCCTTTAACTGTATTTTATTCTTAAAACACCTTTGTGGTTGTAGGTACTTCGTGGTTACTTATCTACCAGAATCTAACTGATGAAGACTCCCTTATTTACCCTCACTGGAGAATGAGGATTATTCTTGCCTTGAGGTGAGTTGAAACTTCAAAATGTGGACTTCTGCTACAAAAAGGTTCCTCCTCTCTGTCCCCTTCCCTTTTTTAGCCATTAAATAGCAGTTGCTGTCTTTAGCAAATCTTCCCATATTCGGACACCACAGTGTACTTTATTAGTTTCAGGAAATGCTGTTTTATTATTCCAGGTTTTCTGACACAACCATAGTATTTCTTTTTAACAATCTAGCCCAATAAGCAGCTACTGCTTTAAGGAGGCTCTCTTATTTTTAGAGATTAAACTCTTCCCAAGCTGTATGAGCAATTCCTAACTTCCATCTATATTTCATTTTACTACCTGTCTTTAACCTTTTGTGCTTCATTGTTCTGGGATACTATCCAGACCCACCAAAGGGAAAACAAATCAGGACAAGTTATATTTTCATTCCACCCATGTGCATGCCAAACGTTGTAGGAAATAATAATTGCAAACCCAATGGGAAAATTCTTAGTATATTCATATTAATTTTTTAACAAGAGCATAAAACTTGGATAAAGTATGTCTCTTCAGAATATCAAGCAACAAAAGAGCTAGGTGGGCCAAGAATAAGAAACTATTGAAGGGTTTGATGTTTTATTTATTTGTTTTCTCTTTGTGTGTGTGTGTTTTCTCACTTTTTGGATTTTATATTTGACCCTGCAGTATTTGATTAAACCCTGTGTTCAGATGAATTCTGAATTGCCCATCGTGGTTGTTACTGAAACATAACAAGGATGCTGAAGTAAGAGTCTGAGATTCTTGGATGTGAATGGGACTTTATAAATTCACCTTCACATTTTGAAAGGCACAAAACTGAGTTTCAGAGACTTTATTCAATGTACAGAATATCACACTGTGACAAAGCCAGGACTGAAACATGTTTTTAATTTCTAATCAAGAGTTTATCCTGTTATATCACCATTTTGATTGACAGAGGACTCCATCCCTTCCATTATATGACCTCTCTGAAACTCACCCTGGAAAGAGATAATTCTAGGAGAACATATCCTAACATAACCATGAGATCCCTCAACCTGGAGTTCCTGAAATATGGTGCCGGTCTCACTCAGCATTTTCTCAGTAGACTTGTCTGAGATAGTGTAAATTAAGTTTTCATGATTCTATCTATACTTATCTTCCTGGTGTGTACAGTATATTAATTAACCCCAAGCCTGGTAGGATCTGTTAAAATGGTAACAGAATATTTTCTCTCTAGTTATTTTTCAAGGAAGATAATCTTGAACTGTCATCCACTATTTAAAAAAAATGAAATTGAGGGACATATTATAGGGGGTTGTTGAATAATACATAATGTGTATACTCTCCATCTATTCTTCCGTGGTTCTTCCCTGAATAAGGTAGCTGCCTATCTGGGACACACTGTTTTGCTCTTTATCTTGCCATCCTGAAATTAATTAATATATTTTATTCAACAATATTTACTGAGTACTCCCTATACCCCTGTTCTGTGCTAGGTGTTGGAAATACACATCAGAGAGTAAAGCATAGTCCTTATACTTGTGGAGTTTTTGGGAGAGAGTGAGATAGACTCCAATGAAATAATAGCATAAATAAATTTAAATCATATACGTAAATATGAAATCATAAATCTTATGAAGAAAATGAACAATATACAATGTTAGTATGAAAAAGGGTGTTTGACCTAGTCTGACATGTCAAGGGAGGCTCTCCTGGGGAAATAGCATTTGATTTGAGGACTAAAGGGGTAAAAAAGAATTGGCGAAAAATGGTTATGAGAGCTGATATTCAAAAATAGAGCAGCATGTGTAAAGCCCTGTGGTGAGAGAGAGCATGTTTTATTTGAAGATTAAAAAGAAGATCTATATAGCTAGAGCTTTGAAAGCTGAGGGGGTCATGGTGTGAGATGATACTGAAGCAGTATTTAGGGCCCAGGCCTTGTTGAGCCATATTAGCTATTTTAATTGTACCCCAAGAGCAAAGAGCAAAAACAATTCATTGAAGGATTTTACACAGATGTGATATATCACCAGATTTGCATTTAGGAACTACCACTCTGCTTGCAGGGAAGAGAATTGATTAAATGGGGTTGAGTGGGAATTTAAAAACTGAAAGAGGAAAGGGAGTGTTTTGATGGTCCAGAAGGATGTGAGGTTCTTTGGTCCAGGCTCATGTTGGTAATGGAAATAGAAGGGGATGTATTTGAGGTGTATTTAGGAGATGGGGCATTCAGGATTTGTTAATGGAGGTGGAAAAAGAGAGGGTGTGGTCAAAGATGACTCCCAGGCACTTGACATTCTGAAAAGGATTAACAGTGGTGTCATTCACTATGAGAGGGGGAAAAACAAGATTTTAGAGTGTAAAATAGCCAGTGTTTATAGTTTTGGGTGTGTTCAGTTCAAGCTGCTTGTTGTGTGTCAGGAGGGTGGCTGAAGGGTTTGTGTATTGAAGCTCAGAGGAGAATTAGCAGTCATCGACACAAAGATGGAGATGGAAGCTCCGGATATAAATGAGAATTTTTAATGTATTTACTGTATTTTTCAGGTGAGACAAACTTAAGTGGAATTAAATGCTATTGAGAAAAGTGAAGTATTGGGGTGAGTAATAACAGAGGGGGAGAAGAGAGTAATTTCTTATGAGATCAGATGAGAATGAAGACTGAAATATAGGTAAGTCATATACTGGAGAATGTATATCTCTTCAGTTATAGTGAGAGAGGTGAAGGGGCTCCAGGAATGAAGAAAGTAGTCTTCTGAGGCTGATAGGGAGATGATAAAGGGTTCCTGTGTTATGGCTTACATTTCTGTTTTTTTAGGCAGTGAGAGTGGGGCGAGAAGCTGGATAGTCAGAGTTCTGTGGGGAGCACAAAAGTTTAAAAATGATTGTTGTGGAAAGTGGACAAGATTTGTGGACCACAGAAATGTCTGATTTAAAGCAAGCATTAGGGCCTCTTAATTTGAAGATCGTAAAATCTTATAGCATCAATATGCTCTTTTGTACCGTTTTGTCAAGTAGTATCCAGTTGCTTGGATGGCAGCAGAGAGAAAGGGAATATTTGATTTCATTCAGGGTTGGTATCTTTCAAAATGGGTTTAATGAATAATAGAAAGGAAGTTTTTGCCAAGAGTGTTTTTGCAATGGTGAATCAAAGAAACTAAACTGGATAATGAGAGAATTAGTGAAAGGGGAAGGTTATTGCGTTGGGGAAAAGGAGAGGGAATTAGCCTAGGTACAAAGGGGTCAATTGACTAAGTCAGCTGGAGTAACAGGGGTCTATGAGCATAGAGACTGACTAAAAGTGTTCAGAGTGGATTTTAAATGATGAATTATGAAGAAGTTTTTAAAGTAATAAAGATAAAGATGATGTTTGGACCACAATGTTGAGTTGGGTGGGGGCATAGAGAGAGTGGGATTAGTACTTTGGAAACGGAGCTGTTTCAGGTGATGATAATAAGTTCTAGGATGTGAATCTGAGTAGGAGCTTAAGGCATCATGTTGGAAGAGATCATCAGAGCTGAGGAAATCAAGTTGAGGATGGATGAGTTAACCATGTGAATGACAATAAAGGTAGAAAAGAAGAGTTTTCAAAATACCAACTTTTTTGATGCAGGACAGATAAGAATAGGACTACTGGGAATGATGGTTCTGGGAGAGAGGAAAATCATAGAGTCAAATAACAATAGCTCTCAAGGAGCAGCTTTTTATAAGAGAGTGGGGAAGAGTTTCAGAGACTAACCAATCCCATTTCTTCTTCTTGGCCACATCAGAAGACAACAGTCCCCATCCTCCCTTGCGGTTATATTGGGGCCATGCAACTGAGTTCCGGCCATTGGTATGAAAAAGAAGTGATGTTGTCAGGCTTTTAACAAGATAATGAAATAACCAGTATATCTACCCTCTGATGTCTTCGCTCCATCTGCCTCTGCTGGATGTTTTCAGAATTAACTTAAAACTGTAAGATGTAAGGAACAAAAGGTGGAAATAGATTGATTTTTGAGTCACTTCTCAGAGGAGAAATGTTCTAACTGCATTTATTAGACAGACCAGTGATGTGATTAAGAATAAAAAGTCTCCCAAAGGGAGGGATCCAAGGCCCATGGAGACCAATGGACAAGAGATGTCTCCCAGAGACTTAGAATCACAAACCCTGTGGAAGAGACTTTCACTGTGTCTGCCAGCAACAGTGCAGAATTGTTTGGACCAGTGAGAATGGTGAGATTTTTATTCTTCACCTTTCCAAATGGGAATATTTACTGCTGATATCCTGTCCCTGCTTCACTACTATATGTATGTATTTTATACATACATATGTACATATATATGCATGTATTTTATACATACGTATGTATGTATATGTAAATATTTTAGTCCAGAGTTTATGGGATCAGGATAAACCATATCCAAAGAGGAGAGAGAAGGCTGAGACTCATTCTTTATTCCAGAAATTTAGCCAGAAGGAGTGGCTGATGGAGACTTGGGGTTGTTTGGTTATGAGTGAGAATTTTGTATGCATTTAGGCAGGTATTTGTTGACCGGAAGCCTGAACTGTGGCAGGAACTGGTTGAATCTCATCAATTTTATGTCCTTTTTCTAGGAGTAGGAGAAGACTAGATTTCCCAACCTCCTTTGCAATTAGGAAGGAGTCATATGATTCATAGGTCAAGTAAATGTGGGCAGAAATAATGTAGGCTATTTCCAGGCCTGAATTCTCAAACCAGTTGAAATCTCCTCGGCCATTATCTCTCTTGCCTTTTTGTGGATGGAAAAAGGATTCTGAGATGACAGAGACGTGATAGAAGATAACAGGATCTATGAGTGAACACTTAGAGGAAAGCTGCCAGGAAATCTTACCTTTCACAACTGAATATGGCATGAGTGAGAACTAAACTTCTGTTGTATTAAGTCACTGAATTTTAATACTTTAATACTTATTCAGGTTTGATCTTGAGCTGAAGTGAATTTATATCACACACAAAGAATTCCACAAATATATGGCACTGGCTTATTAGTAGGAGAGTAAGCAGGTAGGACACGCTATTGGAAGCCTGGAAAAAGTTAACTCATGTTTTGTTGAGGCAAAACATTTGGAAAATTGTCACTTCTGGTAACACTTTGAAAGCAGGTGATTTGCCTAACTGAGCTGGCAAGTTTAGTGGAAGAGATTTGAAAAAATCATATAATTAATGTGAGTTGGCTGTTATTGACTGCATTTTGCAAAATGTTTTAAGAAAGGGCTTGCATGATGAAAAATTGTCTGGTTTTCTAGTGTAAATGAAAGGGAATATATGGAGTCAAAAATATTTGGGTCACGTAGGGTCAGAAAAGCATCTTTTTAGACTCCAGATAGTAAGAAGTGGAATTAAAATTTTCTTGAGTGTCAAAATCCAGTTCAACTTTTCATTTTACCAGAATGGTTTAGGGTGAAGATGAAATAGAGTGTATAGTCTGTGTTCATGTTTATTTCAAGAGATCAGCAAGGTAATAGTCATTATAACATAGAGAAAGTCATAGCTCAACAATTATATCTAGAAAGAACTTTGGATGTGTTTATTGGGCCATGAATTGACTAGAAGAAAACAAAACCCAAGCCTAATAAGTTTTGAAAAATAAAAAAAAATGTATTGCCAGGAAAACCTCAATACCAGGTAAAAAATCTGTAATGCTGTTCTAGTTATGAAAACAACTTCCAGTTTCCCACAACTTCCCTAGTTTCCCACAATCAAGAGGCAGCCATTGCCTCAAGGAGGTCACACTAGCTAATCCTTATTTAAGATGTGGCCATGTAGGATAGTGGGAAAGAGAACACTTACTGAGAGATGAACGTGAGGTCATGGAGAGCTATAACCAAAAGAGATTCGTCCAAAGAGTAGAACCAGTTCATGGAATCTTGACTATCTCCCAGACAAGGATAATTCCCAGTGCCTGGTCCCCTGAATTTCAAAATTGCTATGAACCTGTGACTGCCATGTGTCTTCCATTATCTCCTGACCCCTTTCTTTTTGAGGGAAAGTGTCTGATGTGGATATCTTTTTCATACTTCAATATTTTATATTGAAGTGAGGTATATATTTTATCTAAATGAAAAAAGAGTTGCATGTGGACTTGATGTAGAGGACTGGGAATCTCCTGGAATACCTGATTTTGAGTTAGAAACAGTGACCAGATAGTAATTTGGCCTATCCCTCTTAGGAATAAAGAGTGTATTCTATGTGTTGGAGAAAGGACAAAATGTCTATTTGTTGACCAGAATACTGAGTTGTGGTGGATACCCACAGTCTTATTTCCTCTTCATGGGAACCCTAAAAGTCTATGTTTCAAAACCACTATTTCGGTTAGCTTGGAGCCACATGACTGATTTATGGCTGATGAGATGTAAACAGAACTAACATGTCACTTTCTGGCTGAGGTGAATACTTACATAGTGTGTATTCTCCTCAATGTATTTCTCTTCTTTTTGTCTGAATGACACCAAGATGACCTTAATGTCAAAAGATGATTGGAACAACCACAAAAAGGCAGCCTATTTGAGGAAGGTCAGTTGACCTTCTCTTCAGACTGTTTTTTGAGTGAGAAAGAAACTTCTGTGTCACACCGTGAAATTTCAGATGTCTTTGTTCCTGTGGCTTATTCAGGCCTATCTTGACTTATACAGGGGATTAACACTCTTGTGAATAGCAAGCCTTAATGAAAAAAAAACAAAAACCCTAACGTTCTCCTCAAATTTATAATATATGAATTTTGATAGAAGACAGAATTATCACGGGAAACTATATCTTTAGGAGAAAGTAATGTTTTCGTTAAAGCAAGGAAGTAAAGAAAAAGCTAAGGGAAAAGATTAAAGATAAAAGTGAGCTTGTTTATTATAGAGTTGTGTTTCAAGAAAGCAGAGTGAATAGTTTGAAAATGTAAACATAGGGTATAGCTAGTTAGAATCAAGGAACTGTAGAACATCTTGATGACAGCAACTCTAAAGACTAGAGGGTCAGGTTGAGGGGAGAACTTTCGTGACAGGGATGAAAGGTCTATCACCCAGTTGTATTGTTGGTTTAATTAAACAGTGTGGCTATGGGGTCTAATTGCTGGAGGAATTGTGTTACTCCTTCTGGGGCAGATGGCTGCCAGCTCTTTCTTTCTCATTGCCCCTGAAGCCCAGAGTGGTGACAGTCCCTGGAGCAGTCATGCTTGGATAGCCATTGATGACAGCAAGAATGATTTTGATCCTTGTATTTTGTTTTCCTCAGTTCTTGGACTGCCCCTGATCTTTCTCCAGAGGCTCTTCAAAGGTCAGTGTGTCATTGAGATGGTTCCTGGTTTCTTGAAGCATCTTCAGGCCAATTATCAACTTCTTAATGATGCCATTAGAGATTCCTGGTTGTGACAGCTCTTTCCTGAAGGTTTGATTCTGAAGCTGGAGAATAGTTTTCAGAGGAGACATGATTCCTTTCGGGCTTGCTTTCAGTTTTGCTCCGAAGGCTGTAAATTTGATTTCCCTCCAGCTTTGTACATCTTCTATTTCTCTAGGAAGTTTGACAATGACGTTGTTTACCACACCGAATAGTGCACACACTTTGTGAGGGCTTGGTGTAGAAAGTCTCTATGATCTTGGTATTAGTAAAAAGTGCTTTTCCTGGGAAACAGGATTGCTTTATTCTGCCATAGATAATATAAATTGTATCATGTTTACCTTTGGTGTTGGTGTCTAGAAAGCTTTCAAGGGCACCTGTGGCTCATCCCTTGCATGAAAAGTATTTTGGTACTAACCCTACCTTGTGTTCATGTTTTTTTTTTTTCTTTCTTTCTTTCTTTTTATTTTTTTAAACTTTTATTTTCCCATTGTTTAGATCTCATTAGCTTTAATTTTTTTTAATGCTCGATGAGTGTATCAAGGTGAATTTAAAGCCTTTTATGGTGGCTATGGTGTTAGAAAGAATTAAAGAGACAAAGAGAAAGAACGAACTAGTGTAAGAAAGAAAGAATAGTTACTGTCAGCCTTCTGTCCATATTCTGTCAGACCCTACTATTTTAGCGGGTCCCGACTGAGTCTGAACTGCTAGTATCTGTATCTCTGCTGAGGTCACTTTCTGGAAATGTGGAAGGCTGTGATGCACATGTGCTTGAAAGGCTAGAAGTGCCAGGGATTAACAATCCCTGTGAAAATATCTTTATCACTGACTCTCAGGTTAGTATAGAAATACTCCACCTCCCTCACTCCTTGGATGGGATAAGTATGAATTGTTTTGCATCATTTCCTGTTTTGTATCATTTCCCAATTTACCCCACTGGATTGAGCTCTCGTCACTCTCTGTGTTACTGAGCTGTCCTCTGTGTATCATTTCTCCACTCTCCTGTCACTGTTCCATTCACTTCTCAAAGATGTCCTTGCATTCAAATCCTTGTATCAGGCCTACTTCTAGGGAGACCAAACTACAGAGAAAAAGAGAAAAAGGGAGAGAGGGAGAGATGGAAGGAGGGAGGGAAGGAGGGACAGAGAGACAGAGACAGAGGCAGAGAGGGAAGAGAGAAGGAGAAAGACAGAGAGACAGAAAAATCCATATTATATTAACAATATATGTTCATTTTGCTACCTGAGGGAGCCTCACTCTTCTTAGGTGAAGTGTTTTTATAGCTTTAAGTATGCAGTTTCCTCTGTTGATGAAGGAAGAAACTAAAGCAACTTGAATCACTTTATTAGAGGTATGAGACAGCGAAAAAACACACAAAAAGTTTCTCTAGTTTATTAATATATAACTTTAAAAGCTTATCTGATTCTAAATGTAGATTTTATTGTTTTTATTTTACTCTTTTTTTCAGAACTTTAATTAGAACTGACTTCATACCCAACCCATCTCTTTTGCACTCTGATAAAGTGATGGGCCAGGTTTAGCCACTCACTAAAAATCTCATTCAAGTTTAGCTCTGTCTTGGGTACACGTACAACTGGAACCATATTCCTTTAGCATCTGACAAATCCTAAGTAATAAAAAGTCTTAACCTATGACATACACCTTCAAGGACCAGGAAAAAAATAATATTAATCCAGTTTTTTTACACATTTATTCTGAACAAAGCATTGATGCCTAAAGAAACAAAAATGCATAGTGCATTGGCAAATTAAAATCAATTTAAGAAGAAAAGATATACTGTATTTATTTATTTATTTATTCATTTTTTTTCAAATAGCAGCACTGAATTGGATACTCTGAGGTACAACAACAACAAAAAATACATCAGACACTATATACCCAATAGAAATGCATTATATATGTGCACCTGAAGACTGACTCAGGAAAACAACAAAATTTGTAATATCCCACAACTGGAAACAAGCCATTCTATGGAAGAATGGATAAACAACATGGGATACATTCATGCAGTGAAACATGATACAATAATGAGACTCTATAAACTACAAGTACATGAAACAACATGCTCATAAATGTAAACTAGAATCAAAGAAGCCAGGTATAAAATAGTACATTCATTTGATCCCATTTATATGAAGTTTAAAATTAGACTATGTTGTTACAAATCAGGACTGTAGATTTCCATCGGGGCAAGGGTAGTGACTGAAAGGGAACACGAGGTGGCTTCTGGTGTTTTGCTAATTTATTTAGTTTTCAATCTGGATATTAGCTATATGGATGTGCTAGCTTTGTGAATATCTATTTATCCAGATGTACATTTGTGATTTATGTACTTTTCTGAATCTATAATATTGAGATATGTATTTCTCCATATATACAGATACAAATCAGATGTGTTTTTGCTTTGAGTTCAAATCTGCTAAGAGAGATGTGGTATCTAAACATATACCTTTAATTGCATGTTAAAAGTATCAAGAATCATACATATGATACAAGTCAAAGGTCCTAGAATTAAAGATGAATTAGAACTGCTCTTATACCTGGGTAGAATCTGAAATGCTTAATGGAATTAATTAATACACTTTGAGATTAGCCTGGAAGGATGAGTAGGGATTGCCATGTGGGTGGAGAGTGGAAGGGTCTAGGTGGAGGAACAGGAAGAAGCAATGTGCTGGCATGTTCTACAAACAGTTTTCCTGTGTGGTCTGGACCTTAGGAGCTATGGAAGACAAGCCAGATGAGAAGTTGGTGCCGGATGGTGGAAGGCTTGCAACAATAGACTGAAGAATTTTAGTACATTTTGTTGAGTGCCAATGTTTCTGAGCATAGTCGACATGATCAGAACCATACCTAGAAAGAAAGTGAAATCACTAAGAAATAGGAAAGGTTGGTGTGAGGCAATTCTAGATGAGGAAAGCCAGAAAGGACATATGGAAACGATAGAACTCACTAGACTTAACATCTGGTTGAGCTGACAACAAGAACCCAAAATTGAACCTATATTTTTATGGTTGATTAACTAGGTTTGGAGAGAAGGAGATTATGAGACTCCATTTGGGGCAGATTGAGTTTGAGTGGCTAGCAGGTTATTTAGAGGTTGGGCAAGTACTTTGTAAACACGAGACTGGAGCTCACCGAGAAAGGCTGAGATTTGAATTTGGGAGTCATCTGCATAAGTGTGATTGACGTGACCAAGGACCAAAGTGAAGAAAAAACCCCAAAACGCTGTGCTGCATCTTTGTAACTTCACATCCAATGCTGTAGAGCATTAAAGTCAAATGAGTGGAAATGTAGCTAATAGTATACAACAATAGCAACAACAATGACACTGTATATGTTTCTTGCGTGTGAGACATGTCTTGTTAACCGTTGTTATCTTCAGTCCTTTCAGAGCCCCCTGGCACATAGTAGGCATTTGATAAATGTGTTTTTTAAGTTGATAAGTTAATTTTATTTGCATAGTGCTTTACGACTTTTAAATTCCATCATCAGTATCCTTAACACCTCAACAACTTTATCATTTATACCACAAAAGTGCTATGCAACAATTAAAATTTTATACTTACAAAGAATATATTTTTCAGACATATTAAAAGGGAATCATATTTTCATCACACACTGTAGTTAATGAGCAACCTCCTCCCATTTAGCCTGGCTCCTAGTGTAAGTCAGAGACAATTCACAGTGGCCATCACAAAGGAAACTGTGAAAGGAGGAGAAGGAGAAAGGTAGCTGGCCTCACTTCAGAGAGAGTATGTTTTGTCACACTGCAGACCAACATCTGTTAAAAATTAGTGCAGTTTTGCTAGAGAGTTTCCAGCATGATGTTACAGTGCAGTTTCTCCAGAAAAATAGCTGTAATTATATGAACTTTACAGGGATAGTCTAAGAGATTAATGGGGTAAAGCTTGTAAACACAAAGAGGAAATTCTTGAGCACTTAGGAGAGGTAATGCAAATGTTAGTTTCCTTATTACCATCAGCAAGTTCACCAGTTACCTGGGTAACAGCAATAAAACTCTTCCAAGAATATCCAAGATAAATCTCCTAATGGAGGAACATAAAGTTACCTGCAGCCCAAGGACACAGTCCTAATCGAACCATAACTCTAGTGGTAAAAGTTCTTGACCCTCCTTGCATTTGGAATGCACAAGGTGTCCATCGTTACACCTGCTGCTTGTTATCACCTAATGATAGATATGAATTCTGAGCAGAAGTTTGTTCTTCTCTTAAATGCCAGACCTACAAAATGATTGTTAATAGTAATCATCTGATGATCGGATGACAAAAATATGCACGGAAAACCCTGGTCATATTCTACTCCCTTTAGTAGAAACAGAATAGCAATCTTGTTCTACTCAAATTTTTAAGCCATTAAATGAGTTTTAAGTACTTAGTCTTACAATCTCTTTGCATTACAACATGCCAACGAGAGTAAATATGGAACCCTATTCTAATTTCCATATTCATCCAGACAAACTAGAATGATAGCAATGAAGACATCACTTTGGTGTTATGAATTATTCTCATATCTCCTGTTCATCCCTTTTATACATTCTTTTAACAATCAATGGAGGTCTCTTTGCTCTGCTTCTGGCCTTCCATTTATTCTGCCCTTTATCCTAACCAATAAAGATAGATGGATAGATGATTAGGTAGATGGGTAGATAGATAGGTAGACAGACAGACAGATGTAGATATATGCATAGATATACAGATATATATGTGATATGTAATATAGTTTATAAATAAATATTGTCATAATTTTTAATTTGCAAAACAAGAACATATAGAACATATTATTCTTAGGTCTATTAATTTTATGTTGCATGTCATTTGCAAAATGAGGACAATTTATAATCTCTTATTGTCCTGAAGATTATGCGAGATTTATAGGACACATATATTATTCACATTTGACAAAAGTTGAGCTTATAGATTCTAAGTGACTTGCTGAAGGTCACACAATCAGTAATGAACAGCTAGATCTTGTATCAATTAGGGTAGTTTTGCGGAGAGCAAAATAAACCTATCTAAAGGGAAAAATGAATTTGTTAGGCTTGGAGGTGCTCACCGAACTCAGAAAAGCTGAAGAATCAAGCCCATAAATCAACTTACAAAGTCTCTGTGTCATCTCAAGAGCATTGCTGGAGCAAATTATTTCTATTGTCTGCTTTGTTTGTCTCTCAAGATTCAAATTCTATGGAGGGGAGAGTTTGGTTGGTCTTGTTTGTGTTTGCTTTTTCTCCAGACACCTTGATGAAGTCCTACCAGCTTGTGTCAAATGGGAGGAGAGTCCCCCCCAAAGAGGTAGAGTAAATGCTGGTGAGATGCGGTGCCACAAATGTCCCCACAGCCTGTATCCTAGGCTTTCTGTTCCCAATTCTAATACCATTTCCGTGATTGGAGTAGGTTTTTGCTCCTTGGAGTCAGAAGCTTCTACAGCCTTAGACATACTGGCAGTCAGCTTAAACAATTTGAGAAATGAGCTAGAGGGTTAGACCTCTTTCAGAATTATGTTAAGATGCATGTACCCTGCTTTCATCAGTAACCTCACCACCAGTTCCTGACTACTGTTTCACGTTTGTGAGGACCAATGAGGTTGCTGCAGGTGGTCCCATTCTAGATAGAATGAAATACAAAATAATTGGTAAAAGTAATAATACCACTGTCACTATATAAATGATAGGTTGTATTGTAACAAGGTAATACATTCTCCAGATTTAATTAGCTTGGAATGTGAGTTATAAGTTCTTTGTGAAGAAGGGGATTAATTAAATTCTTTGCAAGAGGGGAAACAGCAGTCTGAAAATTTTCAAGACAAATAGGTAACATTTTTTCAGGTTAATTAAAGCCAGTGCTCATTATTTCAACCTTAGGGCCCTGGTTGCTACTCTTCATTTTTGCAAGTAGAGGGCTAGGCAAATGGAAAGAGGAAAGAAGTTAGAAGAAGAAACAAAAAGATAAGGAAAGCAGAAGATTCAATAAACTCTAACTTTCTGGCAGCAATGTTTATAGCCCACCATTTATTCCATCATAAGTGCCAGTGTGGGGAAGGAATAATAATTTTCTATCTAACCTTTTAGGTTCTAGGCTGAGACATCTCCTGTAATAAAAGACAGATTAACAGGAGAAAAACAAACAGAAATTTAAGGACACGTACACCCCCTGTATACATGGATGAGACACAGAAAAACTGAGTAACTCTCCAAAATGGCCCAAGCCACTACCTTGAATAACATATTTAGCTAAAGACTAAAGTAGATGCTGTGGGTGGTGGAACCAGTTACTATGGGGGAGGCTGTCAGGAAAAGCATAGTAAACAAGGGTAGGGTTTTCATGCAGATTTAAGTCCCCGCTTCTCTGCTGATAAGAGGTTCCACAGGTTTGGTCATCCTCTTCTGGTCCAGAGAGGTAGATACTCTTACAAATGGAGATTTCCCTTATAAATGTAAATATGTCTTACAAAAGGGTAACTTCTACTTGTTTTCAGAACTTCTTATGTGTGTGCAATTTCTTAAAAATAAGCAGCTCAGATAATCAATATGCTGAAGAAGCACATTTGGGGTGGCAACTTGTGTTCCCTTCACCAATCAACAAGTTTTCTAAGGGAACCCAGACAGAGGAATGGTAAATAACATAACGCTGAAGATACCTGAACCATTTTACCAATTGCATTTATTAAATAACAGGTTTATTTGTTCCCAGGATTGGTGGTCAGAACAAATACACTAAATTTATTTATTGAGGACTACCCATTTGCCCAGACCCATAGAAGTTATCATGGAATGGTAAAATAGCATGGCTTTGAGGTAACATGTGTCGACTTTTAAAAAAATGCACAACGTGAGAGTTGCGAGTTAAGTTTCATTTGGGGGCAGAATGAGGGCTGCAACCCGGGAGACAGCATCCCCGATAGCTCTGAGAAGCTGCTCCAAAGAGGCAGGGGGGGAAGGTCAGTATATATGTGATTTTGATGAAGGGGGAGTACATGCAATCAAGCACATATTTTTTACAGAAGGTTTCTGCTAGTCTTGTGCAGGTTACTGCTCGTCACGAGAAGCAGACGTCACCATGAAGGATTATAGTGATTTTCTAGATATGAGGAGATACAAGAACTGGGCTCATAAAATTATCTCCTGAAAATATCTATAACTATCTGAAGAGCTGTTCTGCCAGTTTTCTTCCAGAGCCTGGAATGCCTCATTTCTGCTCTCTACCTGAACTCCTTTCAAGGGCTGTTGAAAGTCAGCAGCTGCTGCAGCACATGATCTAATCCTCGTACGGGTAGATGGCAAGTGCCAGTGGAACGTGCCAGTTTGTAGTTGACACATGTCTGGGTGATTTGGCCCCTGATATTTACATAAGCTTGGGAAACTTTGTTAACCTCTGAGCCTTAATGAAATCATCAGTAAAATAGTGACAGTAATTCCTGTAGATTTATTGAAAAATGAATCTGTGAACATTTTCATACATATTGGGTAACTGCAAACATTTGTTCAAATTTGCTCATGGTGCCGTAGGGGATACAAATATATTTAAGGCCTCATCAGTAATTTAAGTTCTTCTGTTAGAATATCTAAAAGCCAAAACATTGAAGCACCAAATGCTGATGAGGATGTGAGCAACAGAAACTCTCAATTATTGCTGGTGGGAATGCAAAATGGTACAGCCATGATGAAAAACATTTTAAGACTTTCTTATAAACCTAAGTACACTCTTATAATACGGGATAGCAATTGTGCTCCTAGCTATTCACCCACTTGAGTTGAAAACGTATTTTAAAAATACAAAACTGCATGTGAATATTTATAGCAGCAGTTTATACAATTGCTAAAACTGGACATAACCAAGATGCTATTCAATAGTTGAATGAATTAACCAACTTTGGTATAACCATTCAATGGAATATTATTCTACAATAAAAAGAAACGAGCGATCAAGCCTAAAAGACATGTAGGAAGATTAAATACACATTTCTACAAGAAAGAAGCCAATCTGAAAAGGATGCATATTGTATGATTCCAATTATATGACGTTCTGGAAAAGACAAAACTATGGAGAAAGTAAAATGATCAATGGTTTCAACGTTTAGGGTAAGAATGAATAGGCAAAGCACTGGGGATTTTTATGATGGTGAAACTATTCTTTATCATACACGTAATGTATTATACGTCACAGGATTTATATTTTGAAAATGCATAGAATCTCACAGCACAAATAATGTATCATAATGTTTGCAAATTTAAAATACCGTGTAGGAGCTCAAGGTGTCACGAGCAGGAATGTAGGCTCTGTCAAGAATATCCATCTGTATTGCAAATGTATGAAACAACCTCACTGAGGAGGGTAAAGGGGTGAAAATGCTGACCTAAGTAACTTTGGAAATGAGTGGAGTATGTAATACTAAAGACTAAAAAAAAGAAAAACCAAACCCAAAACAAACAAACAAGTAAAAAAATACTGCACAGGCTCACTGTGCTGTGATTGATAAATTGTTTCCTCTGGGGGTAGGGGTTAATGCTTCCGATACTTCTATATATGTATACTGGAATTGAACAATTAAGCGAAAGGATGGTGGATAGTGGGAGCCAGGTTTCACACTGTTGGGGTGGGAATTTGTAGATAAGCAGGAGAAGGAGGCTAGAATAAAACATGCGGTAAGGGCTTAGAGCTGCAGACATCGGTAAGAACTCATGTTTAACTTAATATAAATAGATATGGTTCCATATAGAAATATTTAAAATGAATATGTGTATATACATGAGTTAGTTACATATGTGTTTCTTTTCTCTGACTGCTGAGAAGGCCTGAAAGAAATGGCACTGCAGTAGCAGTGAGCGTAGCTACCACCCAGATCTTTGTTTCTGATACCCTTTACTAGAAAAAAGAACCAGAGGTCCCTAGAGAAATGACTGATGCTAGGCAACATATGAGATGACTCTAGAGCATCTTATAGTGTCATAAAATATGCAAGTGCTCAAACAAATAAGGGAGGAAACTATACAGATATGAGTGTGTCTTAAGAGGCACAGGAGCCAAGTGAAAGAACTCCTAATGGCCAAAACTGGAAAAATGTGTGAAGTAATATTGGATTATAACCCAAAATATAAAATAAATGCCCATGAATCCATATAGATGTAAACAAATATTTGACTAAATTAATAAATGGGGGGGGGAAGAGACAAGTCTTCCGTGCAGAAGAATTCTAAGTAAATTTTGTAGATTGTCCTCAAAGAGAGGGAGCATAAATCTACAGTCTTTATATGGCCTTTATATGGGCTTTATGTGGACTGTGAACAGTGACTTCCTTCCAAAGAGTACAGTATGGAAAAGGGGGAAACTAGAGTGATTTTATAGTGCAGAAACCTGACAAATGCTACTTCAGCAAGGTGATCAAGGTCAACATCAAGTCATAAAATATGTTGATAGTATGTACCTTTGATATGATAGGAATTGATGAATGGAAATGGATACAGTTTTAGAGTCTTTTATATTCAATAGCACTGGAGACCCAGCAAATTTGCCTTCACCTGTGTACCATAGAATTTTTTTAACATGAGAAAAAACTTCATCACTTTGCATTAAGTGACTTTTCATTGTTTCCTTTTAGTTGCATCTTAGCATCATACTAAATAAGTTCACTTTTTTGTTCTTTTATAAGGATGCCTGTGAAAAGTATAAATTGCAAATGGTCATTTTTGAAGAGTCTTCAGAAACACAATTCTAATAACTGTCTTTATCTGCCATAAATAAAATTCTCCTTACCCTCCTTTTTTTGTTTGTTTTGCTTTTTATTAGAAAAATCATCTTTTCAGATTAAGAGGAGTATTTCCTTCTCATTACTAGGAATAAGATTCTATGAAGGAATGAATTTCTGTTCTTTTTGTTGCTGCAGTTTTCCCATCATTTAAAGAAGTATCTATCAAAGAGGACACTCAATAAATATTTAATAAATCAGTGCATCATTGCATTGTCTGCATTTGCCTTTTAAATACTTCCCTCTACCTGGGGAGATGCTAATTGAAGCTATGGAAGTGGCTGGGATTGTTCTGTTAAAACAGATTCTTCCCATATCTCTACACTTTGGGTTAAATGAGAAGGAAATAGCGACAAAATAGGTGGAGATAGTATCAAAGAGGTGGGAGAGAACTCAGATGATGTAGTGTCATGGCATCCAAGGGAGGCCAACTTTTAAAAAATGAGGTCCTCCACAATGAATATTTCAGAAAATAATGAAGAGCAAGCTGCTAGATTTGTTAGTATGGAAGACAAAGATGAATTTTGAGAGAGCAGTTAAATGACAGGAATAAACCACACAGATCCGAAGATGTTAGTAAGTAAATTAGTAATCGGAAATTGATGTAGTGAGTAAAGAATTTTCTTATTACTTCATGGTTGTGCATATATATGTGTGAGGTCATAGATGCCAGGCTTCTAATATTTCTTGGCACACAATAAATGTTGTTGCTGTTCTTTATATAATAATTACTATTCCAAAATGTCTTGGATAGTTTAAGCTTAAAAGTGAGAACATGTACATTATATATTGTTCAAGGAGTCTTTGTGATCCTTCACAGCCTTAACCATAATGCTGAATGCACAGCACACTTTTATAAATACCATTAGTTTTATTTGTATATTAATTATTGTAGATTCTGATTACCCTTTTCTCGACATCCACAGTAGTCTTACTTCTGTTGCAAAATAATGGATAAAATTTATAGAAATAACAAGTTAATACCTCAATTTAGTAAACAGAAAAAAATGTCACAAATAGTTTGGGAATAACATGTAGTAATCAAAAATTCATTTGTGAATCCTGGTACAATTTGTAGAGCGCCTTAATTTTCATTGTTTTAATGAATTTTACAGCCACCCAATAAGGAAGCAAGGCATAATATTATCAATTTCCAGAGAAGGTAGTAAAGTTTATAATTGGGCTTGGATTTAGAAAACTTCCAGTGTTTTTCTCTGTTTGTATGACCTTAGTCATTTCACTTAACCATTTCTAGTTTTAGTTTCTTCACCTGTAAAATAGTTATGTCTACCTTATAGACATATTGAGAATATGTCCATCTTTTTTTCCATTGCCATGCCATGCACAAGCAGATATAGCCATAAACCAATTCTGAATATGGAAACAAATAGAATATGTAGTTGACAAATATACTAGCTGAGATTAAACTTAGTCCTTTGGATGCTCAAAAGTTTTTCTTGTACCTTCAGTCACACTGATATTTGGAAGTGCTAACATTTGGCATATCCTATATTTATTACATATGGCACTTGAGTATTAGGTTCCTGAGTTTATTCAAGAACATTTTAATAATCATTCATTCTGCTGAAAATCTAATGCAAAGTTTAAGTCTCTCTAAAGGTAGATAATAGCTTAGAGAAATTACTCAGAAGTTCCTTTTATTCCACAATATCTCAGAAATAGAGAGCAGATAATGAGAGTATATTCTCAGTCTTAATGTAATAATCCCCAGTGGAGATCTTCACATTTTTAATTATTTAACGATGTCATTTCAATATTATCTGTCTGCTATGCATATTTCATGTTCATCAAAAATTCCCTGAAAAAGTAAAAATAACCTGTACATTAGTTAAAGAAGACAGTATCAATAATAGCATCCAAATGGTATTTCACTGCCTTTGGCATGAGGAATAGATTTTAATCCAATGGTTCAAATCAATCATCTAAAGTTTTTGTAAGAGTACACAGACTGGGGGCATGTTAACAAAAGGAATCTTGGAAGTAGGGCTTGAATAATGAAGCAGTATTGGAAATAAGTTCTAGTTTTTGTAAGAGTACACAGACTGGGGGCATGTTAACAAAAGGAATCTTGGAAGTAGGGCTTGAATAATGAAGCAGTATTGGAAATAAGTTCTGTCTCCAAACTGGATATTCTTTAGGAACACGTAGAAGAATCTCTAAAAGTCAAAGCTGAAGCATCTCCATTGCTATGACCAGTGTGAACAACATATATTACGGACTGAATTATATTCACCCCAAATTCATATGTTGAAGCCCTAATCTCCAATGTGACTGTATTTGAAGATACAGACTTTAAAGAGGTAATTAAGGTTAAAGTAGAGTGAGGTACTAATTCCGTATGACTTGTATCCTTTAAGAAAAGGAAGAGACACCAGGGTTGTGCACACACAGAGAAAGGGCCATGTGAAGACACAGCAAAAAGGTGGCCATCTGCAAGCCAAGGAGAGAAGCCTCGGAAGAAACCAACCCTGTTGGCACCTTGATCCTGGACTTTCAGCCTCCAAAATTATGAGAAAATAAATTTCTGTTGTTTAAGCCACCCAGTCTGTGGTGTTTTGTTATGGCAGCCCTAGGAAACTAATACAACATGTTTCCATGAGGAGGCATCATGATCTTTGGAATATCAAGAGCAGAAGTGTAAAATTAGACAATTATGGGAAATATAGTTAAATAGTATGAGTTAACGTATATAGAACATCTAGTATGTGTTGCGAGGTTGAGACAGATACCTTTTAGCTCCAAATCAAACCTTTAATGTTGACATTATTAGCCTCAGGATGCAGATGTGAAAAATAAGTGTTAGAGGAATTAAATAACTTCCTCAAATCAAAGAGATGAAAAGTAATTGATAGATTATAACCTAGTATTTTTCAACTTAAAGTGATGACCTTGTTATTATGTCATAATTTCAGTCTCTGAATTTTTCTGTAACTAAGGCTTTGGCTCTATGTTCTTACACTTTTCTCAGTCTCTCTCTCTCTCTTTCTCTCTCTCTCTCTCTCTCTCTCTCTTTCTCACCATCCCTCCCTCCCTCCACCTTTCTCTCTCATTGTCTTTCTTATCTCTCCTACCTTTGCTCATACATTGCCTATGTTTAGGAAAGATAGTGTCCTACACTATCTCCTTCCAGTTTACATAGAGACCAAGCTGTAGAGAATAGAGTTAGAAGGACTTTGCTGATTTACTGAGGACAACTTGGCATCAGCTCAACCTAGAACCTATTTTGCCTGCCTCTAACCATTTTGTTTTCAATTACTATTTACCTTGGCAACAAAGTCAGAAACTTTAAATGCATTAGTCTCATTGTTAACTTAATTAAAATACAGCTTCCCATTTCATTAGAAAGCAATCAACTGCCTCTCCTCTCTCTGAGAGACTAAGAAACAAGATGGAAACCATTGAAAAGGGAACTGTTGGGAGAGTTTTTGAAGGTTATCAGGAAAGGTAAGGTGTTGGGAAGCTCTGCTTATGGAACAAAACAATTAATAGTGGGCACATTAGTCTTCTCTTTTTATTGTGTTCTCTCCCTCAATTTTTACCCCCTTTCCTCTGGCTTCCTCCCCATCTCCTTCCCCTTATGGGCATCTCCCATAAGGGTACCCTTTCTCTGGAAAACTGTTTGGTTTGTTTCTAAAGAGGCTATCATGAATGCATGAAATTGAGTAATTACAGATGTGCCATCTTGGTAATTTTTCCAACATTTTACATTGTTTCGAACTAGAGAAATTTTGATGCAAATGGTTCAAGATGCTTCCACTCATTGACACAGTGTTTAATGTTTTATCTCTTTTACTATTTGTAACAACCCCAAAGAATTGTAGCATGGATTATTCCCATTTGTTAGATGTAGAAATTGTGTCATGAAGAAGTTACTTTACATATCAGAGACCACAAAGCCTTAAAGGTAAACTTTAGTAGCCTAAACCTATAGATTGTACTTGTCATCGCTTCTTTAGAGTACATATTGAGTGTCTGTATATTATGCAATTTGTAATATCATTTCAGAAAGTGAGAAAGTAACAACATCCTTCTTAAATACACAATAAGCAATATATTTTTATATGTTAAGCTATTCAAAATGGAATTTATATGTTTGCTTCCTAAATTTGGTATTCCTAAGTTCTTAGATATAGGTGAAAGACTTCCTTGCTACATCTGGATATGTAAGAAAAAATATGAATATTAGACTATCAGATCTAAAAAAGAGAATATGATAAATTTACTCCTCTCATTTGTGCTTGACCCATATTTTATTGTCAGGTATGTATGTGCATATGTGTGTCTTCTTTTGAGGGTTGGGAGAGGGAGAGATTATAGCTAATGTTTAAGAGCATAGGCTTTGGGGTAAAAGTCTCTGAGTTAAGCCAGTAGTAAATATTTTTTCTTGGGCAGGCCACTTATCCATTTATGTCTCAAGTTCTTAATTTGAAAATAGGGAGAATAATAGCACTTGCAATATTGAGTTCTTGTGAAATGAAATGATAAGCTACATGTAAAAATATTTAATACTTGTCACGTCTTAATTACTCATTAATAGCTGGCTATAGCACTTTACTGCTAGATGATCTATTCTGTGCAATGGGTGGATAACAGGACAAGTTCTCATGGCAATAAAAGATTGTCACACTAAGGTATAGGTATCATTTGGATGCACTAAAAGTAATGTTAGTAATGTCTTCTGATTGTCAGCAATTGGTTGTCCAAAATTAGCAGTTCTTTGCAAAAGGCATTTCAAACCTGGGATGTCAAGAGTTGGAAGATAATCAGAGTTTCGGTTGTTTGTTCTTGAGTTAGAAAGAAAACTACAAAGTGTTACGTGCAGCATTTCAAAGTGGCTTCCACTAAGGAGGGTAATATTCCAAGTGAGGATCCATAATACGTAGTCTATCCAAGCCTTTCTTCTAGATGTCTCCTGAGCTGTCACCTCTGTCTAACTACACACATACATCCAGAATATATGGAGATGTCAATATAAAGGGTATATTTTCTCTATCTGACTAACTAACATTTACATTTTCTTATTATGGAAGTTTATTAACACCCCAGAATGTATGTAATACACAGAAAACACATAAAGAAAAAAATCATCCATTAACCTACCATCCAAAATTTTCTGTTGTGGGAAAAAAGACCACCCAAATGAGGAAAACAAAGGCTTATTTATTCAGAGCTTACTATAGCAAGGGAAATAGCCACTATCACTTGTGTTTAGTAGAGACTCAAAGGCAGGCAGAGGAGTGGGAAGGCTTCATAGTTAAAAATGGGGAAGGCTTCAGGAATGCCTTGAAGGGAGGCTTTTGGCATGAGGAAACTGTCATGGGCTAACTAGAAGTAGGGCGTATTATGGGATCGGTTAGAGGTATTGGTTGGTCCTAAGTTCGAAGTGAGAGCAAAAATTAGGGAAACTATCAGTTATTAGTCACAGCCAATTGTTTTAGACGATTAAGAATGTTACAGGGGTTATTGTTTGGCTTCCTGGTTTTCTTTTTTGCTAGAGATGATGGTCTGACCTTGCAAGTCTGACTTGCAGATAAGTAGTCTGGTTTCCTGGCGTGGTTGCTACTGATTGTGGGCCAGCGTTCTAGTTTTATATATGGTCTGGCCGTTGTCCATTTTATATTCAGGCTGTCACCATATTTAATATAGTGTGTTTTATTCCAGGTCTCCTTATCCCACTACCAAGACATATGTTTTATTGTAGAGCAACTAACAATTTTTACAGGTAGAAAAAATGTGTATTAATTAATCATATCCAATTCCCCAAAGAATTATGTCTGGGGTTTCATTTATTGTATATGCAGAGCACCTATTTTGTGGCAGGTTCTGATGGGTCCAATAAGTTAATGATGGCATAGTTTCTTACTTCAGAGAACCTAGAATTTTGCAGGAGTAGACATGAAATGGGTCTAGATAGCCTGTTTTCTTAACCATTTTCAATTGAGTGACGTCAAGCACTTACGCTTGAAGTAATCATATATTAATTCATGGTCTTTGACCTGAAAAATTATAGAGGGTCACTATACAAATGGAGAAATATACAAGTTTAAAGTGTGTAATTCTCAAAGTTAAATAAGTGTTTAAAAAAATGAAAGTAATTCTGTATTTTAAACTGAAATAATTAGCTCTCTGAAAAGTCTGTAATTAGTATATCATTTGAATTTTGAATTAATATTGCAGATAGAAAATTACTACTTATTTCAGATGAATTTCAGTTGCTAAATCAAATGCAATTGAATTCAGTTGGATGTTCTCAATGTACTGTACTGTTTTTATTAATGAAAATTAATTTAAACTTAGATTGCATAATTTGCCTGTGTATACAAGCTAAATTTATAATTGCTATTAAATACCAACTCAAGAGATATAATGAATGCAAAATTTTAAATGAATTTCATTTATACAGCCCCCAAGTAAAATTCTCTCATGTTAAATATGTACAAATATTTTTAGCATTTATGATCTTTATGTGGAGATCATTCACTTTTATTTTGAATGATTGATGACATTAGTTCCCTGAGAATTGATTATTTTGGCATAAAAATGTTTAGATTAAAAAATCAGTGAATCCGGAATTAACTTTTTTGTTTTGTGAATTATCTAATGTTAAAGTGAGTATTTATCCCATAAGATACTCCATTCAAAACTAAAACATGAGTGTGTATATGTGTGTGCACACTCACACAAATGATTATATATATTTAGTTTATATTTTGTGCTGGCATAATCCTTTATCACTGGGAAGATAAAGTTTAGGGATGTATATTAACAAAGGTTATTTCTTAACTTTGGAAGCCATTCTGGAAACCAAGACTTTGACTATAAATTTTGTTGGGTTTTCTATCCTTGACAAATTAAAGGGATTTTTTCTATATTGACTCTCTTGAAAGTATATATATATATATACATATATATATACACATATATGTATACATACATATATATAATTTGTTGAGAAGAATCTAAATCTGTAAAATGAAAACTCAAGTCATTAAATACTTCAATTAAAAACACACTTTTACTTCCTTCAACAAGCTAATTCAGATAGAACCACCATGTCTTTTTCCAGAACCTTTTTATTAGGGTAAAGTAATGAACCTCTTAGTACTGATTTCTCAGTGTTTTCTGAACTCTGTTCTCATTCTTAATCATCCTTTAATACCTTTTTGGCACTCCTTTCCAGTCCCAAATGGAATAGCCACTTACTTTGATCAACGTCAGTATGTTGATTTGATGTGGTCCTTTGTCTTCCCCTATAATCTTTCAAAGTTGAGACATTCTGGTACAGAACTCATTAACTACATTGTTATCAGTTAGTTTACTGTTTCCATCCTTATTTGCTATTGCACAGATTCATATAACTGTTAACATTTCCTCCAGTTGTCAACATTTTCTTTGTATAGCTCCTGGGGCTGCTTACAGATTCTTTTATTTAGTTATTTATTAATTTATTTATTTTTGGCTGCGTTGGGTCTTTGTTGCTGTGCGTGGGCTTTCTCTAGTTGCGGAGAGCTGGGGCTACTCTTCTTTGCGGTGCACGGGCTTCTCATTGCGGTGGCTTCTCTTGTTGCGGAGCGCGGGCTCTCGGCGCGCGGGCTTCAGTAGTTGTGGTGCACGGGCCCAGTTACTCCGTGGCATGGGGGATCCTCCCAGACCAGGGCTAGAACCTGTGTCCCCTGTATTGGCAGGTGGATTCTTTACCACTGCACCACCAGGGAAGTCCCTGCTTGCAGATTCTTTGTGTCTCTGAGCTGCAGCAATAAATCGTCATCACATTACAGCCACTCACTTTCTACAAACAGGCAATTTCTGATCTGAATGCTGGTAAATTTTTTCGTTACTTAGTAGTCTTATAAGGTATGGGTTATTTTGTGTGTTATCAGATTGTTGACAACCCTAAGGTTGACAGCTGGAGTTCACCTGTCTTCCAGTTACCTTACTGAGCTTTGTGGTATAACTATTTCATCTATATTTATGCATATTCACAAATTCATGCATGTTAAATGGCCATTTTATACTGAAATAGAGCAACTTGTGGAATGATCTGATTTTTTAAGAGTTAAGTTAGGTAAAAGGAAAGAAGAGGACTAATATTTATTGAGTGATCATGACTCTTCAGATGCTACACTAATGTACACATTTCTACATTTTCTTAGAATAAACCTATAGGGTTATTTGCAGTTGAAGAAACTGAGGCTCAGAGAGGTAAAAATCCATCAAGATTTCCCTGTTATTACAGTATAGAGCTTAAATTAATTTCCCAAATTGACTTCCCCCAAAGCTTATGATCTTTCCACAGTATTACATTAGGCTTAAAGGCAAGATTGTCCAGTCTTCTTATGCCACAACTACCTTGAAAAGAAGGTTTGTGGAGATTTAGGAAGACAGATACCAGAAGTATCGAGTAATAGACTTAGAAGAGATTCTTGGAGATTATTCCTTTCACTTCAAGTAGGACCACATTAAATCACCTAAAATGGCTGAGATTGAATCCTATTTATAAATATCTCTTTCAAAGGGGATTTGATGGCATCCTCCTGACAATATATTCCATTGTTGGCAAATCCCCTTTTTATCCATCTGCAATTAATCTGTCAACAAGATTCTATTACATGCTTCCTGTTTGCCAAGCTCCGTAATATGCAATACCTGTACGATGCAATGTCTTCCTTCAGAGATAATTTAGTGTAGTTGGGGTAAGAAGGCAGGTACATGAAATGAGAACTGGTGATTCAGTATAAATGATGAGTCTCAAATAAGCAATAAAGGATTTCAGAGGATGAAAAGGTGGAATAGATGGGTCCCAGAGGATTTTGGAAATAATAGTTTAAAATAGAATTTGAAAAAGAGAGATGAATCCCTTTCTTCAAATTCAAAGGTAATTCCTTTGGATATAAGACACAGTCAGCCACAGCATGACCTTAGTTGTCCGTATAGCAAACATTGCCTACCAGAAAGTATTTTCCTAGAGTGTGGACTCTGGTACCTTGCTTGGGTTCGACTCCTGGCTCCACCATTGGAGATGTGGGCGAATTATACATTTCAGTTTTATCATCTGTAAACTGGGAATTTTATAATATCTTTCTCATATGGCTATTGCAAAGATTGTGAGTTATTACATTCATATGATATACAATAGTACTAGGCACATGGTAAGCATTTCAATAATTGCTGCTGCTGGCAATCAGAATGAAGAAGAAGAAAAAGGAGGAGAAGGAGGAGAAAGAAAGAGAAGAAAGGGGAGGAGGAGAAGAAAAAGAAGAAAAAGGACAAAGAGGAGGAGAAGAGGAGGGGAAGGTGAGAGAAGGAGAAAATGATGATGATCCTGGCACCCATTAAAACAGTGCACAGCTGTGCATTCCCACCCCCTCCTCATGAACCGTAGGATCTATGAATACTTTAAAACTCTTCCTCGAATACCTCTTGCCTGGAGGAAAGCAGAGAGAAGTTCACTATACCAGCCCCCAACCCCTTACACAGTGAGAGCATTGTACTGCAGTCTTTTTACTCACTTAATTGTGTTGTACAATTAGTCACTATCCGTAAGTCTCTGGCTGCCTTATTGCTCTTCAACCATCTGGAAGCTAGTTTTGAATCTGAATCCCTCAGCTGGTTCATGACAACTTCTTTTCCAGGGACTCAAATCTTGGTTAGAGTCACCCTCACAATAATCAGTATATTTTGAAAATTCTGATTCTTGTTAAATACCAAGAATTGCTGCTTAAAACCCCAGTGTGGCACCCTACAGAACATCCAGATTCCACTCAAACCAGACTCTTTTGAATAGTTTCCCAAATTGAATGTGGTTTTATACCATGTATGTCCTGCAGTTTGTAATATTTGACTTCAGTTTAATTGTATGCCTGCATCTGCTGGATGGGGCCAACCCCATGGTCACAGTTCATTTTTCTCTGCCCTTATTTAGTCCTTGAGCACAAGATCAGCATCATTAGCAAAGTGTCTGTCTTGTAATAGAATTGACACTTATCCCTTACCTTAATAAGATTCTCCTATATTGTAATATATATATATATTATAGATACATACATAATTTGCACTGTTATATATAATTTGCATATATATGTATAATTTGACACATCTGAATACTTGAGCTGTCATAAAGCTCGTGCCTAAGATGATGGCGAAAATTATAAAGTCACTCTTACTTGTCACATTTTCGGTGTGCCTGATCATCTTTCTCTCTGCCTTGTTTCAGTACCCTGGGAAAATTTGAATACAGTTAGGAAGATAAATAATAGCTTGGGGAGTTAAAACAGTGCCCTGCCTTACGACTGTCTGTTAGTAGGATGCTTACTTCTCCTCCTCAACAAAGCTGCTGATACCCTTTGCCTTGGGGTTAGTTCTCTAGAAGCAGATCCTGAGATAAGGATTTATGGACAGTTGATTGATTAAAGATGTGCACCCAGGAAAGCCTTTAAGATAGAGGGGGAAGCTGGACAGGAAGGAAGAGTATCTCAAATCCTGGCCTCAGATGAATCCTGAAGGACAGCTCTGGAATGTAAATCGCACTTAAGAATTTGTCCCAACTTCAAGAGAAGGAGCTGAGCTTTCATAGGCCTACACCCATTAGTCATTAGCTTAGGGTCAACTCAGGGGAGCATAACCTCCCATCCACTTTTGGCAAATGACCCCACTAGTGCAAAGGCAGACTCCTGTTGCAGAACATCACAGGGGATAGACCAGTAGATGCAAAGCGCACAGAGAAGCCAGGGAAGGTAAGTACATAGACAGTAAAAGGGAGCTGAGAGAATCTCTGTGAGCTTGTGTGTGTTTCTCTACTTCTGCACATAGAACCAGGGAGCAGGTCACAGTATCTGAGAAGGCACTAATGCAAGAGTAAATGAAAAGTTTAAAGACAGGAAGGATTCTGGACTCTGGGTTCTTTCATCACTAGGTGGCATTGCCATCTATTGGTTTAGCAGCATTGAGAAACATAATGTCAGGAAAGAAGTACATACTTTTGTCTCAGTAGTTGGTAAAAAGGTACTTTTGCTCAACAGTCTTCCTGCAAAAATAACTCTTAAATCAGTTCCAGATTATAATTCACCTGCCTTATGTAGTTTTCACAGGCCTCGTTCTTTGTAATAAATGAACAATTAAGGCCTGCTTGCCTGTGTGAACACGGACTGTTCTCAAGGAGAATTGGATAAAGAGAGGAAAATGGCTCTCTCTGCTCTACCCCTCTATGGTTCTCATTATCTGCTGTATATTAGGGCCAGCCAGTGCTTCAAGCAGGAAATGCTATGGCAAATAAGGGAGCTTATTGGAGGAAACAGACATTTCACCAAATAGTTACAGCGGGGTTGCCTCATCTGTAATGTGGGAATATTAGTTGTATTTTATTACTCTGTTATCTCTGCATAACATATTACATTAAAACTCTCAGTTTCCGTGGGTCAAAAATTAAGTCCGACCACAGCAGGGGTGCTTGTCTTTGCTCCATGGCTTCCAAGTAAGTCCTCAGATGGAAGACTCAAAGACTGAGAGGCTCATATCATCTCATAAAGGCCTGTTTGTATACATGCCTGGCAGTGGATGCTGGTTGCTTGCTGTGGGCTTAGCTGGGTTTGTTGGTCCCATTGCACGTGGCCTGGGCTTCCTCACAACATGGTGGCTGCGTTCCAAGAGCAAGCATCCCAAGTGAAAGAGAACCTGATATGCTACTGTGAGGATTAAATCAGTTACTTAATATAGAATGCTAAGATCATTATCTAGCACCTAGTGCTTAGTGAGAGTTAGCTATTATTAGTAATAATGGTATTATTAACAGTAACTATTCATGTAAATATACTAGTAATAATATTTCACATAGATCCCAGGTAATTTAATTCCGACGCATCTAGGGGTGGGGGGTGAATTTATCACCTTTTTCGTTACTATCTAAACAAATCAGTTGTTTGCTGGTAGGCTGCACCCCTTTTCTTTACTAGTAGTCCATGGGCTTCAGTAAGAGATTTTAGCCGATGTTCAAAGAGCTGGGCAGTGTAATCCGAGAGGATTGTGACAAGTTTTGAGTTCAAGTGAAAGCAAGCTGCCAGGAAGGATGATCAAGGATACTACCATAATCCGAGAAATAAGATAATGTGGGTGTTCTTGGAACTGTGTCTCCAAGTCTCAATGTGGTGATTGAATCATAGCCATACACTAATGCCTTCACTTGTTAGCAATTTCACTTTCATTTGTGACGATCCTTTCATTCAGCTTTGAAATAAAATTTGTTCCAGTATGTAAGGATATATAAACAATGATTTTCTTCAGTTGGAGGTTATATGTATAGTAGTAAAGAAGAGTATGGAGACAGGGAAGGAAAATTAGAAAGAACACTGACACATAACATAGGTTGCTTTCATCTAATAAACTCAAGTGCGTACTATGACTGACATTGAGTGACCGGTCCTTTCCCAGAAGACCCTTACAGAGACTGCCTATCCCTCCATCATCACTTGCTGAGGAAGACTATAGCCTGTAGTGATGCTAATGGGGTAAACACTCTTCTGATTCTTTGGCAAAAATCTGAAGCCATCAAGACTGTCATCTTGATCTTTGGTCGATGAGTTACGCTTTTATTCATCTCAGTGACTATCTTCTTTCTGCCTGAAGGTTAGTCCAAACTCCTTTTAAATTGTCATTCACCTCATCCTCTACTGTTTCTCATCACCCCGACTTGTCCCGTATCTGACTTTTTACAGCCCCTGAATAAGACACATAATTTAACACTTCTGTACTTTTATACATGCTGTTCCTTTTCATTGGCAAGTTTCATTTTTTATTTTCTACTTTTCAAAATGCATTCACCCTCGCATTTTGAAAATCTCTTCCTTTCCTTGTCTCCATCCAGAATTTATGTCTCCCTCCTTCTTGCTCCCACATTTTTTTTTTTTTTTTTTTTTATTGCTTGCTGTAGGTAATGTCTTTCCTCTTCCTTAGGTTGTGGCTGCCCCTGGAGCAGAAACTATTTTGTGCTCATGTTTCTCTCTTTAGTGTCTATGACCTGGCCTTGTGTATGTTAGATAAAATGCCTAGTGAATGAATTACTTGAATTTAGAAGCAGCTCTGCACTGCTCTGGCCTGGCATCTACTTTTCCCTCCATAATACAGTGTTCCTTGACTATGCTTATGGGTGTGTTTGTCTTTGCGTGTATTTTCATTTATCTTCTACCATGCAAAAGAGCACCCGAAACTCAGAGGCTTAAAGCAACAATGGTTATTTCGTCATTAATTTTTCATGATTCTGGGGACTGACTGAGCTCAGCCAGGTGGTTCTTAATCAGTTTTATGCAGTTCGTGACAGATGAGGGCTCAGACTGGAATCACCATGAAAATTTCTTCATTCATACACTTAACAATTGATGCTGGCTATCAGCTGAGACCTCAGTAAGGACTGTTGCTGGAACACCTGCATAGAATTGTTTCTATACATAATCTGGGGAATTAATAAAAACTAGATAGAAGTTACCGACTTGTTCTGAAATCATGTTTACATTTGCCTGTGTGTATTTGATCCTGTCACTCCTTTACATCTAATGTACACTCTGATTTTTCTTCTACCTTTCTACATGTAAACCCACCCAGCCTTTAACTTTAGCTTTCCTGGTCAACCCAGCCATCAGTTACTTTCACAGATACCTTCTTTACTACTCAAAATCTTATTTGTGAGAAAAAGCATTTGACAAAATCTACACACTTTCATGATAAAAACACTCAACAAACTGGGGAATTTTTTTAACCTCATAAAGGTCATTTATGAAAATGCCACAGCTACCATCACACTCAGCTGTGAAAGACTGAAAGCTTTTCTTCTAAAATCAGGAACAAGAAAAGAATATCCATTTTGCCACTTCTATTAAAACTCATTCCTGAAGTTTTCAGCAGAGCAATTAGGGAATGAATAAATACATAAGTAAATAGCACCCACATTGGAAAGTAAGAAGTACAGCTATGTCTATTCTCAGATGACAGGATCCCATATTCAGAAAGTCTACAATGAGATACCATTTCACATGCCTAGGATGGCTGTAATCAAAATTTGAAAATAACAAGTGTTAGCGAGAATAGGAAGAGATTGGAATTTTTATACATTTCTGCGGGGGATGTGAAATGGTGCATCCATTGTGGAACGTAGTTCGGCAGTGTCTCAAAAATTTAAACATAAAATTACCATATGATCCAGCAATTCCACTCCTACATATATACCACCTCAAACTGAAAGCACATATTCAAACAAATACTTGTACATGAACGTTCAGGGCAACATGATTCAAAATAGCAACAAGGTAGAAACAACTCAAATGTGCATCAGTGAATGAATGGACAAACAAAATGTGTTACATACATAAATGGAATATGATTCACCATGCACAGGGAAGGAGTACTATAAGGAAAAAGGAAGTCAGACATAAAACATCGCACAGTTTGTGTTTCAGGGTATATAAAATATGCTGGACATGTAAATCCATAGATACAGAAAACAAATTAGTGGCTGCCAGGGGGGCTGTGGGTAAAAAGTGACTGCTTGGGCTTCCCTGGTGGTGCAGTGGTTGAGAGTCCGCCTGCCGATGCAGGGGACACGGGTTCGTGCCCCGGTCTGGGAAGATCCCACATGCCCCGGAGCGGCTGGGCCTGTGAGCCATGGCTACTGAGCCTGCGCGTCCAGAGCCTGTGCTCTGCAACGGGAGAGGCCGCAACAGTGACAGGCCCGCGTACTGCAAAAAAAAAAAAAAAAAAAAAAAAAGTGACTGCTTATTGGGTACATGGTCTCCTTTAGGGGCGATAAAGATGTTTTGGAACTACATAGAAGGTGTGGTTGCACAAAATGCCACTGAATTGCACACTTTAAAGTGGTTAATGTTATGTTATTTGAATTTCACCTCAGTAGAAAAAAATATATATATCTATGATAGTTACATGACCCCAGGTAGTAATGCATTTGCTTTACTAACGTAAACCAGCTTGTTGGTTTCCTGAATGTGATAATATGGTGGAAAGAGTTGAAATCAAAGCTGATTTGAATCTTTCTGAGATCTGTTGGGGTCTCCTCACTGATGGTTGGGTGTAAGGGCTCTCGGCATCATGGTGTCTCTGAGATACACAATCTCAGAAGAATATCAGGTCTACCATCCTGGAGTCCTGTTTTCAGAGGACAGAAATTGTAGGCCTGTCTTCAAGCTACCTTTCCCTTTCAATTCATCATGTAGGCCATTTTGACTGGAAAATTTTCCAAAAATTAGAATATCCTATTTTTCCAGAGAAAACAGTTCTATTGAATGACTGACAAAATAGGTGATGGTTGTTTGGTCCTGGAGTTTTCCACTCCTGCTGTCCACTAATAATCCCATAAGCCTCACCAGCGGGAAGCTATTATCAGCTCTGTACTACCATGTAGACCTGCCATGCCTCACATTGTCTCTTCTGAAGAGCATGACCACGAGATGGTTTTGAGTGTGAAAGAGAACTTTATTATAAGTTACAATAAGGCAACACACATAAACTTAGACTGTTCTAGGCAAACTAGAATATGTGATCTCCTGGTTATGAGGATATGAACAAGTACAGTGTCAAGGATTCTGTTGGTCAGATTTTACAGAAGCCAGTAGTACTGAATTTGTGACTCCCACTTTGAGGCAGCATGGCCTAGATTTTGAATACTTGAATACTTGAATCCTAGGATTTGATGTGAAAGGCCTCTGATTCCTGCCGTATTGTTAGGAGTGCGTGCTGGTCTGTGGGTTTGCCATTATTCAAAATTGGGTGCCGTGTCCAGGTCAGTGGCAGGCAAGACTCAAGGGCCACTGGACTAGTATTACATGTTGAATACAGATGTCCCTTTTTCCAATTACACCCCATTTTGCCTTACTTTTAAGTCCAAAGCCACTGAAGCTGATTTTCCTAAGGTACACAGGCCTTTCATGCTGGGGATAAAAAGTGAAATATCAATATTTAGATAGTCAATGAAAATGCATGTATTGATTTTGGAAGAAGAGGCCATACATGGAGGCTTGGATTGTATTAAAAAAAAAGGGAGTATTCCTCAAAATGACATTCATGGTCTTACACAAATTAGCTCCCCTTCCCCTAGTCTCACTTCCTCATCTCTAAGAATTGAAAACCCTACCTGTCAGTCTTTGGGTGAGTAATGAGTATCAAAGGAGACTGTGAATGCAGGCAGGATGGTGTAGGGCTAATTGTTTTGCAGGCAGATCAGGCTGGGATCAAATGCTCCCTCTGCCTTTCATGTATTATTTTGTGCGTGTTACCCAACTAATATCAGGTTAAAGTCTTCTTTCTTTAAACAGCAAGGACTGCTCAAAAGGGTTGGATGAAAATTTCTTAACGCTCATATAGCACAATAAATATCTGAGAATAGATAGGAAAAAGGTTTGGGGGAAAAATTAAAGATCAGTAAAGGGTACGTGTCCTCTAGATATACTATCAAGCCTTTGTGCTGCTAATAGAGGGATAGACTGAGATCACTGGAACCTGACAGATAATTCAGATCACAGCTCTGTGTACATAAGAAGAGAGTATATATATATATATAATTAATAGTTGAATCAAATAAACAGGAAAGAATACAATATTTAATGATTGGTGATGACACAATTGGATAAAAATAAAACTCAACTTCTATCTTAATATGTACAAAATAAATTTCAAATGGAATAAAAATTTAAGAAAAAGGAAAAAAAAATCTTGTAAGAATATATAGTAGAATTTAACCAAGTTGGATACCCTGGAGCCATAAGATAAACACTAAAGATAAAAAAATAAGATTACCATCAGGCAAAATTATCATATATGAAGTCAGCAGACAAAGATTTGGAAAAAAAAATGTGTCCTTGATGATAAAAATGTGATATCTATTATATCCAAAAGCTCCTAAAGACAAAAAAAAGATAACCAAACAGAAAAATCTGCGAAATATATGAATAGGGAAATTCTAATGAAATCCTAATGACTTTTAAGCATATGGAAAGGTCTTAAAAATCATTGGTGTCTTGGTAAATGCTAAGTAATAATGATTTACCTCTTAAGATATAGCTGACTTCAGTAAAGAGCAATAATATATTTCTGGCATGATTGCAGGGAAAAGAGTAATACTGTACATTGCTAGTATAAGTTAGAATTGTTCTATCCTATTAGTAAAGCAAACTGGCAATATCTATTAAATTTTATACTGCATACAGGTATTGATCTAGTAATTCCAATTCTGGAAGTCTATCCCAAATAGATAAATCTACAGTATATAAAAACACACTTATGAGGATACTTATTACAGCGTTGTTTATAGTGGAAACAAAGCAGTAACAAAGTGAATGTCTACCAATAGATGAATAAAGGAATGAATTCACTCTGGAATATTATTTAGCCAGTAAAGTGAATGGATTTGAAATGTGCCTCTTGGATTTGGAGAAATTTCCATAAGATATCACTGAGTGAGACAAACAAAATAAAAGTAAACTGTATAAAATATGATTCTATTTGCATAAAAAGATGAAAAACTTTATGAGTATGTATATGTGTTTGAGTACTGTATTTTATTGAACCTAAAGTACCACTGATTGTAAAACACACCATCATTTCATATGATATAAAGAAAAAAGTGCTGAGATTAAACTCTGACAGAAGGCTTTTTTTTAAATCTCTCTTTGACAGAAGGCTTTTTTTTTTAATCACTTAGAAATTTAACTTTCATTTAAAGAGCTCTTTCAGATTTAACTACACATCAATGCTTGTCTTACATAACTTTTATTTGTACATAAAAAGGAGCATGTAAGCAACATAAATTGATTAAAGTTTTATTAAAACTTCACATCCACAGTAAAACTTTTCTGAGTCCCTTTCAAAATGAGGTCATAGATATTTTGGCTTCCACAGATGTCTTCCTCTGCAATCAAGATTATTAGCATTTTAAAAATGAGAATGCCAGCATTGACTACAAGCTTGTTTTTCTGGGACCCAGACTCTCATTCTTTAGATGTGTATGTGCCAGTAAAGACAGTAGCAACTATGCCACCCCTTGGGTGTTCTGCAGCAATGATCAGATGTACCTTAATTTCAGAGACATTAAAATGGGACAAAGATGCATCTTAGAATTGATGAGATATGTATATGCTCATGTAAGTAATTATATGATGATGGAGAAAGCTACGGTAGAAAACATGTTAAGCTGCTAACATAAGGTAGGTGTGGCTGAGCTGGGGCATGATGTGGACAGAAGATTAAGAATGAAAGTCCGTCAGAAAGGGGAAAAAATACGGCACTAAAAACACACAGTCACCTGACACAATATTGAAGGAGAAGAACAAAGGTAAGAGGACTGACACTACCCGAATTCAAGACTTACTATAAGGCTACAGTAATCAAGATAGAGTATTGGCTAAACAATAACCAAATGGACAAACAGAAGACAAAAGAGAGCCCCAAAATAGAATCACGTAAATATAGGCAACTGATCTTCGGTAAAGGACCAAAGGTAATACAATAGGGCAAATACAGTCTTCTCAACACAAGGCATTGGACATCCACATGCAAAAAATAAATAGCTAAAAGAATCTAGACACCAGTTTTACACCCTTCACAAAAATTAACTCAAAATGAATCATAAACCTAAATGTAAAACACAAAACTATAAAAATCCTGAAAGTTGACATAGGAGAAAATCTAGATTACCTTGGGTATAGTGATCCCTTTTTTAGATACAGCACAAAAGGCACAATCCATGAAATAAATAATTGATAAGTAGGACTTTATTAAAATTAAAAATGTATGCTCTGTGAAAGATAATATCAAAAGAATGATAAGACAGTCCACAGACTGGGAGAGAATATTTGCAAAAGACAAATCTGATAAATCACTGTTAACCAAAACATACAAAGGACAGTTAAAACTCAACAATAAGAAAACAAACAGCCCATGTAAAATGGGCCAAAAACCTTAACAGTCACATCACCAAGGAAGATATACAGGTGGCAAATAAACATAATGAAAAGATGGTCATGAATGTTTATAGCTGCTTTATTTATAACTGCCAAAACTTGGAAGCAACCAAGATTTCCTTCTGTAGTTGAGTGGATAAATAAAACTGTGGTACATCCAGACAGTGGAATATTATTCAGTTAAAAAGAAATTTACTATCAAGCCATGAAGAGACATGGATAACTTAACATACATATTACTAAATGAAAGAAGCCAATCTGAAAAGGCTACATATTGTATGATTCCAACCATATGACATTCTGGAAAAGGCAAAACTATGGTGACAGTAAAAATATCGGTGGTTGCCAGAGCTGGGGTGAGGTGAGGGGAGAGGTGAATAGGCAGAGCACAGAGGATTTTTAGGGCAGTGAAACTACTCTGTGTACTATATTGGTGGATACATGTCATTATATATTTTCCAAACACATAGAATGCACAATACCAAGAGAACCCTAATGTAAACTAGGACTCTGGGTGATTATGATGTATCAACGTAGATTCATCAGTTGCAACAAATGTACCACTCTGGTGGGGAATGTGGATAATGGTGGAGGCTGTACATATGTGGGGTTCGGGGGTGTACATGGGAAATCTCTGTACCTTCCTCTCAATTTTGCTGTGAACCTAAAACTTCTGAGGAAAAAGTAGTCTGAAAAATATATGTTAATTAATTAATTAAAAACAGTCACAATATATGTGATTATACGTTTGCGTTACTATAACCTTTTGTTTGTGTGTTCATAGATAAAAAGTTTTAAACTCTTTTTAAATGCAAGGAAAGAGGGTTGTTGAAGGACTTTACAGTGTGCTCTGTACAGTTGCAGGAGTTCAGGAAACATTTGAAAGGATTGAATGAAAAAGCATATAAGGTAGTTATAGTAGTTATTAAAGTTGTTATTGTGTGTGACAAGTTGACAAGTAAGAAAATGTTATTTGCTTTTTTTCCCCCTTTAGTTCCTAGGCAGTTCTGCATTCCCACGCTCTTTCCCTGAGGAGTGCTGAGAACACTGCAGTTTCTCAACCCTGTTCGTTGATAGAATGATCAATTGCAGAAGATGGCTGTAATCAACATTTCCTGTGGTGAATTTTGTAGAATGTCAACTATTTAAGATATTCTGTGGGGCTTCCCTGGTGGCGCAGTGGTTGAGGGTCCGCCTGCCGATGCAGGGGACGCGGCTTCGTGCCCCGGTCTGAGAGGATCCCACATGCCGCGGAGCGGCTGGGCCCGTGAGCCATGGCCGCTGGGCCTGCGCGTCCGGAGCCTGTGCTCCACAACGGGAGAGGCCGCAGCGGTGGGAGCCCCGCGTACCGCAAAAAAAAAAAAAAAAAAAGATACTCTGTGGAAAAATAGTTCCTTGATTTTAGTTTGAGGAAAACTCCAATACTATATCTTCTTCTGCAGACTCATGGTGCTTTGTAGAACTTGTAGTAAAAAGATTTTATTGTACGGGTAATTTCCCAAAACTCTTGATGAAAAAAATCTCTGTTTAGTATATATAAAGCTTATCATTGTCCAGAATTTGTGTTCTATGAAGTAGAGAGGAACTGGTTTATAGAAACTGGTTTAGATTACTAATATGAACTGGAAAGGTGTGGACACATCACTTCACGCACTTGTAGTGCAGAGAGCTATAATTTCCCTTGATATTCTAGGGCAATGACTCAGGAAGGAATTGGTGTACATTCTTATAAAGCAGCTTTTACTACTATATCTCATTGTGAGATAAGGAACATGGTAACTGAAAAAAATAATGGCAACGACGTGGATAATAAGCGATATGTGTATTTATAACCAGGTTATAAAGTTCTAGCATTAATTTCTGTTTCAGTTTTGCTGTTTTTAATAAGACTCAGAGATTCGTTTGGTGGTCCTAGGAAGAGTGAATTGGATCAGAGACCCTGAATGAATGACTCTCCCAGGAAAACAGTATCTTTTGTGTTTTTGAAGTCTTGGCTTATTTTTTTCAAGCTAATCAGATTCTATTGGCAAGGAGGGGGAGTATAATTAACCTTCTGTGGTAAATGATAAAGAATGAAATGTGCCCAGCGGGGGAGTAGAGTAGGGGAGAAGCTGGAAACCTTTCACAAATACATTTTTTTTGCCTCCAGGGTTTCTTGCCCGATTGGAAATTAATCAAGTGCTCTTCTCTGAGAAAAGGAGTAGAAGGCACTTTTTTGCCTTGGAATTGAGGGAAGAATGTAGGAACTACATCTGATATAACTCCTGGGGAATCAGCCTTAGGGGAAGGCTGAGTTGAGGATTAAAAGAGTCAGAGCACGTAGACATCCCTGAGCTCAGCATCAAATGATTGAAGCCACCTTTCCTCAATGGTCCAGGAGGCCTAATTTAAAACAACAACAACTACATAAACCCTACTTTCTATAGCAACAGTATATCAGGGAGAGCAACAGAAGCAATAGCGTTAGTGAACCAATTATAGTCCAGACTCTCCCTGATTTGTCCTATAGTAGAATCAATTGTTTGCATCAGCCTTTGTTTGTTCTCTTGTTTGTTTCAACAGTGGTGGTGGGAAATCCACTCCCCCCTCAGAGGAAAGTACTGGACTTGCTGCTATTCTCAATGAGGTTTTGAGCTTTTAATAATTCCATTTTTAGCAATAAAACAGATGAGACTCTACTTCTACTCCATCTGAAGTGAAGCAGTTCCCATACTTACTGTAGACTAAAATGACTTAGACAAAATGGCTTAAAATTAGATTCCCCAGGTTTTTGTTTTGTTTTGTTTTGTTTTGTTTTTTAGCGGTACGCGGGGCTCTCACTGTTGTGGCCTCTCCCGTTGCGGAGCACAGGCTCCGGACGCGCAGGCTCAGCGGCCATGGCTCACAGGCCTAGCCGCTCTGCGGCATGTGGGATCTTCCCGGACCGGGGCACGAACCCGTGTCCCCTGCATCCGCAGGTGGACTCTCAACCACTGCGCCACCAGGGAAGCCCTCCCCAGGTTTTTTTTCCCCCCTAGAGATGCTGATTCAATAGAGTGTGGAATCTGTTTTGTGATAAGCTTCCCAGGTGATGGGGAGGTAGTTGATCAGAGTACTGAAATTTGGAAAGGACAGCTATGGGCCATTTATCATTCAAAGTGGGGATGTAGGGACTTCCCTGGTGGTCCAGTGGTTGAGACTTCACCTTCCAATGCAGGGGGTGTGGGTTCGATCCCTGGTCGGGGAGCTAAGATCCCACATGCCACGGAGCTGAAAAACCCAAACATAAAACAGAAGCAGTATTTGTAACAAATTCAATAAAGACTTGAAGAGAAATGTGGATGTAAATGGAACATGTTCTAGCCTCATCATTACTACTGTCAGCTTATGGTGATATGACTAAGTGTTGTTCTGAAAATTTAGATGGAGTCCTGTGGTTTGTGAAAACACTCACTCTTGGGTTTAATGAGTGATAATCCTTACCATGTGTGTGTTACAATGCATTCAAAATTAAAATCATCATTACTTAGCCAGAGAGTATCAAACTATCTGTGAAACCAGTCTATGCCGAACAAAAACTTGAGGAGCATATTAAGTAATTAGTTCTGTACCATCAATATACCTGGGGTGGGAGGCAGCCCAGTGTAGGGAAGAGGACTGGATTCTGGAGTCAAAAAGACTTTAGATTCTGATTCCAGTGCGTCCTACCTATAGATAAGTCATCTCCATCTCTGAAACTTGGTTTGCACATTTATAAAACGGAACAGGTAAGACCTCCCTAAAGAAACTACTGTGACGACTGCATGGAACGAATTATGCTGTAAATTCCAAGACGTTGAAGGAATCTTTCTTGTTTACCACTGACCTTCCCATCCCCTACCCCACCCCACCCCAAATACCGTGTCAGACACATAGTAGGGGCTGAAGGCACTAACTTTTCTTAACGTGATCATTGTATTTAGAGACAGTATCATACTCACGTGTCAAAGCAGCACCAGTAATTAAGTGGTTTCCTCTTCTCTGGTTTTAATGTGCCATAGGGTTGTGTTTTCAATCCTATATGTACTTTGTTAAACACTCACCCATTCATCCATGAAGCTATAAACACAGCCAAGTAGATGTTAAACCGTGAACCCCCGTAACACAAATGAGAGTCGTGTCACTCATTTTCTCAGCTCAACGTGAGCCTTTACCTTTAAACAATCAAAAGGGAATTGAAACGAAAAATCACCAAAACACAATCAATGCCTCTCCACTTCTTCTCTTTACCCACTCCCTATAAACTACCCTCAATTTAAAAAAAGATATATACATAAGAGTAAATATTTCCTGGTAATCCCGAGCTTTCATGATTGAGATCAGGAAACTAGAGGAAAAAAATGAAAAAACACTGTTTTCCTTGCCTTAGAAATTGATACATTAGTATGATTAAAACACTCCGGAGATCCCCACGTGTGAAGAGGAGACCAGGTAGCTTATAAATGGATACCTAGATCTGTGTGTATATCTATGACTATATCTATGTTTATATCTGTATCTATAACATCATTGTCTGTATTTCAAGTTAGAGATTATAATAGACTTAATAAGAATAATACCTCATACACATACCTAATATTGAATAACATTAAGAACAATCGTAAGCCCTGAAAATCTACACAAATCAGTTTTGTGTGTGTGTGTGTGTGTTTAAGCAGAACAGTAATATTTTAAAGTAAGGTTTTCCAAGATTCCTTAACCTTTACCTGAGTTAGAGCTTTATGGGTGTTCAATTTTCACCTTTCCTTCAGCCACTGACATATGATTAATGCTCTGAAACCAAAATTTAAAAAAATATGGGGGGATGGGAAGTTAATTGCTATGTTTTGTTTTTAATGGGTCTCAAGAAAATTGTTCAACCCAGACCAGTAAACGCACAGAAGGTATGAGGAAGGGTGTCAGTTTTAGTATAAGTTCCAAAATAGAAGGGGTAGAAAGATCCCTTTTTTTTTGTTCCTGGTATAATGAAACTGTATCTTTCTCTCTGTGTGTGTCTCTGTCTCTGTGTGTGTCTCTGTCTGTCCTCTGTCTGTCTCTCCTTCTCACACACACACACACAATTGTAAACATCTGGTGTGTAGAGTATATTTTATTCACATTATCTCCCATAGCTTGGTGCTTAATACATATTTAAGGATCAATTAAAAATCTGTTGATTTTAAGTGAACTAGGTTATGTTAGAATAACATAGAGAACATTATTTCATATAAATTATAAATAGATAAGAGAACTGTGTCCCAAAGAAATTAGGGGGTTAAGTGATTTCCCCAAATGAGACGGGGACAAATTTAGATGTTAGGGTGGAGCTACCTTAACCTGGAATTAATTAGAAGGGAGGAGACAGACATAGACTCTCTCCACTTCCCACATTTCCTCTAGTTAGATGTACAGGCACAAGGAGAAGGACATATACTGGCCCTCTGCATGGTAGGCTGACGTGGGAATCTCATTGAGATATCTTTCATTTAATCGCATTTGGTTTTTAAATAATAATATAACGGCTAGTGAAAATCTCCATTTGCCACCAAAAGTCTAGTGAAGTACTAAGGGGTGAAAAATATATACGCCCAAAGCTTACAATGGGTTTATATAAGAGATCTTATTTTCCAAAGCATTGTCACCTTTCTGAAGAATTAGGGTATTCTGCTTAATGTACAATAAACACAGCCTATATTCTGATATAACCTCTTTTTCTAAATTCTTAACATAAAAGGAACATGTACCTGTTCATGGTATCATTTTACGTTGCTGTAATAATAGCTATCACTGATGGAATGTTTCTGTCCCAGAAACTGTACAAAAGGCTTTATGTTAGTTTTCTTCTCAATAACTATGAGGTAGTAACTATTATTCACTCTCTTTGGGTGATGAGGCTATTGGGGTTAAGTTATCGAACCAAGGTTATATGAGCACTGAATGGTGAAGCAAGAATAAATTGAGCATCTCGTACTGAACTTGTAGACATAGGTGGTGGCCCCCTGAGGGGCTCACCCTTCAGAAATGAAGCCCTGGCTTACAGAGCAAAGAGCTTGGGTTTTAGAGCCAGTCAAACCTGGGTTCCAGGCCTGACTGCAACACTTACTACCTGTAGAGTATCGGGTCAGTATTTTGGTCAATTTGACTCTTAGCTTCCCCAACTGGAAAAATGGGGATAACAATACCTTACAGGTTTGTTGGGCAGATTCAATGAATTAATATACTCATTTTACTGACTATTTTCTTGGAACATAGATAGGCAAAAAAAACCCAGGCATTTCTAAATTTAAGTATAGGCTTAAGTAAACCATACCATTTACTAACAAATTGTCCAATTACGCTTATTGAGAAGCTTAAAGCTAGATTCCTAGACACCATCTACCCCAGAACAGAAATGCATTTCCATCTCCAAAGGATGGGCAGTTCCTTATTCCCAAACATCTAATTGCCTGTTCTCTGCCAATAAAGAGACTCTGGGGGTCTGAGTCTAGCTGATCTTTTCTGTTTTACTGCTGCTTATGCCCATGATTCCCAAAGTGCGTGCCGAGGCACACTGGGGTGCCACGCCAAACTCATAAGGACGCAGTGAGATACTTTAAATTGTTAGCAAAACAGCGATATTCAATTTTTGTCAGACACTGTAGGGATTACTAGCTTGAAGTAGTTCACATTTTGCACAATCTCTATATTCCTTTCAATGGTGTCATATCTTTGGGAAGCTGGGTTTTCAGCAGTTGCTGGAATTAAAAAGCAAGCCCCGTGTGAAAATCAATGGGAACAAGAAATGAGAGTGGAAGTGTCTGATCTGATTCCAAGCTTTGGAAAGTTGGGCAGTGCCCCACAGGTGCACACTCCCCACTGGCCACCACCACTTCTGGTAATTGAATAACGGAGAAAGTTAATTTTTCTTTCAACTGATATGCATTACTTTTTCAAAGAGCTACCAAGTTGTAAGGACCTAAATGCTTCTTAAGTTGTTTGGATCTAACTGTCTAACAAATGGAACTCTTAGGTAATTAACATTGATTCTTCAGGTATGATTTGTGACCCACCTGCACCAGCATGTTCTGGGGAAACTTACAGTGAATACTCCTGAAACAGAATTTCTGGAATCTGCATTTCTAACAAGTTCTCTGGTTAATTTTTATATGCTGCAGTGTAAAAATCACTCACTCAAATTCACATTTTTGTCCAACATTTCAGATTATAATTTTTTTTTGCCAACCCTCTTTTTTTGAAAGATCTGTTTGCATCTTCAGGCCTCCCTACCACCTATAGCTAAAGAAAACCATCCAGCTCTCTTTTTACCTTTCTGTCTTTACAGTAATAGGAGCCACCAAAAAATAACCAGGAGATTTCGGGCTGGAAGCCTAGGTTCTCCCCATTATCATTGTTTATGGGAACAGCCAGGTAGTATTGATTTGTCACCTGGTGATGGTAATTACCAGCCAAGCGTTCAGATTGTTTCTTTTTTCTCAGCTCTCAGCTTGATCCCTGAAGTCTCAGCATGGAGTCGGGAAGCATTTAATGGAAAGTTAATCAGCCAGACCCTCCCAGTTCGGAAGTTACTCCCTGGCCCAGGCTCACACTTGGAACACCAGGGTATCTATGTAATATGGGGAAGCAATTATTTACGGAATGCTTCCCAGAGGGCCTGAAAGAGGTAATGACCCTCTACAGGAGCCTTCTGGAGGGCCTAGGAGCCACTTAATATACCGCAGAGAGAATGGCCTGACTCATTATATTTTTAAAGATTTGTTTGTTCTTGTCAAAGAAAGAAGCAAATAAGCAGAGGGGTGCTTGCTTCTGGGATGTCAACAAAGAGGATTTCTTTTTTCTTCTCTCTTTTTATTTTTTTTCAAGCAACAGCCTCCTATCTATGTCAGTGGAGGATGATGCTATGTGTGTTAGAGACGTAGGTAACCTAGATTTGATTTGCATGTTAACTTTTCTACTTTCAACCAATAACTGCTTAACAAAGTCTCTGGCTAAGCATTCTGAAATTGATTTTCAAAGAGAATTTGCACTTGATCATTTAAAGGGTTTTGCACAACAGCCGGTATTTGGGGGAAGAAACAGAAGGTGGTGTGAATGCCATAGAAAGAGGACTTGCGTCGCCGTGGTTAGTGCTTGTCTCTGTCAGAGATCACAGCTTCTAATGCCTAGCACATCACGCTTTGGGGAGATGGTGTCATGTGGTGGAAGAGTAAAGCTGGGGGTCTGTCTGATTTTGAGTTCTTTCTCTGCTCTTGGACAAGTCACTTTCCCTGTATTAACCTTAGAATCCTTTCCCTATAAATCAGACATGATGATACCTACCACACGAGATGTTAATTCTCTCCTGAATATCTCACAATGTATCCACATCTTCCATCCCGACCATCACTTATCCTCTTTAGTGCAGGCCGCTGTCATCCCTTACTCAGGAATGCATTCTTCCTGGTACTCTCACCCGCTTCTCTCTAGTTGTGCTCTGCCCCAATCCATTTTCTAGACTCTAACTGAATTCTGTGAAAATTTAAAAAAAAATCTTTACACTCCAATGACTTAAAAGCATGTAAGCGTTCTTCTGAGCCGTAGATTTAAGGGAATGTTGCTGGGCCAGCCCCTGCTCTTCCCCAATCTCATCTCTCACAACTCGGTGCCTAAGCCTATCTTCTAGCCACACCAATGTTTTGTGGTTTCCTTTGTGTGCCAAGCACACATTTACAACAAACCTTCACATTAGCTGTTTCTTTTTGCTGGAAATTTCATCCACTTCTCGTTGCCTAGGTATCTGCTTCTCAGTCTTTGAGGATTAGAAAAAGTTACTCATTTTCTAAAGTATCTTTTTATCCATGGAGATTTTAAGTGTCATTTCATGTGCTCCCATGTCACCTCATATATAGAATTTCTAGATAAAACTTCTGCATTAGAACTTGCCATGCAGTCCTGTAATTGTCTTTCTTATACTTTAGAGTCAGCGTCACAAAGTACAGGACTAGTTCTGTGCTGTGTTTAATAAAAGGTAGATTTTATCAGTATTATTATCTGTAAATAGAGGGTGCTTCTCAATAAGATTGCTGTACAAATTAGATAAGCTGTTAAATGAACAATATCTGGAAACAGCTACTGAACAAATCTCTTTCCCACATATACTCACAATGTGGGTTACCAGCTTATGTTTGAGTCATTCATTATTCAAAAAAATGTATAAAATGCTACCCTATACCAGGTACTTTTTCAGTCACCAGAGACAGAAACAATTAAATGCAGCCCTTCTTTCAAGGGTTTATATCATCGTGGAAAGAGCACCATGGGTATGGCTCTTCATGGTTGATTTTGTCAAGTTCTACAAAGTGCCTTTTTGCATTGGAGAAGCTAAGTTTCACTATTAAATATGGCTTGACATCAAAAGATCTACTCTAGAACATGTCTGCTTTATCAAACATATTGAATCTTCTCTGGGGTCCTTTTGATCATGTTCTTGCCAAATCAATGAGCCCAATCAAAACTGAGCTGAGAAAACATGTGATGCTCTACCAGGAGAGCTGGCCTATCCTTAAAGGGCCCAGAGAGACTCTCTGCATCCCTGTGGGCTCTCCCGTGTTCTGTATATATTTCAAGAATGCAGAAAAAAGGAAGAAGACAGCAAAGAAAGCAACACCTTCTTAGGCAGACTATGAGCAATTGTGTGGATCCAGATAATGTTTCCTATTTGCTCTACAGACATTGTCCTTCCAGGTGGGTAATGCTCACTGATTTTTCTTTCCATGGACCACCATGCAGGGAATGGAAATCTAATTTAATCCACATAGGTTTATTGAGTAACTACTGGGTACAGTTACTGTGGCCAGGGCTGAAGGTACTTGGCGAACAAGATAATAAGTTTTTCCTTCATAAAGCTTTCAGTTCAGCATGGGAGACTAATAGTTAAAAAGGTAATTTGTAAATTATATATTTAACCACAGCTTTAAAAAGTGCACAGATAACTGCAAGGTGCTAAGAAAAATGAAACAAAACACACACATGCATGAAATCTCACCATTTCTGTGGATAAAGACCGACAAATGTGCTTATTTGAGGAATCTCATTTAGAAGGTGAAACCTAAATGCTGGAAAACATTACCCAGGCAAAAGAAGACCTGGAGACTAAGAGAGCCTTCTAGACAGTGGAAACATTATAGATAAATGCCCAGTAATGAGAAAAAGCCTAGAGGGTTTGAGAAACTACAGTAAGGCCAGGGTTTCGGAAGGGTGGAGACAGACTAGAAAACTGGTCTAAAATGAGGCTGGCAGGAAAGCCAGGAGTCAGCCTATGTTGGGCCATTCTTAAGGCACTGTGCTAAGTGCTTTATAGATACTACCCACTGTGTCATAACACCTTGTACACGTTAATAGTTTTCTTTGAAGGAGCCAAAATTCAGGCAGCTAATGTGACTAGTCTGAGGTCTTTTAGCTAAGAATTGAGGGACTGGGATTCTAATCAAAGTCTAACTGATTGCAAATTTCACATCCTTCTTCTTCTTATTATTATTAAACTGTTATTATTAAACTATATTACACTCCCTATATGCATATAAGACATTAATGGTTTTTATTTGTTCTGAACTTCAACTCCCAGGAACCAAGGAAGGAAAATTCTTTCTCCATTCACCTATCTCATGGGACATCCGGTTTCTCTTCCTTTAACGTTGTGTTGCTTATGAGAATAGAGCTGCTCCGGAAACACAGAGAGAGAGATGTGTTCTCTGCCGTGCAGAAAAACATCTGGTGCTCCTGGACTCAGGTGTCCAGGGACAGGGCAGGAGCCCCTCCCACCCCCAGAGACTTTGCCACCATCTTGGGATTGTGAATTCATAAGTTATGTCTCCCTGAAATGGAATAGCTTTGTGTTTTAACACCTCACTCGGGACATTTCATCCTCATTCCTTTTATATATTCAAGTATGGTTTTCTTTTTCAGTGCCCAAGACTCCAGCAGAAAAAAATCACCTCATTAAGAAAAATTGTGTCTTATCCCCACTACTCTGTGACATAACCATCTCCCTAGTCACAGTCAGTGTTTTCTTTTCTTCTGTAAGTACAGGATCCAACATTTACACAAACTGTAAATGCTGTGCCTAGAGTAATAATTTCCGTAGGCTCAGCAAGGCTATTCTTCACCACATTTGTGTTTGGAATTGCAGTCAAACTGAGTGAACTTCCTCCTTCCCTCTGACACAGCCGCTGCGGATTGTGAATTATGGCTAAATACCAAAGGGTTATTTAATGCAACCAGGGAGGAATGGCATGAATGATAGCCCATTACCACTTTACACCCAGAGATCAGTCTCCAAGTGCAAGGCTATTCTCTTAGCCACGCCAGAAAAATTACACAGGCTGCTACTAGCTTTTATACCCCCCTTAGGCAATGCTGGAACGATAAACATGATGGGAATGAAGTCTTGCCATGTGTATCTAACAGCACCAAAGAGAGTGGCTAGCATAGTGCATTCAGCTTATGTTAAAGGTTTAACACATTGCCTAGCTCTCTTTTTGGGTATCACATTCTGGGCAGGAGAAGACTGTGTGTACCTGGTCGCCAGTCTCTGCATATATCCTGTTACACAACTGAGCTGCTTTCACTCTAAAAGGGAAGGAAAACTTTGTACTAGGCTCCAACTACAGCAATGTGGGGCTGATTTTCATGGTCTCTGAGCAGGTAGGTGCCCTGGATAGGCCAAGACTTAAGTATGTATATGCTATCCCAAATCCATGTCCTTGAAGTTCCCACCTCCAGCTCCTTACTAGTGGTTTTCAACCATATCTGAGGGCTAGCCAGTTCTATGTGACCCCACCATCCATAGCTGATTTGTCCATAAGTGGATTTTTGCCCCAAAGGAAGTCAATTTGCAAGTCTGTGGAGTGAACTGCAATAAAAACTCTGCGGACCAGGTCCAATGGAGACACACTGGCTCCATCAGATCCTCTTCCTGGAGGAATTACAAAGGTAGTTGGAAGATTAGTAGAAGGACCAAAAGTAGATATGACAAGCTATGCAGTGGATAGCTTACTTAGGATAATGACAGCACCAGCTGGGGATTAATAGACTCTAGCTGTGAAGATGTGGAGGAGTCAATGAGGTCAGAAGATATTTATTGACTATGGACCATCCTTTTAGTTACTCAGCTGGGTTCTTATCTCTTTAAGGTGTGTGACTCTATGACTTTTCCTGTATTTTTATACTTCTGATTGTGCATCTTTTCTTGTGGTCATGTAAGCTTGTAGCAATAGGTTATCCTCAGCTTTTATGAGGCTTGGAGGCACAGCTAAGTTTCTATCAATTATTTCTGCTGGCTGCCTGCAACAATTTTGCTGTAGAGTATTTGCTGCCGTTCGATAAATATCCATTGCTTGAGTAGCTTGAGTAACTCTCAGGTTTTTGCAACCAAAACCATCTAATTAACCCCCTAAAAAAATGTGAGAAGATACAGCTGAGCACAACATATCTACCACAGTGGTTCCTCCAAAGGGTCTTTATTATGGAGTTTCAAGGTGATGTTTTGTCACCCAGAACCCATTTTTTTCTTGTAACATCATTTTGTTGTTGTTGTTGTTGTTGGAGGAGATAAGTGGGGTAATCTATCTCTACTATGAGATAGTAAATCACCCTATTGACAAATGGGCTTTCTCTACTTTCATATATTTCTGATGATTTGGCACACTGAACAAAGCCTGATACTGAGAAAGACAAACAGGCATATATTAGGGTTTCTCCAGAGAGACAGAACCGGGATATAGATGTACAGTCATCCCTTGGTGTCTGTAGGGGATTGGTTCCAGGACCCCTGTGGATTCTCAAGTCCCTTATATAAAGTGGCGTAATATTTACATACAACCTAGGCACATCCTCCTGTATACTTTAAGTCACCTCTATATTTCTTATAATACAGTACAATGTAAATTCTATATAAATAGTTGCCTGTCTGTGGCTAATTCAAGTTTCGTTTTCTGGAACTCTCTGGAATTTTTTTTTCAGAGTATTGTCATTTTGCAGTTGGCTGAATCTGCATATGTAGAACACATGAATATGAAGGACCAACTGTATATGAGGAGATTTATCATAGGAATTGGCTCAAGCAGTTATGGAGGCTGGGAAGGCCTACAGTCTACCCTCTTCAAGCTGGCAAACCAGAAAAGTCAGTGAGAGGCTGACGGCCTAGGAACAGGGAAGCTGCTAGTATAAGACTCTGAGTCTGAAGGCCTGAGGACCAGGTGCTTCAATGTCCAGGAGCAGGAAAAGATGGACATCCAACTCAAGAAGAGAGAGGGGGAACCCGCCCTTCCTTTGCCTTTTTGATCTGTTTGGGCTCCCAACGGATTGAATGATGACAGACCACATTGGTAAGGGTAGATCTCTTTATCCATTCTACTGAATCAAACGTTAATCTTTTCTAGAAACTCCTTTCTATAAAGGAAGTAATCCAGAAATAATGTTTAACCAGCTATCTGGGCATCCTTTAGCCCAGTGCAGTTGACACATAAAATTAACCATCACAACACACCTGTAAGAAAATAATTTTGTATGACTAAAGATCACAGCAGCATAAGCCATGACTTAGAACTAGGACCTGAATGGTGGGCAGATCAGTGATTCTAGAACAGCTTGAATCCCACCCTAACTCTACAGTACATCTCACAGAGTACATGGACAGGACTCTGTTGTAAAGAAAGAAGCTCTCTACTTAGGGGTCCAGCAGCTCTGCTGCAGAGCCCCTTGTCAGAAAGATGGAGGTGAGAAGCCAAACCATTTTCCTACAGATGGGGAAGGAGAAGAGCTCTAGAGGCCTGGAAGGGATAAAGAGTGGTCTGGGAAGGTCAGAGACCTGGAGATGTTTGCATTCTATAGTCATGGGCAGCAGAGCAACGGATCGGTGTGGGAGGAGAGTGTGGCGGCAGAAAAATGCCACCACACTCTGTAAATGCTACTTAATATATAAAAAGCATCTTTGCAGATATGACTAAATTAAGGATTTTGAGATGGAGATATTAGCCTGAATTATCTGAGTGACCCTAAAAGGAGTCACAGTGTATTTATAAGTGAGAGGCAGAGAGGGGGATTTGAACAGAAAAGACAACGTGACCTCCAAGGCAGAGATTGGAGTGTTGCAGCCACAATTGAGGAATGACGGCAGCCACTAGAAGCTGAATGAGGCAAAGAACCAACTCTTCTCTAGAGACTGAGGGTTCACGGCCCTGCTGACATCTTGATTTGTCCAGTGAAACTGATTTTGGACTTCTGGCCTCCAGAACAGTGAGAGAATAAATTTCTGTTTTTTTAAGCCACCAAATTTGTGGTAACTTGTTCCAGCAGCCCTAAGTAACTAAAACAGAGGGGAATGACCAAGGAAGATGAATCGAAAGTATAATTGACACTGAAGCAGAGGGGAGGCACCATCTGTCCACCCAGAGGACTCTAAGGAAAAAAGGGACCTCACCCCTGATGGACAGACTGGTTACCACCTCCTAATTCTTAGGAGTATTTGGGCAGGAAAATCTGAGGAAAGCCTGGACTTTCTGTTAGGCAAATACAGTTTTCAGTATCAACATTTGGGGAATTTCTGTGTGAGTTCACAGATAAAGCATTTTGAGCAATAGTGGAACTTTGGGCTAATATTCATTTATTATGTCTCATTTATAGATTTGCTATGGAAGCTATTTTCTTTTCTTTTTTTTTTTTTGTAATGAGTTCATAGATACACAAAAGTTTTTTAAATTAGGAAGTAGTTGAAAAACAAGTAATTTTATTAAAGCTTCTTTAGTGGTACCTGCCATCTCCCAAATCAGGTAAATGAGATTCTGAAGATGGATCTGCCTCAAATGTGCCAAGTCCCTTCGTGCCCTGGCTTCTTCCACCCATGTTACTCTTCAGGGTTACTGGTCTCTTCTCCCTAACCTGAGGCTGAATCCTTACCCTTCCTGACCCAGCTTAAAACTTGCTTCTTCAGATTGGCCACCCCATTTAAATTTTGTCTTCATTACTCAACTCTCTCACTGTGCCATGCTTTATTCCTTCAAAACATGTAGAATGGCTGGGCCTTATGCATCTGTAGATGGGCCATCTGCTTGCTGTTGATGCTCCCGCTGCTCTGTGTTTTATGACACCATCCTTCTCCAGTGCATAAGAGTGTCATTGATGATGGAAACTCTCTGATGCTTTGAAATGTGTAAAGGAGGGCAAAGGTTTTCATACACAGAAATAAGCCTTCACATTTTCATTTATTAGCTTTCAAAATAACTCAATTATAATTTAGCTTTTTATGGAAATAGAATAGGATATTTTGGAAGGCAGAGACTCTGATTTTGTTCACCTTATAGGACTTCAGTCCTCCCTCAGCCTGCTGCTGGTTACAGGAGTCAGCTCGTGATCCCCAAGACAGGAGCCCCTACAGCTTGTCCTTTCAACCCTCACCCCAGGTTACAACACCTGAAAATCTCTGCTTGACCCCAACGTGTAGTAGGGAAAAGCTCTGGTCAATCATATTATCCACAGCAATGTTTCCTGCCCATGATAAAGCCTGCCTTCTACATTGTTAAAGCAAAGCACTTTAGCATTCTTGGTGCCTAAAATAGTGGCTGGAACCAGTTAGGAGACCTGTAAATGTCTAAGAAATCAGATCTCACATTTATACAGAACTTCCCAGGTTGCAAAGGACTTCTGAAACTCTTCTCAGTGAAACCTTAGAAGAGGTTTCAGTGAGCTTTATTCCTTTGTTTGGCTCCTGAAACACTTGTTTTCAGCATCACGCACTCCTGACACTCACCTGGACTGTCTGGTTGCCCTACGTCTCTTTTCCGGGATGTAACCTGATAGTCTAGCTTGTGGAGTATGTGTCTTAGATTCATAGTCTCTTAGAGTTGGAAGGAGCTTTAGGAATTAGTCCAACTGCCTCTTTTGACCCAAAGGAGGATAAGCAGCTTGAAGAGCAAGGAGTTAGTTAACAGTGGAAACAAAACTGGGTCCTTGTTCCCTTCGTCTAATGCTTCCTCTCTCATATCTTCCTTTTATCCCCATAATAATATCCTATGGGTGTTTGTCAGTAAATGTTGTTGAAGACAATGATGCCTTTTATCCACCCAGGTCCCATACGTGTCAAGTGATTTTAATATTCAGAACCTTTTTACCTGAATCACTCCATCTTCCCTGTCTATTATCTTAGATGTCTATATTTGCCTTCTCATACACTCCTCTTCTCTCCTCAGTAACTTCTGAAATCTTTGAGTTTGAATTCTAAAGTAAAGAATGACTTCCCCATTGTGTCCAGAGAATGAGTCCAGAGGGACATAGAAGGGCTGGTGGGGGAGAAGAAGGACGCAGGCTAGCCAGTGTCCTAGAGGAATAAACTGTGACAGTCGCTGACATGACCAATGTCACAATCTTATCACTTACATTCTGCTTGTGGTGAAGAGAATTAAAATGTACGGGTCTATGCTGAGAAATACCTTTCAATGTACAAAATAGATGGCTTTCCCTTATCCTTTTAAAAGTGTGACCTATTATGATGTATCTGCCTGAACCACGGCCTTCTGAGCTGGAAACCCTTGAGAAAGTGTAGCAGAGGTTGCATAAGCCTAGAGAGGAATAAATAGGATGGTTACTAGCTAATCAACACCCTGAGCATAGCTGATTGAGGTAAACCATATTACTGCTTCCTGAGGCAAAAAGTGGGTTCAAAATAAAAGTAAAATAAAATGCTAACTTTTGATCTCCCTTTGAATTTATCAACTTGTTCGACCTGTATGCATCATTTTCTTTATCTGCAAAATGGGCTTAATTATCTTGCAGAGCTGCTGTGAGGATTAGCTGGGTGAATAAAAAGAGTGTACTATGAAGTATGGAATATAATGAATGATTAAGAAAAGTTACTCACCTCCCTTCCCTACTATATTTCCTTTGCTTCTCCTCTCTCCCTTCTGTGAGTTTATTCAAATGGTCTGGAAAACAGTAATGCATCTGCCTGGGGAGGAATCCCAGCAGAACTGCTGGTATGCAGAAAGAATCAGAATCACCAAAACACCACGTGCATAACAGAGGAAGAAAAAGGCCATGGGGAAGCTGATACAGGATTTTGGCTTTGGAATAAGGTTGCAAATACATCTGCTCCCCAGGAGCCCTGAAGCCAGGAAATAAAGGGATCCTCCAGGACGTGAGTTTCTCCCTGTGCCCACCCTAATTTAATGACAGTTTCTTAATACCTAGATTATATACTTTCAGCAGGTGAACAAAGATTTTCCTTCATTTCAATAACAGAAATAAATGGATATCTAAAGCTCCCTTAAGTGTGAGGAAAATCATCAAAGAAGAAAAGAAATAAGACATCGATAAAAAATAATGTCCAATGAAACAGTTAATAAACCATGCAAATCTTTACATTTAAATAAATTATTCATCCTTAGAGAGATTCAAGGGTATATAAAACAACAGCAGACTTCTATGAATAAGAGATAGTAGAAATACTGTAAATAAGAATGATTTTCATATCTAATTAAGTACTATTATGCAAAATGTACAAAGAGGAAAAAAAAAGAAAAAAAAATGTACAAAGAACTCTTAAAACTCAATGGTAAGAACACAAACAACCCAATTAAAAAATGGGCGAAAGACCTTAACAGACACATCACCAAAAAGACGGAAAATAAGCATGTGAAAAAATGCTCCAAATTATGTCATCAGGAAAATGGAAATTAGAACAACGATTTTTTGTTTTAGGGTACAACTACACATATATTATCAATAGAATGGTCAAAATCTGGAAAAGCGATAACACCAGATGCTGACAATGATGTGGAACAAAAGGAACTCCCCCCATTCATTGCTGGTGGGAACGCAAAATGGTACAGCCACTTTGGAAGACAGTTTGACAGTTTCTTATAAAACCAAACATACTATATAGGCTTCAGCCAAAGCACTCCTTGGTATTTACCCAAAGGAGCTGACAACCTATGTCCACACTAAAACCTGCCTATGAATGTTTATAGCAGCTTTATTTGTAACTGCCCAAACTTGTAAGCAATCAAGATGTCCTTTGGAGGTGAAAGGATAAATAAACTGTGGTCCTTTCAGACAATGGAATGTTATTCAGTACTAAAAGGAAATGAGCTATCAAGTCATGAAAAGACATAGAGGAAGCTTACATGTATATTACTAAGTGCAAGAAGCCAACGCGGAAAGGCTACATACTGCGTGATTCCAACTATATGACATTCTGGAGAAGGCAAAACTATGGGGACAGATAATAATTTATAGTCCATTGTGGTTTATTTTTATTACTTATGAGGCCATTTCTTATATCACTAGAGCAGTGGTTCTCAAGTTAGTGAGGTTGTGCCTCCACGGTGACATTTGTCAATATCTGGAGAAATCTTTTGTGGTCATAACTGGGGGAACAGGTGCTACTGGAATCTAGTGGGTAGAGACCAGAGATGCTGAGAAATATCTCACAATGCACAGGACAAACCTCCACAACGAAGAATTATCTGGCCCCAAATGTCAATAATGCTGCAAAGTAGTGCTCCGTTTCTGCTCTGGAGTTAATTACATCTACAGTCTTTGCTCTGTAGGTCTGTGTAAGACACAAATACCTCTAAACCTGGTGGACACCCAGGCTTAACCCACAAAGAAGCTGCTTGTGTAATAGAGTTCTGGACAGAAAATTTAATTGGGATAGATAAGTTTAGTTGGGACAGATGAAATAAAGCCCATCAGGTAATTTGAGAGTGCTTCAAATTAATGTGACTTCAAGCCTCCGGATCTGCATTGGGCCTGGCTGAATGCAGTTTGCATGTCCGTATCTAGATTATACTCTTCTTTTTAGCACTTGGCATACTTGTTAAAATTACATAGGATTTATATGTCTGAAGGCTGTAGCCTCTGACTAGTTCCTCCTCCTTTCTTCCCAACATTTCCTACTGGAAGATCTCAGTGTTACTTAGGAAATGCAGCACAGAAAATCCCAATACTGTTCTAGGATATTAGTGCCCTCGTGTTTATTTGTTGTGGTTGATTATTTTATGACTAGACTCTGTAAACTCTTTAAGAATATTAAGTAATTAGTTATTGCAAAATGCCTAGGAAGAGGTACTAACATAATTTCTACTATGAGGAACCTGAGATTAAGGTAACTTAAGGTCACAAAGCTGGTGGGCCGTTAAGGCAGTCAGTCTGGCTTAAAGATTTTATACTTCTTATCACTATGCTCTCTTGTTTTCTTTCTGTAGCAAAAAATTAGTTAATAAGATTAAAAATTAAACCCATTAATGTGGGTGTTTAGGAGGAGAAATTGTTTGGGTTATGATGTCTTTTTTGGGTTATGATTCCTTTTTCATTTATGTATTTTTATCATATTGTAACACTCACTTGCAGAAAAAGGTAGCAGGCCCTTAGTGTTCAGGAAAATAAAAAATATCTTCAAGGGTGAAAGGCTTAATTTTTTAAAAAATATACCCATTTATTTAATTTTCAAATGTGAAACATAAATATTGTCTTTTTCCTTTAGCCACAAAACAGTTCTGTTGCAGAGCCAACACTGTAAGTAATAACAGTGACAATAAAGCTCCTATATTATCATTTTAAAGGTGCTACTATGTGTCAGCTGCTGTGCCAGCCACACTATATATATTCATTTAAATTGCACATTTAATTCTAATATATGAAATACAAACCATTATTTTCTCCATTTTGGAGATGAGGAATCTAAGATTTTAACAGGTAAATTCACTGGCCTACGATTGACCAGTTTATAAGTGGTGAGACAGGATTTAGTCCAAATGTCTCCACTTCCCCTGCCAAACGCCTCATGTTTTTCACAGCAACAGCCTTCATTAAATTTTTTGCATTCTGAACATAGTTTGCGATAGCTAAAATTAACTTTGCTAAAGTAAGATTCCCCTCCTCCTCCCACTGGAATCCTTAATTAACCAGAAGAGATACTTAGAATGAAGGCAATTCTAATAGAGGGTATTCCCCAAAAGCAATTTAAAGGGACTTGAGTAGGTGATGGATTTTGTTAGCGGAAGACCGTATTCTGAAAGGATCTTTTCCTGGAGTAATTGCAAGACCTTTATTTATTTCTATATCTATTCCTGGGATTGAAAAGAGCCTGTAGAAAAATCTTAATTTGATATAATTGCTGTCAGTATTTATTAAGCATCCTAGCAAGAGAAAGCCAAATTCATTGTTGAGTATCCACACATCTGTTAAAAAAAGGCAAATAAGGGCTAGCATCTACCCCTAATCTGTGGTGTCCGTCTTAACAAGGCTTGTTTTGATTTCAGATGTCCTAATTTCTGTGACTGATCATTGTTAAGTAATTAAAAATAGATAAGCATTCACAGATTTGAATGCTGAACTTCTGGGACTTTGGGACTTGCTGCAAGATTCAGTGAGATTAAACAACCTCTTCTATTGAATTTTTGTACAATTTTGCTAGTTTATCTCTGGTCCCCGTCTGTTGAAGCATCAAAAAAAATCCTAGAGGAGTTGCTGGAGATTCAGATTCATGCCTGAAGTGAGGCCTTGGGAGTTGGTGATTGATTGGCTTGGAGCCCAAGTTCAAAGGGCAAGTTAATCTTAGAGTAATGAAAGAGAGAGTGAGGAAGAAAGATGGCCTCAAAATATGAGGACCCAGGATATTTGCCAAGAACAGAGGTAGGACTTGCAAACGCTCTTTGAAAGTTGGGGACAGGTTGATGACTTGGCTATACTGCTGTAAAGAACTGAGGCAGGCATTCTTTAAATGTTTAAGAATAAAATTGTCAAATTCCACTTCCAATAAAGCATGACTACCCCTAAACCCCAGCTCAGCCACCACCACCGCTCAAAAAAACAAAGAAAAGAAAAGAAAAGAAAAATAACCTCTATAAGAAAGCATTAGCTTTGGAAGGAAGTTAATCTTGCAATGAAAGCAAGTTGTTAAATGTAGACAGACTCTAAGCTGCTTACAACAATATTTGCTCCCTTTATATACGTCTATTATAAGATGCTACTTTCTAGTTGTTTAGTATGTACTCTATGCTCTTGCAAGAAGCTTAGCTTTGTTGTTTTTTTCTTTCATTCTAGTTCCTTAAATGTGGAAATATAATTTTGTGTTAAAGGAGGTTTTTCATTTAATTAAAGAATGCATTCTAGAGCTTGACTACTAATTAAAATGCAGCATTTGCTTAGCATGGATGGGTTGATAATTATAGGGAAATCTTATGTGTTTTTTTTTCCACTTCATGATTTAGTTGCTGTTTAATTTTGTACTTCTAATATTGTAATTAATACATGTTGCTATATTTGATTTTCTGTTTAATTTTTGAAAGTAAGACGGTAAAAAGTGTTCCACTGCTTAAAAGGATATTTACCTAGCATAACTCTTACTCTGCCTGATCATCTAATGGCCATATCTGAGTTTTCTACCAAATTGATGTTTGTACCTGAAATGTCATCTGCTCTTTTTCTAAGCTGACTGTTTTGCACCAGTGGTATCAGTCAATGTTGAATTTATTTGATAGGCTTAAATTTATCGGTTTTTTTTTTAAACTTTGGGCTAAATCATGCAGGTATGGAAGTAAAAAATACAAAATTATTGTCCTCACGGAGCTCACTGTCTATTGGGACAGACAGACAAGTAAAATAAGGCTTCAGAAACCATGTAATGTATTACAATAAAAGCACAAGTTATATACTTGAGAAACAGAGAAGTGTTGGATTTAGAAATTATCTGAGAAGTTACACCAAATTTGCTCAGTTTGCATCCCACCTCTTCATGTGACTTATTGGCCATGGGTTTAGATTTATAACACAATCTTTACTCCATCTCTTGTAACTTTGCTTTCACAAGCCAGTCAATTTTATTAAAAAAGTAATATTGGTTAACAATTATATACATGTAACTTTACCTAATAACAGAAATAAATACAAAGGTATGTGGCTTATAACTAATCCAAAATATTTAAACTCAGCTACTTTGTGCCTATTTTGGGGTTCAAATGTGAAGCCAATGTTTGGATGAAGACTAAGTTGTCATGGCAACAGATGCTGCCTAGGATCATGCTGTATTACAAGATCAGTTCATAAAGTAAGGAGATCTCTAGGATGAAGAGTGGTTTATTGCATAAGGCATAAAAAATGTGAATAAGTAAAAATAACTTTTTCAAATATTTGTTGGGAGGGTGAACTTTTTGAAACATTAGTTGGAGGGGGCGGTGTGCAAAATTTATTCCTTACTTAGCAAATAAGCATACTGATGCACGTATGAAATGTACCGACTGGAATAATAGCTGCCTTTTACCTTGTCTCTCACCTGATCAAGTAATTTTCTCTTTGGAAGTCAGTCAGTCATATTGGAAAAGCTGTTTGTCTCAAGGTCAACCTTATAGCAGCATCCAGAGTGTGTTACTGGCCTCTGGGCGTTTTTATGTCATACAATGTATAACATGTTAATAATGCAAAAACAGTTGAAATGGTTCCTCAAACACACACAGAAAACAAACAAAACAAAATAAAATACTCCTTGGGGCAAAAGCTAAGCCTTCACCCTTTTTCCACCAAAAGAAAACTTAGAAAGATTTAGGAAAACGTGCCTGCAGATGGGGTGTGAAGAGTGTGCTTGAAGGGACAAATATGTTCACAACATTATTATGTCACATACTAACTATGATATTTGTGTTTATGAGTAAAAATATTCTTGGTAATGCTATTTATGATAAGAAATAATGGAAAGTATCCTCAAGGCCTAAAGAGAGAATACTGGTGAGCTACACTAACCAACCAGCTATTTAAACTCATATATTTTATGAGTATACAATCACATACTAGTTTTTTTCTCTTAATGGTAAGTGGAAAAGAAATAAAGCAATAATATATACATAGTATAATTGCAACTATGTAGAAAAAGAAAAATTATAGGAAAACCAATATTATGCAGAAATGTAGTATGGAACAAAATAGACCAAAATATTAACTCATTCATTTATAAATCATTCATCATGTTATTCACTTATCCACTTACATATGATATTTATAAATCTATGGCAAATACATGTTGAGAATATAATAAAGGGAATAAGACAAACTTTGCAATTATGGAATATATTCTTAGCTGATTCTGATTTGTACTATATGTATGGTTTTAATACTTTTTCCTCTGAATCTGCCATCCTTTCTATAAAACATGCAAATTTATCTGATAATTAAAAATCCCTAAGGTCAAAACAGAAAAACAGAAATATTAGCATAGTATCATGAATCTTCCTAAACCTGGATTTTGAGCATGGCTAAATGACACTCTGTAGACACAGCTGAGTCCCACTAGCTTTGGAAGGGACAGTATGTTTTGTTGTCAGTTAAAATCCCAGAGGAGACTCCCTGGCAGCATCCAATGACCTAACCTGAAATGGGTCCAAGGTGATTACAGATCTATAGCTTAGCTCTTACTGAAAACATAATAGAAACTTAAAAATACAAAGTGGTTGTAGTTGTTTAGTCACATAGACCAAACTGACCAACTGACACATATTTTGTCTGAATGATGCCAAACCTAAAACAAAACAAAACAAAAAAACCTCTCAGTCAGTCAGCATCAAAATACAGTTTCACCAATTTGCTCTGCTGAACCTATATACTTTTCTATCATTTGGTGAATAACATTCACCAGCTCTTTTATCCTATCATAATCTCTGTCTCAGTCCTGTTCTATTTCCATCATAGTCAATTATAAAGAATGCACAGGCACCTCCTAACTACTTTTATACCTGCTCATCCCTCTTTCCCATAAATATCTCAAGCCTAAGAACACTAAATTCTGTCCTAGAGAATATCCATTGTCTTTACCCTATTTGCCAGAGGTTTGACAATTGCCCTTCTCTACTTCCCAGGCTATAGTGACAAGTATTACAGAGCATCAGCAGGCTCCCTGAATACCTTCCTGCCATCATCATTTCTTTATTTCAGGAATCTGGCATTTCCTCTCTCTTACCCTGTTTCCTGAGGCTTAAACTCAGTTCTGTAGACACTATTATTCTTAGACTACAATCTTAAGTCCCAAACCGTAACACGCATACCTCAGAAATAGGGGCCAGAGCAGAGTTCCTATCTCCTATCTACCTGGAAGTTCTCCATGCGTTGCTTCTTTCTTTTTCTGGAACCTCTCGCTTGCTTGAATTTCCGTCTTGGTAAGCGCTTCTGAAATTTACATCCCATGTGTTAAACCAGCTGCCAACTGCCCAGCTCAAATCAAATAAATAAAAACAAAGCCATAGGGGTTTTTGTTTGTTTGTTTGTTTTATGCGGTACGCGGGCCTCTCACTGTTGTGGCCCCTCCTGTTGCGGAACACAGGCTCCGGAAACGCAGGCTCAGCGGCCATGGCTCACGGGCCCAGCCGCTCTGCGGCATGTGGGATCTTCCTGGACCGGGGCACGAACCCGTGTGCCCTGCATCGGCAGGCGGACTCTCAACCACTGCACCACCAGGGAAGCCCCAAGCCATGGGTTTTTATTCCTTCGCATTAGGATTTGCTTTTTTTCTCTACATTCTGCAATATGACTAAGGGGTAGAATTTTTTTCCCACTGAGTGAACTTTGAGTGAGGTCAAATAATGACAATGCCTTGGGAATGGGGGTCTACTAGGAAGCTGTGAGATGTATAAAATAGTAACAGTGCTCTGGAGCTGAAGCTTTTTGAGGCGATCCAAACCCAGTATGCACCCTTCTGTGGTTGCAAGACTCCTTTTTTTGAAACTGCCATGGAGCTGGGGATAGAGAGATGAGATGAGGCCAAATTAGAATGTCCCAAACCTCCACTGTTCTTACTGAGGTTCAGAGGTTTTTCTTGGATAAATGCTCTTTAGATTGTTGCAATCCTTTTGTTAATTTCCGGAGTTCTGAAAAAGTTGATTTGGACAATTTTGCCAGCATTTTTTTTGCTCCTATGGAGAAACAGATTTCCAGAGGTTCTTATTCTGCCATTCCCCAAATCCTTCCCTCCAGTTATAAAAGCTTTCTGGTTTCTGAAAACAAACAAAAAACTTGGGCTGAGAATTTAAATCTGCTCTGGCATACTTACAAGTAACCAGCCAGCTTCATAGATTGTATACTTTTTATTTCTACTGAACTGTTTTAAGGTCACTCAAAGTTTTGTCTTTTATAGACATTTCATTCCAGGTAACTACAGGTGAACAATTTAAATGACCGATTTGCTTGCAGTGAACTACCAACACTCCATTTACTGCTAGCACCCGTGTTATTAGTGCCTTTAAATCTAACCCATCAGAAACCAATTATGGATTCCCATCCTTAAGATTCTGTCCTTCTGGCTCTACTTCTAGGATCAATATGAGTATCTATCAGAGAAACAGAGGCACCGTAAGTGTTATGGGATAAAATATTTTTAAAGGAATTAGCAGCATAAATTTGAGGGTGGATGATGGTTTGAAAATATAGGGAACATTCAAGCATTGTCAGGGGAAGCGTGAACCGCGGCAGTCTGGGAACGGGTGATGCTGCAGGGGAAGTGCTGTGACCTGAGTCCATAAGGGAAGTGACATGGGATAAAAACTCCGATTTAACTTCCCCCTCTCCCCCAATTTGCCAGATTTTGCAGAATCTAAATAATCAGAAGATAGATCCTGCTATTGTGCTTATGGAGCTATCAAACTGGGAGATACTTGGCTTATATAGTTATTGAGCCATTTGCTTCTATTCAGATATGATCCCCTGAAGGTTTAGGGTTGATGTCTTATTCAGTGTTGTTATTCCTATTCAACATACAGTAGCTTTCCAATAGATATCCCAATAGATATTTACTAAATCGTAACTGCCCATTTGTGGTATACCGCTCATTTCTCCCCAAGGCAGGGACGCTCTAATCACCTGAAAGGCAGAGCCCTTTCTCAGAACCATGTATTCTGCCTCTAAGTATCAGGAGACCGTCTCAGCTTCAGCCACACATTGCAGTGCTGGGCGTGAAGGCTGTTTCCCTCCGGTGTTGTGTCAGTTCCACTTTATGCATAACTCCAGAGCTAACCCGTCTTGCTTGGACTTTAATTAAATAGCCTTCAAGGATGAAGTACCACAGGGGGCAAGGTCACAGGGATAGCTACAATTATTTCCTGCAGCTATTGATTTTACACTAATGATCTCAAATGATGCATAACTCTGGATCTAGCGATCTCACTTGGAATGGCAGGTGGGGACTTACGCTTTGGTTCTCACAAGGGACCTGAGCAATTTAGACAGATTTAAACTTGTTGATGCTATTTTTCTAAGGGTGAAGGAGGATGAAAGTCTGAAATCTGGAGGTTATGTGAATGTAATGGACGGTATAATATTAAGATGCGAGAGTTTGGCGCCAGAAAGAACTGAGATCAAATTATAGTTTTTCCATAATTCCTTGTGGACCTTGAGCAAGTAACTGAGCTCCTCAGAGCTTTGGTTTTCTTATCTGTAAAACAAGGATAATGATGGGCATTTCATATTTTTTTTTTTAAAGTAGAGGAGATGGTAATTTTAAGTCATTAAGCACTAGGCTGCAATAATTGCTGCTTTCTTTTCCACTTTTATTTAAGGCACTAAGATATGTATTTATGATACATATTTATCATATTTAGGCATATTTATCTCTTAATTATTGGTACACCAAAAGCCTTTAATACCAAATAAATATATCTCTAATGATGGGATTAGAGACAACATGTTAGGGAGAACACTGTTAAGACTTCAAAGAACTGGGTTTGCAACCACGTTCTACCCTACTGTGTGACCTTAAGCAACTTTTTGGCCTCTCTGAGCCTCTTGTACTCTCTGAAAAGTATGGGCACTGACAGATCCGACACTGTGTTGTTAATGATAAAGGGAATTAAAAATGTGAAAGCATCTGACTGAAAGATGAGTTCTGTAAAATACCATTTATCCCACAAGTAAGCCTTGGGCAGAATACCTGAAGGACCAGGAAAGGAGGCATTTTCACAGCTTTGCAGAGAGTATTGATTTAAAAATTGCTGGTAATAGTTTGGGAAATGGGGCACACATGCAGGAAGGCTTTTGTTTTTCTCCTTTTCTTTGACTTCTGAAGCCAAAAAAGACCAACAATCAAGGGGTAGAAGAAATCAAACCTTAAGGTTAGAAGATTGCACTAAGAAAGTTTATGAAAACCAACACGAGATATAACTCTCTCTCTCTGTCTTTCTCTCCAGGGATCTGTGAATGTAGTTGTACACCTTCACTTCACAGCAGAGCATCTCATAACAAAGAAAAACTCCCATGTCAAAGCAGATTTTTTTCATCCCAGTTTCTCGTGGTATTTTTTATCTTCTCATTTTCCCAGACTATTTCTCCAATCCTTTGGGTTGAAATACATTCTGACTCTAATTTATCATCTCTGAAATTCGTGTATTCACTCTTTTATCTTTTTCTTTCAGCAAAGATCCATTCAGTATCTATTATTACGTAGCTCCTATGTGCTAGGAGGTATCGGAAGCCCCATCAAACAATTTTAAGTCACTTACAGTTGGAAGGGGAGTCAGATGCATGAAGAAGGAATGACTAATGTCACGATAGTGCACAAGTAAGGAACTTAACCCACACCCAGGATGTCACGGAAGGCATCCAGAAAGAAGTGATGTCTAAGTTGAGAACACAGGGGTAAGTAGGTCAGAGTAGTGGTGCTGGGGATAGAGAGTGTGCTTTCAGGGCCAGTTTGAAATTGTAAATAATGTTACTTAGGTGGAACAGAGTTGGGATAGGGAAGGGAGGGGAGTACATACACAAATGAACTGGACAGGCAATGCGACTAATTATGAGCTACCTTTTGGTGGACACTGTGATGTCCCCCCAGACCTCCCTCCAAAGATTTCTTTTCCTGTCATTTGGGAGTGCTGTTGGCCAATAGCCTTCACTGTCAGGGAAGTGACAAAAGCCATTCAGGTTTTGTGTCACCTGCAGAACCACCTTGCTCAAAGTCACAACCCTTCCTGGGGTAGCCCATACAAAATAGCTGGGCAGTGGAGGAATATAAAAATCTGGCCATGTCCACCCAACCTGGGACTACTTTGAAAGGCCATTTTAGGTTCAGAGGTTCCCATGAGCTTGGCTGGTACATCTCTTAGCGCCGCCTCACAGCTCAGCCTCTTCCCGACCTGACTCTTGCTCCCTTCAGATCACTTCCAAAGGTTTTGATCTTGAGGGCACTGCTTAATAATCCTGACTCAAAATCCACTTCCCAGGGATTTCAGCCTGTTATGGACATCATCAAATCTATGGGATTTAGCTCATCACAGTCCAGCAGCCTCATTTTACAAATAGACAATTCAGACCCACAAAAAAGTAATTTTTCAAATAGTTACTGTTAGTCATTGGCTACATAGGTTCTAGAGTCCAGGTATGTTGGCCGCTAGTTCAGTCCTCTTTCCCTGTAATGCAAACGTTGCCATTTGTTTGCAACTTCTATGAGTTGAGAAGAGAAAGCTTTTCAAGTTGACCGTATCTCCCCTCGCCATTGTCATCTCTCATCACTTCTCTCCTCACCCTCTGTGCTTTAGCCACAGTAAACTAGTATTTTCAGTTCTCCAAGTGTGAGGGATGAGTTATTTCATTCCTCATTACCTATGTGTAATTCTTCAGTTAGAGTCTCAGTCTCCTACCGATTGGCTGCCTGGCTACACATCTGAAGCAAGAGTCCATCCATGGAGACTTGCTTAACCTAGGCAGAATTAGACAAATCTGTCAGCTCATTTATACCCTCATAATATACATAACCTACAGAACATACTCTTATCTGTGTTTTCTTGCATCTTCCCATTCTAGGCTTAAAGTTTCTTAAAGCCTTGAAAAAATTTTCCCTCACCTCTGAATCTGTATGACTTAGAACAATGAATAGGAGAAGAAATGAAGAAAGATATTATAAATTTACAGAGACTTCTGTGCATATAAGCTCCTTCAAAATAAATAATGGTTGTGTTGAAAGTAGTCGTAGCAATTATAGTAATCATGAATATCGGAAAAACGTAACATTAAGTAACTTTAACAAATGTTTTATATAATTAAGAAATATTATCCAAAATGTGGAAAAGATGTGGAAAAGGATGACAATATCTTTTCAAAATAATATTGGAGTATTGTATAACAGGTCTGCCTAAGTAAGAATCATTTAGTTCCTCTTGGTGAATGCACTTTTTAAAAAATAATTGATTAATTAATTTTTGGCTGCATTGGGTCTTCATTGCTGCGTGTGGGTTTTCTCTAGTTGTGGTGAGTGGGGAGCTACTCTTCATTGTGGTGGGCTTCTCACTGCGGTGGCTTCTGTTGATGCGGAGCACAAGCTCTAGGTGTGCGGGCTTCAGTAGTTGAGGCACGTGGGCTCAGTAGTTGTGGCTTGCAGGCTGTAGAGCGCAGGCTCAGTAGTCGTGGTGCACGGACTTAGTTGCTCTGCGGCATGTGGGATCCTCCTGGACTAGGGCTCGAACCCGTGTCCCCTCCATTGGCAGGCAGATTCTTAACCACTGTGCCACTAGGGAAGTCTCTTGGTGAACTCACTTTTGATCGACATACTATTTACTATTTATGAGAACCATGACTGTAAAATTATATGTTTCAAGATGGGTTTTTCTGGTAGACATGCAAATTACTTCTGTTTGGTAGAAAAGATAACTGTAAAGCTTATGAATTTAATGCCCTGTGGTTATCTTACTCCAATATTTTTTCTCTCAGTGCCTGTACTTACTCAGTTTCTCTCATTCTAACTTTGAACTAGTTTTAGCGTTCTGTTTCCCTCGTTAATGAGTTAAATAAATCTTTGACATGTACTCACCATATGTTTATATGAGAGGCATATTTTTCATGTCCTGAAAATTATACTTTGACAGTCCTTGATGTGAGGTGGGCAAAATAGAGGTGCCTTTCCTAATTTTATAGATGAGCAACTAAGGCTTAAGAAGTTGAATTAACCCAGCACAAGGTTTTGCAAGTACACAGTGATGGCAGGTTTCAAGTCTAAGTCTCTTGACTTCAGAATGTGTGCTGTGTGTACGGGAATTTTGGATATGGCTGAGAATGTGTCAGATGGTAGTTCCCAGCAGGGAAGTGTGAGAACATTGAAAATACATGCTGTTTTGTATGTATGCGGTTTTGCCAATTGTTGGCTCTGATAAATAATTTAAGAAACATTTCAGGATCACATTCTTCCCATTGTCTATACATTTAAAGTTCTAGGCCACTATGTTGGAGCTAAAACTTAACAACTTTCCTACACCCATTCTAACAATGGTTCTTGGCATGTGTGCCTGTTAGTAGGAAAGTAAGGAAAGGAAAGAAAGAGAGGGAGAGAAGGAAAGGAGATCTATGATCTGCCTTCTATAATAATATTGTATTTCTATTGCTCTGTTTTCCCTGTGGGATACTTCTATGAATGACACAAAAAACAAGGGATTGTGCTGTTAAGTGAGATTTGTGGGTGATGGGCTGGACAGAGCTATCCTAAACTAACTAAACATCTTTTTTTCGGTTGTGAAATGATGCCTTTGTGGGGTTAGCTCTGTCACTTGAGAAGAAAAACAAATCGTTGTGAGTTTTTTTAAACTATATCTTTGATCTGACTGAAGAGATTTATGTTTACTAAACCTAGTCCCTGGGGATAAAAATCAGAGTAAGAAAGAGGTCTAAGGTATTCATGTAATTACTATTAGATAAACATTATGTGCTTTTAGAAATGTGGAAATAGTTTTTCAGCCAAGTAGCTCAACATCATTTCACATGCATTTAATTGGTGTCCGCTATGTAAAAAGTGCTACAGGGAACATCAGCTCCATGCCTTGTGCCTTATGAGGTACTTGAAACATGGGATTCCATTTAACCTGTAGAGCAATGTCATGAAGCAGCAGGAGTCATTCCATTGGAGCAGTGAGGGACTTGAGGCTCAGAGTGTTATGTTATATAGCCTATGCACAATTACAAAGCCAGAAAGGGATTACATTGACATGCATATATCTGATACCAAGCTTAGGAAAGTTCACATCTTCCTTTGCTGAGAGCTCAGAATTGGGAGGGGATCCCATGGAGAAGTGAAGAAAGGGGAAGGGATAGTGACCTAATGACTCAACACGGTAAAATGTGTAGTATTCTCACATCCAAACTGGATTCCTTCTTGTGTTTGAACAAAGACTCACATAATGAACATTTCTTACCATGCATGGTTCACAATGCAGTATGTGCCAGGCAATGTGAAATAATACAGGTTGTGTAGAATAAATTCTATGAAATAATATGAGAGTAATTTGGTAGGACACAGTGAAAACAATATAACCCAAATATGTTGAAAACAAAGGTTTGGAGAAAACTATGCCAGGAAAATTGTAACCAAACCTAATGTTATAACATTAATAACAGATAAAATAAAATTTACAGGAAATTTATTATGCACAAGGAACACTATTTTCTACTGATAAAATGAATGCATAATCCACAATCAAATAATCGTGCACATGTACGCACTTGACGATACAGGATCAAATAAACATAAAGAAACAAATAATGGACATACGGGGATAAACGTACAGATACAGTGATGGATTAAACACGCTCCTTGGGAACCTGGTCAAACAGAAAACAACATTATTAAACATATATATGATTTGAAATACATAATAGTAACTTGATATGACATGTAGAACCTACTCCCAAACAACAAAAAAATGATAACATATGTAAATTAAGTCAATACTAATAGAGTAATAGGCAGGTAGTCTATTAGAGCAGAATAAGAAATCTGTGCATATATGGTGTTTTTTTGTTTTGGGTGATGTGTTTTCTATAGGAAGCATCTACCTAACATCTTCCTGTTCTGCTCCAATCAATAACATAGTAAAATCACACTTCTGAGTACTTCAAGTCTGGTACTTCTTTTCATCAGATTCTTATCAGCTACTGATTCTTCCAACATTTTTACTGAACGCTTTATATTTGCAAGATCATAGGCCTAGTGGTAATAATAAGAATTGAATAGACCCTCCTGTGCCCTATGCCCTCAGTGAGCTAGTAGTTCAGTGGGGAGGAGATACTGATTAATAGAAAATAACTTCTAAATGTAAAGTAGAGAAGAAATACCTGAACCAGGATGGGCTGGAGATAGGAGAGGTCAGGAAAAGCTTTCTTGAAAATTTGCTGCCTTATTTTTGAAGGAAAGGTACCTGTTCCTTGGTGGACAGGCATACAAAATACATTCCGTGGGCATGGTATTTGCTACCCTGCCTTCACCAAAGGATTGGAAGATCAGCTCAGATGATATATGTTTTCCCTCACTAAATCTCATCCTTAGACTGAAATTACCCTTTTAAATTTAGGGTTGGGTCATCATTTCCTACTTAATGCTGTTTTTCCAAAGGAGACCCCAAAGACATAGCTGTAACCCCCAAATCTCCCTACCCCATTGAGCACCAGAATGCTCTGGAAGGGGTGGGAGGTTAAATTATCCTGTGGTTATTCATCAGTTTTCCTGGGGAAGGGGGATGGTGAAAATGTTCTGATTTCTATTTTCAAATCTGTCCAGATTTTTTATCTCTACGGGAAATTGCAGTGGAATTTCCTACTCAAGTCTTGGGCCTGGCCTCATGCCAGCCTATTTTAGGGTAAGCTGAAGATCCATATGTCCCTGACAGGACTAAAACTTAATGGTATGAGCTCTAGAAAACAAACATGCTGGAAACATTTTTTTCAAGCAGTGGAGGGTCTCAAAATACCCACAGGTTTTCTCCACAGATATTATTATAGTTATTTTTATTACTAGACATATATTATTGTATAATATACCACAATAACTAATATTTTGTACTCTAATTTACAAGGTACCCAGAGCTTTCCCCTAAGTGTTTTCATGTGTTTTATTCATAGCAAACCTGGGGGCAAATATTTGCTACCCTATTTCCAAATGAGGAGAATGGAATTTATGTAAAATAATCAACTAGCTCAGTGCCAGCCACATAGAAACTTTGTGGTTAACATCTTGAATCTATAACCCAAATTCCTTAAAGTCTGTATCCTTCCACAGTCACATATTTCTTTGGAGTAATATGTAAAAAGCTAAACAATAATGAGGATTTTATTAGACAATTTTAATTTATCCTTAAGAGAGACTCAAATAAATGTCAGGAAACGTATGATTCTTTTTTCTCACAGTTTCCATTGTGTAAATATGGCCACTGATAGCACATCTTCTTCAGTATTTCCAAACAGCTCTTTGGAAGGTGTAATCTGTTTTCCTTTGTTGTTTTAGCATATCTTGTCCCAGCACCAAAGCTCCCGTGCAGTTTATATATACATATAGACAGCGATGGTATTGTCTGTGCTGCAATAGGATTCTCAATGAGAGAGGAAATTAAAAAGCAACAGGTGATGAAAACAGAATGATTACATCTCTCTGGGCATAAACACTGGCAACACCTGATAATCTTGAAAGACATTTAGTTCTGTCCAAAAAATATTTGTATCTGTCCAATGGAACCATTTCTTATTATTTCTGAAGTAGTCCTGACCAGATTACACATTACACCAGGAACTTGTAAGTAAAGCTAATGCTTGTTAAGAAAATGAATTTGAAAGATCTGAAGGTGTTACACAAAACTCTGCTAATTGGCTTTCTTTAGGCTCTTCTTAAAGCTGTAGCACACTATTTGGCAGCTTCCCTTTGAAAATGTGGCCACTGAAACTCTTGACACTGCCCTATTGTACCCGATAAAAAACATTAACGACTTGGCTTCGTGTAATAGGAGGCTTTAGACACTGAGAATATGATTTCATGTGTTTATTTGAACACTGCAGAAATCATAATTATAGGAAGCCAGCAGGCTAGTGCCTGGACTCTCTAGTTCTCCAAAAAAAAACCCTCAAACAATTCTGATTTCTTATGTAACATACCCCTGTTAAACAACCTCTCTGGATGGCAGGGAGTCTAGTCTCAGCAGCAAATGTTGTCATAACATTCATAGTTTTTTCTTGTCTTATACCACATCCCTCCAATGATTGTAATGAAGGAAGAGCGCTCTCTTTCTATGGCTTGTCAGTAGGAGATTGTGGAAGTCCATGAAGCAGAAGCAGGTCAATAGGTAGAATGTATCCTTTAAGCAGGGACTCAGTGATTAAGAGCCCTCTCTCTTGTCCTTCACTGGCTATGGAAAAATAACCTACTAGGTTCCAAGTCCTTTTGTATCCTATTTTACTTAATAGTCATAGCAAGGTTGAAATGCAGGTTTAATTACTCCCTCTTTAATGATAAGAGCACCGAAGTTCAGAGAGATTAGGTTATTTGACTGATGTCACCCAGCTAGAGATGGGGCTGGACTTTGTGCCCCAGTCTTTCTAAGTCGATAGCTCTTCCTAATGCAGGAAACAACTGTACTAAACTTATATTTGCATTGGGTTCTGTTCATTGAATCCTTCTGGCACATGTATAGTTTAGTGCAGTTCAGATGGGTCAGGTATGTGTCCTTGTATCAGTTATTTTTGTTGGGGAAGGTGTTAAACCTAATCATTTTGACTGAATGGAATTGACTGGGTCAGTCAAACAGCCAGGATAATCAAGACTTTGTCAGTAGAGAAAATAAAAGAAAAGAAGGGAAGTGCAAATAATTTGTATGTGTAGCTACAGCCTCATTGTATTTCACTTATGTTTATTTTGAAAAGGCTTTCTGGACTTCCCACTGTACTTAGAATAAAATCTGAGCTTCTTACTGATGCCATTAGACCCCATGAGGCCTGGCATCACTAGACAATCCCATTTTCATCCCCTTATACTATTCTTCTTTCTTCTTGTATTTGAAGCTCAAGACATTCTGGGGGATTCTAGAAGATACAAGAAAACTTCTTGACTGCTTACCTGTATTTCTTCCTTCCTTTTCTGCTTTTTCCTTCTCTTCTTCCTTACCTTCCTCCTCCTTCCTTCCTTCTATTTTCCTTGATCATGTTCCTTTAACAAGTATTTATTGAGAACTTTTATGTTCCAGATAGAGATGCTAAAGATTGCAGAATGGACAAAATGGCAAATACTGTCTTTGTATATCTTACAATCTAGTACAATAGACAAGAATATTTTTAGTATGTTTAAGGAACATCAAGGAGTCAGAGTTACTGGACCAAAGTGAGAGAAAAAAGCATGGTAAGAAATAAGATATAAAGGGAGCAAGAGGTTGCCAATGGTAAGAATTTTGAAGTTTTTTCTAAGTGATGTATAGAGACAATGGATATTTTGGCTAGAAAATGGATATAAACTCACTGGCTGCTGTACATAGAATAAAATGAAGAAATGCAAGAGTAGACGCAGAAAGACCAAATAGGACATTTACTCTTGTCCAGGTGGGAGATGATGGAAGTGTGGTTTTGTACGGATGAGAAATATTTGGATTTGGGAAATATTTTGAAGGTACAGCCAATGTGACTTGTTTTTTATTCTGCTTAAAAATAAATGATTCAAGCTTTTTGGCTATAGCAAGGGAGTGAATTGTAGAATTGTTCACCAGTACTGGAGGAGAAACATATTTTTAGTGAAAACCAAGAATTTGTTAAAGTCAAAAGTTTTGTTAGACATACAAGAGCTAATGTCAATAAGCCATCTGGAATTCATGAGGGAATTGAAGCCTGTAGCTATATATGGGAGTTGTCAAAATGAATCTGACCTTCCCACCTTGAGGCTCTTTGCTGTGCCTGGAATGTCCTTATTCTGGATCTTATCTATTTGGCTCTTTTTCATCCTTCAGGTTTTAGCTTAAATGCCACCTTCTTAGAGACGTCTTCCCTGACAAAACCATCAAATGCGACCACCTTTTTCTCTCATGTCATCTTGCTTACATTTATCTGTCTACCTATGTATCTATCATTTTATTGTGTTGTAGTCTTGTAATTGTTGTTGATTTCTTTTCAAAAATTACTTCAAACTTACCATGAAATTTTGCTTCCTAGTTTATTATCTATCCTCTTACAGTGATATAAGCCCTGTAAATTCCCAGACCATTACTATCTTATTTATTGTTGCATCCCCAGTACCTGCCTAACACAGCTCCTGCATGTAGCAGATGCACAAATTTATGTGCAGTAAGTAGATATTTTTATGTTCTTCTCAGGTCTTACTCTGTAAGTCCTTCACTACCAGTTATGCCCATACCCTGAGCCTATTCAGAAAGGGAGACACAGGATGAATAGCCTGAAACTGACCTGCTGCCAAAGTCTGGGATGGTCCATTTACTCTGAGGCTGGTGTCTTTGCTGCTGGTCTGGAGCCAGGGCACCTCTGTGTAAATCCTCTCAGTTCTCCTTAAAGCTAATCATGACCACCCTGTTTGCCTAGGCTTTCTTCACAAAATTTGCAGTCTTTCTGTGAGATAGTCATTAAATACACAGTTACAATAGAATGTGATAATTGCTAAAATTATGGCTTTTACTCAGTACTCTTTAAGGATAGAAAAGAGAGCACACCTACCTGTAACTGGGGCTATCTACAGTGCTTCAAAAGACAGGTAATCCTTTAGCTGAGCCTATGATGTTGAGACATTTAGTAGGTTAAAGTGGTCTAATGTAGCTCCAAAAAATGTGAGTTCTCTACCAAAAATGTCTACATTCAAATCCCAGATCTTCCATTTATAACTTATAGTCTAGATCAAGTAACTTGAATTCTTTAAGTCTCACTTTCCTCATCTATAAGACATGGGTAAAAATATATACTTTTCAGGGTTTGTGTAAGCATCACTATATAGATATACAGCCTCTAATACTTTTGTCCTAAGTATTGCACTAAATACAGTATGACTGTAGTTACCATCAATGGGACAATGTGATGAAAATGGAAGACAATGCAAAGTGCAGAGGGGAGGAAATCACACTATGTTCAGAAAACTGTCTGTGTTACTCATGCTTAATTTCTAAGTGTAGAATGCTAAGAAAGTATATTTAAGTTACTTTTGCATATGCTTGAATTATCTAATAAAATAGTAAGTTCCTTAAGGGAGAGAGATTCTTTGTGCTTCTGCTTAGCATATGGAAGCTTTATCTCATTTACTTTGCTTTAGATTTCTAGCTGGTTCTCCAGATTTACAGAAAGGTAATATTTTGTAGTAGAAATAGCAAATGCTTTGAAGTAAGAACAAACTATATTGGAGCAAATTATCACTTCTTAAATGTGGAAACTTGAACAAGGTGCTAAGCTTTCTGAGCTTCAGATTTCGTACTCATGAACTGGGAATAATACTACTTATTTCAGAGGATTGCTTTGTGGAGTTAGATGTTATATAAAAGTTGCTACATGGGCTTGGTGCATAGTATGTGCTCACTACATGATATAGTAGTAATATAGCAGCAGTAGTGGTAACTAGTAGTAGTAGTAGTAGTAGTAGTAGTAGTAGTAGTAGTAGTAGTAGTAGTTGCATTACACTGAAACATTTAATATCATTATCTGTACAGCAGGAGGTCTGTACAGATTCATCAGGGTGCTTACCCAAATCTTGCTCCTTTTCCTCTTGTGCTTCTGGAGTAGTATTACACATCCGCAACCCCTTGTGACTAGGCAGGGCAAAGTGCTAGTTTTGGCTAATAAACTATGCACAGATTCTATGTGTTTCATATCTAGGCAAAAGTATAAAAGACCCAGCAAGTGACCCTTCAGTTCTCTCTTCCCTTAGTGAGACCCTACTCCAGATGGATCAACTACAAGATAAAAAAATCTCTACCAGCTTAGATCCTGAGTGGAAAGAACTCTAGACAACCTATGTGGATAATATATGAGAAATAAATACACTTGTAATGTGATAAGCTAGCGAAAATTGGGGATATTTGTCACTACAGCATTACTTAATTTGTACTGACATACATTTAAGTAATAGTTAATGCTGATTTTCAGAGCAAGAACAATTCTAATCATTTCTTCTCTTAGAAGATCTTTATGGAAAATAACTTCCTCATGACTAATGTAAAATTAAGGCAATAATACTTCAATAGCAAAAAAAGAAATACTTCTTGTTCTGTGAACCCTAGAAACATATGACAGATGATATAATTGTAAGACCTGGTAAAGAGTTCAGGAATTTTGAATAGATTATTATTGATAAAATTGAGTTCAGATGGCCTCTTCTCTTATTTAAAAAGACTGGGCACTTCAGATTTAAAGGAATTCCTGTGTGTGTGTGTGTGTGTGTGTGTGTGTGTGTGTGTGTGTGTTGCTTGTTTATTAATGCAAAGACTTAGTTGGCTGTTCCAAATGGTGATCTAAAAACAAACAAATAAAAGACACACACAAGAAACCAAACTAACAACCTCTTGTAGACTGGAATTAAAGTTACTTTCTCTTGGGCTTCCCTGGTGGTGCAGTGGTTGAGAGTCCACCTGCCGATACAGGGGACACGGGTTCGTGCCCCGGTCTGGGAAGATCCCACATGCCGCGGAGCGGCTGGGCCCATGAGCCATGGCCGCTGAGCCTGCATGTCCAGAGCCTGTGCTCCGCAGTGGGAGCGGCCACAGCAGTGAGAGGCCCCCGTACCGCAAAAAAAAAAAAAAAAAAAAAGTTACTTTCTCTTTAACAGACACTTAAATACACAGTGGGGTGGGTGTGATGTGGTGACCTCATACTGCTCTGCACCTGAAAGTGCCACTTTTGTCACTATCTTCTTGATGGGTGTCTTTAGATAAGTAATTGAATTAACAGACTCTATTGCCTAGTGATTAAAAGCCTGATTCTCGGAACCAAACTGCCTAATTTGAATGTTATCTCTGCAGTTTATTAGCTGTGTGACCTTAGGGAATTGACTTAAAATCTCTATTCTTTAGTCTTCTTATTGGTAAAACATAGATACTAATAGTAAATATTATGTAAACCAGTTGTCCTAATTAAACTTGATAAAACATCTGAAGCACTTATCAAAGTACCAGGTATGTGCATAGTAACATTTCAGTAAGTATTACCTTTTTGTCTTATCTGTGTGTCTCTGGGACTTCGTTTTATTATCTATAAAATAAAATGATGAGAGTAAATGATCCATTGAAGTCATGTTATAAGAATGAAAGTTCCAATCCACCAAAGGCAGACAGCAGAAGCAAGAAGAAATACAGTCCTGCAGCCTGTAGAACAAAAACCACATTCACAGAAAGACAGACAAAATGAAAAGGCAGAGGAATATGTACCAGATGAAGGAACAAGATAAAACTCCAGAAAAACAACTAAATGAAGTGGAGATAGGCAACCTTCCAGAAAAAGAATTCAGAATAATGTTAGTGAAGATGACCCAGGAACTCGGAAAAAGAATAGAGGCAAAGACTGAGAAGATGCAAGAAATGTTTAACAAAGACCTAGAAGAATTAAAGAACAAACAACTAGAAGAACTAAAGAATAAAACAAACAAAGATGAACAATACAATACCTGAAATGAAAAATACACTGGAAGGAATCAATAGCAGAATAACTGAGGCAGAAGAACAGATAAGTGACATGGAAGACAGAATGGTGGAATTCACTGCTGCGGAACAGAATAAAGAGAAAAGAATGAAAAGCAATGAAGAGAGCCTAAGAGACCTCTGGGACAACATTAAACACAAGAACATTCTCATTATAGGGGTCCCAGAAGGAGAAGAGAGAGAGAAAGGACCTGAGAAGATATTTCAAGAGATTATAGTCAAAAACTTCCCTAACATGGGAAAGGAAATAGCCACCCAAGTCCAGGAAGCACAGAGAGTCCTAGGCAGGATAAACCCAAGGAGAACATGCCAAGACACATAGTAATCAAATTGACAAAAAATTAAAGACAAAGAAAAATTATTAAAAGCAACAAGGGAAAAATGACAAATAACATACAAGGGAACTCCCATAAGGTTAACAGCTGATTTCTTAGCAGAAACTCTACAAGCCAGAGGGGAGTAGCATGATATATTTAAAGTGATGAAAGGGAAGAACCTGCAACCAAGATTACTCTACCCATCAAGGATCTCATTCAGATTTGATGGAGAAATCAAAAGCTTTACAGACAAGCAAAAGCTAAGACAATTCAGCACCACCAAACCAGCTCTACAACAAATGCTAAAGGAATTTCTTTAAGTGGGAAACACAAGAAAAGAAAAAGACCTACAAAAACAAATGCTTTTGTTTTCAATTAAGAAAATGGAAATAGGAACCTATATATCCATAATTACCTTAAATGAGAATGGATTAAATGCTCCAACCAAAAGACACAGGCTTGCTGAATGGATACAAAAACAAGACCCATATATATGCTGCCTACAGGAGACCCACTACAGACCTTGGGACACATACAGACCGAAAGTGAGGGGGTGGAGAAATATATTCCATGCAAATAGAAATCAAAAGAAAGCTGGAGTAGCAATACTCATATCAGATAAAATAGAGTTTAAAATAATGTTACAAGAAACAAGGAAGGACGCTACATAATGATCAAGGGATCAATCCAAGAAGAAGATATAAGAATTATAAATATATATGCACCCAACATAGGAGCACCTCAATACATAAGGAAAATGCTAACAGCTATAAAAGAGAAAATCAACAGTAACACAGTAATAGTGGGGGACTTTAGCACTTCACTTACACCAATGGACAGATAATCCAGACAGAAAATTAATAAGGAAACACAAACTTTAAATGACACAATAGACCAGATACATTTAATTGATATTTAAAGGACATTCCATCCAAAAACAGCAGATTACACTTTCTTCTCAAGTGCGCACAGAACGTTTTCCAGGATAGATCACATCTTGGGTCACAAATCAAGCCTTGGTAAATTTAAGAAAATTGAAATCATATCAAATATCTTTTCCGACCACAGTGCTATGAGATTAGAAATAAATTGCAGGGAAAAAATGTAAAAAAACACACACATGTGGAGGCTAAACAATACATTACTAAATAACCAAGAGATCATTAAAGAAATAAAAAGGAAACCAAAAAATACCTAGACACAAATGACAACGAAAACACGATGATCCAAAACCTATGGGATGCAGCAAAAGCAGTTCTAAGAGGGAAATTTAGAGCAATACAATCCTACCTCAAGAAACAAGAAAAATGTCAAATAAACAATATAACCTTACACCTAAAGGAACTAGAGAAGGAAGAACAAACAAAATCCAAAGTTAGTAGAAGGAAAGAAATCCTAAAGATCAGAGCAGAAATAAATGAAATAGAAATGAAGAAAACAATAGCAACCATCAATATAACTAAAAGCTGGTTCTTTGAGAAGATAAACAAAATTGAGAAACCTTTAGCCAGACTCATCAAGAAAAAGAAGGAGAGGACTCAAATCAATAAAATTAGAAACAAAAAAGGAGAAGGTAAAATAGACACCAAAGAAATACAAAAGGTCATGAGAGACTACTACAAACAGCTCTATGCCAATAAAATGGACAACCTGGAAGAAATGGACAAATTCTTAGAAAGGTATAACCTTCCAAGACTGAACCAGGAAGAAACAGAAACTATGAACAGACCAATCACAAGTAATGAAATTCGAACTGTGATTAAAAATCTTCCAACAAACAAAAGTCCAGGACCAGATGGCTTCACAGGTAAATTCTATCAAACATTTAGAGAAGAGCTAATACCCATCCTTCTCAAACTCTTCCAAAAATTTGCAGAGGAAGGAACACTCCCAAAGTCATTTTACAAGGTCACCATCACCCTGATACCAAAACCAGACAAGGATACTACAAAAAAAGAAAATTACAGACCAATATCACTGATGAATATAGATGCAAAAATCCTCAACAAAATACTAGCAAACAGAATCCAACAACACATTAAAAGGATCACACACCATAATCAAGTGGGATTTATCCTAGGGATGCAAGGATTCTTCAGTATATGCAAATCAATCAATGTGATACACCATATTAACAAACTTAAAAATAAAAACCATATGATCACCTCAATACATGCAGAAAAACGCTTTTGACAAAATTCAACACCCATTTATAATAAAAACTCTCCATAAAGTGGGCATAGAGGGAACCTACCTCAACATAATAAAGGCCATATATGACAAACCCACAACAAACAGCATTCTCAATGGTGAAAAACTAAGATCAGGAATTTTTCAACATAGTTTTAGAAGTCCTAGCCATGTCAATCAGAGAAGAAAAAGAAATAAAATGAATCCAAATTGGAAAAGAAGAAGTAAAACTGTTATGATTTTCAGATGACATGATACTGTATGTAGATAATCCTAAAGATGGCACCAGAAAACTACTATAGCTAATCAATGAACTTGATAAAGTTGCAGGATACAAAATTAACACACAGAAGTCTATTGCATTCCTATACACTAAGGACAAAAAATCTGAAAGAGAAATTAAGGAAACAATCCCTTTCACCATTGCAACAAAAAGAATAAAATATCTAGGAATAAACCTACCTAAGGAGGCAAAAGACCTGTACTCAGAAAACTGTAAGACACTGATGAAAGAAATCAAAGATGACAGAAACAGATGGAGAGATATAACATGTTCTTGGATTGGAAGAATCAATATTGTGAAAATGACTAAACACCCAATGCAATCTATAGATTCGTTGCAATCCCAATCAAATTACCAATGGCATTTTTTACAGAACTAGAACAAAAAATCTTAAAATTTGTATGTAGACACAAAAGACTCCGAATAGCCAAAGCAATCTTGAGGGAAAAGAAAACAGAGCTGGAAGAATCAGACTCATTGACTTCAGACTATACTGCATAGTTACAGTAATCAAGACACTATGGTACTGGCACAAAAACCAGAAATATAGATCAATGGAACAGGATAGAAAGCCCAGAGATAAACCCACACATGTATGGTCAGGTAATCTATGACAAAGGAGGCAAAGCTATACAGTGGAGAAAAGACAGTCTCTTCAGTACGTGGTGCTGGGAAAACTGGACAGTTACATGTAAAAGAATGAAATTAGAACACTCCCTAACACCATACACAAATAAACTCAAAATGGATTAAAGACCTAAATGTAAGACCAGACACTATAAAACTCTCAGAGGAAAACATAGGAAGAACACTCTTTGATATAAATCACAACAAGATATTTTTTGACCCACTGCCTAGAGTAATGGAAATAAAAACAAAAATAAATGAGACCTAATGAAACTTAAAAGCTTTTGCACAGCAAAGGATACTATAAATGAGACGAAAAGACAACCCTCAGAATGGGAGAAAATATTTGCAAACGAATCAACAAACAATTAATCTCCAAAATATATAAAAAGCTCATGCAGCTCAATATTAAAAAAACAAACAACCCAATCCGAAAATGGGCAGAAGACCTAAATAGACATTTCTCCAAAGAAGATATACGGATAGCCAAGAGGCACATGAAAAGCTGCTCAACATCACTAATAGTTAGAGAAATGCAAATCAAAACTACAATGAGAGGGACTTCCCTGGCAGGCTAGGGGTTAAGACTATGAGCTTCCCCTGCAAGAGGCACGGGTTCAATCCTTGATCAGGGAGCTAAGATCCCACAGGCTGCACGATGTGGCCAAAAACACAAAGCAAAACAAAAAACTACAATGAGGTATCACCTCACACCAGTTAGAATGGGTATCATCAGAAAATCTACAAACAACAAATGCTGGAGAGGGTGTGGAGAAAAGGGAACCCTCTTGCATTGTTGCTGGGAATGTAAATTGATACAGCCACTGTGGAGAACAGTATGAAGGTTCCTTAAAAAACTAAAAATAGAACTACCATAGGACCCAGCAATCCCATCCCACTACTGGGCATATACCCAGAGAAAACCATAATCCAAAAAGACACATGCACCCCAAGGTTCATTGCAGCTCTATTTACAATAGCCAGGTCATGGTAGCAACCTACATGCGCATTGACAGACGAATGGATAAAGAAGATGTTGTAGATATATGCAATGGAATATTACTCAGCCATAAAAAGAATGAAATTGGGTCATTTGTAGAGACGTGGATGGACCTAGAGACTGTCATACAGTGTGAAGTAAGTCAGAAAGAGAAAAATAAATATTGTATATTAATGCATATATGTGGAACCTAGAAAAATGGGACAGATGAACCTGTTTGCAGGGCAGACACAGAGACACAGATGTAGAGAACAAGCATATGGGCACCAAGGAGGGAAAGCGGGAGGAGGGAGGTAGTGGTGGTGGGATGAATTGGGAGATTGGGATTTTATACACTGATTTGTATAAAATAGATAACTAATAAGAACCTGCTGTATAAAAAATAAAATAAAACTCATAAATAAATAAATAAAAAAGAATGAAAATTCCATGAGTACAGGGCCTAAGACTGTATTTGTCCCATTATATTCCTATAACCTAATTAATTCCAATACAAAAGACTCTGAATAAATATTTATTAAATGTACCAATAACTTTATCATAATAGCTACCATTTTTCTTTAGGATTTAAATGTCACACACTGTTCTAGATTCTATTACCTTAAATTCTCACAATGAACCAATAAAATAAGCACTATTATTACCTCATACTACAGATGAAGAAGTGATGTGAAAAGATGTTAGATAACTATTTCAAGGTTATACAATATAATGAGTGAGGAGTAGTGGAAGAATAAGACTTGGAATTAGATGTATGACTTCTAAGTTCTTATATGAGACTTTTTTCCTAGGTGTTCTTATGAAGGAAATTATAATATAACTGTCAAGTTGATAAAGAAAGCTGACGTCAACTCTTGAAATAAACCTGCCATTACCCATAGCTCTGCAACATGGGGGTCATCTTTGAACTTGTCTGTGCCACTAATGAAGGAATGAATATTTTTGAGATCTAGGATTGCATTTATCTTGTCTTAGCACAACACCTGACACACAATAGGTACACAGTATATGTTGATGGACGAATATGGAAGGAATGAATAGTAATTAGAGACCTGGTGGTTGCTGAAGGAGACTGTGATGGGTTATATTTCACATTTTTTTTATATAAAATTACCAATGTCATGATTCAGTTTGACCCTATGCAATGTATCTTACATGTTTTATTTGCTCAATCATCACAAAAACATGTAAGGTGGGAACTGTTAGCTATTTACAGATGAGGGTGTTAGCTCAACCAAGATGCTAAGTTTTTTGAATCTTAATTTGTGGTTGTTTCTACCACATCAGGTTAGCATGCAGTTTTTTGTTTTTGTTTTTTTAAAAGAATTCAGTGTAGCTTTCTTCATTATAACAACTCTGTTGGAGGTTGTACACGTCTCAGGAAGGTGAGAGCACAGAGAGTTGTACTGAGAGTCGACAATGACCAACATGTAGGTTCATATTATTCTTATTTCCTCCATTCTATTGTTGAGCAAGTCTTAGGTTAATAATTTTTGAATGATTGGATTTGAAATGGACACTCAATTCATTGTCTCAATCTACCAGCCTCTTTGGGCCATTAACTTTTTATAGGAGGAAAGTGTTTGCAGGTCTTCCATAGAGTAATTGGCCCTGAATATCTGTGGTGAGAGACTGTGTAAGCTGTGTGAAGGGGCTTGGGGTGCCTTGCAAAAGCCATTCAGGGTTACCTATCAGGTGGGTGAAGTGATATAGTGAGAGCTGACAGGCGTTTAGTATCTCACTGTTATAGACAGGCTATTCTAAATTGAATGGGTTAAAGCTTTGATTAAAGGCTGAAGATGCAAGCTAGTCAGGGTGGTCAAAATGTTTAGTCCTATTAACATTCTCCTGTAAACCACTGAACAATTTGGTCAATAGACCAGACTTCTGGGTTAGAGAGAATAATAATTATGGCTGGCCAATTGGTAATGGATTCTCTTAACCATCTCCCAGGGAACTTGTTGCACGATTTTAAAGCAGAACTATTGGAAAGCTACACTCCAGGTCTTCACAAAATCATTCTTAGAGTGTGAGACAATTTGGCTTAACATTGAACAGAAGTGGCATATTAATATGGAACCATTTTCCTAGCATTGAATGTACTTTGCAGGAAAAAATGGCAAACTGATTTTGAGAAAAGATTCAGACTTATGGCTGCGTGATGAGAGCTTACTTGTTATTTTCTTTTTCTTTACAAACAATACATTGAGTAATTAAGGAAGAATATAACTACTGAATTACATTTTTAAATGTTACACTGTCCCTTTCCTTACAATCTACTGAAAAGAAATAGCATTTCTAATCCTTTAGATGTTCTGTTTCTAAACAAAACATAAAGCCAGGACTTGGTTTATATATAAAATTGACAAATTTCAGCACCAAGTCTCATTGACTAGAAATCAGTGTAACATATGTTTCTGCATGGATTTTTAGTTTCTTTAATCTTACCCTTCTCCTTGTATCAGGAGAAAATATTTTTTGAAAGTTGGATACTAGTTCCAGTATGGTTTGAGAAAATCTCAAAGCACAAAAGACACGTATAAAGGGCCCCTCTTCTCTCCCTGTCTGGCCATTCATGAATAGAAACGTGTTACTCAGATTCTGGAAACATGTGTTTCTTTATATCAATCTCCTTTCAAGAAGATTTTGAGGCAGAATGGAAAAACATGGAATAAATCAAAATAAAATAAGAAGAAATCAGGGTGCAGAAATAGTAAAGTGAGGTGCAAGAAGGATTGGGAATTTTAGTACTGTGCTATAAGTTGTTGAAAAATCATTAGAACTCAGATGAAATTTTGCTGTGGGCTGCTAACAACCAAAATTAAGTTAGAAGATCCCCAATATGTGTAAGATTAAAACAACCAGAGCTCAGCTGAAGCAAGAAGTGTTAAAATTCCAAAATCACCATTTCCAATAACTGATGTAATAATTGATTTAGACAAGCATTATCAAATATTGTTAAACCTATTAACTAAAATACTTTCAGGGAGCAGGATATTCACATGGTCTCAAAGTATCTCTCCACAGTTAACCTGATACTTCTAAAGAATAAATATACCTTTCTATGAAATTATTCACTAGGCACATTAACCAATTTATCAATCTTGGCATCATTAACAGTAGGACACCTTACCATATAACCTTCCTTGTGTGATGCAAAAAGAAGTAAGCAATGTCTCTATGTAGTATTCCTACCTTAACTGTTTAACTTGACTCTAGTGATGAGGAAACACAAAAATTCAGAATGTGAAAAGAACTGATTTCCTAGTTATGTGTCCCTATGTTAAGGAGAACACTGTCTATTATGTTTTCATCCCACCCACAATAAGTGCTTGTGATTCAATGGTCTTAAACCAAGCTTCAAGGGTTCCTATTACTTTGAACATTAGCTTTATTCTTAGATGCTTTTTCCTTCCTTAGGCTATACAACTCACCTATCTGTCTATCTATTCAGCCGGTGAAGCACATAGATGCTATAAGGTGGCAAATTAAGTTCCTTTAATTTTTTCTTAAATATTTATTTTAACTGGTTCCAATATGACTTCTAGAATTGACATGGTAATCACCAGTGCCCAGGTAGAATTACTCAAGAAAGCTCCATATCTCTCAGGGCTTAATGGAAGTGTGCTTTTCTGTTATATCCCAAGAGCATGTCTGCTATAGAAAAGGATAAGACATGAGAATGGAAGATGTCAACTCTGAATGTTCCTAAAGCTAAATGGTGTCTCTGGGTGGTTATTTTTGTGACCTGACCTTATTCTCCCCAAATGGGCAATTAATTGCTGTCAGAAATTTTCTAAATTTTTTGTGCTTCCATTGCCACAAAAAAAGGCAGCTAAATATTCTTATTGAATTAATGGGTCAAGAGGAGTTGAGACGATAAACATGGCTGGGGCATGCTCCACAATTCTGTCACTGTCTGTTGAAAAGTTTCCATGACTTTAATCAGATTTCTTCATTTGGTAGGGATCATTTACGAGAGACACCAAATAAAAAGCATACCCATTAGATTTCCCCTAGGGAGGCAATTTTGGAAGTTGTAATTTTCCCCTCTAAGTATGCACAGCTTCACCATGATAAGAAGGCTTCACATGGATAATGACAATAATGCAGTTTATTTTTTAAGGCCAGCCTGAAGGCCTCCTAAATAGAAAACAGATGTGCTGTGCATCTTCACTTTTTCTCCAGCAATACAGCCAATTTTTCGAGAGCTAAGGCATCAGATGGGGCTGAAGGAAGAACCTGTCTAATGATCTGAGCTACAATATCCAGCAGAGGAAAAATCATGTCAGTAATGTTTATTGAACACTTAGGATGCACCATGCACCTTGATAGGCAGTTTACGAACATAGCAACACAGTGAATACTATTGTACTATTATCATCTTCATTCTATAGTTGAGAAAACTAGAACTTAGAGAGATAAAGAGAATTGTCCAACGTCACAAATGTGAAATAAGCATCAGGCAGTCTCATTTAGAAATCATATACTTAAGTTAAGGAAACTACCAAACTGTATTAGGGTTTATTGACTCTCCACAGGTTTATTTTCATATATTAGTCTACGTCTTTGTGACAGCCCTCAAGATAAGTATTGTAATCAGTGTGGAGATGTGGAAACTGAGACTCAGAGACATGAAATACCTTGCCCACAGCTATTCTTCTGGTAATTGGCTAATGCTTGCACATTCAGTGTCACTTCCAAAACAGTGTCGTTTAAAGTGTATCACGCTGTCTCTATATTTTGCTTACTGAGTTTTTCTCTGTTTGCTGGATTTCTCTTATGCCTCTAATTTACATAAAGTGGCATGAAATTATATGAAATATTTGGGCTTTAATTTCTATCATAGATAATTCTAGGATGGTCAGAAAATTTGGCCAAAGTAAATAGAATTTATGTCAAGCTTAGGAAAAAAATAATCCTAGGTTCCAATGATAATCACAACAGATTGAGTTAATCTTAAACTTTTAAATCAGAATATTACACAAATGGCAAGGACCATGCCTTATACAATTTTCTGTGTAAAGTACTGCTGTAAGCCACCGTGGCAAAGATTAATTTCCCCTCAATATACAATCTCTCCTTCCTTTTTAGTAATAGAACTCCTCAACCACCACTCATGACATTTCACATGATCACTCAGATAGATACCACATTTCCAACCTCTTCTTGCAATAATAAGATTGCGTAAGTTAATTACATGGACTTTGAGAAGAAGTGAAGGGCTTAATTCAGTGCCATATCCTTAAATGAAAACTGCTTGTTCTCCATTCCTTCTTTGTGTCTAAAAGAGAAAGTTGTGTTAGGAAGATAGATTCAACCATGGAGACACAAGACCACCACTGTAGTGAACAGTGGAATGACAAAATGAAAGGCAACTGTATTCCTGGACAACCTTGTGGAGCAGAACTGCCCACCTGCTGTGGACTCTGCCACTTCTGGACTGAGAGAGAAATATATATTTATTCTGCTTAAGTTACTGTATTTTGGGGTATCTTTGTTACATGAGCTTAGTATATATCTTATTAGATCAGTGTTTACTGAAATACAAATCAAGATCCATACTCTTAGAAAGTTTTACAAATTACATGTAATTCTGTATAGTAACCTCTATATTTTCTAGCAGATTTATGGTGATATATTACATGGTTTATGGGTAAAATTGTATCACTTAAACTTCGTATGTTTGAACTCCTAATCCCAGAATATGACTATATATGGAGATAGGCTCTTTAAAGTAGAATTAAGGTTAAATAGAGTTATTTGGGAAGACCCTTATCCAATATGATGTGTTCTTATAAGAAGAGATGATTAGGTCACAGACACACAGAGGAAAGACCATGTGAAGACATGAGGAGAAGACAGTCATCTACAAGTCAGAGAGAGAGGCCTCAGAAGAAACCAACCCTACCAACTTCTTGATCTCAGACTTCTATCCTTTAGACTTATGAGAAAATACATTTCTACTGATTAAAGTTACCCAGTCTGTGGTACTTTGTTATGACAGCCATAGCAGACTAACACACATGGGAAAAGAAGCTTGGAGTCACCTATGAACTCCAAAATATAGGCAATAAAGTATTCTCATGAGAATTTTATTAGATAAATCAACAAATAAAAGATGAAAAATCAATCATGTAAGGAAATTTAAAGAGTACCTATTAAATATCAGGAATTATTCTATGAGTTGAGGATAAAGCAATACCCAAGACAGATTGAATCCATTAATCCATTATTTCCTGGTGCTCAAAATTTTAATGAAAAAAACAATCAAGATAATGATATATTGAGGGAGAGTAGTCTGCTTCATTTGGGGATTTATGGAGGCTCTCTCTAAGCAGCAGTTTTTGTGCTGAAATCTAAATGACAAAAAAGTCAACCAATTTATGTCTATGACTGTTATAAATATATGAGTTGTTATATATAATCTTCATGGTAACTACAAAGCAAAAACATATACTAAATACACAAAAGATAAAGAGAAAATATAAGCATACCACTAAAGCAAGCCATCAAACAAAAAAGGAAGAGAGCAATAGAAGAAAGGAACAGAGAGGAACAACCAAAACAGCCAGGAAACAGTTAAAAAATGGCAATAATTACATATCTATCAATAATCACTTTAAATGTAAATGGACTAAATTCTCTAATCAAAATACATACAGTGGCTGAATGGATTTAAAAACAAAAACAAAACAGAAACAAAAAAACAAGAGCCATCTATGTGCTGTCTACAAGAGACTACTTTTAGGTATAAGGACACACACAGACTGAAAGTGAAGAGATGGAAAAAGATATTCCATGTAAATGGAAACCAAAAGAAAGCTGGAGTAGCTATACTTATATCAGAAAAAAAAGACTTTAAACTCTTAGAGGAAAACATAGGCAGAACACTCCATGACATAAATCAGAGCAAGATCCTTTTTGACCTACTACTAGAGAAATGGAATTAAAAACAAAAATAAACACATGGGACCTAATGAAACGTAAAAGCTTTTGTGCAGCAAAGGAAACCATAAACAAGATCAAAACACAACCCTCAGAATGGGAGAAAATATTTTCAAATGAAGCAACTGACAAAGGATTAATCTCCCAAATTTACAAGCAGCTCATGCAGCTCAATATGAAAAAAACAAACAACCTAATCCAAAAATGGGTAGAAGACCTAAATAGACGTTTCTCCAAAGAAGATATACAGACTGCCAACAAACACATGAAAGAATGCTCAACATCATTAATCATTAGAGAAATGCAATTCAAAACTACAATATCATCTCACACCAGTCAGAATGGCCATCATCAAAATATCTACAAACAATAAATGCTGGAGAGGGTGTGGAGAAAAGGGAACCCTCTTGCACTATCAGTGGGAATGTAAATTGATACAGCCACTATGGAGAACAGTACGGAGGTTCCTTAAAAAACTAAAAATAGAACTACTGTACGACCCAGCAATCCCACTACTGGGCATATACCCTGAGAAAACCATAATTCAAAAAGAGTCATGTACCACAATGTTCATTGCAGCTCTATTTACAATAGCCAGGACATGGAAGCAACCTAAGTGTCCATCAACAGATGAATGGATAAAGAAGACGTGGAACATATATACAATGGAATATTACTCGGCCATAAAAAGGAACGAAACTGAGTTCTTTGTAGTGAGGTGGATGGACCTAGATTCTGTCATACAGAGTGAAGTAAGTCAGAAAGAGAAAAACAAATACCGTATGCTAACACATATATATGGAATCTAAGGGGGAAAAAATGGTCATGAAGAACCTAGGGGAAAGACAGGAATAAAGATGCAGACCTACTAGAGAATGGACTTGAGTATATGGGGAGGGGGAAGGGTAAGCTGGGACAAAGTGAGAGAGTGGCACGGACATATATACGCTACCAAATGTAAAATATATAGCTAGTGGGAAGCAGCCACATAGCACAGGGAGATCAGCTCGGTGCTTTGTGACCACCTAGAGGGGTGGGATAGGGAGGGTGGGTGGAAAGGAGACGCAAGAGGGAAGAGATATGGGGATATATGTATATGTATAACTGATTCACTTTGTTATAAAGTAGAAACTAACACACCTATGTAAAGCAATTATACTCCAATAAAGATGTTAAAAAAAAAAAAGACTTTAAAACGAAGACTGCAAGAAGAGGCAAAGAAGGGCATTGCATAATGATTAAGGGCTCAATTCAACAAGAGGATATCACATTTGTATTTATGCACCTAATGTAGGATCACCTAAATATACAAAGCAAATATTAACAGACCTAAAGGAAAAAATAAAACTTACAGTTTCAGTGAAATCCCTGTAAAAATTCCAATGATATTCTTCACAAAAATAGAACAAACAATCCTGAAGTTTGTATGGAGCCACAAAAGACCCTTAATAGCCAAAGCAATCTTGAGAAAGAACAAAGCTGTAGGCATCCAGCTCCCTGATTTCAAAAATAAATTGCAAAGCTATAGAAATTAAAATAGTATGGTATTGGTTTAAAAACAGACACATACACCAACAGAACAGAATAGAGAGCCCTAAAATAAACCCACGCATATATGGTCAAATAATTTATGACAAAGGAGACAAGAATATACAATGGGTTAAGGAGAGTCTCTTTAATAATAAATGGTATTGGGAAAACTGGACAGCCTCATGCAAAGGAATGAAACTGGATCATTATCTTACACCATATACAAAAATTAACTCAAACTGAACTAAAAACTTCAACATAAGACCTGAAACCATAAAACTACTGGAAGAAAACATAGGCAGTAAGCTCCTTGATGTAGTTCTTGGTGATGAATTTTTGAATCTGATACCAAATGCAAAGGCAACAAAAGCAAAAATAAACAAGTGGGACTACATGGAATTAAAACCTCTGCACAGCTAAGGCAACAATCAACACAATGAAAAGGCTATGTACTGAATGGGGGAAAATATGTGCAAATTATATAACTAAGTTTTAAAATATATAATATTATAAATATATAATGTATATTTAATATTCAAAATATATAAAGCACACATACAATTCAATAGCAAAAAAAACAAACAATCCCATTAAAAATAGGTACATCTGAATAGACTTTTTTCCAAAGAAGACATACAGATAGCCAAGACATACAGATAGGTACATGAAAAGATGCTCAGCATCATTAATCATCAGAGAAATACAAACCAAAACTACAGTGAGATATCACCTCACACCTATTAGAATGGCTATGATCAAAATAAATAGGAAATAGCAAGTGTTGGTGAGGATGTGGAGAAATTAGTGGAAATGTAAACTGGTGCAGCCACTATGGAAAACAGTATGGAGATTCCTCAGAAAATTAAAAATAGAGCTATCATATGATCCAGCAATTCCTCTTTTGAATATTTATCTGAAGAAAATAAAAACACTAAGTCAAAAAGATATATGTGCCCCCATGTCTATTGCAGTATTATTTATAATAGCCAATATATGGAAACAACCTAAGTGTCTATTGATGGATGAATCGATAAAGAAATTGTGGTATATATGTACAACGGAATACTATTTAGCCATAAAAAGAATGAAATCTTGCCATTTGCCACAGCATGTATGGACCTAGACGGCTTTATGCTAAGAACAATAAGTCACTTAGAGAAAGACAAATACCATATGAACTCTTTTACATGTGAAATCTAAAAAACAAAGACAAAAACCATCCCCCAAAGCAAGCTCACAGACACAGAAATCAAATTAGTGGGGCCAATTGGTGATGCCAGAGGTGGGGAGTGAGGGGAAGGGAGAAATGGATAAAGAGGGTATTAAAGAAAAAAAAAGACAATAGTGGGCAGTTAGGAAGGCAGGGGCTTGGACAACACATACCACTTACTGACTATGACAATGCAGCCTGTGGGGGGTAGGGAGGGGTTGGTTCAGTGGAGGGAAAAAGAGATTGGAGCTAGAGAATTCCAGTGTCTTAATAACTAATTTTCCTGCAGGACCTTCAGTAATAAAGGTGATTTTAATGGTGCTAACTACTTAGCTAGAAAAATAATTGGTGCTTTCGATTCTTAGTAATTACTAACTCAAAAGAAAGACCTTGCTTTTATACTATTGCACTAACTTAAATTTTTATAACAGTTTTGCCTATTGTTATGAAGAATAAATCTCAATGCTTGTCAAAAAATAAAAAAGTCAGCCAGGCAGACTGAGGGTATTGAGACTTTCAGACAGGAAGATGGCACATGCAAAGGTACTGAAGATATTTGAGACTGGCTTGTGCAAGGAACAGGCTCTGGGGGCTCCACTCCCAAGGCTTTGGGTAGAAAACTGGCCTGTTGAAACTGAGGAAATGTCCCCCACCTCCCTTTGGGAACTGAGAATGTAGCCCTGGTGATTTCTGAATAGACAAATAGATTTCAGGTCATTCTTCCCTGTACAAATTCATGAAGAATTTTAGAAGTTTGAAACAATAGCAACTATGGTCCATTCCTATAAAATCCAAGAACTCTGACAGCCTTTCTTCCTTCCACTGTCTCCATCCCTTTCAGCTCAAACTGGCTCTGCTCCTGCTAGAGTGGCTGATTTGGTCCATGGTTCAGTCTGCTTATCAAATGGTTGGTCCTGCCATACTGTTAGTGTTCTCTCGTGAACAGGCTTTTCTCATTTTTTGCAATATGAACAGACAGAATTTCCCAAATCTTTCATTTCTGGTTCTTTTTTTCTTAATTATTCCTTCCTCAACCATTTCTCTCTCTCGTGTTTTACTCTAAGTCAGGAAGAACCAAGCCACGACTTCAATACTTGGCTTAGAAATCTCAGTTAAACATCCGGTTTCATTGCTCATAAGTTCTTTCTTCCACAAAACACTAAAATATGAACACAATTTAGCCAAGTTCTTTGCTACCTTATAAAGAAGATTATATATTTCTCATTAGCCTATGACATGTTCTCCATTTCTATCTGAGACCTCACCAAAATGGCCTTTACAGTTCATATTTCTACCAATATTCTATTCATGATTATGTATGTATTCTCTAAGATGGAAGCTTTCTCTACAGTTCTTTTTTTTTTTTTTTTTCTGAGCTCTCATCAGAATCTTTAAAATTCTACTCATGGCAAGCTAAGCTGTTTTTAACACGCATCTCGAAACTCCTCCAGCCTCTACGTATTGCTCAATTCCAAAGCTGCTTCCACATATTCAGGTATTTGTTAAACAGCAGAATGCCTTTCTTAGCACCATTTTCTGTCTTAGCTTGCTCAGACTAAGACTTAGTCTGCCTAGTAACAAATACCATAGACTGGTATCTTAAACGACACACATTTATTTTTCAGTTATGGAGGCTGGACATCTGAGATCATGGTGCCAGCATATTTTGTGTCCTGTGAGGGCTCTCCTCTTAGTTTACAGACAGCCGCCTTCTTGCTGTGTTCTCACATGGAGGAGAGATCATTTCTGCCATGTCTCTTTTTATAGGACATGGATCCTAGCATGGGGACTCCACTCTAGTGACCTTATCTAAACCTAATTACCTCCCAAATTCCTCACCTCTTAATAGTTAGGGCTTCAACATATGAATTTTGGGGTGGGGTGGAGGGGAGACACAAACATTCAGTCCGTAGTGCCACTCTTCTCACCATCTTTCAAATCGCAGCTGAATGTTACCACCTCTGGTTGTTTCTTTGCCTTCAAGGGCAAAACTGAATTGCTGCCTCCCCTGAGGTGTCTCAGCATGTGGCTATACCTTTAATGTGGCATCTGTTGCATTGACACGATATTTTTCTGCTTTGGAGTCTGCCTCCCCCAAAGAACAGAGAATATTAGTGAGTTTGTGACTATGTTTTATTTATCCTTATGCCTCTATGCCTATCATAGGCTCTGGCATCTAGTAGGTTCTCAGTAAATATTGGTTGAGTGAGTAAATATGAGGACTATTTATATTTATCTAGGTTATACAATATATATGTTCAAAGGTATGTTCACAGGAAGAGAGAGAAAGGACAGGATTAAAAGGAATTCAGATATGACCATAAATGAAGATACCCTGGTGGAATTCTGAAGACAATCAGAAAATTAAAAAATTTCTCTGCTCATTTTCAATTGCCTTTTGCAAAAGGAAAGCTTGTGCCAAAACACTTTCTGAAAAACGGGCTTTATCCCTGCTTCTTTTATAATAACAAGCTTCCATTATTTGTAATGTTCCTCATATGTCCTTCCAGCGATCATGCAACTAAATATTGTCTACAATAATCCCAGAACCTCTGGCTTCTCATTAAGTGAAACTTGGTTGAGTACTTGAAGGAATAACTCGTTGAAGTCAACAAATTGTGCTAAAGGGCAGCTTCAGTTGTCTCTAATGTAAGAAACCAGTCCTTTGGGTATCTGCAGAGAAGAAGCTAAAGTCACATCTTAGACTGATTTGTTTGACTCTGAAGCTCAAATTCTTAGGATAACAAAGAATACAACTCATTAAACATTATGACTCAGCAAATATTTAATCAGTAACTAATATTTGTCAGGCATTGTGCTGGGCACTGTAGGTTTGATGATGAATGAGACACATTCTTTGCTTCCATGGGACCCAATAAGTTAAGGTGAGACCAATAGTTAAACAAATATACTATTTTGGCAGAACCATTAGGGCAGGGACTATGTTAGATTTGTGAGAGCTTGGGTTATTTCCTGAGACAGTATGATTCTACACATTTTGTTAAGCAAATTAAAAACAATATTGGATGGTATATACAAAAGCAGGATTATGTTCAAGGCACCATACTCTGATAAACTCTGTTGTGAAAGAGAGGGTAGGCCTGGGGGAAGACTTCATAGAAGCAGGAAAAGTCTGTTTTGAAGGGTGACTGGATACCAGGTTGAAGGTTGTGGAATGGATAACAGGGACTGGGATTGGGAGAATAGAATTTTCCAGGCACAGGAAACAATGTGTGCAAATGCACGGCATTGTAAAACAGGATAGTAGGTGCTGAAAAGAAAGTGGTTTACAGAAATTGCAGCAAAAGGATGTAAAAGCAGCTTACACTTAAAAAGGTTGGAGCCCCATAAACAGAGTGAAGAAGAATGACTCCTATTGCAAAGAACTAGTGAGAAGGACAGCTCCTTCAGGTTAAAAAGATATGTGACTTTATGTCAAGGGCTTCCAGAACTGTGCCACCACTCTTTGAGTTAGGAATCCAGAGACCTGGCATATTCATATAACAGAGAGGCCATATTTTTGTTTTTGTGTTTTTAGTTGTCAGTTAACATAGGTTTTTTTAATTTTATTTTTTCTTTTCTTTTTATACAGCAGGTTCTTATTAGTTATCTATTTTGTACATATTAGTGTATATATGTCAATCCCAATCTCCCAATTCATCCTACCTCCCCCATGCTTTCCCCCCTTGGTGTCCATACGTTTGTTCTCTACATCTGTGTCTAGAGAGGTCATGTTTTATCTCTCTCAAGACCTGCAACACTTGCATTCAGAAGTGAGAAGTGGACCAAGAACTACTGCTTAGAAGTTTCCTTTGCTCTTGGCCTTTGCAGAATTTCTTTCTCTGCTGAGTAAATTTACACTTATCAAGTTTGTAGCTCAGGGAATGTCTGAGTTATAGTAATGCTGCTTGTAGCGGTACGTCTTTACTTTTATCCTCTAGCAAAGTCTTAGGCAGACAATAGATTCATCTTATTTACTATGCCAGAGACTTTAAATAAAAACCACAAATCGGAAGTGACATGGTGTGATGGAAGGAGTAAGGCTATCAACGTGAGAAAACTTGAGGTCAAGATCTTATTTTCTAGCTTCTACCTCAGTGAGTCTTTAGTTTCTCTGAGTGTCAGTTTCCTCATACATATAATAGGGCTAATAAAATTTGTCAAAACTACTAAAAAGTTAATCTTAATATAAAAAATAAAAGTTAATATAAAATCATAGAATAATAATGACGATTTTCTGAGTATTTGCTACATCTTCACCCTACTAAGTTTCTTTTATGTTTATTATTTCATTTAATCATCTTAATTACATCCAATCAATTGGTATTTCTTATTTTTCTAATTTGAAAATAATGAAACTAAGTTTCAAATAGATAAACTCAATAACACATACAAATATAAATGCTAGCAATATTTGTACTTATTACTAAATCTCCGTTTTTTGGATCATGTATTTTTGAGGGGTTGGGACTAATGCACTTAGGAATAAATCTTAAAGTTTGAGAAATTTTGACTCAGTTTACACTAAACTCTGTAAATAGATATTAATAACTTCCTTGAATTCCTAGAGTAATGCATGCAGTAATGATAATACTATTAGTAGAAGCCAACATTTACTGAGAGTTTACATCTATATCAGAGAGTGTGCTACCTTTACCTGGATTATAACTTAGTTCCCCATAATCATACTAAAATGTATTTTTATGCATGATATCATTCTACTATATGAATAATATTATCACCATTTTCGCCATGAGAAAGCTGAGGCTCAGATGAGCAAAAAAATTTTCCCAATGTCAAGCATAAAGTGGAGAAGCCAGAATTCCATACAGCCTAACCTCAGTCTAATTACGGTGTTTTACTGACCCAATGTTTTCAATTGTGCATTTTCAATGGAAAATCTATTATTGTTAGAGCAACATGACACTTACCAGCCCTCTGTTCTCATGTGTACCATCGTTCATGCCATAATAATTATCAACCTCTGTTCTATATTTGATTGTACTCGTCCTCAGTACTGCACATGGGGGTGGGGAGGGTGGTGAAAGAATAGTTTGCACTTGAAATATGTTAATCTGGAGATAGGTGGTCTGCAATAATCATTTTGTGGTCCTTTCCTGAGCCATTTCCCAATTCACCAAACAGTATGTCTATTAAGTATTAAGAACAACATTAGTTTCCAATATTGGCATCAACATTTGTGTTTCTACCCTGTTCATATGGTTTTTACATCTACTATTCAATTTCTTTACCTAATCAGAAAGAAAAAAACCCAACTTGACCAACCTGCTTTATACCCCATTAAGTATATTTATATCTATTTCCATTTCTAAAATTTTTATTTACTTGCACATTTCAATAATATATCTATAAACATTTGTAACATTTGTAAGGTATCAAGAGATCTTTCCCTAATGTCTTTCCCTCCAGAATCTGAAATTCTATCATTCCTTTTTCATAAAAAGAGACAATTACTTTGGGTTACTTTAATACCATGCTTATTCATTCAACTGATATTTACTGAGTTCCTACCATGTGTTAGATAGAAGCAGTAGACAATCTGGTGGGAGACAGAAAAATAACAAATTAATGCAAAATTTTTCAATAAGAATAAATTCTATGAAAGGACAATATGGTGTAATGTATTAAAAAAAGATGAGGAGTCATAAGATGGTATCAGTTAAGAGGTGACATCTGACCTAAGATGTGAATGATAAGAAGGACTCAGCTTGTGAAAATGTAGGAAAGATTATCCCAAGTAGAGGTGGCAGCAAATGCAAAATCGCTGAGGAGAAAACAAGCTGAGTATGTTCCAGAAACTTAAGTAGATCAATGAAGCTGCAGTGTAGAGAGATGAAGACGTCATGATATGAAATGAGATCATAGAGGGAGGAGGGAACCAGATAGTGGGGTTTTCTGAGCTATGTTAAGATCTTCGGATTTTATTCTAAGAGTGTGTTAATTTTAATAAACATTCAATACAAAATGAGTGAAAATTGACAGAATTTTCCAAACTTCATATAAGAATGGGGTCATCAAAATATTTCATCAGTGGAAATACTGATCCAATTATGGTATCCAGGTTGTACTGGGTCCCCAGAGATAGGAAGGGGAATAAAGATGGGCCTGGGGTCTGTGTAAAAAGGAGTAGAGTGAGCTACAATAGAAGACAATATAACATTTTTCTAAGGCTCAGCCTTCATGTCAATGAAGTGAATTCATTTTCTGTGAGCATTCCTGGTTTGTGACTTTCCTTTCTTTTGCAAATAGTACACAGAAATCACACTTGGGAGTCATTTCTCTCCCACTTTCAGTCCAAGGACCTCAAATGATGTTGACCCCTTGCCATGTTCCTGGAGGTGTGGGGTGGATGGCATTTCTGATCTTTGCCTGACTACTTATGACATCTCATTGCTCTGGCCACAAAGTTTGGTTCAGCCTTGGGCATGTACTCCAACTTGGGCTAATAACTGATACTTCAAGATTTCTCTTCAAATTCCTGAGGAAGAAAAAAACACTTTTTTCCTGGATTCCAGCATGGAAGGCTATAAATCTAGAATTACTAGTAACTGTCTTGCTACCACATGGAGCCTAAAAATGAACCAAGATGGAGGAGCATGAAGCTGAGAAATAGAGAAAGAGTAGGATTTAATAGCATAGTTTGAGTTCCAGATCAAACAGCTCTTAGCTTGTGTCAGTCAGGTCCAGGAGGAAGCAGAATTCACTCCAGATAGTTTATATGAAACTATTTTAATGAAACAATTATTTACAGAGGATTGAGCAAAGTTAAGGAAATAAACAAGGAAGGCTGCGGCACTCAAAATCTAGGAAAGAATGAAAAGTTGTTACCATCTCTGTAAGTAAAGGAACAAGGGGAAGAAATAGTGTTATTCCAGCTCAGTAAAAGCTGGAATAGTAGAGAAGTGTCTTATGGGGGATATTAGTAGTGGAGAGATGGAAACTCAGCCCTGAAGGATAGAGTGCGTAGAAAAGGAATATTGTGATTTTTTCTCACCCAGCCTTCTAAATTCTGGTTAGTAACTCCCCTGTCATCACCCAACTGGAAGAGAGCTAGCAAAGTTAGTGAGGCAATTAACAGAAATCAGCCTCCAGTGTCATAGAGAAGGCTGAAGAAAAGTGGATAACATATGGGAAATGGGGCAAAAAGAGAATAATTTGCACAATGTCAAATTGAATATCATGTAACTTCTCATATATGTGAGCTAAAACATTCATATATCCCCACTCTTTTTTTTTTATGAAATGAAAACCAGTATTTTTTTAAAAAAATTATTTTATTTATTTATTTTTGGCTGTGTTGTGTCTTTGTTGCTGCATGCAGGCTTTCTCTAGTTGCAGTGAGTGGGAGCTACTCTTCATTGCGGTGTGTGGGCTTCTCACTGTGGTGGCTTCTCTTGTTGCAGAGCACAGGATCTAGGTGCATGGGCTCAGTAGTTGTGGCTCACGGGCTTTAGAGCGCAGGCTCAGTAGTTGTGGCGCATGGGCTTAGTTGCTCTGCGGTATGTGGGATCTTCCCGGACCAGGGCTCGAACCTGTGTCCCTTGCATTGGCAGGGGGATTCTTGACCACTGCACCACCAGGGAAGCCCTCCGCTCTTTTTTGAAGCAATCGGAAATTGGTATGCCACCTCTTGCAATTAAAAAGGTTCTAACTAATAAATCCTTTGGATCTTGAAAAATTGCAGTAGCTTCTCCCACACAGAAATCTTTTGTTGTAACGTGCCTTGCTCTGCTGAGCGTCAGAGTGATCTTGAAACATCCAGCTATGCAATTAGTAAGTGAAATGTATGTACACATCAGTCCAGTTCTTTCTGCGGAGACCAGCTGGGAAAGAGATCAGGAGTCAGTGAGTCTTCCATATCCATTAAACCAAAATATTAATAGAATGAGTAGAGTAGTTGGAATATTTTCATGTCTAGTTTAATGTGGATGGGTAAATATTCATATGATGTCAATTTCTTTTCACACAGAGCTCAGTGGGAACACTCCTTCAAATAAAATGAGTCCAGTGGGGAATTTAAAGTTGGAAAAAGAGAGATAGGAATGTTTCTGCAAGATATTGGTGAATGACTGCATAAGCCTTAGATCTATAGACAAAGGAAAGTTCCTCCTCTGATTATTCAGAATGAAATTCTGTACCATAATGTAGAGGTAATGAAGAGGTAGCAAATTAATCCTAAATTTTACCTTTGGAAGGAAGGTCACAAAGTCCATCACCTTCATTTTACGGATGAGAGAAACATGATCCAGACAGTTGAAGTGGCTTGTTGAATGTCGCCCAGCTAGTTAGTGGCAGAGCTAGATTTAGACCTTGAATTCTAAATCTTGGCCTTATGCATTTTGTCCCATCAAGTAATATTATAGAGTTTAGAGTGCAAAAACAAGAGATGGGTTTGAATTCTAGCTCCATAGCTTTTGTGTTGAATTTATTAACAAGGGGCTTACCTTTTCCACAATGAAATATTCTAGCATAGTGTGTGATACCTATTGATTTTCAATTATTGTCATTTCTCCGGAGTTCGGCCATGATTTTATTGACACATATACATTTTCCTTTTCACAAACTTTGTACAATCTTGTTTAAGCTAGTCAGTCCTTTTTATAATTACAGAATGATGCTCATCAGGGTACTATTGATAAGTCGAAGTATCAGAACTCAGAAGTTCCTCTAGTATTCAAATTACCATCAAGGTTAATATTATTACCTCTCTGCTGTCTAAATATAACAGTGTATAAAGAGTTAACAAGCATGACAGTGACCATATTTGCTTATCATTGAACTTTTGTGGTTAAGGTAACTAAACTGTGAATTTTATGGCAAACTCTCAAAACTTCTTTGTTCAGAGTTAATAAGCAAACATTGATTTTTCTCTTTGATACTTAACTACAAACTGTCTTGGGTAATCCAGTCAAAAGGCTGGCAGTATCTAGGGCCTCCCACTTTTAAGAAGAGCTTGCAGAATGGCTCTTCTTCTGTTTCCCCCGAAGAAGCAATAATGGATTGACTGCATTTGCCATTTTTAGTGGTTTGGTCTCTCCTGATGTGACAGCAACATTGGGCCAGTAGGTCAGGTTTGATTTACTCTGTAAAGAGGCTTTAGGGACAGTTTTCTCTACTAATCTCTTACTCCACTTTAGTAACAGCAACGGTGTCTTATAAATGTTACCATTCTGTAACTCCCTGAAAGACTTGCTGATCGTGTGAACTGTCAATGTCACTGTTATTTCTTTGAGCTTGACTTATTTTATTCTTGTACCTCAAGCCCTAAATGAAGGTCCCAAATGGTAAATAAATGTAGTAATTGGCCCAAACCACAGTGACACTGACAAGACTTTGATATATTGGTAAACAGTCATGTGCTCCTCTTAGAATCAAAGCATTTCAGAGTTGAAGGAGGCCTTAAAGGTCGTTTGCTCTTACTTCTTACTTTACCCTCTAGTTATACAGCAACTAGGGTATCAAAGGTCACACAAGACTTTGATATTGAAAGAAAATTGGTTTGAACTGCCTTAACCCTCATTCCAAGAAAGTAGGCACTCTCCAAAAGAGTTTTGCAAATTTCCCACGTCATCACCTCTCTTTTCAATGAACCACCTATTTTAATTCCAGTGCTTTTTTCTCTTCTCTCTGGCATGTGCTGAGATACACATGGTATTCTGCTGGTTTCCCTTGATTTTCCCAACTATTGAAACCAAGCAGGACCATACAGGGCCTTTCTGAGGACAGAACCCCCCATAATCCCTACCTCTTGTTTATAGAAAAGCTTTACACTCCTAGGCCTTCCCCGAGTGAATTTAATCAAATAAGTGAAAATATTACAGAAACAAAGGAAAACAGTCAAGCAAGATGAAATAATAATAGTTTAGCCATAAAACAAAGTGAAGGATGTTTAGTTCCTCCTCCAGAGCTATAGACAATCTCCTGGACCACATCCTTGAGTTGTTTTGCACATACTAAAACCCTCACCAAGTGGAAGAAGTTAACCACATGCTGACCACCATGGACCTCAGACCAGTTGGAACCAGAAAGTTGATGATGTTGACTCCCAAAATACCACCTGGTTACCTCATCACCAACCAATCAGAAGAATGTCCACAAGCTGATCAGGCACCCTGAGACACTTTCCCTCACCTTGTCTTTAAAAACCCTTTCCCTGAGGGACATAAGGGAGTTTGGATCTTTTGAACACGAGCTGCCCATTCTCCTTGCTTTGCCCTGTAGTAAACGCTTTATTTCCTTGACCACAGTCTGGTGCCGGTAGATTGACTTTGCTGCGCATTGGACAAGCAAATCCAAGTTTGGTTCAGTAACACTATTACTTGAAAAGAACATTTGTTAGTATATAAAACTTCAGTGAAGAACCCATGAAACTTGTGTAATAACACAGCAAACAATTAAAAATTAAAAGTAAGACTGTCCAATTTTAAAATTTTTTGTGGCAGAGATGCCACTAGGAATTTCTCCTTGGGGTTTCTGCTCAGCCCCTCGTCCTTCTTCACAATGTCTTAACTATGCTTTGTATTTGATTCTATTCCATAATAAAAATGTTTAACTTCTTTCAATGTAACTAAATCTTTTCTAGTCCTATTTCACAAAGGATATCCACAAGGGGCTTTATCTGAATGAGTAAACATACCCATGTAAGTGGGTTCCTAAATATGTGCCACTTTTTCCCTGGGTGGAACTCTGCTGCTAACCAGTTTTAGCCCTCCCAACTCCCTCTCTTCTTCCTTTATCTCTCTCTCTTTCCCTCTCTCTCTCTTAATACCTCCCTCACATCCCCTCCCCACTCCCTTTCTTTCTTCCTTCTTTTTCAAGACTGTGTTGGGGAGGGAAAAATAATTTTCCTTGTGCCCATCTAGGTTCCTGGCTGAGAGCCCCCTGTAACATAAGACAGATTAGCAGGAGGAAACAAACGTTTAATAACATGTACACTTCCAGTATACATGGGAGATACCCAGGAAAACTAACTCCCTGAAATGGCCCAAGCCATCACCTTAAACATCATCTTCCTGTGAGACCTTCAAGATGGCGGAAGAGTAAGACGTGCAGATCACCTTCCTCCCCACAAATACATCAGAAATACATCTACACGTGGCACAGCTCCTACAGAACACCTACTGAACGCTGGCAGAAGACCTCAGACCTCCCAAAAGGCAAGAAACTCCCCACGTACCTGGGTAGGGCAAAAGAAAAAAGAATAAACAGAGACAAAAGAATAGGGACGGGACCTGCACCACTGGGAGGGAGCTGTGAAGGAGGGAAAGTTTCCACACACTAGGAAGCCCCTTGGCGGGCGGAGATGGCATTGGGATGGCAGGGGGGGAAGCTTCGGAGCCGTGGAGGAGAGCACAGCAACAGAGGTGCGGAGGGCAAAGTGGAGAGATTCCCACACAGAGGATCGGTGCCGACCAGCACTCACCCGCCGGGACATGTGGGGGCTGGGAGCTGAGGCTCAGGCTTCGGAGGTCGGATCCCAGGGAGAGGACGGGTTGGCAGCGTGAACAGAGCCTGAAGGGGGCTAGTGCGCCACGGCTAGCCAAGAGGGAGTCCGGGAAAAGGTCAGGAGCTGCCTAAGAGACAAGAGACCATTGTTTCAGGGTGCGTGAGGAGAGGGGATTCAGAGCACCGCCTAAACGAGCTCCAGAGATGGGCGCGAGCTGCGGCTATCAGCTCAGACAACAGAGATGGGCACGAAATGCTAAGGCTCCTTCTGTAGCCACCAAGAAGCGGGTGTGCAAGCACAGGTCACTATCCATACCTCCCCTTCCAGGAGCCTGTGCAGCCTGCCAGTGCCAGGGTCCTGTGATGCAGGGACAACTTCCCTGAGAGATTACACAGCGTGCCTCAGGCTGGTGCAATGTCACGCTGGTCTCTGCTGCTGCAGGCTGGCCTTGCATTCCGTATCCCTCCCTCCCCGCGGCCTGAGTGAGCCAGAGCCCCCGAATCAGCTGCTCTTTTAACCCCGTTCTGTCTGGGTGGGAAACAGATGTCATTAGGTGACCTACAGGCAGAGGCGGGGCCAAATCCAAAGCTGAACCCCAGGAGCTGTGCGAAAAAAGAAGAGAAAGGGAAATTTATCCCAGCCTCAGAAACAGCAGATTAAATCTTCCAATCAACTTGATGTACCCTGCATCTGTGGAATACCTGAATAGAAAATGAATCATCCCAAAATTGAGGTGGTGGACTTTGGGAGCAACGATACATTTTTTTTTTCCATTTTCTCTTTTTGTGAGGGTGTATGTGTATGTTTCTATGTGTGATTTTGTCTCTATAGCTTTGCTTTTACCATTTGTCCTAGGGTTCTGTCTGTCCATTTTTTTTGTTATTTTTTTTTTAAGTATACTTTTTAGCACTTGTTATCATTGTTGGATTTGTTTTTTGGTTTGGTGCTACTTCTTTCCTTCTATTTTTTTTCTTTTTCAATTTTTTATTACTTTTTAATTTTTTTTTTAATAATTATTTTTTATTTTAATAATTTTATTTTTTCTTTCTTTCTTTCTTTTTTTCTACATTTTCTCTGAGCCATGTTGCTGACAGGGTCTTGGTGATCTGGCTGGGTGTCAGGCTAGTGCCTCTGAGGTGTGAGAGCCAAGTTCAGGACACTGATCCGCCAGAGACCTCCCAGCTCCACATAATATCAAACAGTGAAAGCTCTACTAGAGGTCTCCATCTCAGCGCTAAGACCCAGATCCACTCAATGACCAGCAAGCTACAGTGCTGGACACCCTATTGCCAAACAGCTAGGAAGACAGGAAGACAACTCCATGCATTAGCAGAGACCCTGCCTAAAATCATAATAAGGTCACAGACACCCCAAAACACACCACCGGATGCGGTTCTGCCCACCAGAAACAAAAGATCCAGCCTTATCCACCAGAACACAGGCACTAGTCCCCTCCACCAGGAAGCCTACACAACCCACTGAACCAGCCTTAGCCACTGGCAGCAGACGCCAAAAACAATGGGAAGTATGAACCTGCAGCTTGCAAAAAAGGAGACCCCCAAACACAGTAAGTTAAGCAACATGAGAAGACACAGAAACACAACAGATGAAGGAGCAAGGTAAAAACCCACAAGACCAAACAAATGAAGAGGAAATAGGCAGTCTACCTGAAAAAGAATTCAGAGTAATGATAGTAAAGATGATCCAAACTCTTGGAAATAGAATGGAGAAAATACAAGAAATGTTTAACAAGGACCTAGAAGAACTAAAGAGCAAACAAACAATGATGAGCAACACAATAAATTAAATTAAAAATTCTCTAGAAGGAATCAATAGCAGAATAACTGAGGCAGAAGAATGGAGAAGTGACCTGGAAGATAATATAGTGGAAATAACTACTGCAGAACAGAATGAAGATAAAAGAATGAAAAGAAACGAGGATAGTCTCAGAGACCCCTGGGAAACATTAAACACACCAACATTCAAATTGTAGGGGTCCCAGAAGAAGAAGAGAAAAAGAAAGGGACTGAGAAAATATTTGAAGAGATTATAGTTGAAAACTTCCCTAATATGGGAAAGGAAATAGTTAATCAAGTCCAGGAAGCACAGAGAGTCCCATACAGGATAAATCCAAGGGGAAACATGCCAAGACACATATTAATCAAACTATGAAAAATTACATAAAAAGAAAAAATATTAAAGCAGCAAGGGAAAAACAACAAATAGCATGCAAGGGAATCCCCATAAGGTTAACAGCTGATCTTTCAGCAGAAACTCTGCAAGCCACAAGGAAGTGGCAGCACATATTTAAAGTGATGAAAGGGAAAAACCTACAACCAAGATTACTCTACCCAGCAAGGATCTCATTCCGTTTCGAAGGAGAAATTAAAACCTTTTCAGACAGGGAAAAGCTAAGAGAGTTCAGCACCACCAAACCAGCTTTAAAACAAATGCTAAAGGAGCTTTTCTAGGCAGGAAACACAAGACAAGGAAAAGACCTACAATAACAAACCCAAAACAATTGAGAAATGCTAATAGGAACAAATATATCGATAACTACCTTAAATGTAAATGCATTAAATGCTCCAACCAAAAGACAGACTGGCTGAATGGATACAAAAACAAGACCTGCATATATGCTGTCTACAAGAGACCCACTTCAGACCTAGGGACACATACAGACTGAAAATGAGGGGATGGAAAAAGATATTCTATGTAAATAGAAATCAAAATAAAGCTGGAGTAGCAAAGTGGTGTCCTTTAGCTCTTGAATTTCTCAGGACTCATTTCTTGAAACCCTTCACCCCCTCCCCACCTTTTCTGCCATATCCACAACCTCTTTCTTGATTTCCTTGATTGGCTCTGTTATAAATTCTGTGAAGTCATGCAAAACTTCTGAACACAGTTTTCTCCAGCAGGAATTTATTGTTTTGGGCTTGATGGCTTTCACAGCTTTTTCTATAACAGTGATGGCATCTGCAATGGTGTAATCCTTCTAGACTTTCAGGATGTCCTCTCTTTTGGGGTTCTCTTCCGTAGCACTGACAGTCCTTTCCATAGAGTACTGTGTGCAATGAGCCTTAAAGATGCTAATGACCCCCTGAACCAGAGGCTAAATTAGAGACATGTTTCAGGTTAAGTAGACCACTTTGACACATTCAGTGTTGAACTCATTGGGTTCTGGGTGGCCAGGGACATTGTCCAATATAAAAAGAACTGTAAAAGGCAGTCTCTTACTGGAAAAGTACTTCTTGAAGTCAGGGACAAAGCATAGATAGAACCAAACCAGAGAAAGTGTTCTCATTGTCCAGGCCTTGGTGTTGTACAACCAAAAGACTGGCAGCTGGTTTTGATCTTTTTCCTTCAAGGCTCAGGGGTTAACAGCTTTAGCGATAAGAACATTCATGATCATAAATTTGACTGCATTTGCATAAAACATTAGAGTTAGCCTACCCCTCCTGCCTTAAATCCTGGTCCTTGCTTCTCTTCCTTACTAATAAATGTCCTTTGTGACATTTTTTTTTCCCCCTGAAGAGGGAACTTTCATTTACAAAAAACCTGTTTCAGCAGATATCTTTTCTCCTCAGTGATTTTCTTAATGGAATCTGGGAACTAGTCCGATGCCTCTTGGTTGGCAGAAGTTGCTAATCATAGTATCTTGACTTTTTTTTTTAGGCCAAACCTCTTTCTAAAATTCTCAAACAATTCTTTGCTGTCATTAAATTCTTTAGCTTTAAATTCTTCACCTTCCTTTTACTTTATGTTGTCATATAATGACTGCTTTTTCTCAAATCATATTAGAGTCTCTAGCAACCCTGCACCCACATAAAAGCTGCATTTTCAATATGAGATAAAAAGGTATGTTGTAAAAAGTGCAAGGTTTTTGCATCTGCTGTTGCAGCTGCAGTGAAGACTTCATGAATTTCCTTTCTTTTTTCCCCAATGATCCTTATCCTGAATTAATTTGTCTTGAAATGGTGGGCAACCACAGGCAGCCGCAGACCTCAGTCTAATGGTACATAATGAGCAATTCAAGTTTTTCTTGTTGTGTCATGGCTTTTCTCTGTTTCTTGGGAGCACTTCCAACATCACTTGTGACACTTTGCATGGGTCCTGTGGTGTTATTCAAGGCTTATGGTATTGCACTAAACACAATGAAAAGTACACGAGAACTGTGAGAGATCACATTTTACTGCAATACACAATTCACTGGAGAGATGAATTGCTCATACAGAGATGATTAGTGTCACATGGCATTTTAAACCAATACTCACAACACTTGAGCCCACTGCAGTAGCAACAGGAGGTGGCTACAAATTGTTACAGTTCTACAGTGTGTACTACAGTTAATGTTATGCAGTGATAATTTAATACTGCATCTTTACATTGGTTTACTTTTCTCTTCACTATGAATGGTGCCATGTATGGTGTTTAAGCATTTTTGTGCAAAAGTTTTGATAAATTTTAACTTTTTCTAATAGATGTGTGTATACCTTATGGTAGTAAATGATAAAATAAACTAGTATCTACTTGATGTTTTATGCATTTATGACATAACTAAATTTTTCTTAATTTTTTCAATATTTCTAGGCTGGGCAGTTCATCTGTTGAGTTTTTCAAATTGTTGCAAGTCTCCAATTTTTAAAAAATATATTAATTGAAAAAATTCCACATATAAGTAGACCCACACAGTTCAAACATGTGTTGTCCAAGGGTCAGCTATAGTTTCTTTTACATTTTTAATTTTTAAAAATGTTTTACAACTTTATTGAGGGGTATATAAATATATATGGATACACGTATACTTTTAATATGTATAATTTATTGAGTTTGACCTACTTATACACCCATGAAACCAACAACATAGTCAAGTAAATGGGCACAGAAATTGTACTCCCAAAATTCCCTTGTGGCTCTTTGAATTTCCTCTCGCCTCTTCATTTCTGGCAATAAAATTAAACTACATTCTGTCACCATATAGTAGCTTGCATTGTCTAGAAATTTATTTGGAAATTGACTTATAAAGGCTATACTCTTTTGTTCTGGCTTCCTTCTCCCAGCATGTTTGTGTATCACTAGTTGATTCCTTTCTATTGCTGAGTAGTTATCCGCTGTATGGATTTGACACATATTATTTATTCATTTCCCTGTTGGTGGATATTGGGTTGTTTCTGGTTTTTGGATATTATCGAGAAAAAGTGCTATGAGCATTTTTGTGCAAAACTTTATGTGAAAATATATTTGCATTTTTCTTGGATAGCAGCCAAAGAATTGAATAACTTCATCATATGGTATTTTATGTTTAAGAAACTCCAAAAGTGTTTTAAATTGTGTTTCCTATTTTGTATTACCAACAGAGTATTTTTTATTTATTTTTATTGTTTATTTATTTATTTTTACTTTTTGGCCGCACTGCGTGGCATGTGGCATCTTCGTTGCCCGACTAGGGATCGAACCCGTGCCCCCAGCAGTTCGGAGCATGGAGTCTTAACCACTGGACCGACCAGGAAGTCCCCCAATAGAGGATTTTTTATACCAACAAGTATAAGTGATTCATTTGTTGCTTATCCTCACCAGACTTGGTAAAGTCAGTCTTTTTAATTGTAGCCGTTCTGGTTGGTAAGTAGTGATATATCATTGTGATTTTAACTTTCATTTGCCTAATGTAAATGATGCTGAGAACATTTCATGTCTTTTTTGCCCTCTGTATATCTTTTTTTAATTTTATTTTTTATTGAGGTATAATATATAAGGGTATATTTAGTGTCAGGTGTACACATGATAATTTGATATTTGTATATATTACAAAATGACCACCACAATAAGTCTAGTTAAGATCCATCACTATACAAAACAATTTTTTTTCTTGTGTTGAGAATGTTTAAGATTTACTTACTTAGCAACTTTCAAATATACAATATAGAATTATTAACTAGAGTCACCATGCTGTACATTACATCCCATGACATTTACTTTATAGCTGGAAGTTGTACCTTTTGATCCCCTTTACCCATTTTGCCCACCTCTCTTCTCAACCCCTCTGGCAACCTCCAATCTGTTCTTTGTATCTATGAGCTCAGTTTTTTGTTTTTGTTTTTAGATTTTGCATGTAAGTAAGGTTACATGGTGTTTGTCTTTCTCTGTCTGAATTGTTTAACATAGCATAATGCCCTCAAGGAGGTTCATCCATGTGATCTCATATGAAAAGATTTCCTTCTTCTTTCATGGCTTAATTTTATATACATATATATATATATATATATATATATATGTATGTATTCCTACCATACATATATATGTAATCCTACTCTCTCTGTATATTCCTACCATACATCTATATGTAATCCTACTATATATATATATTCCTACCATACATATATAATCCTACTATATATATATGTATTCCTACCATACATATATATGTAATCCTACTATATATATATACATATATATATGTATTCCTACCATACATATATATGTAATCCTACTATATATATATACATATATAGTATATAAAATGCTGCAGTGAACTTAGGGGTACATCTATTTTTCCAAGTTCGTGTTTTTGTTTTCATCATATTAATATCCAGAAATGGAACTTCTGGATTATATGATAGTTCTATTTTTAATATTTTGAGGAACCTCTCTCCTATTCTCCATAGTGGCTGCATCAATTTACATTCTCACCAACAGTGCACAACGGCTCCCTTTTCCCCACATCTTGCCAAGACTTGTTATTGGGTTTTTTTTTGATAATAACCATTCTGACTGGTGAAAGGTAATATCTCATTGTGGTTTTGTTTTTTGTTTTTGTTTTTGTTTTTTTGCGGTACGCGGGCCTCTCACTGCTGTGGCCTCTCCTGTTGCGGAGCACAGGCTCTGGATGCGCAGGCTCAGCGGCCATGGCTCACGGGCCCAGCCGCTCCGCAGCATGTGGGATCTTCCCGGACCGGGGCACGAACCCGTGTCCCTTGCATCGGCAGGCAGACTCTCAACCACTGCACCACCAGGGAAGCCCTCTCACTGTGGTTTTGACTTGCATTATCTTGACTATTAGTGACGTTTAGCATCTTTTTATGCACCTGTTGTCCATCTGTATGTCTTCTTTTGAAAAGTGTCTATTAGGATCCTCTGCCCAATTTTTAATCAGATTGTTTGCTTTTTTTGTTATTGCCATTTAGTTCTTAATTTCATTTTTTATGTCTTTCATTTGTAGAAGCTTATTTGATTTAAATAAACAAACAAACAAACTTGGGATTCCCTGGTGGCACAGTGGTTGAGAGTCCACCTGACGATGCAGGGGACGCGTGTTCGTGCCTCGGTCTGGGAAGATCCCGCATGCTGCGAAGCGGCTGGGCCCGTGAGCCATGGCCGCTGAGCCTGCGCGTCCGGAGCCTGTGCTCCGCAACGGGAGAGGCCACAACAGTGAGAAGCCCGCATACCGCAAAAAAAAAAAAAAAAAAAAAAACTTGTAGTTGATAACTTTGAGTAGATGCCAGCTTTTAAATTCATGATTTTGTTCTCTCATTATATTTCCTTAAACATAATAAATATTTTTATTTTCATTTATGTTCCAGTAATTCTAGTATTTAAAATCTGTATGCACATGATTCTGGCTTTTGTTTGTTTTTTATTTGTTTCTAGTTAGTAAGTGCTTCACTAACCTTTAGGGCATGTTAAACATAGATAGAATAAATGTGTTAAACTAAAAGGATGAAACAAACAAGTCAGTGTTACACATAGATAGAAAGAGACAGAAAGCAAAATAAACCTTAAATATTTATAAAGCATGGAGCAGCTTTATCTACCTCAAAATGACACCCACTGGGGGGAAAAAATCAAATTTTTTGTTTGCCTTATTTTTAATTTACAAAAGTAGCCTCAATTTGGGCCTGAATCCCAGCCTTTCTTGTAGATATTAAATCTCAAGGAAAACTTAATTTATATACTTCCTTGTTTATACAGAGCCAAAACTAAGTCAATTCTTTTTTCCCCATCTCTCTTTGGACAGGAGATTTGTTTTTCTTGTTTAAACTTTATATGAGATTGCAGACTTAATTGCTTCCCAGATTTATGCAACTCTCCATCTTTTGTAAATCTATTATTTCGTCTCTTGACCACTGTGTGTAACTTTTTAAACCAGAGCACCTGGTTACCCCAAAAGGGAATATGACAACAGAAAACCTTAATTTTAGCACTTGCTTTTGCCTGAGGATGAGTGTATGCTTATCTTCTATAATTTTTATTGTTTCAGCAAAGATTATATTATTTACATGTCATTTTTCTAATATTTTGTAACAAAGTTTCAGAAAATCTGAAATAAAGAGGCAATATTTATTTTATATTCTGAGCTATCATCCACATTTTGAGGACTATTTCTAAATCCCACTTTTCGGGAAACTTTCCCATTGGACACCTCTCTCTGCCAATTTTTTTGAATTTTTATGTATTTAAAGACAAGATCACTAAAGATAGACATATTTCTAAGTTTTCACAGAGAAAACTAAATAATTATAGTAACTCACAGTTCTTTGGTAAAATACTTATTGAATATTGTGATATATATATATATGTCAGTTAATAAGGACAAATAAAATTTACACTTCAAGAGAATCAAGTCATTTGTGTGTGTGGAATGAGAATAAGGTTTGTTCAAAATGATGTCATTCAATACTTTTTTTTATTGAGTCCTAGCAATATTTTTATAACCCTGCTTTCAATTATGTAAATGAATTAAAGAAAAATAAAAAATGGAAAAATGTAGCAAAGTTGTTTCATAAAAATTGAAAAATGATGATTAATTATTTTGGAAGAAAATTCAAAAAGTGGTCTGAGGAGGGCCTACATATTCCCTTTTGTTAGAGTTTGGAGTGTGCTAAATACATCATTCAATATTTATTTGTATTGTGTCTTCAATATGCTCTTAATTACTCTAATTTATTTGTTTCTATAAAAATCCACTTAAAATTTTGCATGAAAATAATAATAATTATTATTATTTTCAGTTCACAGATAAGGAAACTAACATTTACAAAAGGTGCATGACATGTAAGAAGTATCAGAATGAAGATTGAAACCTGAGTCTTTAAATTTAACTTTTCACGATGTATTGTATTATTGGTTTAAAACTCCAGGGAAATAGTTGAATCTCCATAAACTTCTTAAATTACTCTTCTGTCTTGCAAAGGATGGCATAGTTTGAAAATACAGGTCTCACCAATTCTCTCTCTTTAGCAATTTTAAGGTTTGGTAGGGGAAGTTTGGACAGATGCCAAATAAAACTTGCTTTGGTAAACAGTATCTGATGAGTATGATATAACAATTCAAAAAGAATTGCAAATACACATACGAAAATAGGGAGACTAGACACTCACAGTTGTGTTGCTGATGCCAGTGTTTCTGTCTAGCATGTAAATGAAGAGTCATGGCACTCATTTTGTGATTTTGTGTAATATGCATTCCCCATTCAGCACACACACATCCAAACTATAGATTTTCCAACCCGTCCATGTGGAAGTAACAAGCTCTTCATCATGGGACTGATCTCAGAATGCTTTTATAGGACATCTGTCTTTATGAAAGATTCTGGGCAGATTTTTTTCACTGGTTTGAATGCCAATGATATGGATGTTTTCCAGTGGAGAAGAGGATCCAAGATTGTGGTTTGATCAGAGATAAAAAAAAATCAACAGTCTATCTCTGAATCAGCCAACAAGTTTCTCAGCTACAAGAGGAAAATTTGAAAAAGAATGATAGATAAGTCTGTTCATTACACCCACTGGATAATATTTCCATTACTCCTATACGTGAGGATCTGTTTAATATCTTTTGAGAATGAGATATTGTAGAAAGGAAGATATGACATAATTTATGTCATATCATGTCATGGCATCTAGCTGAGAGAACAGAGAGAAATACAGTTTAAATTTGGTAGCACGATAAGAATGTGAGGAAAGAGTGAGTATTGGGGAAATAGAAAATTAGTCTGCTGTGAAGGTTGTCATGCTCAAGTACATGTCTGTTCTGCAGAATCTGTGATTTGATGATCATTGATGATGTGGTTCTTCCTCTTACAAATGTCTCATAAAAGCTAAGCTGAAGAGAGGATATGAAGTGTCTTTAAGACTTTTGACAGAATATTCACCTAATATTTTTCCATCAGGAAAAAAGAACAATCAAATGATCTAATCTGTTTTTGAGCCAGGTGATTACGTATTATTTCTGAACACATTTTCATAAAGTATAGCATACATATAGAAAAGTGCACATGTCAAACCTCAATGAATTTTATACAAACTTGAAGACACTCATATAACAAGCACCAGTTCGAGAAGCAGAACATTCCTAGCATTCCAGGAGCCCCATAATTTTCCCTTCTGGTAACTGTTTTCCCCAAGAATTAGCAGTATCCTGATTTCTGACTTTCAAGTTTGCCTATTTGTGAACTGTGTATAAATGGAGTCATATAGCAGCATTTTGTTTTAGTCTGATTCTTTTCACTCAGTATCATTTTTATGCTTTAGGTCATTCATACTCATTGGTTTATGATATTCATTGTAGGAATTTTTGCTAACCAGGTATTTGTTAGAGAATGACTTTTCAGTCATTTATTCACATATTTATTTGATATTTAGTTATTGAGAGCAAAGTTGGTCGGTCAGAGGACAAAATATAGCAAAGAAAGAAATTATGGTCATTCCTTCAGGGAGATTTCAAGCTACAAGCTGGAGAATTAGTAATAAGTTTAAAAACTCTAATAAATAATTTCAAAATATGCGAATGCTATGAAAGAAAGGAACAGAGTAAAATGTTTTTAAAAGGTAGATCCTTACTTAAATATTGTGTTAAAGATTGAAAGCATTTATCGTGAGCAATACTTAGATAAATATCTGTAGGCTTTAAAGCAATGGAAGCCAAATATTTTTTCCATACTTACTTTTTAAATGACCAGAAAACTGAAAGCTAATGATGCCCCATGCATCCTTACACTGAGCAGAAAAGTCCTTGGTGTCAGTCATTGGATCAAGACTTGACAAGCTTTCTGAGTGATTTACAAAATGTTTGATGGAATATTACATAATAACCTCTTTTCATTTCAATACATGTTTTGTTACCAATAAATTTGGCATTTTAAGAAAAATGATACATGACAGTTTTGTCCCCCCAAAATATTTCTTTCCTATCTTTAATTCCCTCCAAACTGTCCCTCCACATTCATATTTTTCCTGTTTTTGCTATGAAAATGATCTTTTTTTTTTTTTTTTTTTACGGGCCCAGTCGCTCTGCGGTATGCGGGATCCTCCCAGACCGGGGCACGAACCCGTGTCTGCTGCATCGGCAGGCGGACTCTCAACCACTGCGCCACCAGGGAAGCCCGAAAATAATCTTTTGACTAGAACACTTAAGAGCAGTAAGGATTCAATCATGTGGGTAGCCCCATGCAGCATGCACGTCTATATATTAACTCTTCATGATTTCATTTTACTCTCTGGCCCTTAGTCTTCCTTGAATCTGATTTTTAACTTCATTTTTTATATTTGAAAATAAATTTATTTTTAAGTCTATCTGGCATGTATTTTGTAACAAGACCATGAATATATACACATACATAACATATGTTATATATATATATATATATATATACATATATATATATATATAGTCAGCCCCTCATACCTGCAGATGCAGAACCCATGGATATGGTGGATGATTATACTAGGTCATTTATATAAGGAAACTGAGCATCCATGGATTTCGATACCCTCAGGGAATCCTGGAAGCAAAACCCCATATACCCCCCATAGCGAGGGACAACTGTATATATATAATTCTATATATATAACAATTATATACATTTAACAATCGTCCTAAATTTGCATAGCATTTTAATGTCCAAAAAGGTCACTACTAACAAATGAGCACTTATTAATTAAAACTTGCATTTCTCATCATATTAACTCTGTAAGGTAAATGGAGACATTATTGTTTCTTTTTTTATAGTGCAGAAATCTGAAGGTTAACTTATCAAAGTTACATGGCTAGTTATTAGCAGATGTGCTATTTGAATTCAGAGCTTTAAAGTCAAATTGAGTGTCCATTCCGATACCCAAGGAACAAAGTAGGAGTACAAGGAATGTTGTACAGGAAAGAACAGGAAAGAAATGTTGTACAGGAACAGGAAAGAAAAATGAGGTAAGAAATTCCAAATTTTAATTTCACCTAGATTCCACTTATACCGGAGGCCCGTAAGACTCTAGAGGAACATTTTCCAACCGTGTTTCAGTTGTCTGAAATATTAATAGAAATAGAAAATAAATACAGCACTAACAAAAATACAATTTGACCAGCACTAAAATAATCAAATCTAAGCAGATTTCTTTGCTATCAAACATTTGTTTGCCTTTAATATGGTAATGTAGAGAGAAGATAGCTGAACATGGAATCCTTTTGCTTTTTCCTGTGAGACATTTCTTATTGTCTCACAAAACACACCTAAGGAAATGCATTAAGAAATTATCAAAAATCAGTCCACACACAGATTTACACAGGAAAAATTAAGAAAACTACATGTGTAATTTTATCCCAAACCGAATTCTACACTATGACCAGAATAGTTTATTACTTAGTGTTCTAATTATAAGGACTATGTACCCATATTCACAGACAGAAAATCCATTCTATAACCTTATCCTCCATCAAAACTGGGCCACAGATTTTAAAGAAGGGAACTACGTAATGGGCTGTTTCCTGAACTTTCAGTCTCCGTGTGATTAATGCTCGACAAGAAATTGTTATTAAACTACATACAGACATGATTAGGAAAGTAAAATAAGATCTATTATGAAAAAAAAAAAAAAAAACCCAAAGACTTATTTTTGAATAGCCTCTCAATGTGGTCTTCTCCTTTAGGAGCAAGAGTTCTAAAAACTGGAAAAAGAGGTCATGATCCATGAAGAAACTTGACACTTTAGTTTAACCCAAGTCAGCCCAAATGGGCCAATAATCATATTCTTTTTGATCCCAGATGATTAACTAGGTAAAGTTGCTCAGGAAAACATGGGAGCTATGCTCTGACCTCTCCTTTGTTTCACCAACTATTGTTTGAAGACAGCATACCATTTGGATTTCCTTTTTTTTTTTTTTTTACAACTTTATTGGACTATAATTGCTTTACAATGGTGTGTTAGTTTCTGCTTTATAACAAAGTGAATCACTTATACATATACATATGTTCCCATATCTCTTCCCTCTTGTGTCTCTCTCCCTCACGACCTCCCTATCCCACCCCTCCAGGCGGTCACAAAGCACCGAGCTGATCTCCCTGTGCTATGCGGCTGCTTCCCACTAGCTATCTACCTTACGTTTGGTAGTGTATATATGTCCATGCCTCTCTCTCACTTTGTCACAGCTTACTCTTCCCCCTCCCCATATCCTCAAGTCCATTCTCTAGTAGGTCTGTGTCTTTATTCCTGTCTTACCCCTAGGTTCTTCATGACATTTTTTTTTCTTAAATTCCATATATATGTGTTAGCATACGGTATTTGTCTTTCTCTTTCTGACTTACTTCACTCTGTATGACAGACTCTAGGTCTATCCACCTCATTACAAATAGCTCAGTTTCGTTTCTTTTTATGGCTGAGTAATATTCCATTGTATATATGTGCCACATCTTCTTTATCCATTCATCCGATGATGGACACTTAGGTTGTTTCCATCTCCGGGCTATTGTAAATAGAGCTGCAATGAACATTTTGGTACATGACTCTTTTTGAATTATGGTTTTCTCAGGGTATATGCCCAGTAGTAGGATTGCTGGGTCATATGGTATTTCTATTTGTAGTTTTTTAAGGAACCTCCATACTAATCTCCACAGTGGTTGTATCAATTTACAGTCCCACCAGCAGTGCAAGAGGGTTCCCTTTTCTCCACACCCTCTCCAGGATTTATTGTTTCTAGATTTTTTGATGATGGCCATTCTGACTGGTGTGAGATGATATCTCATTGTAGTTTTGATTTGCATTTCTCTAACGATTAATGATGTTGAGCATTCTTTCATGTGTTTGTTAGCAGTCTGTATACCTTCTTTGGAGAAATATCTATTTAGGTCTTCTGCCCATTTTTGGATTGGTTTGTTTGTTTTTTTGTTATTGAGCTGCATGAGCTGCTTGTAAATTTCGGAAATTAATCCTTTCTCAGTTGCATCATTTGCAAATATTTTCTCCCATTCTGAGGGTTGTCTTGCAGTCTTGTTTATGGTTTCCTTTGCTGTGCAAAGGCTTTGAAGATTCATTAGGTTCCATTTGTTTATTTTTGTTTTTATTTCCATTTCTCTAGGAGGTGGGTCAAAAAGGATCTTGCTGTGATTTATGTCATACACTGTTCTGCCTATGTTTTCCTCTAAGAGTTTGATAGTTTCTGGCCTTACATTTATGTCTTTAATCCATTTTGAGCTTATTTTTGTGTATGGTGTTAGGGAGTGATCTAATCTCATACTTTTACATGTACCTGTCCAGTTTTCCCAGCACCACTTCTTGAAGAGGCTGTCCTTTCTCCACTGTACATTCCTGCCTCCTTTATCAAAGATAAGGTGACCATATGTGCATGGATTTATCTCTGGGCTTTCTATACTGTTCCATTGATCTATCTTTCTGTTTTTGTGCCAGTACCATACTGTCTTGATTACTGTAGCTTTGTAGTATAGTCTGAAGTTGGGGAGCCTGAGTCCTCTAGCTCCGTTTTTCGTTCTCAAGATTGCTTTGGCTATTCGGGCTCTTTTGTGTTTCCATACAAATTGTGAAAGTTTTACTTCTAGTTCTGTGAAAAATGCCAGTGGTAGTTTGATAGGGATTGCATTGAATCTGTAGATTGCTTTGGGTAGTAGAGTCATTTTCACAATGTTCATTCTTCCAATCCAAGAACATGGTATATCTCTCCATCTATTTGTATCGTCTTTAATTGCTTTCATCAGTGTCTTATAATTTTCTGCATACAGGTCTTTTGTCTCCTTAGGTAGGTTTATTCCTAGGTATTTTATTCTTTTTGTTTCAATGGTAAATGGGAGTGTTTTCTTAATTTCACTTTCAGATTTTTCATCATTAGTGTATAGGAATGCCAGACATTTCTGTGCATTAATTTTGTATCCTGCTACTTTACCAAATTCATTGATTAGCTCCAGTAGTTTTCTGCTAGCATCTTTAGGATTCTCTGTGTAGAGTATCATGTCATCTGCAAACAATGACAGCTTTACTTCTTCTTTTCCGATTTGGATTCCTTTTATTTCCTTTTCTTCTCTGATTGCTGTGGCTAAAACTTCCAAAACTATGTTGAATAAGAGTGGTGAGAGTGGGCAACCTTGTCTTGTTCCTGATCTTAGTAGAAATGGTTTCAGTTTTTCACCATTGAGGTAGATGTTGGCTGTGGGTTTGTCATATAGGGCCTTTATTATGTTGAGAAAAGTTCCCTCTATGCCTACTTTCTGCAGGATTTTTATCATAAATGTTTGTTGAATTTTGTCGAAAGCTTTCTCTGCATCTATTGAGATGATCATATGGTTTTTCTCCTTTAATTTCTTAATATGGTGTATCACGTTGATTGATTTGTGTATATCGAAGAATCCTTGCATTCCTGGATAAACCCCACTTGATCATAGTGTATGATCCGTTTAATGTGCTGTTGGATTCTGTTTGCTAGTATTTTGTTGAGGATTTTTGCATCTATGTTCATCAGTGATATTGGCCTGTAGTTTTCTTTCCTTGTGACATTCTTATCTGGTTTTGGTATCAGGGTGATGGTGGCCTCGTAGAATGAGTTTGGGAGTGTTCCTCCCTCTGCTATATTTTGGAAGAGTTTGAGAAGGATAGGTTTTAGCTCTTCTCTAAATGTTTGATAGAATTTGCCTGTGAAGCCATCTGGGCCTCGGCTTTTGTTTGTTGGAAGATTTTTAATCACACTTTCAATTTCAGTGCTTATGATTGGTCTGTTCATATTTTCTATTTCTTCCTGATTCAGTCTTGGCAGGTTTTGCATTTCTAAGAATTTGTCCATTTCTTCCAGGTTGTCCATCTTATTGGCATAGAGTTGCTTGTAGTAATCTCTCATGATCTTTTGTATTTCTGCAATGTCTGTTGTTACTTCTCCTTTTTCATTTCTAATTCTATTGATTTGAGTCTTCTCCCTTTTTTTCTTGATGAGTCTGGCTAATGGTTTATCAATTTTGTTTATCTTCTCAAAGAACCAGCTTTTAGTTTTATTGATCTTTGCTATTGTTTCCTTCATTTCTTTTTCATTTATTTCTGATCTGATTTTTATGATTTCTTTCCTTCTGCTAACTTTGGGGTTGTTTTGTTCTTCTTTCTCTAATTGCTTTAGGTGCAAGGTTAGGTTGTTTATTCAAGTTGTTTCCTGTTTCATAAGGTAGGATTGTATTGCTATAAACTTCCCTCTTAGAACTGCTTTTGCTGCATCCCATAGATTTTGGGACGTTGTGTCTCCATTGTCATTTGTTTCTAGGTATTTTTTGATTTCCTCTTTGATTTCTTCAGTGATCACTTCATTATTAAGTAGTGTATTGTTTAGCCTCCATGTGTTTGTAGTTTTTACAGATCTTTTCCTGTAATTGATATCTAGTCTCATAGCGTTGTGGTCGGAAAAGATACTTGATAAAATTTCAATTTTCTTAAATTTACCAAGGCTTGACTTGTGACCCAAGATATGATCTATCCTGGAGAATGTTCCATGGGCACTTGAGAAAAATGTGTATTCATTTGTTTTTGAATGGAATGTCCTATAAATATCAATTAAATCCATCTTGTTTAATGTATCATTTAAAGTTTGTGTCTCCTTATTTATTTTCATTTTGGATGGTCTGTCCATGGGTGAAAGTGGGGTGTTAACGTCCCCTACTATGAATGTGTTACTGTTGATTTCCCCTTTTATGGCTGTTAGTATTTGCCTTATGTATTGAGGTTCTCCTATGTTGGGTGCATAAATATTTACAATTGTTATATCTTCTTCTTGATCGATCCCTTGATCATTATGTAGTGTCCTTCTTTGTCTCTTCTAGTAGTCTTTATTTTAAAGTCTATTTTGTCTGATATGAGAATTGCTACTCCAGCTTTCTTTTGGTTTACATTTGCATGAAATTCTTTTTCCATCCCATCACTTTCAGTGTGTATGTGTCCCTAGGTCTGAAGTGGGTCTCTTGTAGACAGCAAATATATTAGTCTTGTTTTTGTATCCATTCAGCCAATCTGTGTCTTTTGGTTGGAGCATTTAGTCTATTTACATTTAAGGTAATTATTGATATGTATGTTCCTATTCCCATTTTCTTAATTGTTTTGGGTTTGTTATTGTAGGTCTTTTCCTTCTCTTGTGTTTCCTGCCTAGAGAAATTCCTTTAGCACTTGCTGTAAAGCTGGATTTGTGGTGCTGAACTCTCTCAGCTTTTGCTTGTCTGTAAAGGTTTTAATTTCTCCATCAAATCTGAATGAAATCCTTGCTGGGTAGAGTAATCTAGGTTTTTCTCCTTCATCACTTTAAATATGTCCTGCCAGTCCCTTCTGGCTTGCAGAGTTTCTGCTGAAAGATCAGCTGTTAACCTTATGGGGATTCCCTTGCATGCTATTTGTTGTTTATCCCTTGCTGCTTTTAATACGTTTTCTTTGTATTTAATTTTTGACAGTTTGATTAATATGTGTCTTGGCATATTTCTCCTTGGATTTATCCTGTATGGGACTCTCTGTGCTTCCTGGACTTGATTAACTATTTCCTTTCCCATATTAGGGAAGTTTCCAACTATAATCTCTTCAAATATTTTCTCAGTCCCTTTCCTTTTCTCTTCTTCTTCTGGGTCCACTATAATTCAAATGTTGTCCCAGAGGTCTCTGAGACTGTCCTCAGTTCTTTTCATTCTTTCTTCTTTATTCTGCTCTGCAGTAGTTATTTCCACGATTTTATCTTCCATGTCACTTATGCATTCTTCTGCCTCAGTTATTCTGCTATTGATCATATCTAGAGTATTTTTAATTTCATTTATTGTGTTGTTCATCATTGTTTCATCTTTAGTTCTTCTAGTTCCTTGTTAAATGTTTCTTGCATTTTGTGTATTCTATTTCCAAGATTTTGGATCTTTACTATCATATTCTGAGTTTTTTTTCAGGTAGACTGACTATTTCCTCTTCATTTGTTAGGTCTGGTGGGTTTTTATCTTGCTCCTTCATCTGCTGTGTGTTTTTCTGTCTTCTCATTTTGCTTATCTTACTGTGTTTGGGGTCTCCTTTTAGCTGGCTGCAGGTTCGTAGTTCCCATTGTTTTGGTGTCTTTCCCCAGTGGCTAAGTTTGGTTCAGTGGGTTGTGTAGGCTTTCTGGTGGTGGGGACTAGTGCCTGTGTTCTGGTGGATGAGGCTGGATCTTGTCTTTCTGGTGGGCAGGTCCACGACTGGTGGTGTGTTTTGGGGTGTCTGTGGACTTATGATTTTAGTCAGCCTCTCTGCTAATGGGTGGGGTTGTTTTCCTGTCTTGCTAGTTGTTTGGCATAAGTTTTCCAGCACTGTAGCTTGCTGGTCGTTGAGTGAAGCTGGGTGATGGTGTTGAGATGGAGATCTCTGGGAGATTTTCACCGTTTGATATTATGTGGAGCTGGGATGTCTCTTGTGGATCAGTGTCCTGAAGTTGGCTCTCCCTCCTCAGAGGTACTGCACTGACTCCTGGCTGCTGCACCAAGAGCCTTTCATCCACACAGCTCAGAATAAAAGGGAGAAAAAGTAGAAAGAAAGAATTAGTAGAAGTAAAAAGAGAGAAAGAAAGATAGAAAGGAGGGAGGGAGGAAGGAAGGAAGGAAAAAAAGAAAGGAGATAAAGTAAAATAAAGTAAGATAAAATATAATAAAGTTTTTAAAATAAAATAATTATTAAGAGAAAAAAATTAAAAAAACAAAAATATAACGGACGGATAGAACCCTAGGACAAATGGTGGAAGCAAAGCTGTACAGACAAAATCTCACACAGAAGCATACACATACACACTCACAAAAAGAGGAAAAGGGGAAAAAATAATAAATCTTGCTCTCAAAGTCCACCTCCTTAAGTTGGGATGATTGGTTGTGTATTCATGTATTCCACAGATGCAGGGTACATCAAGTTGATTGTCGAGCTTTAATCCGCTGCTTCTGAAGCTGCTGGGAGAGATTTCCGTTTGTCTTCTTTGTTGTCACAGCTCCCAGGAGCTCAGCTTTGGATTTGGCCCCGCCTCTGCGTGTAGTTCGCCGGAGGGCGTCTGTTCAGACAGGACGGGGTTAAAGGAGCCGCTGATTTGGAGGCTCTGGCTCACTTAGGCTGGGGGGAGGGAGGGGCACGGCGTGCGGGGCGGGCCTGCGGAGGCAGAGGCTGGCGTGACGTTGCACCAGCCTGAGGCGCGCCGCGCGTTCCCCCGGGGAACTTGTCCCTGGATCCCGGGACCCGGATAGTGGCGGGCTGCACAGGCTCCCCGGAAGGGGGGTGTGGAGAGTGACCTGTGCTCGCACAGAGGCTTCTTGGTGGTGGCAGTAGCAGCCTTAGCGTCTCATGCCCGTCTCTGGAGTAGCCGCGGCTCGCGCCCCTCTCTGGAGCTCCTTTAAGCAACGCTCTTAATCCCCTCTCCTCGGGCACCAGGAAACAAAGAGGTAAGAAAAAGTCTCTTGCCTCTTCGGCAGGTCCAGGCTTTTCCCCGGACTTCCTCCCTGCTAGCTGTGGCGCACTAACGCCTTGTAGGCTGTGTTCACGTCGCCAACCCCAGTCCTCTCCTTGCGCTCAGACCGAAGCCCAAGCCTCAACTCCCAGCCCCGCCCGTCCCGGCGGGTGAGCAGACAAGTCTCTCGGGCTGGTGAGTGCCGGTCGGCCCTGATCCTCTGTGCGGGAATCTCTCCGCTTTGCCCTCTGCACCCGTGTTGCTGCGCTGTCCTCCGCGGTTCCGAAGCTTCCCCCACTCCGCCACCCGCAGTCTCCGCCCGCGAAGGGGCTTCTAGTGTGTGGAAATCTTTCCTCCTTCACGGCTCCCTCCCACTGGTGCAGGTCCCGTCCCTATTCTTTGTCTCTGTTTTTTCTTTTGCCCTACCCAGGTACGTGGGGAGTTTCTTGCCTTTTGGGAGGTCTGAGGTCTTCTGCCGGCGTTCAGTAGGTGTTCTGTAGGAGTTGTTCCACCTGTAGATGTATTTCTGGTGTATCTGTGGGGAGGAAGGTGATCTCCGCGTCTTACTCTTCCGCCATCTTCCCGGAAGCCTCCTGGAGACATTTTTCCCGTTTGCTTTTCTGTCTGTAATAGAATGATAATGTTTCTGTTCTTTTTTTTTTTTTCAATCATGAAGTTCCTACTGTAGGAAGTTAGAGACAGACCACTTTTGTCTTAGGTATTTAATTTTTAGTATGCCAGATCTTTTAATAGCCCCTCTATTGTGAGGGTTATTTCTGTTTCTGGGTCATTCCCAGGAGGATTTAGTGTAGAAGAAATGTGTAATTTAAGGAGAATTAGAAACAACAGAATGCTATTTTTGCCCCACCCAGTTCCCTGATATTGCCTTCAACTCCGTTGTGGCATCCATCCCCTAGCAGCTGGGAGTTCTTTGACTGACAGTTCCCATCTGCATTCTTTCCTTGAGGATTGCCCTTCATAGCCTAACGCTGCCTTACCTAGAGCGTTTTGGGGGTTATGTGTCCCCCTGCTTCCTTTGCCTCAAGAAACGATAGCCTCTGATGCAGTTTAGATTCCAAATCCCTGAGGGATCATGTTGTATTTAAACTTCGTCTGGACCCACATTCTGGCTTTGCCCCTTCAACATTACTATCCTGTTCCTCTCACCTGAAGTCAAAGTACTCATTTCTCCTGATAAATTTCTCAAAATAAATCACATGTACACAGATGTCAACATCAGTCTCTGCTTTAAAGAACCTACCCTAATATGGATGTCAAATAGAAAACAGGAAGGAACGGAGGAGCAAAGACATGCCACCTGAAAACTTTAAGGATTCAGGAACCAAAGAAAATCCAGCGCTCTAGTTTTGTAGCACACTGATTGCAACAAACAAACGAACAAGGGTGAGAGTAGTCAGATGCTTGTAAGTCAGTAGTAAATGCATCAGACTGGAGACTAGATTAAACTATTAACTAGCAGCAAATGGGGGCAGTCAAGAGAATAATGTACAAGTAGATAGAGAGCTTTATCTAAAATTACAATGTAAAAGGATATTAATACACAAAAAACACTTTAATAAAAATCATACTTATATATGAGACTGCTAAAGAATGGTGGCTTCAGGAAAGTCTGGAAAAATTCATTTCAGAAGAAAGCATTCCTTCACTAGTGAAGAGAGAGTCTTAGCTCTTTCCTGGGGGAAAATTTCATGCGTAGGTGTGGGCAAGAGAATGCTTTCTAGAGGATTTGCAGGGTTAAGGAGAGACCCTTAACAAGATCAAGCTATTGGCAATGGTAGGGAAGGTAAGGAGGTTTTAAGTTGCTAGTCCAACAAAAGTAAAAGCAATCATTTTAGGCTTGCAATTCACAATTCCACCCAGTTTATCTGAGTAAATGGCAATGAAGACAGGACTGAAAAGTACGAAGAATATTTTCAGTCTTGAGCACTTGCTTGGAACAAAGTGACCCCTCCTGCTGATTCTGAAGGTGAAAGCATGAACCAACTGCCCTTGGACCAAATCTAATAAAATAAAAGACATTAGTCATAGTAACTAAGAGGAACTACAATAACACACTGGTTGGCGGCTGGACTAACCAAAAGGGCATTTGATTTTTTTTAAAGCTGAAGCTCAGTTGCAGATTAACTTGACACTTCATCTTAGTTGCCAGACATAGGAAAAGACTCACCATTTCTGGAAAAAACTGAACAAAACAGTAGTATACTCAAAGTCCACTATTATTCTATATGAAATATCTCATTTACAATAAATGCAAAATATGCAACAAATATTAGAATTAGCACACAAGAATTTATAACAATTTTAAATATGTTTAAAGACTTAGAGGAAAAGATAAAATGAATAGATGAATGGATGTGGATTCTCAGCAAAGAAAGGGAATCTATAAAAAATAGAGTCAAAATTCTAGAATCAAAATTTCAATACCTAAAATGAAAAAAAAACAAAGCATAAAATAAAACAATAAACACTAGATCAACATAGTAGATGAATGGACACTGCACTTGAAAGGATCAATGAACTTGAAAATAGGTCAATAAACATTAACTGAAAATTTAAAAAATTGAATATAAATAACCGGTGGAAAAATTTCAAGCAGTCTAATATATGTGTAATTGGAATTCAGGAAGGACTAAAAAAAGGTATGCAATAGTTTTGCTCACAGTTTCGTATGTATGAATCTTCCAAGACTTTATCTAATTAGGATCTGTTTTAAACAATCACCCATGATATAGGCAACTCGAAAGACTTAAAACCTCAGTTTCCATTTGAGGAAAGAGATTTTGAGTTTGTTTTTATTCCTACATTCAGGTACCAAAAGTCTTGAAAATATTTATTCCTACAGTTAAAGAAAGGAATTTGAACATTCAGAATTGGCATAAAGGAGAAATAGAAAAATAAGTTTAAGGCAACAGTTTTTTTTTAAAAAAACCAGGACAATTATAGATTCAGCACAGTATAGCAGCAACTCATTGGACTGTGATTTGGAAGATCTGACTCTAGTACAGACTTATACCCTGATTAGTTGTGTGAGCTTAGGTTAGGGTGATTTTTTTCCTTCTCTGTCCCAGTTTCTTCTTCTACAGATGAAGTATTTGGAGGTAAATCTTCTGGTCTCATATACCTCTCAGAGTCTATGAAATTAATGCTTAATTCAAGGGTCAGGAAACTATGGCTGAGGGCAAAACCATCCCATTGCCCACTGTTGTAAATAAAGTTTTATTAGAACACAGCCATGCTCATTCATTAACATATTGTCTATGGATGCTTGCAAGCTGCAATGGCAGAGCTGTGTTGTGGCAACAAAGGCCATATGACCTTCAAAGCCTAAAATATTTACTATCTGTAGGTTTATAGAAAAAGTTCACCAACTCTTTGGCTTATCTGAATGGAAAGTGAACCTCTGAAAACTATCCCCAGTGTCCTAATTCTGCATTTACTTGCATGGCCCTAGGGAGTCTCAGCTCTGCTTCATTAATTTGCTTGCTGCTGAGAAGTACTGACTGCCCTTTCCAAGCAACTGAATACCAAATTCCCCCAAGAGAGGGTAGTGATGCTAAATTGTAGTTAGGAACAATAAAATGGATTTTCAAGGAGAAAGTAATGATTAACCCAGAAAAATGAACTTCAAAATAGAGTAAGTATATGGACGTTGTCATCTGGGGAAGATATCTTATAGAAAGGGATTTAAATATCACAAGTATGTTTGAAAAGTATTCTGCTTCTCCTATTTCTAAGCATATGGTAGGATTGTATATTCTATGGAATATCCCTTTTTTCCATGTAATGTAATATAATTATGGGTGTGATGTATGATTATAATTATAGTCCCAGGGATTAAATTTGAAAATCTTGGTGGAGGAAACTTAAAATTCTACCTAACACACTTAATAAGATATGAACCCAAATCATATGTTTTTTTTTCATGGAGTTACCTTTAAGAGTTACGAAAAATTTGCTGTAAATCTTTTTGCTCAGAAACTAGCAGTATTCCACATGGCGTCTATCCTGTCAGCTTGAACTCCAAAGTGAAATGACATGGAGTAGAGATTCCAGCCAACCTGTGTTGGACGTGACTGAGAAATGGATCTTTCATTTTTTTCAGTTGAAGTAAAATGTACTTGCAATAAAATTCACTGACATTGAGTGAAATGAAATGAGTTTTGACAAAAGTATATACATATACATCTGTATAACAAGATATACCATCAAGATATAGAGAATTTCCATAATTCCAGGATATTTTGTTTTTCCCCACTTGCAGTCAATCCCCGCTCCCAGAGGCATCCACTCTTATAATAACTATCACTGTGTTTTTTCTTTTTTTTTCATGTCTTTGGCTATTATGACTAAAGCTTGTGTAAAAATTTTGTGCACCATTTCTCATTTACTTCTAGTAAATACTCAGGAGTAGAAGTGTTACATGATATAGGGTACATGTACATGAAATTTATAAGTAACTTTTAGTGTTTTAAAATGCTTGCATTATTTACACTCTCACCAGCAATGTTTGGGAATTCCAGTTACTCTACATCTTCCACATTTGGTATTATCAGTTTATAAGAATACAACTTTTTTGTATATTTATCTTGTATTCTTTTCCATGGCTAAATTCACTTATTAGCTCTAGAAGACTTTTGTAGGTCCTTTTTCAGATTTTTCTAGATCCTTAAAAATCTGGAAATTGGAGCATTAATTATGAGCCTTTCTTTGCTGATATCAAGATCTAAAGCTACACATTTGCCTGTAGCCACTGTTTCAGTTGCATCCCATAAATTCTGATATGCTGTACTTTTTTTGGTCTTTCAGCTGAAATTATGGTTTCTGATTTCCCCTTTAGTTTTTTTCTTGACACAAAATTATGTGCAATTTTCTTGTTTATTTTTCAAATATTTGGGGATTTTCTGGGTATTGCTCTTAACTTCTAATAAAATTCTACTGTTTTCAGAAATACTCTACAATTTTAGTTATATGAAATTTATTGAGACATTTTATTGGCAATCATGTAGTGTATCTTTGTTACCACTCCACATGCACTTAAAAAATATGTACCCTTCAGCTTTTTGTTGTAATGCTCTATAAATTTTAATTAGATCAAGTTGATTGATAGTATTTTTCAAATATTTCATGACCTTGATTTTTTCTGTAGTTCTGCTACTAATGACTTACAAAGGAATGTTAAAATCCTCAATTATGACTGTAGATTTGTCTACTTTTACCTTTAATTTTCTGTCAGTTTTTTCTTTATATATTTTAAAATGGTATTATCAGTTGCCTATACCTTTAGTATTATATTTCGAATGGGCTTTCATCATTATGAAATATATTCATTCTGTCTGGTGATGCTTCTCATCTTACATGTCCATTTTCTTTTTTCATATGTTTGCTATAGGCATAGTATATATACATGTATAAAATATATATATATATAATATATATATTTATTTAAACATTGTTTTCAACTGATCTCTCATTCTTATTTATAATATCTCTCTTAGAAAGCATAGAATTGTCCTTTGTTAAAATCCAGTTTGACAATCTCTGCCTTTTATTCATTTTAAAAAATTCATTTGTGTTCAATCTGATTTTTGGTAGAATGGTTTTGAGTATAAAGCCTTGCTATTTATTTTCTAATTGTGTCGTTTCCCCTACTCTGTTCCTCTTTTCTTGGATTCTTCTGGAGTAATCAAACACTTTTTTAAGAACCCATTTCATTTCCTCTATTGACATTTTAGCCATGATTCTTGGCATTATTTTTTAAGTGATTGTTTTAAGGATTAAAATACTCATCTTTATATTATCAGTCATTTACACTTAATATTGTTCCTCTTCATTTGCTTTCTTACTTCTTGTTAGGCTTCTTAGAATCTTCCCTGATAGAGATGCCCACCTTCCTCTCAATTTAAAAGTGTCGACTTCTCAGGTTGAAGCAATCTTCGAGAGGAGGTGGTCTGAGGAGCTCTCCTTCGCTGTCCTGCTTGTCATTTCCTTTCAAAGCTCCTGTGGTACTTCTGATGACTTCCTGAGGCTCCATAGAGTTTTGCTCAAAACCCACTGTTTTAAACACATAAATATAGGAATATGCCTATCCTAGCAAAAAAAAAAAGTAGTTTACGGGCAATTATAAGAAAAATGTTTCTTCACAATGACTAGGAATCTGTAACTTAAATATTTCTAAAGACCTCTGACCATGTAAATATGAAAGCAACCTGCATTTATTGAGTTACTACTAGTTAAAACAATGTGCTAACCACAAACAAAACAGAACAAAGCAGGAAGGTTATAGAGATGAATTCCACTAGAATTTCAAATTGGCATGTCATGTGGCATAAGAGAGTTTCAAAATGTTCTAAGTATTATATGATATTTAACCATAGGGATTGTTAAATTAAAAAAAAATGATGGATTGGTCTTTAGAGAGGTGACCTTTGTAGAAATTAGAATAAAATGCTTAATAGGTAGGTACTTGCTGAGGGTTATACATTTAATATATTATAATGAAGGATATTTTAACTAAGAGCTGGTCCTGAATTCTATCTAATCTTGTCACTTACAAATTATGTAACACTTCTCAAAATCAGATTCATATATAAATATTTGGAAAAATAGCTATCATGCAAGATTTTCTTTATGATTAAATGAGATCTGTAAGTCCACATCAATTGGTAAGTCACATCCTCTGAGTTATTTTCAAACTCCTGACCAACAGAATTTATGAATATAATACGACTGTTGTTTTATGCCCCAAATTTAGTATTGTTGCTACATCGCAAAAGTAATTAAAATAGACTTCTTAGAAATGGATACATTTAACCAAGTTAGAATGATTTTATTCTCTTACCCTACTATTTTTCTTTGTCATTCTTAATTTTTATCCCCTCTTTCTCTGTTCTCTTTTATCCATGCACCAATTATGGTGGCCTTGGCTCTAATCTGGTGAAAACAATCTGAAAATCTCAGTGGTTTAACAGAATAACAGTTTATTTGTTCTTTATTCAAAGGAAGTCTACTGTAGCTCTGGGAAGCTCTCAGGAGCATTCCAGGCTGCTTTAATCTTATGGAACCTCTACAAGAACATAGGCTCCTACAGTGACTATGGCTGGAGAAAAGATTAGGAAGAACTGAGCAGTGGCTTGAGTTCACATTTCATTGGTCAATGGCTTGGCTCACATTTCATTGGTCACATTAAGTCACAGCACACATTACTTCCTGAGAGTGGATAAGGAGGTCCTTCCGTGTACCCTGAGGAAGAGGAGAATATGAGATCACTGTGATCACCAGCAATGTCTGCCATATCTAACTTCACTTTCCCTCCTCTCCTTTCTCTTTCCCTGCCTCCTTTCCGTACTCCTTCTTCCTATTTTTCCATCCTTCCCTCCTCCCCTTCCCTTTTCTCTCCTCCTTCCTCTACATCTCCCTTTATTTCTTTGTCCAGATGCTATAGATATGAATGCTGCGTATATGAGCATATGTATGTGTGGGAGGGTGGGTGTCACTGAGCTGTCAGGACTTGGATGATGGACCAAATCATTTAGCATGTTTAGAATTTATGGGAAATGGAAAAATGCAACTAAACAAAACAAATGCATAGTCATAGGGATAATTCAAATCATAATCCTGAAAATAAGCAGAGTTTTAGCTAGAAAAGTGATATGAAATGCTATGCCCAAGTAACCCAGTGAAACCATAAACAGGAAGAAAAATCATGCCATGAGAACCCATTAGTATCAGAATCTTCTCAGGTAGAGTCTAAAATACTTCAGGGATGTGGTCTAAACTTAAAATCCTGCATAATATGTAAATTTTGGAAATCTGCTTTTATATGGTGACAAAAAAAAAAAAAAGGATCAAGCATTCTCATCAAAAAAAAAAACACTTTTGACCAGACACAAGTTACTTTGAAGGCTAATCTCAGCTTATTCCCAGCAACTTGGCTTATTCTTTATCCAACCAAACAAAGCCTTCTAGATGCTTCCATAAAATGATAGAAAAATCTCAATGTCACCATGGTTCTTTTAGAGCTGATGTGGTTATTGCAATGTGTTGATGGATTGTAGGTTTTGAGGACACTAGTTTGTATATTTGGTGCTGTTTCAATAATTTAGGGTTAAAAAATAATTTAGGGTTCAAAAATAAGGAAGAAAAAAATTCCCTTGTATCTCTTTCTTCCTGATAGGCAAAGGTTCTAAGGCTAGAAGGGGGTATGGAAGCTTCCTATTTCCCATTCCTCTTTCCCTTCTAATTTAAGAGTAAATGAATTGAGACTCTGAGTAAATTTGTGCAGCTCATTAGAATCAGTTTTATAAGTCAAATATATTATAATTGACATTTATTCCTTTTGTTTCCTCCCATCCCTCCTACCTTCATTGTATTTATTCTGGGCCTAGGAAAGATGTAGAGGTAAAGATATACGTAGGATTATGTCCCAAGTGAAATTCCAGTTATGGTCTGCCTAGAACTGTTTTCCTTTCTGCCTCTAACTAGAATTAAAGGAACCAATGAACTTTGCTCTGCCTTCCCCCAATCCTCAATCCTAAAGCCTGAAATATATTGAAGATATAAGATAAAGTCTTGCCTCATGAATTCCTTGAATAATCTAAACTTCAGGTATGAAAAGTGCAGTTGTTCACTGCAAAAAACAATAAATGCTGATTGTTTAAGTATAGTGCTTTTGGCTCCTGTAAAAGATAGTTAACAATCCTCCCTACATAAAGCTTATAATCAAAGATGGCACATTTCTTGTTTCATTTCTAACTCTGTTGCCAGCTATTCATACCTCATGACAGGTAACTACTGTCATAGGCCTCAGACATTTTATCACTATATAAAATTAGGGGTTGCATTAAATCAGTGTTTCTGGAATTTAAATGCCTCTTTTTCTTAATTTTTGCCATAATTGCACGACCTACATTATTTTGCTGTAATATTTTTCTTCAAATAAACTTGGAAGTTTTCTATTGCTCTATAATAAATTAATATAAATTTATAGCTTAAAACATACACATTTATTATCTCAAGGTTTCTGTGGGTCAGGTGTCTGGGTCTGTCTCTGGGTCCTTTGCAAGGCTGTAATTAAGGTTGTTTAGGACTTCGTTCTAATCTGGAGGTTCAGCTGGCAATGGATACGCTTCTAAGCTCACTCAGATTTTTAACAGAACTCATTTCCTTGGAACTGTAAGACTGAGGGCGCTGGCTTCTTTCTGGGTAATGGCCAGAGGCTGTTCACAGTTTTTAGAGGTCACCTTCTAGAGGATGCTGCAGTTCCTTGCTGCATGGCTTGGCCCTCCCTGAGGGTCCTCTCACAATATGGAAGTTTGTTTCTCCCCAGCCAGCTAGGGCAAAAGGGAGAGAGTCTTCCCCGACATTTACTGTTTAATTTAGCTAAGAGAAGAGGGACCCATTCACTCAGGCCATGACTCTCACTATCCACAGAAGTCCTCACATACGATTAAGCAGTGATGTCCTAAATCCAGAACAACTTCAAAAGCTCCTTTATTTGCCTGAATCAATTGATTTTCTTGTACTTCTTAAAATAATTTTGACCATTCTGGATAACAACGTAGTTACCAAGTTTCTTCATTTAACCAAGCTGTCATTCATGAATCAGCTGTCTTCTGATCATTAGAAACATGAGTAAGAATCTTAGCCATAATATTTTTAAAAAATATAGCCTTAAATGTCTTAAATAGCTGAATGAGAACATTGTAACAGGGGCAAGGAAGTCTATGAGGGCATCTTCTCTAACCCTGAAGTTCACAGATAGCTCAGCTCAGATCGTAAGCAATAGACATTTAGCACACACTTAATTTCAAAATGGTCTCTCTTTATTAGTTATCTGTGGGATAAGTGGGAAAAACTGAAGTTTGTCTTCAAACGTCTTTCATTTTGACTTAAAATCCACCTAACAGAAGGGTGACAACAATCCTTTCATCTTAAGACTCTCACGTAACAAGAGAGTTTATTTTTCCAGTACTTATTCAATTTCAAAAAATAAATAAACAAGAAAAAATCTCAAACAATCTGGAAGTCTGCTTAGTTTCAGTTGCTTTCACTAAAAGTTCACATTTTTGCCTTGTTCAATGGAGAAGAAAATGCAATATATCACTTTTCAATCACTATGAAGTGGATTAAAAAAAGTTATAATAGTAACAACTAAGTTCTGATTAGCCATGTGTTTCTAAAGTACTTTGAGATCTAGGTTTTGTGGTCTGGAAGACATATGCTTTATTGATTTCTTCTATTCCATTTTGTTAATATAATAAACACATTCTTCAGCTGCTGTTTTTAAACAGGAAATATCAGATTTTGACATTATTTCAGATACTAACTTTGGACAATTTCACTGATGGAAAATAAATATTAAACTTATAATACAGGTAACCTTTATTGCTGGTTATTTATCGGTTATTTTGCTGCCTGCAGAGATATTTTTAGTATTTCCTCTACATGAGCTGACAGTGACAAATTTTACAAATACTTTCCTCTGCCATTTGAAGTCATTTGCATTTATACATGTACAATTATTAATCTGTTCTTAAAATGTACTTTAGAACTCCATAACATTAATACTATCTTTTCAATAGTAATAAGATCCAGATTCCTTAAGGCTAATAATCAACCTTGGCATGACATGCCTTTTTAAAAAAAAAAATCCATTCTATTAATATTTCTAGTTTCTAAAAAATGTAAAGTTTTAGGAGAAATAATGTTTCCCTTGTCATTCCCATTAAAGTTTGTAAAGATGTTACACATAAAATAGTGGGGTCAACCATAATGTCCATCAATAGAGGATTGCTTAAGTCAATTATGGTATGGCCATACAATAAAATATGACACTGAACCATTTAAAGTTGGCATTTTGAAAATCAAAAGCAATCAAATATCAGCAGTTTCATATGATTCACCTATTATTATTCAGCAGTTTAAAAGAAAGAAGTCCAGATGTTTATAAAGAAAGACATCGTAAAAATAATTTTAATTCAATAGAAAAGCAAATTATAAAAGAATATGCACTGTATGATTTTGTTCATTTTATTTCCTGTAGATATAAATATGCTTGTAAATATATGGAAAATTTTAGAATGAGACTAGGGAATGGGGGAAACCGAGATTAGGGAATGGGGAAAATGGGGATCCTATTTTTTCTATTTACACATTCTTCTACTGTTTGATTCCTCAGTGTAAGCGCAAATTAATGGCATAACATGTTTTATTAATTAAAAAATAATCAGCCTCTCTTTCTTCCGTGTTACTTACTTCCGTGTTTCTTCCGTGTTATGGTCCATTGATGACACCAGTTTGCAAAATTTACCAGTCTGTAAAAAGATAGGTATAGGAATTGAGAGAAGCATTTAGTAATTTTACAGCAATTTGGTGAGCAATTTCATGTTTATTGAATCTAATAATGAAAAACTGGAGCTTGAATTTTGTATGTCCTTTTTCATTTTATTCATCTACGGATTGATTTTCACTGTATTTTACAAAAGACTATCCATGACTGATTGGAATTTAAAAAAGAAAGAAAAAATGGCCACTTATTAGAGATAGCTTGAGAAGCACAAGTCTGTCTTTATTTTTTTCAGAATCCAGGACAGGTTCTGGCAGAAAGAACTATTGAATAAATGTATGACAAATCAATAAATGAATGCAGCTGACAAATTTGAAAGGCTCTAAGATAATAGAATAGATAGAATTTGGTGCTGCATTGGATTGATATTGGGGAAGAGAAGGCAGGTGGAGACACGGAAAAACCCCAGGTGTTTACATTGAGTTCCTGGGAGGTTACTGATGCCATTCCCTAAAACAGGAAACACCAGAAGAAGAGCAGATTCACAAGTGTTTACATATAATGAATTTATTTTTGAACAGTTTGATGTCAAAGTTATCTGTGAGATATCCAAATGGGGGTGTCCAGGAAGCAGTTAGATATGAGGTTAGAAGCTCAGGAATCAAAGTCTGTGCTAGAGGTGTAGCTTTCAGAGGTGTAGCCATTAGAATGAATGAGTCCACTTGGGATGTATATAGAATGAGAAAAGAGGCTGAGGGCAAACCTCTGGGTGTTTACCACAGTGTCTGGCATGAGGTAGATGATTAGTAACTCTTTGTCAAATGAAGAAGTAGGTAGATATGAACCTAAGTGTGTTTTATTCTAAGCCCAATAACCCCATTCTGCTCCTAAACTGCACAGCATTCTAACAGACACTGCTTGGGGCTGGGGACAGGGTGAGGAAAAGAAAATCAACAGCATGACACAAAGACAGAACGGGTCCAGATGTGTTGAGTGCTGCTAAAAGATCAAGTGAGATGGCAAGAGAAAACAATGTCTACCTATTTACCAACATAAAGGTCATGATTTGACAGCAAATATTCTTTTGTGGGAGTGATACAGTAAGAACTATCTGAGGCTGGTTGAAAAGTAAATAAAAGTATGTAAGCATAGACAAAATATCCATCCTTTATCAAGAAGCTTAGCTATAAAGATAAATTGAGAAATCTTAGACTTATTGATAAGTTATTATGGGTGTGGACAATAGAGCCTGATTAATCCGCTGGACCTCCACATAAAATATTTTATTATAATCTGACTCAAACTATTTTTAATTGTTTCATGAATACTAGTAACCAAAATAATGCTAGTGAGAAATATACAATTTATTAAATGATCATTATGTGCTAGGTGCTGTCCCTAAGTAAGTTTACTTCATGTAGACTCAATAACAAACTTATAAAATAAGTTTTATTTTTATTTTACAGAGGAGAAAATTTTCATTTAAGAGGGAAAACGACTTGTCCAGGGTCATTTGGTATTAAACAGTGGAACCCAAATGTAACCCAGAATTGTCTCATTTCAGGACCATAATCTATGTCTTAATTGATCATCCACCTTAATTTCCTAAACATTAGGAAAAAATATACACATTATTATAAAAATGTATCCACCTTAAGCAATTCGCATATATTCCATTTATTAGCTCCTGGAAGGCAGGAAACATAAATTTGAAAGAGGCTTTAAGTAGAAGTCAACAGTCCTTGATGCATGGTCTAATATTTTCAAAAATTCACTGAGTTTGCTGGAACAAGTCAATTTTCCACAGTAGACCTGAGTTATATCACTGGAAATTTAAGGTTTTAGGCTAAATAGTCCATGATATCCTTTTCAGCACTGGTATTCTATCATTTCTTGTAATATCCTTTTATTTCCATTGTAATACACTAATATGTTAAGAAAATTTAAGGAGTCTTACCAGAAAGAAGCCTGTTTACATTTATTTACTGAGACTTTATCAAATTAACTTGAGAACGAGACACTTCTCTGGTGTTGTTTATTAACAGCACCAAAAGGAATCGTTCAAGATCTGATGATAAAAACCTACTTGTAGTTGTCATTGTAATTTTCGTTATCATCATCACTATTAATTATACTTTTTGAGGCCAGCTTCTTGAGGACTGAAATATTGAGCAGGTACAGTTTGATGGAGAGAACACTCAGGAAGAAACTACTCTCTAACTACAGGCTTGCATGGGATGGCAGTAGGTGAAGAATACTGAGCACTGGGACTGTGTAACAGATCCACCCCCTCCCCACCCAACGCCCTCTGACTACTTGGCATTTGAAATCGTAGATGTTTAAAACTTCTCTTGTATCAGCCGTGGTGAGAGATGCCTGTTTCATGTCTGCCCTAATTTGTTTTCTGGGAATTCCAGCATCTCGGGCTCAAGAATGCACTTAGGCTTGGCCAGTTTGATGCTTGGGAGGAGAACTTTATTTCTGGAATGAGGACAGAAATAAGCAGGGGATGTTTCTACTTCACACGGTGGATTGGATACTAATGTTTTACACTGAACCCTGGTGGAAAGCAGAAAGCTCTAACCTACAAGGACAAAAGTAAAAGGAGAGGAGATGACAGAAATAATGTCTGGTGGTTAGTAACTGCCTTAGCAGGCCAGATGACAAGGAACCTTAAACCAGTATGGGAGAAGTCCCAAAGCCAGGGGGTTACCACCATGGAACCACAAAAATGCATCAAGAATGGAAGATAGAAAATACCTCTGAAAATAGGCTGGGTGTGTGGCTAAAAACTGTAAGATTGGTTGGCTATAGAAAGATCATTTAGACACTCGTATCTTCTTCCCCACCCAAGAAGGAAACTGGAGAATGATTCCTTGGTGCAGGTGAGCCATAGAGGCTCTGATCTTGGTGACCCTGGGCACAACTGTGAGCTGGGCTGTCATAATTAAATCAAGGAAGTTAAGTGAAACTTAACTAGCACCCCATCTTCCTAAGCTTCCAGAATATTGGCAGCCAGACTTAAACCTTTCAGGCAGAAGAGCAGATATTTCTTCCCTGGGTACGACTAGTTCAAAAGAAAATACCTAGAGAAATAGATAATTAGGTATCTTTCCTATGAAACAACTCGAGAGGATCGTCCTGAAGCCCAGGCTACCCAGAACACATTACTAATCCACTTTCTTTCTGTTTCAATCTTAAATAGGAGCAGAGTGCTAAAGGTCACCAAACATTTGAGAGAGTCCTGTAATATTAAATACAAAAACCGAAGAAAATAGAAAGAAAAAATAAATAAAGAACTCAAAGGAAACAGCCAGTGCAGAGATCAGGGCAGGGGAACACTTAAAGCAAACTCATTATGACCCTGTTGTCTCTTTCCACGTTCCTGAATATATAGTTGGTACAGGCTCAGAACCTACCAGCCTCCCTGGAGTGGTGCCGTAATCTATGGAATGGCAATTATTATGTCAGGAATGTCAAGGAAGGAGCAGTGCTGCTAACCCTTCCTACCAAAATAGTACATTTGAGCCAATATCTCACCTCTAAAAATCCTGACAGTTTGTGCCACCACCAAAATAATGTAAAGGTGAAGAAAGGATGATTTCTATTTAAAAAAAAAAATCCTCTTTAAGTCTCCAGCATGGGTACAGAGGATAGACAGTTTCTAGAAAAAGAAAAGAAAAAAAAAAAAACACAGGAAATTAATGCAGACTTCGTGTTGCAGGTTAGATTCTTTAGGAAGCAGAGGTTGAGATGGAGTTAAGAGTGCTTAAGTGCTAAAGTTTTACTGATCTGTAACATCTGTGAAAAGAAGGGAGGAGGAAGCAGGATTGTGCAAGGGAATCCATAAGATTTTTTTTTTCAGCTTTTTCTGATGCTTTTAATTTGTATACAGCTTTTCAATATGCTGGTTTGTCTTCTTGTCTACATAGGCAATGCTATAGCCATTGCAAGTTCAGAATTACTGCAAAAGAAGTAATTGATCCTCTATTTCAATATCCCTACTGTTTCATGAGCTCTCTTACAATTCAGAGGAATCTATTTCTCACTGATGTTGAAAATCATAGTAAGGTCACAGCAGGGAGGCTGTGATACAGATACAGATCAGATAAAATCTCTGCCAACCCAACAGGAAGCTCCAGGGCAAAACTGTCTGTTAGAGAAGTCCCACATTGGGCAAAAATGGTCAGGCTATTTTGCCACCCATCACCTTGCTAAATCGATGACCGGGGCAATGCTGAGAAGAGTAGAATAGAATCTCAGCTCAGTGAAAATGAAACCTGAAGGCGCTACCAGCTGGAACCACACCTTGTGTAGCTGGGCAGCAAATCTTTCTTTGAAGGGGGACCTAAGTGGAGCATCTCCATAGCTCCTGCTCTCCTCCAAGGATGACTGATTAAAGCTACTGTTTCAGATATAATCTTACCATTTGAGAAATTCAAAACGGCATTTGGCATCTTGATACAGCTATTGATCTGATATTTTTTTCTTTATCCTAATAAATGGAAAACACTATTCTTCAGTTATTTGGCTAAAAAGACAGTACACCTTTGCTAAAATACATCAGGATTATGTCATTCTTTGGCTTTGTATCACAATATAGCCTGCTGATTCCTTGAGTATCTCATCAACCCATACAGCACTGCAGAGGTTGACTTCAATGACGACTTCATGTTGTTAGTATCTTAGCAGGAAATAGCTGGTATCCTACATATTTCAGGGTGACATGTGCACATAATAAGGTTAGAGATAAACTTCATTATAGATACATGTCACCTCAGTGAAGTTTCTGTGGGTCCAATAATCTGGGACATGTTGAGATATCGCTTGCAAAGTCTAGAACGTCACTTTGCCCCCATGCTAGGAAATATACCCAATGATTGGTATGCATCTTTGAGTTCCAATAGCAAAATGCACCACATTTTGATATGCTGCTCTGATGTATTTGCCAGATGAACTGAAATGCTTCTAGTTTGGGGATGGGAAAGTAGGATGTGAAAATATATTCCAGCAGGTAAATGAGCAAGCAGCACTGCTCATTGACCCTTATGGATGGACAGGCCCAGGAGTGCTTGAAATGTCTGGGGAAGATGGAAATGTTGTATTGTACCTTTGACATGCTCCAGTAGTGGCTTCCCAGTGGAGACCTTCATGATTTTGGAGAAAAATTTTACCATCTTCTAAATTTAACTTCCCACCATTTAACAAAATAGCTTTTCTCTCCTTCAAGAAACTAAGACAGAATTAATACCTAATTATGAAATACCAATGACCATGCAGCTCAAACTGCCAATCATAAAATGTTTATTATTTGATCCACTGATTCTTCACATTTGTTGTGTGTACTAAACTTTCAAAATCATGTGAAAGTGCTGGATCCAAATCAAAAAGGTATTAAAAATACAGACTTACACATATTTTCTATGGGCTACTCCTGGTTCAATGTCATCTCTCTTTTAACATGTAATTATAGCCTTATGGGGAGTTACCTGTGACCAGTTATCTAAGGAGGAAAACAATCATGAGTAGTTAAGACACAGATCTGCATGATAAATTGGCATCCTATGGAAATTGACTGCTAATCCATTCTAAGCCTAATTAGATACTGAAAGATAGTGGGAAAGGAAAATACTAGTAATTTATAAATGGTGAGATAATGATTTGGATAAATGGTCAAGGACTTGGAAGAAGCTAGAGTTCATAGCAAAGATAACTGTGGAAGACATATGGATGGATCTTTTGAAATAGGCGCAGAATTTGATAATATTTGTTTTCCAAATAAATTTTTATTAAGTACCCTTCCTATGAAGAAGGTAATTAAGCAGAGGTCAGCCAGGTAGTCGTTTCTTTCCTCAGCAATCCAGAGGCTGCTCAATAGGCTTGTGAACAAGTAAAGTATTCATGGGTTCAATAATATGGGCTTCCCCTCATTAGGTTGATTTCCCTTTTGCTACTGTTCAACTTGTAAGCAATGGCAGTCAAACTTTGGCCCACAAAAGTTATGACTTAATAAAGCAGCCACACAGCAATAGTTTGATTGTGATGAACTCCCACTTATCAGGTGGGAAATATTAATTTAGCCTAACTTGAAACACACCTGAGTTGGTATTTGCTTCTTCTAGCTCATCATTCTTTTTTTGCCTGAAATGCCATCTGAAACTTACTGAATGCTTTATTATGTTATCCCATGCAAAGTGAACTCACTTTCCAAAGAAATAATGAAGCAATGATATCTATAGGAATCACTAATCTTACCATATCCTCATCACTCAAAGAGACAGACTTGCAGGATGATAGAATAGCAAGGGAAACTCACTTAAGATCTAGCTTGGAGGTAATGCCTTATAATGTTGAGATGCTGTGATACAGTTGTGTAGTATACAGTCTAGTACGTGTACATAAATCTAGGAACCAAAAGACATAATTAGAGGTCATTCTGTTTATCATTACCCTTAATTCCTACTAGTGACATTTTAGCTTTTAGAATCTATGACTCTGAGTCCTATAAGTGCAGGCATCTTAATGCTCAGAGTAAGAATGCTTCCACCAGAGAACCCAACACTGTTCTAGAATAGAACAGATTCTATTAAATTGGAAAGCTTGGTATTCTACTTGGTTATGTCAGGCTTCTCTTGTCAGTGGGTAAACAGGGAGCTCAGGAAGTTAAGAGGTGGGTTGGCTTATCTTATCAAGAGAAAATGAGGTTTCTGATAAGCAAAGAGACATGGAGTCATCTAGAAATGATCTAGGTGATCCTTATTGGTGTTACCTTATACTACTCCATTCTGTATAAAAAGTTAAGAATGCAGCAAGTATGTATAGGACGTGCCAGTATAGGCTTAGTTAGATTCTTCAAAATTTAAATTGTGGTTCTTCAACCAGTTAATAAAATCTAAATGACTGTATTGTCTAAAAATTAGCAACTGCATTAAGTTACCTGTCTATTTCTTCTCTATTGGTGGATGTAACTAAATGGTACATACGGCTTTGCACATCAACAGGCCAAGTGGGCACTGCCTGTTTGTGGAATACACTTGTTCAGGGCAGATTGCTCCGTTGGAAAGTCTTGGCCATTCTTAGGTCTTGGAAGCAATAATAAGGTCATTTCTCACCTGCCTACATGACACGGTGGGCTCCAGAGAGAGAGAGGCAGCCTTTGACATCGGAGACATTTTCTCACCCTTTCTTTTATATGACTTGTCAAAAGACTAAGCCAAAGTGAAAAGTAGACCAGCCAGCAACAAGGTAAAAAAATGAGCTTGGGGGTTAATGAGTTTCAATCAACTCTGATGCTGTCTGGGAGACATTTTCATTATGTGATAGTTGAATGAGGAAAAGTGGGCACCTTTTCCTTTTGAAAAAATAAATGGCTTGGAATAGTTCTTTTTCTATTCCCTGGCTAAGGATCCAAGGGTCTTTCAAAGTATTGGGCACTACCTTTGAAACCCTTGGGGATTAGTACTCCAGGGAAATAGATCAGAGAGAAATTCAATTCTTAGGCAGATAGTTTCTGTCCTGTGATGTTTCCAGCAGAGAAGAGTCTCAGAGTTCTATTCATAACATTCTATGTTGGGTAAAGCAAGAACTCAGTTGTAAATCAATCTGTGCCTTCTACTGGATGCCAGGAAGAAATAAAATCCTTCCAAAAAGCCAGTTCATATAAATATCTTCCACTTATTTATGCATCCATCCAGATAGCCATTCAGTGAGCCATATATCCAGCCAGCCAGCCACCACAATGCAATTCATTTATTTACTGACTAATTAAAATGCATACAGCATTATATGAACTTTTATGGAAAATATGAGAAAATGAAGCACAAATCAAATTAAAATATGAGTTGTAAAAAAAAAAAAAAAGATCCATCTACTCCAACATTATCTTTGTGAAGGTGAAAAATGAAGTTTCCAAGTAATAGAAACAAAACTTTTTTACATAATTATATGCATTTTCCATGTAATTTTGTGGCAGCCCTGACCAAGCCTTAAAGCAAGTTGGTATGAAAACCAGGGTTAAGATCCAGGCCACCTAAATCTTGGAGAAGGTGTCTGCTCTTTCTGAAATTATAATCCGTATGTGGAGGAGGAACTAACATATGTGAGACAATTCAAAACAATGAAGTGATACAGTATAGATATAAGCAGTGTCATACACCATATCACTTGTTCTGAATTAATCTCATGATGTTGGTATATATGTAAATCGTATGTAAATAATAACTAAATTAAATTCACATGTAATTTATGTAACCTACATATGTATGTGAAATAAATGAGAAATGGGTGTGCTATGATTTTAGAAAAATCAAGAAAGCTCCTGAGGAGGTATGAGTATGGGTATATGTAGTTTGAGCCAGTGGTGTGCAGGATTTAAATAACTGGGAGATGTAGGGAGGGATGTTAGGTGGAGTGCTATGGATAGAATGATTGTGGTGTTGTGTTGATGGAGCTATTATCAGGGTGGATGATTTGACCTTTCTTGCTGCATCAAAAGATAAGAACTGACTGTATCAATTTACATTCCCACCAACAGTGCAAGAGGGTTCCCTTTTCTCCACACCCCCTCCAGCATTTATTGTTTGTAGATTTTTTTTTTTTTTTTTTTTTTTTTTGCGGTACGCGGGCCTCTCATTGTTGTCGCCTCTCCCGCTGCGGAGCACAGGCTCCGGACGCACAGGCTCAGCGGCCATGGCTCACGGGCCCAGCCGCTCCGCTGCATGTGGGATCTTCCCGGACAGGGGCACGAACCCGTGTCCCCTGCATCGGCAGGCAGACTCTCAACCACTGCGCCACCAGGGAAGCCCTGTTTGTAGATTTTTTGATGATAGCCATTCTGACCAGTGTGAGATGATATCTCATTGTAGTTTTGATTTGCATTTCTCTAATGATTAATGATGTTGAGCATTCTTTCATGTGTTTGTTGGCCATCTGTATATCTTCTTTGGAGAAATGTCTATTTAGGTCTTCTGCCCATTTTTGGATTGGGTTGTTTGTTTTTTTCATATTGAGCTGCATGAGTTGCTTGTATGTTTTGGAGATTAATTCTTTGTCAGTTGCGTCATTTGCAAATATTTTCTCCCATTCTGAGGGTTGTCTTTTCGCTTTGTTTATGGTTTCCTTTGCTGTGCAAAAGCTTTGAAGTTTCGTTAGGTCCCATTTGTTTATTTTTGTTTCTATTTCCATTTCTCTAGGAGGTGGGTCAAAAAGGATCTTGCTGTGATTTATGTCATAGAGTGTTCTGCCTATGTTTTACTCTAAGAGTTTGATGGTGTCTGGCCTTACGTTTAGGTCTTTAATCCATTTTGAGTTTATATACCCTGAGAAAACCATAATTCAAAAAGAGTCATGCACCAAAATGTTCATTGCAGCTCTGTTTACAATAGCCAAGATATGGAAGCAACCAGTGTCCATCAACAGATGAATGGATAAAGAAGATGTGGCATATATATACAATGGAATATTACTCAGCGATAAAAAGGAATGAAACTGAGTTATTTGTAGTGAGATGGATGGACCTAGAGACTGTCATACAGAGTGAAATAAGTCAAAAAGAGAAAAACAAATACCGTATGCTAACACATATATATGGTATCTAAAAAAAAACACAAAAAATAAAATGAAAATGGTCAGAAGGGCCTAGGGGCGCCACCAGGGATGCCCTAAGTAATGTATTTTAAAAAGAAAGGACTAGGGCTTCCCGGGTGGCACGGGTGGTTGAGAGTCCGACTGCCGATGCTGGGAACCACGGGTTCGTGCCCCAGTCCGGGAAGATCCTACATGCCACAGAGCGGCTGGGCCTGTGAGCCATGGCCGCTGAGCCTGCGCGTCCGGAGCCTGTGCTCCACAACGGGAGAGGCCACAACAGTAAGAGGCCTAAGAACTGCAAAAAAAAAAAAAAAAGAAAAGAAAGGACTAAAATGTAGCTGTTTTAATTGACTGTACATGGAGTTGGTGGGAGCTTCTGTTCTCTATGCCTCACTGACATACATAGCAGGTATTGCAATGATAAGACAAGATGGGATGGTGGTTACAGTGAGATAATATCAAGGAATATGAAGATAAAGGAATGGAGATGAATAGTATTTTAGTAGGAAAAATAACAGGACTTGGTACATGACCAAAGGTTGGCAATGGCAGAGAAGGAAATCATACAAATTGATAAGTTGACTTAAGGAAATAAAATGGGAAAAGAGAAAAATAAAAATAACCTTGAATGACTCTAATTTATGTTTAAGTAGAGGAGGATGAAACCATATCGGTATTAATATCTAGAGAGGCCACAATGAATTGTAAAGGATGTGTTGGCACAGAATTAAAGGAAGAGATTGTTTTAGGTTGATGAGAATTCTCTACACTAATACATGTGGATAAAAGGTCAAGAAATGCAATTTTTAAGACTGTTTAAAAAATTCAGTAATGAAGAGGCTCTTGCTGCCCTTGGTACAACTAGTTCCTTTAGGGCTCTGGTCCTAAGAATTGCAGGAAACTTGAGAGTCAAATCTTTCTCTGCAGGTGTCTACCCATTTTCCATGGCTAGTCACCCTAATATAAGGGTTTATTGAAGATACTGGATGCCAGCACAGATGTTATAGTTTGCCTTAGGAGTAAGGGGATTGCATAGGAAGCAAAAAAATGCTGAAGTCCGTTGATAGTGAGTAGATCTAAGAACGAGACTAAATATGAGAAGGAATCCAGAGACCATGGGCCCAGGAGGAGCGACAGGCTTGGAATATAATGGCAATTCAGAGTAGAGCTTTTTTCAGAATCAAAAACCATCAGTGGAACTTGGAGAATCAGGCAGATGACTGAAACAATGTCTCATCATCATCCAGCAGTTCATCAGTTTCAGTTCCAGGTTCCTGGCCAGGCTCCCATGGTTCCCATGGCAGTTTCTGCTCCTGAGTCTGTGCTCCAGTAAGCCACGACTTCCTGTATTCACCTGTCTGTCTCTCCAATCTCAGGGGGCAGAGATTTGCCCTGTGTCCTTCCCTCTCTTAAAGATCCAAAAACAGTTGTCAATTTTTAAGTCTGTTCAGCTTTTCACTTGTTGTTAGGATGGAGTGTTGACTTCCAAGCTTTTTATATACAGTACCAGAACCAAGAAGTTACCTATTCAGACAAATATTTTTTGTTTCCCCCAATTTTGATATAGTTACCTCATCATATGCATTCCTACTGCACCCTAAACTTCCTCTAAGAAGTCCCACTCAGATCGTAATATAAATTAGACTTACCTGCTTCTCTTCCACAGACATGAAGAATCTAGACTCATTCATCAATGTAGTCTCAGTATAGAGCACAATAAGCAGAGAAGTTCTCAATAAATAGTATTGAATTACTAAGCAACTAAAAGATAACAAACATTGTCTTGGGTTTAACAAAAGTCTAACAATACCTTAATCCATATTTAGTATTTCACAGCAGGCCTGCCGTCATCCATCAGTGCCACAGCCAATGTAGATGTCCCTAACCAATGATGCCACTCTCCCATTCTCAGTCTTAAGTAGGGCATTATAATTCCTCTAAACATGCATCCACTTCCAACCACCAGCATTTTCCATGTGGGATAAAATTATTTTTCTCCCATGTCCTAGACTCTACAGACTAAATCTAAACTGGTGACTTAATGTTCTTAAGCCTCTCCTAGGTTCTTGGGTTTTTTTTGTGTGCTGTGTTGACACATTGATACTACATTTTTTGGAAGAATAAAAAAGCTGCTGCTGCTAAAAGTGTGTAATTTTAGATTCTAAGAAAGGCCAAGATTTTTTCCAATAAGACTGGATGGTAAATCTTAGTATTTATGCTTGGTGTTGGTTGCTGAGACCCTTGACAAAAAAATGGAATAAAACAGGTCATTAACAACATTCATTCATTACACACATTCATGCTGCAGAGATTTATTAGTTATTTACTGGGTGTTTAAAACTGTGCTGTGGTTACTATGGTGAATCAAGCATTATCCTCACCTTTGAAGAGCTTACAGTCCATCCAGCCAGAAAGTCATGTAAGAGACTAATTACAGTAACACGTGGTAAGGCCTGTAAATGAGTAATGCACAAAGTCCTATGGGACAAAATAGGAAGAATCACTTAATAGTGACAGGAACAAGAAGGAAAGCTCCACTGAAGAAGTGATACAGAGTCACGGCTCCAAAAGGGAGATCTTGGTGCTTTTCTGCAGTCCTATACCACGCCCCAGTCATCCAATCAGGCTCCTTCTTCCCTCAAAGACTAGTTTCCTCTGCCTCTTTTTCTCCCTACTTTCACATGATGGCTTTAATTCCTATTTCACTGGGAAAATGAAAGTATTTAGAAAAGAACTTCCAGAAGTTCCCAATGTCATTTTATCTACCTACTGCTCCAACGCTCTGTGATCCCCGTCTGATCGCATTCCCTTCTACCATCCTCTACCATGCTCACTCCATGCTCAGCCTACAGGCCTCCTCAGTATTCCTCCAACCAACAAGGCCTATATTCCTGCCTCAGAGCTTTTGCACTTGCTGTTTCCTCTGCCTCAAACTCTTTCTCCAGACATCTGAAGAACTTGTTCTCTCGCATCATTAATGTCACAGCTGAAATGCTGCCTTATGTCTAAAAATCCACCCTGGCTGTCCTATATAAATTGCATCTTCTATCCACAGTTTTATATTCCCCCAAACCTGCTTTATTTTTCTCTGTACTTCTTACCCCTAATCACAGGCTACATTCTCTATCCTGTTTACTTTTTCAATACCCCCAATAAAAAATGAGCTCCATGAGGACAGAAATATTAACAGCATTGTTCACTAATATCTTCCCATTGCTTAGAACAGAGACTTTCATATATCAGATACAATAACTATTTTTGAATGAAAGAATGGATTGAATGAGTGGAAGCTAGCACATAAGTTATGCTCAACAAATAATACTTACTGAAAAAATTAATACAAGGTAAAGAAATAAATTAATACTTGATAATTTCATACAGTGGAGAGAGAATATCCAAAGATCATAGTACAAACCTTTAAGAGTAGGTCTTATACCTTATAATTTTTGTAGATCTGGTGTCTACCATAGTGTCTGGTAAACTGCAGATATGCACTGAATAAATGAATGAAAACTAAGTACTACTCATTAAATCCATTAAGTCCATTCAAGTCTGTCAAGTCATGCTTGAATATTTAATGACATGGGTCAATATTTTCAATAAATATTTTGTGACAGAGGCATGTTGTAGAACTTTCTGTATAGTATGATTCTCATATGTAAAAGAATATATTTAGGCTAACTCTTTTTAAAAAACGTTAACAGTGGTTATATCTAGGTTATGACACAAAGATGAGTCATATTTTGTTTATTTCATAATTTCTATAATTCTTGTTCTTAAATCAAAGTAAAAATATTATAAAAATCACATTATGGTACAAAAATAGGAGTGGAAGAAATAGGAAAGAGAAGGCAACCATTAGTGATCTGGGGTTTAAGATGACCTTTTCACATTAGTGCAGCTGTATGAACCATTTGAATGGTTGGTATTTATGTGTGGTACCCAAAGGCTGAGCTGTCATCAGTTGTCAGAATGTCGCTTGAACACCTGTCAAGTGACAGGATATTATTCATTCATCTTCCTCAGCTATAAATTTGGAATCCCAATTCAATTTAAAGCTATTTATTGAGCTCTTAATATGTGCCAGGCACTCTGCCAGGCACAGGAACCACAAAGGCAAACAACGCACAGTTCGTGACCTCGTGGCTTTCCATTCAGACAAAAGAGAGACATGTTTCAAAACAAAGGCAAAGCAAACAGGCTGGCAAGCAAAACCCACCTAATTCAGTGTAATGTTTCTAATGAAATCTGCGTGAGGGCAGAGACAAAGTCTGTCTTATCCACTTTTCATTCTTTGTGCCAAACATAGTGCCCCAAATGCAGAAGGCCATCAACAGCTATTTGTTCAAATTTAATTTAATGAATGAAAAGTGAAACTCTCAAGGTATGTGGTATTGTTAACCAGAATTCCTTCTTCAAATAAAATATTGGTTTCTGTTCTTCCTTAGAGGTGGTTCCATGAATGTTAATAACTAGGTCTGATGTAAATGAGTTGTTCTTAGATTTGAAAATTTCACGAAATGCATGCCTTATTTAGCAAGGATGGGAGCGTTAACTGCAGGTGGAAAACTTCTTCAAAGATTTGCATATAGCCCAGACATGGCCTTCCTTTCCATCTTAGTAATGGAAATTAACTGGAAAGCTAAACATATAGACAATATGTAAAGGGAAAAGAGATTGGATTTTGAGCCTGAACAACGTGGATTTTACCCATAGCTTTTTAATATCTAGCTTGGGACGTAGAGTAAATTGATTAATCTCTCTGAGCTTGTTTCTTCATCCTTAAAAATGAATGGTTAGATACATCTCAGGATTATTGTGGAAGTTAAATAAAATTATGTGTGAAAATTTCCATGAAAATTAGAGCTAATAAATATGGTGTATTAATTTTCTAGGGCTACCATAGCAACGTACCACACATTGGGTGAATTAAACAGCAGAAATTTATCTTCTCAGAATTCTGGAAACTAAAAGTCCGAAATCAAGGTGTCGGTAGGGTTGGTTTCTTCTGAGGCCTCTCTCTGTGGCTTGGAGATGGTTGTCTTCTCCCTGTGTCTTCCCTCTGTGTTTACATCTGTGTCCCATTCTTCTCCAGATTGGATTAGGGCTGACTAATGATCTCCTTTTAACTTAATTACCTCCTTAAACACCCCACCTCCAAGTAGAGTGGCATTCTGAGAAACTGGGGGATTAGGACTTCAACGTATGAAATTGGAGAGGGACACAATTCAGCCCACAACACATGAGTTTCCTTTCTTATCTCCTCCTCACTTTTTGGGGTAGAATTTTGATACTCTTATTCATTGAAAGCTACTGGTAAATGAAAGACACCTCCCACCACCATCACAGAAGGTAAGCAAAGCTATGGGCGTGGCTTAGCAGAGTGAAGGTTTTTCTTTGGGATCAATGTTTACTCCCAGATGCAGCATGGGTTTAATGTAGATACATTTTGACATTTTAGACCTGATAGGAAATGGGAAGCTTTATAAACTACTTAAAAATATTGTGTGTGTTTATACACAAACTCTTAAATGGAAAGAAACGGGAGCTCATGGACTAGTTTCAGCTCATTGGACTACTCTTAAAACTTGATTCCCACTAACATGCTGTATAAATGAGAAACATGGAATAAGACTAAGTATATAGATGCTCTGTGTTGCAGGACTTGTTGATTGTCCTGGCCGAGCTCAGACAGGTACAATACTACCAGCGTCATTTTCTGTGCATAGTAAAATTGATATAAAGAGCAGCTCAATAGAAGAGATAGTCTGCAGTGAAGAGTTTATAACACTTGTCATAATGGATCTGTCAGAAAAAAAAAGTGTTTACAGTTCATTGCAGATTATAAAATATTTGCTAAATCAGCAGTAGAAGTCGAAGCTCAGATAAATTTGCTGCAAGGGTATAATACGACGCAGCATAACATAAATACACCCAGTAGAAGAGTAGGAGAAAAAAAGCAGCAACAACTTAGTTCTGAGCAGGATTTGATTTATGTCATGCATAAATATAAGGGGTATTACAGAGATAGTGCATTAGGACATTAACACAAATCAAGATCTCCTGTGCCACGCAGGGTTGCTTGCCCAACAATAAACAGTGGCAGTGCCAGGTAAGTTGCTGCAGTTTCTTTTTGAGCTCGTTTCAAGATGGGAAGTTTCTAGTTGTGGAATAGCAATGTAATTACGAAGAGTGTGTTAGGATGTCTAACTGGAACTCAACTGTGTGGACCATTGCCTGACCATTGACGCAACTCTTCCTAGATAGGTAACTGCCGGTTCTGAATTTTGAAAAGGAAAACAAAAAAAAGGGCTATAATGGAAAGGTTAATGATCTTTTCGGAAGCAACTCTTCTTTGGTGGAAAGAAGTTAGTAAATATATTTAAGAGTTTGCTCTCTGTTTATAAGGTGACAGGAGAAGGCCCTGGCAACCATGTTAGTCCTCTGTGCCTGTTCCCCTCCCAACCCCTTGGTGACAGCTGTGTGAATCACGAGTGATCACCAAACACAAGTTGGACAAATATGACTCTTTCTGCCAGAATTTGGAATTGCTCGTGAATAAGGTAGTCTCTGTGTCATTAAATCTGTAATATGCTCGCTCCTGTGTGACACTGCATTCCCTGCAGTCCACCACTGGGCTGGAACAAGGGTATATACCCTCTGCTCCCAATTGCTGCTTCCAGACAATTATTCCCACCTTTACACAAATTCTCACTACCCAGCCTTGTTGTCCTCACCTATATACTCTTGGGTCACTTCTTAATTTTTTGAATATTGTAGCTCTTGGTTCATTCCAACAATACCCCATCATAACTATTAGTGATTTTAATGTCCATCAGGATGAAAGTTCCATTTTATTGGACTATCGAGTCTTAGCTTTCTCTGATTCAATAAATGTGTCCTCTACTACATTAACCACGTATTGTCAAAGTCATATCCTAAGTCAAGATATGACTTGTAAATGCAATCTCTCTGTAGTCTAAATTTTAGGCATCCTGCATTTAGACCATCACCTCTTATCTTTCTAAGTTCCTCCTTGGAGCACCTAACAAATTTTCTACTTTGCCAGGACCTTCACTCTTGATTTTTATCTCACTTTTAATGGCCCTCATTTCCCCTACTTTCTGTGTCCTGTCCTCATTTTGATTCTTAAACAGCTTGGATTTCATGGTCCATCATTGCACTAACTCCCTTGCACACGTTTTCAATTATCTTGCTCATTTCTCACTTTATATACTCACCTGACAAAATTCTAACCCTGATTATCACTAACTCCCTTCCCATAGCTTGACTAAACCGCACAACTGAGCATGGCTGGAGAAAAGCACAACCATCCTGCTCTGTCCTATTGTAAAACCTTGGCCACTATTCTCAGGTGGACTCTTACTTCTGCCAAGCAATCCTAACTACATTTCTCTATCCATTCACTCTCCTACAAACCTAGTTCACCTCTTCTCTTCTTTCCTTAAACATCTAACACCTCCTCTTCTCTCCTCCATCTTGGACATCTGCCTTGTGTTCTATTTCACTGAGAAAATAGATACTGAGGAAATAACTTCCACAAATTTCCACCCACTAACCTGCATCTTTGCCCATGTATTTCTTCCTTTCCTCTTGTTAAAATGGAGGAGCTGTGTGCACTCCTCTCTGGGGTCAACATCTCCACTTCTGCCTTGGTTCCATTCTCTCTAACCCACTTAAGAACATCATTTCAGTAATTCTCCTCTCCTTCATTATTAATTTTCCTCATCTACCAGATCATTCTCCTAAGCCTGCAATATCGCTCATCTTAAACAACAGCAGCAATGACAAAAACTCATTTGATGACTATCTCTCCACCTATTGGTGCAATTCTCCGATCCTGCTTGTCTTACAGCAGAGATTATCTGTACCTGCTGTGTCTCTAATTCCTTTTTTCCCCATTCTCTCTTGAACCATCTCTAATCAATCTTTCCACACCATTTCACGGAACTGCCTTTGTAAATGTCAGCATTGTCCTTCTTGTGACTAAACCTAACAGTCTTCATTCTAGTCAGCTGCTTATCAGAATTTGATGCAGTTGATTGCTACATCCTTAATTTTTAAAACTTTCTTCCATTGGCCTATAGAGCATGAGAGATTCTTGATTTTCTCTTATTTTACTGGCCTCTTGATCTCAGTGTCCTTTGCTAGTCCTCTTTTATTGCCTTGACAACCAAAATTCTCAACTCTTAGACTTCTCTCCCTATACTCACTCTCTTTGAATCTCATTGTTTTCATCTAGACTCAGGGCTTTAAATACCATTTATCTGTTATTAACCCTCAAATATATATGTCTATCCCAGCCTTCTCTTCTGAAGTTCAGATTCATGTATCAAATTTCCCACTCATCTTCTCCACTTGGATGTACCATATAAAATGCATTTCAAATTTAATGTGTCCAAAACTAAATTCCTAATATTCTTCCTCCTATGCTTTCCAAAGCCACTGTTCCTGTAGGATGGCAACACCATCCTTCTGGGTGCTGAGGCCAAACCATTGTTGGAAGGAAATTGCCATTGGTTGATTAGTGCCGTCTTTTCTTCTCAGGGACAACTGATGATTCAAACCTTGATCAAATCTTCCCCCACTACAGTAACTTATGAGATTTACAGGAGTATAACAGATCCAAGCTGAGTGAGATTCTGGCCAAGGTTATTATATACAGGACCAAGCACCTGTGCCTCATTGTTGAGCTTGTTTGTCAAGTCATGACTAACCAATATTTAAGAGAGACTGTTGCACCAGAAAATGAGCACAAAATATAAAAGCAGAAGGGACCACAGAGATGATGGTTTCCCTGAGCTGACATCAACCTGTCCCACTCAGCTTCTTCTCTTACGAACCTGTGCATGCAGAATGCAAAGTGGTTTGGGGGTTTCAGAAATTGTGAGTCAGATCTCTGCTATGCCATTGTCATGAATTCTACATTGATTCTTATCCTGCATCCTTTCTTAAAGCTAAATAAGTGAAATATTGTGAAATATTAGTGAAATATTGGAGAAATATTAGTATTAGTGAAATATTGTATCTAATGAACTTGACCGTCAGTCTGAAACCAAGACCAATGCTGCTGGTCAATTCTTGTGAGTGTTGCAGTTTGGAATCACATCCAACTCATTTTCTTCTCTCCATTCCACATATTCAGTCCATTAACAAGTTATGTTGGCTGTATTTTCAAAATATATTCAGAATCTGAGAAATCTCACTCACCTGAACTGCTCTAATCTGATCTTAGCCATAGTCAACTCTCTCCTAGATGATGTAACCTTCTAGAGAGCAGCCTTCTAACTGCTGTCCCTGTTCTTTCCCCGTCCACCCACTTCTCCTCAAAACTGCAGCAAAGTGTTCCTTGCAAGACTTGAGTCAGACTATGTCACTCTTTTTTTTTTTTTTTTTGCTTCAGCTAAGTGATTTATTCAAAGACTTCTTGTGAGGTGCAGTGGGTATAATTTTTTTTTTAACATCTTTATTGGGGTATAACTGCTCCACAATGGTGTGTTAGTTTCTGCTTTATAACAAAGTGAATCAGTTATACATATACATATGTTCCCGTATCTCTTCCCTCTTGCTTTCACCTACATGATCTTATATAATTCTTACTTTAGCCCTGAAAGCTAGAGATTTTTTTTAATTCTAAATTTTATATTTATGTGGCTCAAAGAATCTAACGAAAATGTCCACGATCTTATGGCTCATCTGAAGCTAGTAGTTACATTTTCCTTATCCCCAAGTTATGTGATAAAGGCAAGAGCTAAATTGAAAGACTGAGAGATTTTATTTTATCCTTCACACATGCAAAGAGTCCAAGGACTTGCTTAATATGTCACTTTTAATAGTTGCTCATTGAAATGTTCTATAGAAGTAACCTCCATTTCACTGCCTTCGATATTTTTCTTCAAAAAATAGATTGAAAAGGGGGTATCTAATTTTATTTTTATAAATCCTCATCCTATTGACCTTTCTACTCCAGTCACACTGGCATCCTTGTTATTTCTGCAAATGACCAGCCCTCCCACCTCGAGGACTTTGCACCTGCAATACTTTCTGCTAGAAGGTTCTTTCTCAGAATATTTGCATGACTTTCCACTCATCTCCTCGAGATCCTTGCTCCAACATCGTCTTCTCAATGAAGCTTTCCTTGCCTAAGGATAATCTTGGAATCTAAAATTACAACCGTTCTCCTTCTCTATTCTTCATAAACCCAGACTTGATAGATGCTCACTCAATAAATGCTAATTGAATAAAATAGATTGTGGGCTATTAAAAATATCTGATGTAATGGACACTCTTCACTTCTCACTGGTCCACTTTTCTGGGCCAGTACACTCATCCCCCAGCTACTGTGAGTTCACTGTTAATGGCACACAGGCATTTCCGTCTCTGCCTACCAGTTGGTAACTCTTTTGTTATACCTTGGAAAGATAGCCCATCTCTAATGTCTGGTTACAGAGTGGTACAAAAGGCTGCCCTCTTGACTCAACTAAGGACTAATTATGGTGCATTAATTGTCCAGACACTGAGGTCAGACTGAAGCTAGTCTTCAGCTGAAAACATAACCTGGATTAGTATTTTCCGTATCTCCATCCTGGTTTCTTCACTACCCTTCTCCTCAGTTTCCTTTTTTAATAAATCACTTGAATAAGAAGTTCTCATTTCAAGTTCTACTTCTAGGGAACCCAACCTAAAATCCCTGAAAAAAGGATGAGGATTTATTTAAAAAATTAGATATAAGATCATGTAGGTGAAAGTACATAGTATAGTTCCTTACACGTGATCTATAAATCAGCATAGATTCCCATTGGAGGACTAAGGGCACGGGTAAGACACTGAAGCAGATGCTCACAACTTTTGTCTAAATGTGTTTTTTTAAACTTGTTGCGGATTGAGTTCCTTGGGAAATAGACTCTAAGACAGTGGTTAGCTGCTGACAGTATTCCTGGGGGCTAGGGTGAAAAGTCAAAGGGGAAGCCAGGTAGCACATGACATAGGTTCCCACAAACCTAACATGTTAGAAGAAAATGGAGACCTCTATTCTTTCATTCAATCGCTCACTCAAGAAATATCTATTGAACTCATTATGTCTATGGCACTGTGCTGGGTGCTAGAGATATAATGAGGAATAAGACTTGGCCCTTGACCTTGAAAAGTTAATGGTCAATTGTGGCAGAAGGCTTGTATGTAAACAAATAAATACAAGCTGGTGAGTGCTATTTCAGAAGTAAGAAAAAAGTACTATGGGAGCACAAAGGACAGAACAACTCAGCATGGGAATTTGGGGAACTCCTCACCTTGGCTTCACCACTCATTTATGTCTAAGTAGCTGAGCTATTTCTACAGACAACTAGAAAGAAACTGCTTTTGCATAATATATCACTTTCCATAGGTGTTCACTGCAACATTTTGAACTGTTGTTTAGAGCAAGAGTTTGTCTCCAGACAAATGTGTGCCCCAAACTCTCCATTTAGCTTATGGCATATAGCAAATCACATTCTTTCTCAAAAATTACAAAGATTTAGCTATGTGTGTCAAGGGATATGTATTCTTCAACTCAAGGAAATTTTAAATGGCTGAAGGTAGATATCCTTAGGGGGAAAAACTTATTTAAGGGAAAAAATTAAGGAACTGTCACTATTTGCTGTCAGACTGATTCAACATGGTGGTCAGACATAAGTACTCAGCAAATGTTGGTTGTTACTCATTAATAAAAATTACTGAGTCACTCAATAATCAAATGCATACTGAAGGCCTACAGGAATTACTGAAATTATGTATTTTTATGCTCTTTAAAAGCGTAAGTTAGACTTCCACGATGTGAACCTTGAAAATGACTTGATCATTGTCTGAACAACATATAATTTAATCGCTGATGTCAATGTATATTTATGAACTTTTGGAGATGCCCTAAAATAAAAAAGAAAACATTCCAGCTGAAGGTTCAAAGAAACAGAAAAACTAGAGCCTGATTTGGAAATTGGCCATGGAAAGCAGTGTGGAGTACCACAAAACAGGGACTTCTGAATCCCAGGAACCTGTGACTTTTTACTTAATCTCTCTGAGCCTCAATTTCTTTATTTACTAGAAAGGGAAAATAATATTATCCCCCAAAGTTATTGTAATGTTTAAATAAGCTAATAAATGTTAAGTGCTTGGCTCAGAGTAAGTACTCACAAATGTCAGTCTCTTTGCCTTTCTATCCCCTGAAAACACTTCCTAAGAAAATTACAATGAGAGGTTACAGTGTTTAATAGGACCAGCTCCATCCGTGAGTGAAAATAGCACTTTCATTTCAGTGTTCAGAAAGGTTAATGTCAATACACATTAAAATACCGATTGCATCATTAATGACCCATACTGTCATTTACATAAATAGATGAGAGTCACAGTGCCTTGTGTACATAGAGAACTTTGAGAGTTTTTATAAAACAGAAGAAAGACCATGGACATTGCTGCACGTCGACTTGAATTTTAATTCCAGCATCCCTGCAAAGTAACTGTGTGACCCTGTAGCTGTGATTACTTAACCTCTCTGAGAATCCATCATTCAATAAAATTGGGGATCAAATATTCCGACTCCATGGGGCTTTGGTAAGGATTAAATAAGATAACGTGCATTAAGTGTTGGGTATAGTCATGGTGTTTTAGTCGGTCAGTAAATGAGCATGGAATCTTGTGGCACCTCCAAGAATTTCATATCTGTCCTCCCCTTTTGGTTCCCCTAATTAACCCCTAATATCTATAACTGTCTTGCTCTTTCTTACTTTATGTTATAAAAGTTTTGAAAATAATTTCTCTGTGACATCAACCTTCACAGTCAGCTGCAAAGCCCATCCACTACATTTTATTCCAATTTATCAAATAGCGCCCAATACTGTGGTTAATAATATAGAAATGAAGTTTCAGGGCATAAACATTCATCAGATTGTGGATTGTTAGAGATATATTCTCTCTTCACCTCATTTTACAGATGAGGAGACTGTGATGATAAGGTTCCTCCTTTCCTGGGACGTAGAATATCTTCCAGGCACGTCACTGGCCATAAACAAGGTATAACTGACGTTAGCTCACGGTGTTCAGGATCACCTTCAGCCCATAAGGTAACACTTAATTTTTCTTTGATTATCGATTACTTTAATGCTATAAGAGTTTCCTATAATCTCTGACTTCAAATAGGCCTGCACTTGAATCTATAAATTTAACTCTGTCACCTTGACCACATTCCTCCACTTTTCTGACCCTCATTGCAAACTGGGGACAATAATGACTGTTATTAACTGGCGTATAGTGTTCACTCCACACTATTAATCAACAGCATAATTTCTCTCTCCTTTATTTCTAGCAGATGATAATTTCTTTGATGTCAGATGCTATGTTTATGTATCTTTGATGTCCCAGATAAATCTATAAATGTTGATAGATTTAAACCTTTTTTTTTTAAGTTGACAAAACTTTAGTAACCGATTGCCCCAATGATTACTGAATAATAACTATCATTTGTTGAGCACTTATGTCATGCCAAGCACTGTTCTTTGTGTTTCACATTTATTATTTCTTTTAATTTTATATCCATCACTGAAGTTGGTACTATTATTATGACCATTTTACAGATAAGGAAGATGAGTCACAGATGTTAATTTGTTAATAATTTTCCAAAATTCACATATGCAATAAGTCGGAAAGTGAGGATTTGAACCCAGGCAAACTGAGTGCTCACTGAGCTGAATGAATGTTTTATTTACTCACAAGACTATTTTTAGAAGTTCAGGAGTAGAATAATCTGGATACATTTTCTTCAATCTTGTTGGTTGTTTTTGTTGTTTCTAATACTTCCTCATTGTTGGATTTCTGTTTTGCAAACCATATTATTGGAAACTATGGTAGTATAAATAGATTACATTGTATGACCCCTGTGTGATGTTCAAAGGAAAAGCTTCTGCCTTGAACTAACTAGATCCCATGACATTTTACTCAAAGTCCTTCCTTGCCCTTGTCAGCAGCAGAATCAGCAGCTGTAGCCAGGAGTGTCAGTAAAGAGGCTTGATTAAATATAAATACATCTATGAAGTCATATTTAAGGCAAACTTTTTATGTCACTGCAGCTGGGAATAGAAAATGATTTTGGATTTTGAGTGTGAAATTAATTTCTCAATAAACGAGCCAGAAAAATATAGTACATGGCACTTATGGGTACCCTGAATCTAGCGACTGAGAAAAAATACTAAGGACAGTTTAAAAAACTTACCATGTGAAACATGCTGTAATATCTTTTGTTTATCTTCCCTCATAAAAAATTTCCTGGTAGGAAGATTGTAAGTGAAACATGTATAATAACATCCACTAGTGGCACCACTGAAAGTGAAATAGAAGCTTTTTTTCTCACCTAACTCTGGAGGAAAATGAATAACATAAATAGAATACGTGTTAAACTCATCAGAACATACACTTGAAGATTTCCAGAAGCATTAGGGCTTTAATTTGAGAGGATTTCTGGTTCTGGCCAAAATGAAGTAGCCCATTCCTTCTGGATTCTCCTCTTTAAAGCTAAAAACGTCTGGATACATCACAACAAGCAAGCACAGGAATGTAAAAAGGTGAAAATCAGGTGGGTTGCCTAGAGAATTAGGGAAATGAAAATGAGTTCCCTGTTTGCTCATTGGCTCCCATATATTCCAGAAAGGGCATTACAGAAGCTCTCAATCCTGAACATTCAACAGATTAAAAGAAGATATGAGAAACTCTGTTATCCCTAGTCAAATGACTGGGGAAATCATGGTCTAAGAGAGCAAAAAACCTTTTTAGCACTACCGATCCTACTTAAGCCAAACACTCACAGAAAAGCTATTACCTCCTTCCCCATGGTTTCAGGAGGGTTGATTGAGTTGTCTGAGTTCTACCCACCCCACCAACCCACAGAAGCAGACAAGGTGCTAGGATTACCCCACCCTGTGAGGAGAGTGCCTAGCAACTTGCTAATCTTTCATCCCAGCTCAATGCAAGCAGGAGGCACCCAGTTTCTCCAGCCGGCCAAGGTAGTGTATGTGGGTCTGAGCTGGGAGTTGCTCTTCCATCCCCCATTCAGCAGAAGTAGGCTGTGGATAGTGTCAGCAGGATTTGTTACTGAACTCACGTTAGGCTGCTCATCACTTGAAAGCCAATATTCAATAGACAAGTGTTTCTAGGAAAGGAAAGTTGCTTTATGGCAGAGGCCAGCAACCTGGGGAGAAGGTGGACTCATGTCCTAAAGAACCAACTCCCCACTGCCGATCAAGGGCAAGAGCTTTTAAAGGGGATTTTCAGGGGTGTATAGCTGAAGGGAGGGGGCTACATGCAAAACAGCACAGTCAGCTCCAAAAATCAACTTGAAATTGGTCATATAGCAGTCTGATCAGTGTCATCTTGATTGTATGAAGTAGTTAATCTTCAGTTCCAGGGGCTTCCCTGGTGGTGCAGTGGTTAAGAAGTCGCCTGCCAATTCAGGGGACACAGGTTTGAGCCCTGGTCTGGGAAGGTCCCACATGCCGCGGAGCAACTAAGCCAGTGTGCCACAACTACTGAGACTGTGCTCTAGAGCCCACGAGCCACAACTACTGAGCCCGAGCGCCACAACTATGAAGCCCGCACACCTTGAGCCTAGGCTCCACAACAAGAGAAGCCACTGCAGTGAGAAGCCCACGCACTTCAATGAAGAGTAGCCCCTGCTCGCTGCAACTAGAGAAAGCCTGCATGCAGCAACCAAGGCCCAACGCATCCAAAAATTAATTAATTAATTAATTTAAAAAAAATCTTCAGTTCCAGGGTTAGTTTGTTCCATTTCCTTGAGGCCAGCTCTTGGAAGTGTTCAAGCTGGAGCAGCTTATATCATAGCTCCAGTCTAGTCATCATGTAGTTAACTTTCTTCACCTGGTGAGGGCTTCAGTATCTGCAAACCAGCTCAAAGGATATGGCTCAGAATATTATCTATAGCCCTTGAGAAGGAACTAAAGGTCCTTGACTTTGTTTAATGGCTAAACTATAATTTTGTCTTGTTTGACTGCTTTCCTTTGCTTCTGCATTTTCTCACTGCTCTGATTAAATTTATTCTTTGGCTAAAGTTTTTCTATAGGCAAGAGGCAGGCTGAGAACATGGGGGAATCTGTCCTGGGAACGCCCCATAGGGGCCTTCCAGTGGCTAGCTGAGTCTCCACCTCCATCTGGTAGGAATTAGACTCCACTAAGTGGTGAAAGTCAGAGGAAATCAGCATCCTACTTTGCTCCACCCCTGGTGTCACTGGGAGCTGGTGGGGAGCCAAAACTCCACAAACCCACCTGGCACCAATGAGAGTGACCAAGACAGTGGGAGGCAGAGCTACTTAACACTCGACTTCTAGCCATACACAGCTCCTCACCTGTGTCAGAGGGGTGCAGTCGGGAGCTGAGCCTCCACCCCTATCTAGCCTCAATGAAACAAAGTGAGTTGATTCCCAGTGGGGGCTAGCTGAGACTCCTGATATCCTCTATTAACTGGATACCCTCTATTAACTGTGTTTTATTCCCTTTTCCAATTCCTTACTCCTCCACAGATGTTTCCTTCAGCTCCCCCAAAAAAATACTTGTGCTTAAATCCTTGCCTCAGGGTCACCTTCAAAATGAGACATCATTCAACTAATATTTACTTGAGCATTTTTTAAGTTCAGAGTATTATTGTAGGAGTTGCTGCATTTGTGAAAAAGATTATAAAACAAATCATCTCTATTGTCATGGAGTCGATATTTTGGTGGAGGAAACAGATTCATCATATTAAAAAGAAATTACAATTGTTTAACTGCTATTAGGAGAAACGAGATGGCATAGGGACAATATAATGCTAATGAAAGGTATCAAGTCCCTTGGATTCATCACCATCCCATCTCATAATCCAGGTTTGAGTACAGCCTTATAAACTGTTCTTCTGCAGTGCTCCAGCTTTTTCTAGAAGGCTTATAGATAGTGGTTAAAGCAACCCACACTTATTCATTCATTTATCTGTCAAATAAAACTTTATCAAGAATCAAATATGGGTCGGGCACTGTATGACACAGTTGACATCTTACTGGTACTATGAAGTGTTGAATCAAATAGAACACAACAACCGACAGAGAATGAAGTATTGACTTAAACAGAAGAGAATGATGGAAGAGAAAAAACTTCTTGGTAACTAGAGGAATAGGAGGTTTCAGCACTGAGGAAATCACATCCCCTCTTCCTGCCCCAAAATAAGAGGGTTAATATCAGAATGCAAAGATAGATTATTCTTCTCTCAATTTCAATTGAAAAACTGAAAGGTTCATAGACTAAAAAAGAATGAAAGCTATAAAAATGTACTTGGCAAGTACATTTCAATTTATTTCAGTTCATTGTCCCTTATCTATCTCATCTAAATAGTTCCTTTACATTAACAGGATAGAATTGTGAAGTATTCAGTGGGGACCACAGAAGCAGGAACTGTATCTTGTTCAATGATGGACTCAATCTTTTATTCCCATTGTGCCTTTGTATATGCCCTAACCTTCAAGCCTCAGCATCCTGATATTTCTGCTGTGATTAGCAAGTGCCAAATCAATTTAAGAACCATCGCACTGAACATTCAGGAGTTAAATCATCCCTTGAAGACTGAGATAGAATTGATTCTGATATTGGTTTTATTGAGTCACTTAATTCTATTTAAAAGGAGAGGGGAGCCTAAATGTAAGAAATATCTGGAAGCCAGTGGTACCATATTCCACACAGGCCTCCTCTTCTTGGGTCTGTCATCTATGAAAGGCGATCCCCTGGGTTACACCAGCATCAGATAAAATATTTTTTATGGCTTTGATGTCACATTCTGTTGTTTTCAATATGTATCATCACAGTGCCAATATATACCAAAGACATCATTAGTTTCTCCATCATATGTTTTCAAAATACCTCAGAATTTTCCTGTGTCTATTTTTAACACATTGACCACAACTGTACTGAAATCATTAACTGAAGAAATTATTGTTTAATATTTTTCTTCACTGCTAAAATTTGCTCTGCCTTGTTCATCACTGAAGGTCCAATATTTAGAAAAGTGTGTAGCACAAAGTAAATACTTGTTGAATGAAGAGAGGCATGCTGGGAAAACTGTCTTCATACCAATGCATTTCAAACTTTAGATTATTTAAAAATTCTGATATCTCTCCCCTCCCCTAGCCAGGCATTCTGATTCACTAAATTGGGGCAGGGTTCATAATTTTCATTTCTAACAAGCCCAAAAGTGATGGTCAAGCTGCTGGTTTTGGGTACCACATGACTTGTCCACATGACTGTATGGCCTAGCTGAATAAACCAATAAGATTCCAGATCTGCAGTTAAACTGTTGTGGCCTCCACAACCCATTTGAGATATTGGCCAGAGTGATCAGGGATTTCTTTTGTCCCCATATAAAGAATGAAACTCTGTATAAGATCACTATCTATTGTGGTTGTACTTGAGCCACGAACAGACTCAGGTAGCCCAAGGGATTATGAAATTCCCAGGATAGTGTTACTTTGTACCTTACCCATCTACAGCACGCATCTCACTGTATATCTCTGATTGTGGGGACACCTTCATCACGATTTTACATTTCCTCCTTTTGCACCAGTTTCAATCAAGCTACTGACCAACACTGTCTTCCTCTTAGGACTTCCTAGCCACTGATTTGTTTCTGAATTTTGGAGAACAGTTTCAAAGAACTTGAAGTTCATATTTACCTACCTGTTACCCACCATTTCCAGATTGTCAAATACCCCGTATCAATTCAAATCTGAGTGTGTACAATGCTATATCTCTTACTGACACTACTACTGTTCAGTTGCCTTCAGTTGCCTACTGACACTACTACTGTTCAGTTGCCTTCAGTTGCCTACCTTGTTGGAATTCTCTACTCATAATGTCCAGTTTCAGAAAAATTTAAATTCAACTCAATGATTTACTGCAATAGTTGTGCAATGACTGACATTTTAGTAACTGTTTGGAACTGAATGGATTGCAAGTTACCTCTACCCACTACTCTTTTGAGGAGGAGGAGTTGTCTCAGGTTTAGGTTTTGAGGGAGAAAAAACAGTGAGTTAGTCAAGGAAGTTGGAAAAAAGGGAGTAATAATGCACATACAGAGAATCTTTGCAATTGCTATAGCTCCTGTTCCCATCCTTAGGAGGCAAAGGTGAGCTGCAGTTCTTTCACTTTGATTATTATAGAGTCTCTTCTGTATTCCTACCATAAGTCTCCCTTTTCTGGAACTGGGCTATAAATGGGTATCATCCCAGAAATCAAGGAATACAATGGAATAACTATTCTCACAGTAATCTTCAGCTCTGAGACTTCAGACTGATTTGGAGCTCTGTAATCTGCTACTCTTCCACATGAGGTCTGGGACCTTATCATCATTGCCATTCTTCCTAGTCATCAGCTGATTTTTACACAGTAGAATATGCTACAAAGAGCATATTTCCTCCAAAACCCCCCCAAATTTATAACTTTTCTTTAAAATAAAGGAAGAAAAAAAGCATACTCTTTAGCCAGCATCATATTTAGTAAATAGACAAGTGAAGGAAAGTAGATTTGGATTTTTCCTTCCAAGGTTCTAGTTTGCCTGTTGGTATCACACTGTGTTCTTAGAAATTACAAGTTTCTCAGCCCTCTGATGAAAATGAAGAAGTCTCCATGTATTAAAGACTATTGTGTATCACATATCCACCTCGCTGAGAATTTACCATCACCCAGAGTTTTGAACTGAGAAGGTGTCCCCTCTCTCTCATGTACACATTTCACTGGAAATGATTGCCCCTTCATTCTATTTTCTCTAGCTCATTTTGCTCTGAATTTCCAGACTCCTGTCTATCAGTAAATGATGTTGGCTCTTTACACAGGCTTCAACAAGTGGGATTTTCCTACATCAATCTTTCTTCAACTCCTGCGTTAATCTTCTTCTCTCTTTTTTGGACGTTGATGAGTTGTTGGCCCCTGTTCCCTTAGTTCCTTTAAATAGACACCCCCGCCTTCTCCAGCTAAATAGAACCAGTTTGTCACCAGCTCCAACTCACAGAACTTGAAACGCGTGACCTTGATTGACTTCTTGGCAGCTTTGAATAAACAGTTTAGATTTCTGTTCCCCATGTAATTCACTGTCTCTAATAAAGACTGTAGAATGTAGGTTAAGGAGAGCAGTAACAACCACACTTGGTATCTGTAAAGAGTCCTTGCTAACCAGCATCATTAACGATGTAAAGCTTTTGAATGTATTTTTCAGCAAATATTTTTTAGCTGAGGTACATAAGTGTTCTCATTTAGCAAAAGACAGCCTGTGATGCAGGAGAATAAAAGACTTTGGTTGAAAAAGCACCAGAATGGAGAATTTTACATCTCATATAGATGCCAAAAAAAATGTTCATTGAATCAGATAACATAGCAAGTAAGTTAGAAAAGTATATGAAGATCCAGCTCAGCGTTTCTCTCCAAAAGTTCACAATTGTCTATGCATGCAGCACAGAGTATAGTCCTAGAGAGTGGCGGTGGGGACGTGCTGAGCTGTCTTTATTTCTTCACCCTCACTTTGTATAAGCAAGGACACCTGCCCTCCTTTGTCTAATAAGGTTGTATGATAATTTGGGGAATAACACAGAGAAGAGTGTTCCTTGAAGCAGAGGAATGTGTCATATTGAACTCTATGGTCACAGTGCCTAGAAATATGTCTGGACTGTAGTAGGTATATGATAGATCCTCGCTGAATGAGAGGGATACTGCAGAGAAAATAAAAAAGCAAAGCCATGAAGGAACTCTCCAAATCACACCCTCTCCGTTCAAATATTCATGAACTGATGAGGCAAAGAAATTGTTCTGCTCATTTACAATATCTGTCCCCATTCCCTCTTCCACACATGTACGCAGCAAGCACTTACTGTCAGATTGTGACCCTGGGGCAGTCATTCATTTCCACTTGAACCAGCTCTTTCAAATAACATGCGCATGTTGCATTTACCAAAGGAAAATTACACCTTTTCTTTCTTTGACTCACTGAGGGATTTTTATTTGGAAAACATTTACTTGTATCTTTCAGCTGCTGTGATAGATTTCACAGCAAGTTTCTCACTATGAAAGAGGAATCCCTGCAAACTGCTAACCTTCCTCAAGGTCTCTTGTGGTGCCAGGCTAAGGGGAACAGGAAGGTAGATGGAACGCTAGCAGAGCGTTCTGGAATCAGAACTCATGTGGGGCCACTTCTGAGCACATCTGTTGAAAAGCAGCCTGTGTGAGGGAATCAGACATGGAGCAGTCAGGGCAGGGTTCAGATCTTAGATTCAGAATTTTAAGTTATTGGGTCTTTCTATTTCACCTTCATGAGGGTAAGTTTTACCTCTACAGAGTGTATCTAATATAATGTTTTTAATACATAAGAGGTGCACAAAAATTGTAGCTACTATTTCAGCCATTAAAAATTTAAAAACCCTGCCCTTTTAAATAAAGAAAGTAAAATTTACACATCACTAGGGACATCATTAGGGAGAACTTCAGACTGTTTTTCCAATAGAGGCGATAGAATTGCACTAACTGAGACAGCAGTGCACACTCCACATTTTCTTGCTTGATCCAACTTGTAACAAATAATTTACATTTCTAGGGGACAATTTCTTTGTCTCTGGTACCTAGAAATAGTTCTAGCATACAGTAGATATTCAATCAGCATGTGTTTAATAATGGAATGTATAGATTAAGAGTATAGACTTGATGATGATAAGCAATAATGCAGCATTCATTTAGTAAGATCTGGCTAGATGCAGCGCTTTACATGCTATATAAAAATATGAAAATGCACGAGGGAGACATAACCTTTGCCCTAGAGTGTGATTTGGTACTCAGGGCATACAGAATATGTTCCAGGAAGAATGAGTCATCTTATGACTGGAGCATCAGATTTGGAGAGATTTGAGGTTTAATGTTAAATATGCTTGGAAATGTGGAATTTTATGATATAATATATGACTGAATTCTCAGAAACCATCAAGAATGTTTGATCCAAAGGAAAGACTGATCAGATGGGAGCAGTTAAGAAGATATTAAAATAGTCTGGCTTGCTAGTTTTCCAACTGTAACTACAGGATACCAAGAAATGGGTGGCAGAACTCAGACATCTGTATCCTTAATTTGACTACAGTCAACCTACTTTAAAATGGGTTATATATTGGAAAATAAGTAGTCTTTGGAGAAGGGGGAAACAGGTTAAATTTGTCAGTTATTAAACAATTACAGTTCAGAGTTAGGTGAGTAATTTCAGGGCTGAAAAAGAAGGAAAATTAAAAGATGTTCATAACCTTTTTTTTTTTCTTAGATTCCATATATATATGTTAGCATACAGTATTTGTTTTTCTCTTTCTGACTTACTTCACGCTGTATGCAGACTCTAGGTCCATCCACCTCACTACAAATAACTCAATTACACTACCAAATGTAAAACCGATAGCTAGTGGGCAGCAGCCACATAGCACAGGGAGATCAGCTCGGCGCTTTGTGACCACCTAGAGGGGTGGGATAGGGAGGGTGGGAGGGAGACACAAGAGGGAGGGGATATGGGGATATATGTATACGTATAGCTGATTCACTTTGTTATACAGCAGAAACTAACACACCATTGTAAAGCAATTATACTCCAATAAAGATGTTATAAATAAATAAGTATCATTGGAGGCAGGGGGAAAAAATGAACAATTTTGGATGTGGAATGAAATGAAACTAATTAGTCTGAAAACAGGAGAACAAGTGATGTCATAAGCAACATACTCTAACTCAGGGATGCTCCAAATTTTGTCCAAGTTGGATAGATTAGAAAGAACTTGGGAGCTTCAAAAATTACAGATGATTGGGTCTTGCCTTTTGAGATTCTATTTGAGTAGATCTGGGATAGGGCAGGGAAAGCTATATTTTTTCTAAAGTGCTGATGTTTTCTGATGGACAGCCATTGAACAGAATCACCTGTCTACCACAGTGTCTTGGGATGTCCACCTGGATTTAGATCTAATTTTGGGCCTGGGAATGAACAGTGAACAAATGACCAAAAGAAGAAAGAATAAAAATGATATCCACCAGTTTTTTTCCACTAAAACTTTTTATATTCCTTGCTTCTAATGATTATAAAAAGATAGATTCCAGCCCTGAAGAGCTGAAGTTTTGTTTTGGTTAGTCTGATCCTTCCAGGGAAGCAAAAGATGCCCCATTTTCTTCATGCAAACCTTCCCTTCCTTGATGTTGAAGCCTGCTAAAGCCAAGGTATTAAATTTCTTCTAATAAGAAAATGTAAATGTAAAAATTAAGTACAATCACACCATTTTGGTATTTGAGGCAGCTTTAAATATCACATGATCCAACTATCTTATTTAAAATAACTGAAAAATTGGTCTGCCTATGTTTTCCTCTAAGGGTTTTGTAATATCTGGTCTTAAATGTAGATCTTTTACCCATTTTCAGTTTATATTAGGGAGTGCTCTAATTTCATTCTTTTACATGTAGCTGTCCAGTTTTCCCAGCACCACTTATTGAAGAGACTGTCTTTTCTCCATTGTATGTTCTTGCCTCCTTTGTCATAGATTAGGTGACCATAGGTGCGTGGATTTATCTCTGGACTTTTTGTCCTGTTCCATTGATCTATATTTCTGTTTTTGTGCCAGTACCAAAAAAAAAGAGAACAAAATAAAGCTATTTTCAACAACATGGATAGACCTAGAGAATGTCATACTGAGTGAAGTAAGTCAGAGAAGGAAGTGATATGATATCACTTATATGTGGATTCTAAAAAATGAACGTATCTACAAAACAGAAATAGAGTTACAGATGTAGAAAATAAACTTCTGGTTATTTGGGGGTAATGGGGGGGAGGGATAAATTGGAAGATTGGAATTGATACATACACACTACTATTTAAAAGATAGATAACTAATAAGGGCCTACTGTATAGCACAGGGAACTCTACTCAATATTCTGCAATGGCCTATATGGGAAAAGAATCTAAAAAAGAGTGTGGAGATATGTATATGTATAACAGATTCACTTTGCTGTACACCTGAAACTAACACAACATTGTAAATCAACTATACCCCAATAAAAATTTTAAAAATAAAATAAAATAAAATAACTGAAAATGTCACTGGCATTCTCTATTTGCCCTCTAGGTGAAAAGCTGTTTATGGGCCAGGATGATTTCTTATTTACTTCTGCATTCTCTGTACCCATTCCATTTCAGGTTCAGTAAATATGTATCAGTTTTATGTGCTGTATCAAATTACCCAAGATGTTTACTTCTTCTCTCTCTCTCTCACAAACACACATGCATATACACACATGCACAGGCACACACACACATACTCTTATATAGATTATGGTCTATGGTTTAGTTCCAGTCAGCACAATGTCAAGATTTAACACCTGCCAAAACGTGGCTTAGCTGGACAGAGCAATCATCTGTATTTTTCAATTCACTATTTTAAAAAGTTTGCAGCATACAGAGAGAGAGTGAGGAATCTTCACTAATTTTTCCATTTTCAGAGAATAATTTCATGTTTTCAGGTCTTTCTCAATGCGGAATGGAATGAAAATTCCAAGGATATAGAATTTCACATAATGTTGTCCATGAAGTTTTGCTAATGTCTGTGTTGAAATTTCAACTTCAATAGCTACCAGGACAGTAGTTGAGCAGTTTCACACCCCAAGTGAAATTAAAAGGAGAAAAAAATCTAAGGGGATTTAAAAATAGGGGAAATGTTTCAAACTTTCCTTCAAACTTTGAAGATATTTGGAGAGTTTGATTGAATGACAGTGAACAATATAATAATCGTACTTCCATGAAGAGATTTCCAATTTGCAGAGCACCCTCACAAACATTATCTCATTTAATTCTCACAACAATACGATGTGATGGTTCCAACGGATACCTGTTTCTTGCATTTGTAGATGAGAAAATTGAGACAGCAAGGGTTAATCAGAAGCGTTTGGGCTGAGTTACTTTTCTTGCATTTATAAGCTTTGCCACTTTTTTAAATGGCCAGGAAAGACCACCTTTGAGAAGAGACCATGAGATGGTGTTACAAGCAACAAGCTGAGCCCTGCTGTTGAAAGGGAATCTAGATGGGCTAATAGCCAACTTCAAGCAACTCCATTTTTCTTTTGAACTACATTTTTATTTTGGTGAAGACAAAGAACCCAACGTTTTCAATCTGCTTTGGCAGCTCTAAGATCCACAATGGCCCAATCCAGTTAAAGGTCTATACACTTCTGCCATTACCATCACACTAGGTTGCTCTGCAACGATAAAAGGAAGTTGAGCAAAGCAAATCCCATCTGAAAATGAACAATTCTGCCTGTTTATTGACATCATCCTTGTCTGTTGTGTATTCTCCTGGTATTCATTTCCTGGGGCTTTCGGGAGTGATTGTTTGCTAAGTGAATGGAAGAAAAATTGAACACATCAGTGTTTACCTGACCTAAGACTTTCATGGCAAAAGCTAAGACCGAAGAGCAAATTAATGCATACATTGGTCACAAACCATAGAGGCAAATGTTTGGAATGTCTTAAAAATTTAATGCATATTTTATACTCCATTGGGAACATTTAAACGCTTTGACCTTAGCCTATAACAATTTGGGAAAAAAAGGAAGGGGGATGAAGTCTGAACTATACATCTAACAAACTGAATTTCTGTCCGATAATGTGAGATGTTTATTTAAGCCCAAACGGCAGAATGTGATAATCCATGGACTCGAGATAGGGGATAGAGATAAGATATAGTTCTAGATGCTACCAGTAATTATCAGTGTGCTCATTCTAAATCATTTAAGCTCTATAGTGTTGAGATAGAAAACCAAGGTAAAGGGACTGTTCAGCAGTCAGAAAAATCTAGGCTAGAATTCTGAAACCTATTAGGAATCCCTCACCCTGCTGAATGTAGCTAAATCACGCACAATCCAAAACATGGATATTATGTCTCTGACCTAAAACTTAACCACACATTTTATTATTAGCCCTTTCTCCTGAGACTTCCCAGACTAATCCAATTCCTAATTGAGAGATAAGCTTGAACCTCATTTATAATAGAGATTCGGGCAACATGGGAAACCTGGGCTATCAGGAAGGCCAGGAGAAGGGCAAATAACAAGGTAGAAAATTCTTCATCATGTTAAAGTTCTAGCCTCAGTATATTCTCTTGTTAATCTTAACCCGCCCTCTGGAGACAAACGAAAGAGTAGGGCAAAGTGCATGTAATAAGGGTTATTGAAACTTTACAAAAAATATCTGACAACGTGCCAGGCATATAAAAACATTAAATAAATTTTAGTTATTGTTGTTGTCATCACTGTTATGATTATCCTCATTATCAGTGGCAGCATCCCCAGCAAAATCATCTGAAAGGCTATTAGGTAGTTTTATGAAATAGTTCCTGAGTTAGCAAATTTGATGGTAGTCTCTATTCTAAAATGACCCAATATGAACTTTGAATCTGTAAGGACATACATTATAGGCACAATGTCTTTAGCTGGATATTTGGGTGCAGATAATCCCCTCACACAAGATGTATACCTCCCCCATACAAAATATCTATCAAAACTTCCAATTATCTACCCATACCCATTCCTGTAATTGACATCTAGTCTGTATGTGGAGCACAGATGAATGCCACCAGGTGCTGGTGTGAACAAACGGAACAGGTTAAACTGCTTCAAATAATTCCCTCAAAAAGAAAAATGAGACTCAATTATTCAAGCTGAACTAGGTACCCTGTGACCACCAATCAGCTTGAAGTGTACATTGGAGGCACTGTCAACCTGTGCCCTCCAACTCATATAGATAGCAACGGGGGAGAGGGAATCAATGGTGTAAAACACTTTCCAGAGGCACCATGTATACCCTTGAGAATGCAGTTTTTGTGGAAGTCAGACATCAGCTTGCCTTCTTCCTGAGAACATGGCGACTGCACTTTAGGGGTCAAAAAACCTTCAGCTATTTAAGGAAACAGTACTAGGAGGTCATGGAATCCTCAGATGACTGCAGAGATCTCTTTAAAGGAAGACCCTCCCTATTTACTAGGGGACCTTCTTAGAAGGAAAACCAACTTTTTATTTTTGTATACCCTGCAGGCAGTTGTCTTGATGATAGGAGTCATGCTGTCACAATTTGTCCCTGAAATGCATGCAGGTCAGACTCTGTTCTCTGGCCAGGATTGTTATGGATGATCTAGTTATCCTAGATTTCCTCCTTGCAAGCCAGTTTAATATAATCACTAAGACATTCTTCTGTACCTGGATTAATGCCCATGGACCAAATGGAAAAATCAATAGAGACTTTTAAGGAGAAAGCCACCTGACTTTCTAAGTTAGACCCTGATAACTTTGGGATTTGTTCAACTTGTTGAGTCCAGGACCCCAAGCATGGTTGTGGTCAACTTTGTAGGTGGACCTCATCCTGCTACTTGGAGCCCTATTGTTAGAGGTCTTTATTCAATGCTATTATATATGAAAAAGAAAATTTGAACTGATTTATTTCTAGACTAGCTTGTTGGATTAATCAGAGTGGCTGATGGACTATCATATTCATGAGAACATGTTCTAGAAACCAAGGTCAGACTCTACTGACCTTGTAGTAATGAGGGGTAGATCTCCTGGGGAGGTAATTCTCCATGTGTCCTTCGCATTTCTGCATGTCTTACACGCAGAAACACTGAATCCTTTTGTCCTATACTATCTTTTCGAGGATACTGGTAGAGTGAAAGCCTTGGAAGACAATGATAATGGCTTCCTCTAGAGAAAAGTGCAGATTTGTTTGCTGTACAGTATAATTAATATGGCGTCTCCATCCTGGGCAAAGATCAAGTAGCCTCATTGCCTGTAATCAAAGATTCGGATTCTCCAAGCTGGAATTCCTCTCCTGTAAACACATACTGCATATGTAGATGTCACATAGCCTTTTTTGTGCTGTTCTGTGGGTTGTGGGACTCTGAGAACCAGCACGATACTGCTGATACTCTAGAAACTGCTGTGGCTGCAACTGATAAAGTATTTTCTCTCTGATCCAGAAGGCTCATGTCTTCTGCTACCCTCCATGGAATTGTGGCAGGCCAACTTTTTAGCTTGCAAGCAAGGTAAAGCCTCAACCTCTCCAACGTTTTTAACAGAACGTGGGCAGGGTCTTGTAATTATGGTAACAAATGTTATTTTCTTTGCATTTTATTGCATTTTGTTATAGCTAATGTGTTTGTAGTGGTATTTAACAGTTGCTCTTAAAAGATTCACTCTCTAATGTGGAGGCTGACTAATCCTGATATCACCAAGTTCATCTTTTCTTTCTCATTGGGAAAATAACTGCATTAACAAATTGTGACTATTTTCTACTAGTCTTAAATAAATTAGGTCAAAATCATGTGTCATTTACTAGGGACAGATTCCTTAGAGAGCCTGTAATATCTGTGAATACTCTACTAAAACTTTTTTGTTTACAAAACGTGTATTTGTAAGGATGGAGTAGGCTTATGCTGAGTCTACAAATAACCCTCAAAATTTTAGTGGCATAACAAATAAAGTCTATTTCTCATTCACACAAATTCGGCTGGCAATGCCTGAGGAAGAACCACTTATGCAGTGAACTTAGCCATCCAGGTTTGCCTCAGAATGGGAAGAGATATTGGACTATTGCACAGGGGCTTTTCACTGCCTCAACATGAAAGTGACACATGCTAATTCCACTCACAGTTCATTGGCCAGAATTAGTCATATGACCCCAGCCAAATGGAAAGGAAACTGAATGTGTAATCTTTCATATGTTTAAGAAACACAGTGCTTTCTAATTATCTATAAAAAAAAAAAGAGGAAAAAAATTATCCTTGGATTCCATTAGAAAAAAAAAAAGTTATGATTGGGTTGTTATTGCTTCCTAATGTCTGCACAGGGAAAATAAACAAACATGGCCAAAAAACACCTTCCCCAAAGCTAGAATGGCCATCTGGTTGTTTCTGAAGGGGATGAGCTGCAAGCATTGTGTGAAACTCTCCTTACATTTCTCTGTGAGATAACTTAACAAATACTGCCAATTCTCAGCCTTGGAAATACTTGGATAAATATTTCAGAGACAGTTTTAAGTATAGTTCATATACATTATCTTATCTAAGTCTCGCAAAAACCAAGTAAAGTTTTATTAGTATTTTTATTTTAAAAATGAGGGTAGGTAATTAAGGAGAGATCAAGTGACTCATGACCCTGGCATTTTGACCCTTCACCACCTCTGCTGCCCTCCTTGTAACATCCACATATTTCTAAAGAATGCATTTGACAGGTATTACCAAGTGGTTAATGTCTCTTAAAGCCCTACCAGGTCAGTCTTATTGTTAAAAAAAAAATGGAGTATGATCTGGTTGCAAGTGTATAGACATCTAAGTTTAGCAAAACCTAGAATATGAGGGTAACTCTGAGAGTGAAGAGAATTGAAGGCTTTGCAGTCAATCTGAGCTAGACTTTTTTGCTCCATTTTGCATCATGAAGACTGATGAGACACTTTAGGGTCTTGATTATCTGACTGATATTTGCCTTATTTCCAGGGTATACAGGACCCTATCCATATTTTAAAACAATTCTCTCAGAACATAATTGGGGCAGTTATGATTATATCTGGGATAATACTCAGAAACTGATGAATTATATTGGCAATGATGTTTAAATTTTACTAATATCAAAAATACATAGTAATATATTGGCCCTACGTTAAACAATGGTTTTTTTCATAGCACATAGTATATATATTCAAAGCCATTTTATGTCCGTTATCTACTTAGAATTTCAAACATTGGTTTAGTGAGGTAAAGCATATATTGTTATCACCATAATTGAAATGGAGAAATTGTGGCAGAAGTTAAATGCCTTTATTTATTTTTAACACAAATTAACCATATGCTCTAGAAGCCAGGTTGGGTGACAGAGTGAAATAAGATATTTCTTCTTCTTCTTTTTTTTTTTTTTAAAGGGTAAAGATTATATGTATTTATTTATTTTTCTTTAAGAGTTTAATGCCCTTTTTCTTTTAACATCTTTATTGGAGTATAATTGCTTTACAACGGTATGTTAGTTTCTGCTTTATAACAAAGTGAATCAGTTACACATATACATATGTCCCCATATCTTTTCCCTCTTGTGTCTCCCTCCCTCCCACCCTCCCTATCCCACGCTCCCTATCCCACCCCTCTAGGCGGTCACAAAGCACTGAGCTGATCTCCCTGTGCTATGCGGCTGCTACCCACTACCTATTTTATGTTTGGTAGTGTATATATGTCCTTCCCACTCTCTCACTTTGTCCCAGCTTACCCTTCCCCCTCCCCGTATCCTCAAGTCCATTCTCTAGTAGGTATGCATCTTTATTCCCGTCTTGCCCCTAGGTTCTTCATGACCTTTTTTTTTTTTTAATACCATATCTATGTGTTAGCATACGGTATTTATTTCTCTCTTTCTGACTTAGACTTCACTCTGTATGAAAGTCTCTAGGTCCATCCACCTCACTACAAATAAATCAGTTTCATTCCTTTTTATGGCTGAGTAATATTCCATTGTATATATGTGCCATATCTTCTTCATCCATTCATCTGTTGATGGACACTTAGGTTGCTTCCATACCCTGGCTATTGTAAATAGAGCTGCAATGAACATTTTGGTACCATACTCTTTTTGAATTATGGTTTTCTCAGGGTATATGCCCAGTAGTGGGATTGCTGGATCATATGGTAGTTCTATATTTAGTTTTTTAAGGAACCTCCATACTGTTTTCCATAGTGGCTGTATCAATTTACATTCCCACCAACAGTGCAAGAGGGTTCCCTTTTCTCCAGCATTTATTGTTTGTAGATTTTTTGATGATGGCCATTCTGACTGGTGTGAGATGATATCTCATTGTACTTTTGATTTGCATTTCTCTAATGATTAATGATGTTGAGCATTCTTTCATGTGTTTGTTGGCAATCTGCATATCTTCTTTGGAGAAATGTCTATTTAGGTCTTCTGCCGATTTTTGGATTGGGTTGTTTGTTTTTCTCATATCAAGCTGCGTGAGCTGCTTGCAAATTTTATTAATCCTTTGTCAGTGCTTCGTTTGCAAATATTTTCTCCCACTCTGAGGGTTGGCTTTTCATCTTGTTTATAGTTTCCTTTGCTGTGCAAAAGCTTTTAACTTTCATTAGGTCCCATTTGTTTATTTTTGTTTTTATTTCCATTTCTCTAGGAGGTGGGTCAAAAAGGATCTTGCTGTGATTTATGTCATACAGTGTTCTGCCTATGTTTTCCTCGAAGAGTTTGATGGTGTCTGGCCTTACATTTAGGTCTTTAATCCATTTTGAGTTTATTTTTGTGTATGGTGTTAGGGAGTGTTCTCATTTCATTCTTTTATATGTAGCTGTCCAGTTTCCCCAGCACCACTTATTGAACAGGCTGTCTTTTTTCCATTGTATATTCTTGCCTCCTTTATCAAAGATAAGGTGACCATATGTGCGTGCGTTTATTTCTGGGCTTTCTATCCTGTTCCATTGATCTATATTTCTGTTTCTGGGCCAGTACCATACTGTCTTGATTATTGTAGCTTTGTAATATAGTCTGATGACAGGAAGCCTGATTCCTCCAGCTCCGTTTTTCTTTCTCAAGATTGCTTTGGCTATTCGGGTTCTTTTGTGTTTCCATACAAATTGTGAAAGTTTTTGTTCTACTTCTGTGAAAAATTCCAGTGGTAGTTTGATAGGGATTGCATTGAATTTGTAGATTGCTTTGGGTAGTATAGTTATTTTCACAGTGTTGATTCTTCCAATCCAAGTACATGGTATATCTCTCCATCTATTTGTATCATCTTTAATTTCTTTCATCAGTGTCTTATAATTTTCTGCATACAAGTCTTCTGCCTCCTTAGGTAGGTTTATTCCTAGATATTTTATTCTTTTTGTTGCAGTGGTAAATGGGAGTGTTTTCCTAATTGCTCTTTCAGATTTTTCATCATTAGTGTATAGGAATGCCAGACATTTCTGTGCATTAATTTTGTATCTGCTACTTTACCAAATTCATTGATTAGCTCTAGTAGTTCTCTGGTAGCATCTTTAGGATTCTCTATGTGTAGTATCATGTCATCTGCAAAGAGTGACAGCTTTACTTCTTCTTTTCTGATTTGGATTCCTTTTATTTCTTTTTCTTCTCTGATTGCTGTGGCTAAAACTTCCAAAACTATGTTGAATAATAGTTGTGAGAGTGGGCAACCTTGTCTTGTTCCTCATCTTAGTGGAAATGCTTTCAGTTTTTCACCATTGAGGTAGATGTTGGCTGTGGGTTTGTCATATATGGCCTTTATTATGTTGAGGAAAGTTCCCTCTATGCCTACTTTCTGGAGGGTTTTTATCATAAATGGGTGTTGAATTTTGTCAAAAGTTTTCTCTGCATCTACTGAGATGATCATATGGTTTTTCTCCTTCAGTTTGTTAATATGGTGTATCACGTTGATTGATTTGTGTATATGGAAGAATCCTTGCATTCCTGGGATAAACCCCACTTGATCATGGTGTATGATCCTTTTAATGTATTGTGGATTCTGTTTGCTAGTATTTTGTTGAGGAAATTTGCATCTATGTTCATCAGTGATTTTGGCCTGTAGTTTTCTTTCTTTGTGACGTCTGTCTGGTTTAGGTTTCAGAGTGATGGTGGGTGGCCTCATAGAATGAGTTTGGGAGTGTTCCTTCCTCTGCTATATTTTGGAAGAGTTTTAGAAGGATAGGTGTTAGCTGTTCTCTAAATGTTTGATAGAATTCACGTGTGAAGCCATCTGGTCCTGGGCTTTTGTTTGTTGGAAGATTTTTAATCACAGTTTCAATTTCAGTGCTTGTGATTGGTCTGTTCATATTTTCTATTTCTTCCTGGTTCAGCTCAGAAAGTTGTGCATTTCTAAGAATTTGTCCATTTCTTCCAGGTTGTCCATTTTATTGCCATATAGTTGCTTGTAGTAATCTCCCATGATCCTTTGTATTTCTGTAGTGTCAGTCGTTATTTCTGCTTTTTCTTTGTAATTATATTGATTTGAGTATTCTCCCTTTTTTTCTTGATGAGTCTGGCTAATGGCTTATCAATTTTGTTTATCTTCTCAGAGAACCAGCTTTCAGTTTTATAGATCTTTGCTATTGTTTCCTTCATTTCTTTTTCATTTATTTCTGATCTGATCTTTATGATTTCTTTCCTTCTGCTAACTTTGGGGTTTTTTTGTTGTTCTTCTTCTTCTTTAACTAATTGCTTTAGGTGTAAGGTTATGTTGTTTACTTGAGATGTTTCTTGTTTCTTAAGGTAGGATTTTATTGCTATAATCTTCCCTCTTAGAAGTGCTTCTGCTGCATCCCATAGGTTTTGGGTTGTTGTGTTTTCATTGTCATTTGTTTCTAGGTATTTTTTGATTTCCTCTTTGATTTCTTCAGTGATCTCTTGGTTATTAAGTAGTGTATTGTTTAGCCTCAATGTGTTTGTATTTCTTAGAGATTTTTTCCTGTAATTGATATCTAGTCTCATAGCGTTGTGGTTGGAAAAGATACTTGATATGATTTCAATTTTCTTAAATTTACCAAGGCTTTATTTGTGACCCAAGATATCATCTATCCTGGAGAATATTCCATGAGCACTTGAGAAGAATGGGTATTCTGTTGTTTTTGGATGGAATGTCCTATAAATATCAATTAAGTCTATCTTATTTAATGTATCATTTAAAGCTTGTGTTTCTTTATTTAGTTTCATTTTGGATGATCTCTCCATTGGTGAAAATGCGGTGTTAACGTCCCCTAGTATGATTGTGTTACTGTTGAGTTTCCCTTTTATGGCTATTAGTATTTGCCTTATGTATTGAGCTTCTCCTATGTTGGGTGCATAAATATATACAATTGTTATATCTTCTTCTTGGATTGATCCCTTGATCATTATGTAGTGTCCTTCTTTGTCTCTTGTAGTAGTCTTTATTTTAAAGTCTATTTTATCTGATACGAGTGTTGCTACTGCAGCTTTATTTTGATTTCCATTTGCATGGAATATCTTTTTCCATCCCCTCACTTTCAGTCTGTATGTGTCCCTAGGTCTGAAGTGGGTCTCTTGTAGACAGCATATATATGGGTCTTGTTTTTGTATCCATTCAGCAAGCCTGTGTCTTTTGGTTGGAGCATTTACTCCATTCACATTTAAGGTAGTTCTTGATATATTTGTTCCTATGACCATTTTCTTAATTGTTTTGGGTTTGTTATTGTAGGTCTTTTCCTTGTCTTGTGTTTCCTGCCTAGAGAAGTTCCTTTAGCATTTGTTTTAAAGCTGGTTTGGTGGTGCTGAATTCTCTTAGCTTTTGCTTGTCTGTAAAGGTTTTAATTTCTCTCAAATCTGAATGAGATCCTTGCTGGGTAGAGTAATCTTGGTTGTAGGTTGTTCTCCTTCATCACTTTAAATATGTCCTGCCACTCCTTTCTGGCTTGCAGAGTTTCTGCTGAAAGAGCAGCTGTTAACCTTATGGGGATTCCCTTATGTGTTATTTGGTTTTTTTCCCTTGCTGCTTTTAATATTTGTTCTTTGTTTTTAATTTTTGATAGTTTGATTAATATGTGTCTTGTTTCTCCTTGGATTTATCCTGTATGGGACTCTCTGTGCTTCCTGGACTTGATTAACTATTTCCTTTCCCATATTAGGGAAATTTTTAACTATAATCTCTACAAATATTTTCTCAGTCTCTTCTTTTTCTCTTCTTCTTCTGGGACCCCTGTAATTCAAATGTTCGTGTGTCTGATGTTGTCCCAGTGGTCTCTGAGACTGTCCTCAATTCTTTTCATTCCGTTTTCTTTCTTCTGCTCTGCAGTAGTTATTTCCACTATTTTATCACCCAGGTCACTTATCTGTTCTTCTACCTCAGTTATTCTGCTATTGATCCCTTCTAGAGAATTTTTAATTTCATTTATTGTGTTGTTCATCACTGCTTGCTCTTTAGTTCTTCTAGGTCCTTGTTTAACGTTTCTTGTATTTTCTCCATTCTATTCCCAAGATTTTGGATCATCTTTACTATCATTATTCCGAATTTTTTTTCAGGTAGACTGCCTATTTCCTCTTCATTTGTTAGGTCTGGTGTGTTTTTGCCTTGCTCCTTCAACTGCTGTGTGTTTCTCTGTCTTCTCATTTTGCTTAACTTACTGTGTTTGGGTCTCCTTTTCCCGGGCTGCAGGTTCGTAGTTCCCATTGTTATTGGTGTCTGTCCCCAGTGGCTAAGGTTGGTTCAGTAGGTTGTGTAGGCTTCCCGATGGAGGGAACTAGTGCCTGTGTTCTGGTGGATGTGGCTGAATCTTGTCATTATGGTGGGCCGGTCCACGTCTGGTGGTGTGTTTTGCGGTGTCTGTGATCTTATTATGATTTTAGGCAGGCTCTCTGCTAATGGGTGGGGTTGTGTTCCTGTCTTGCTAGTTGTTTGGCATAGGGTGTCCAGCACTGTAGCTTGCTGGTCATTGAGTGGAGCTAGGTCTTGGGGTTGAGATGGAGATCTGTGGGAGAAATTCGCTGTTTGATATTATGTGGAGCTGGGAGGTCTCTTGTGGACCAGTGTCCTGAACTTGGCTCTCCCACCTCAGTGGCACAGTCTTGATGCCTGGCTGCAGCACCAAGAGCCTGTCATCCACAGGGCTCAGAATAAAAGGGAGAAAGAAAGAAAGAAAGAAAGAAAGAGAGAGAGAGAGAGAGAGAGAGAGAGAGAGAGAGAGGGAGGGAGGGAGGGAGGGAAGGAGGGAGGGAGGAAGGGAAGAAGAAAGAAAGAAAGGAAGGAAGCAAGGAAGGAAGAAGGAAAGAAAATGAAATAAAATATAAACGTTATTAAAATAAAAAATAATTATTAAAAAAAGTTATTTTAAGTAATGTAAAGAAAGAAAGAAAGAAGAGAACAACTAAAGTAAAAAACATACCCACCAATGATAACAAGCACTGAAAACTATACTATAAAAAGAAACAGACAGACAGAACCCTAGGACAAATGGTAAAAGCAAAGCTATAGAGACAAAGTCACACAGAAGCATATGCATACACACTCACAAAAAGAGAAAAATGGGAAAAAAAATATATATCATTGCTCCCAAAGTCCACCTCCTCAATTTGGGATGATTCGTTGTCTGTTCAGGTATTCCACAGATACAGGTTACATCAGGTTGACTGTGGAGATTTAATCCGCTGCTCCTGAGGCTGCTGGGAGAGATTTCCCTTTCTCTTCTTTGTTCTCACAGCTCCCAGGGGCTCAGCTTTGGATTTGGCCCCGCCTCTGCGTGTAGGTCGCCTGAGGGCGTCTGTTCTTCGCTCAGACAGGACGGGGTTAAAGGAGCAGCTGATTCGGGGACTCTGGCTCACTCATGCCCGGGGGAGGCAGGGGTACGGATGCGGGGCGAGCCTGCGTCGGTAGAGGCCGGAGTGACATTGCACCAGCCTGAGGCGCGCCGTTTGTTCTCCGGGGGAAGTTGTCCCTGGATCACGGGACCCTGGCAGTGGCGAGCTGCACAGGCTCCCCGGAAGGGGGCTGTGAATAGTGACCTGTGCTCGCACACAGGCTTCTTGGTGGCGGCAGCAGCAGCCTTAGCGTCTCATGCCCGTCTCTGGGGTCCACGCTGTTAGCCACGGCTCGCGCCTGTCTCTGGAGCTCGTTTAGGTGGTGCCCTGAATCCCCTCTCGTTGCACACCCCGAAAAAATGGTCTCTTGCCTCTTCGGCAGGTCCAGACTTTTCCCCAGACTCCCTCCCAGCCAGCCATGGCGCACTAACCCCCTTCAGGCTGTGTTCACGCCGGCAACCCCAGTCCTCTCCCTGCGCTCCGACCGAAGCCCGAGCCTCAGCTCCCAGCGCCGCCCTCCCCGGCGGGTGAGCAGACAAGCCTCTCGGGCTGGTGAGTGCCGGTCGGCCCTGATCCTCTGTGCGGGAATCTCTCCGCTTTGCCCTCCGCACCCCTGTTGCTGTGCTCTCCTCCGTGGCACCGAAGCTCCCCCTCCGCCACCCGCAGTCTCCGCCCGCGAAGGGGCTCCTAGTGTGTGGAAGCATTTCCTCCTTCACAGCTCCGTCCCAGAGGTCCCTGGGAGGGAGCTGTCCCTATTCTTTTGTCTCTGTTTATTCTGTTTTCTTCTGCCCTACCCAGGTACGTGGCGAGTTTCTTGTCTTTTGGGAAGTCTGAGGTCTTCTGCCAGCATTCAGTAGGTGTTCTATAGGAGCTGTTCCACATGTAGATGTATTTCTGATGTATTTGTGGGGAGGAAGGTCATTCCACGTCTCACTCTTCCGCCATTTTGATGCTCCTTAAGATATTTCTTAGATGTCAAAGAATGTGCACTCTCCACAAGGTGAAACAGTGAGTCAATGATGGAACTAAACTGAATCAAATGTGATTTTGTTAAGGTCTCAATAGGGTAATATTTTGATACTCTAGCTCTGACCTAGTTCAATTAAATACAAACAGAAAGAGAAGTTATAATTCAAACTGGTTTTGTTCATGGTTCAATTAATAGATAATATTTTGAGACAATTAAGTATATTCATGATCTGTTTTCCAGTTTTAGATGCATGATTTTGTTGTGAGCAAGTTGCTAATTAAATTGGAGCACATTTAGGAAGGAAACAGAAGGAAGTAGTTATTTTCTGCAAGGTTATGTGCCTACCTCTCCATCACTTCATCTTTACTAACTGTGAAACACCTGCCGTTATCCCCATTGTATAGATAAGGAAACTTAAAACACCATGTTGGTTAAGTATCTTTCCCTCAGTTCGCCAATTGGAATGTGCAAAAATTAGAATTGCTCTAATCTGTTCATAGGTTTTATGACTTTCAAGCTCATCTGACCTTCTGGAGCAGTATGTGCCTTCTATGTGTAAGATAGTTTGGCTTTTCTATATGGGCAAGTATTGCTAATTAACTTTCTCCTTGTTTTCACTTAATGAGACTATTCTCTGTGCAAAACCTTATGACATGTTTTCATCTACCTAAATAAGACAGAGCAAAGGCTTTGTCAACGACCTTCTTAAAAATATATAGTTTAGTTTACAATTTTATTAGCACATTGAACTGTTTTCTGTGACAATGCTCACATCTGTACATTCTGGTAAACTCTTTCCAATCACATCTGTTTACTGTCATACAAATATGGCCCATACAAAGATGCCTAAATTCCCGAGGGGAAATCTATTCAAATTCATGGCAAAATGATTTAGAATAAGAAAGGAGGATAGAATTCATAATTCTACATCTGGATTTGGGAGAGTTACCATTTAGATTCAGTGCTGACCCTGACTGAGAGATTTGTCTTGATATTAAGAAAGCTTTTTTATACCACCATCATCCCTTCAAGCTAGGGTGTTATTGCATCTTTCAAGAAATTGCAAACTAATAAAATCTAGAGGAATTCATTGGGTTTCTAGAGAGTTTGAACTCCACACGTGCAAACTGTCAGCTTTAAGTAAGTCATGCAAAACTCTATTTAAATGATTCGGCCTCTCCATGAATATGGGGAATGGGAAATGTTACTAGGTAGTTAGAATAAAACGGTTTGAATGGCAAGGAATAGATTAAACCTGTTCACAGTCACTGAGCAGAGATGATAAGAGATGATTTGAAAGTAGAAATAGTCATTTGTGATGGGTCTCGCTGTTAACACACTAGCATGTGTGAAGGCAGTAGAGAGCATGGGTGAGACCCATGAGCATGCCTTTATCTCTATAAATCAAGCATTCACCAGAGGTTTCTTCCTGCTAGAATTTCTCATACCGGACCTGACTTCCATTCCCCAACCAACCCACAAGGCCCATGGAATAGAAAGAATAGAAATACATCAATGAATGCAAATCAGAAAACCCTGTGGAAAAGGTCCCCTGAAGAGATCTTGGCAGGGTGGTTCCTAACTGACAACCAAGAATTCATGCGAGAGAATGCTAAGGGCAGGTGACTTTAAATATGTGTGGCTGAGAGGTTCAGAGCACAGCTTGGGCCTTTTACAGAGCTGGATTCCAACCCTGCTTCTGTCCCTTTCTGTCCTTTGTGTTAGCCTGATTGGGCAAGTTACATAATTTCTTTGAGTCTCAGTTTCCTCATTTGTAAATGAGTGATAATAACGGTAGTGTTCATCTCATCATGGATTGAATTAGGCCATATATGCAAATGCACAGCATGCAGCTGCCTGGCACTCAATAAATGTTATCTGAAATTCAAAACCAAAAAGAAATCTATCAAACTTAAATACTTTTTGTTTGAATACAGAAGCAGTATGTTTACCAACATTCTAAATAGCTAAATAGTTCATTAACCAATATTGTTAAATTCTTACTCTGCATCTAGTTCTGTCCTTCTATAACAGAAGCCCTGGAATCCCCAGACACTGAAGATAAGACATCCTTTACTAGAAAACATCTTATTTTCCCCATTCCATAAAATCCATCAAGTTTTCACACCTTGAGGCTTTTATATTTTACCACTTGCAAAATGTGGGGCTTTTCGGACACCTTTCCATGGCACAAACCCCTCTCCCCCTCTGTTCTACTCTGGAGGAAAAAGTCACGTGGCAATTGCCTTCTTCTAATTCTCCTCACCTCTTTCAGACTACCTTTTAGTGTAAAACATTTCCTGTGACTGCTAAATCTCTTTGGTTATATGCACTGGTTAATTACTTTCCAAAGCATCTGTTGCTTGTCAGGCAAACATGTTCCATGTGTTTGTGAAAATGGCTTTTCTTTCCAGAAAATTCACTGAAGACATTCTGTAATACAGGGAATAAGAAAATGAAGTCCCTCCCATGTGTTAGGCACCTGCTATCTATCAGGCACCCCTCTAATAATTTCCTCCAATCCTTTTAGTAACCCTGTGAAATAGGTAATATTACATTTTACACATCAGGAAAAGGAAGAATTGTGGAAATCAAATCATTGGCTATATAAATAAAATTTGAATCCAAGTATTTGTATTACTATCAAGTGTTGGGGGCAGTGTTTTCTGATTTGATATTTGGATTGTGGGAATCATATAATGAAGACATATTACCCCCCCCCTTTTAAAAAAAAAAAAACAACAACAGTGGTTAGATGCCATGAAGTAAGTGGCAATGCCTTAACCGTATGCGTGTTGTTAGACCCGAAGTTCTCTTCCATCCTTGTCAAGGGGAGTGGTAACCTTCTCTCCTTTCATACAACACATTACCCCCTTTTTTAAAACAACAGTAGTAGCCATGAGCACGTCCACCATCACAACCACCACCTAAAATCCACGATAATCTGTGGATCACAGTGCATCACTCTCAAGGGAAAAGTTCTATATGCAGTGAATAAGCACAGAGGGCAAAATAAGTGTGGCAGGCAAATTTCATTGATCTCCAAGATTCCTGCCCCTTCCCCATTATATATTCCCTTTATAAACCCCTCCCCTTGAATGTAAGTGGGACTTGTGAATATAATGAGTCATCACACCTGCGATTATGTTACATTATACAACAGAAAGGATATTTCAGATGTAACTAAAGTCTTCAGTCAATTGACATTGAGTTACTAAAAAAGGAGGTTATCCTGTGTGGACCTGATCTAATCAGATGAGTCCTTAAAAGACTTCAGATAGATTCAAAGTGAGAGAGTTTACTCCTGCTTGCATTAAAGGAGAAAACAACCATGTTGTGAACTGAACATAGAGCCATGTGGCAAGTATACCAGGTCAGCCTCTAGGGGCTGAGGGCATTCCCTGGCCAATAGCCAACAAGCAAATGAGGACTTTATTCCAATAACTGCAAGGAACTCAATTCTGCCAACAGCCACTCACCTTGGAAGAGGACCTTGAGCCTTAGGTGAGATCACAGCCCTGGCTGACACCCTGATTTCAGCCTGAGGAGACCCTGAGCAGAAGACCCAGTTAAGCCATTCCCATGGACATCCTTTTAAGCTGCTAAGTTTGAGATAACTTGTTACTCAGTAATAGAAAACAAATATTCAGTACATTGAGTTAACTGTCAAATGAGTGATGGATGGTAGGTACTATGAGCTCAATAAAGTGGAAATAAATCAATTTGTTGGGAGGGATGTTAATATTGCTGCAGAAGAAGAATCTTCAACTCACTGGGGATAGACGCTCTATACCAAACTTTTCCATTCTACTCTCCTTTTTAATATGTCATTTTCTTAGGGTGGTTTCCCCAGAAGCAGACCCTAAGACAAGGATTCACATGCACAAGATTCTTAATGAAAATATTCCCAGGGAGAGCTGAGCAGAGAAAGGGAAGAAGCCAAGCAAAGAGACAATTTCAGGCAAAACCCCAGCTGTAGCTGAATCTCACATTGGCAGTCTAAAGTATTATTGTACACTAACATTTATCCTTACTTGGGACCAGAAGTTTGGGGTTTCATATTTGGCAGCAGTCGGTCACTGGCGAATAACATCCCGGTGCTGGCATTGCCATCTCACTACAAATACAAGCAACATCAAAGGCAGCTCCAGTAATTCAGGGGCAGGTCTTGGAAGGGAGACACAGGAGAAGACAGTTAAAAGAAAAACAGGAGGAGGTGGACTTCCGGTTTCCAGTCCAGTATGAAAGAAGCTTGGAAATGACCATTCTGTTCTAACAAGAAGTGAAAATCTGAGCAAACTAAAAAATCAACAGCTCTTCTTAGATCCATACGAGAAGTGAGGTCACAGGAAAAGCCAATGCCCCCTAAATTGGAGAGAATGGCAGGCCAATACAAAGAATAACAACGTATTAGAGCAGAAACCTCTGAGGAATTAATACAGGATAAGAAACCCTGAACTATAATTGATGGATTTCTAGAGACTCATTGTGTACAAGTCTGAGAGTTAAAAACTACAGAGGGACTCAGGCATTGGGAAGCCCCACACTTTTGTGAGTTTTACCTTCCAGAGCTTTAATCAGGTTATCATAGTGAATGCTGAAAAAAATTCCCTCATACTTCTGCCAGGGGAAGGAGAAAAGGGACCATTTTGAAATATGCCAGAACATTCTGTTCTCCTTAACAAGGTCTACCCTCAGAAGAATCTATTTTACCACAGCCTAAACTATTGGGGTTTTATCAGAACCCAGCTGACCTGGGGGAAGAGGAAGAAAAAATTCTAACTCCAGGCCACTCTACCATACTGTCCCACTTAAATGCAGGGGAGAGCTGAGAAGCATGTATGAAGTTCACAGTCTAGAGGCACAAGCTCACTAAAAGTCTGAAACCTAATCAAAGAACTACAGAATGCTTCCTCTTCCCCCAAACCTTACTATCACATCACTAAAGGCCTATTTATGGCAGTTCCATTTCCCTAGCACATCATGCATAACTTTCCAGAAGAACTTACAATACACATGAAAAGGCAAAAAACACAGTTGGAAGACACAGAGAAAGCATCAGCAATCAGACTCAGATATGACAATGATGTTGGAATCAACAGGGCAGGAATTTAAAACTACTATGATTAATATACTAAAGAATCTAATGGATAAACTAGACAGCATGCAAGAACAAATGAGCCATGTAAGCAGAGAAAAAATTCTAAGTAGGAACCAAAAAGAAATGCTAGCGATCAAAGCACTGTAGCAGAAGTGAAGAATGCTTTTACTGGGCTCCTTAGTAGACTGGGCATGACAGAGGAAAAAATCTCTGAGCTTGAGGATATCTCAAGAGATACCTGCAAACTGAAAACAAATAACAGAATATCTCTGGGACAACGATAAAAGGCATAACATATTTGTGATGGAAATAACAGATGGATAAGAAAGAGCAAAGGAACAGAAGATATATTTAAAAACATAATGAATGGGACTTTCTCCAAATTAATGTCAAACACAAAACCACAGATCCAGGAAGCTTAGAGAATATCCTGTAAGATACACACCAACAAACTACACCTTGAAAGGCAGTATGGCAAAACTCACATAGGGAGAAGTAGACAATCTGAATAGACAATGTCAAGAGAATGAAAAGATAAGCCACAAACTGGGAGAAAATTTTGCAAAAAGAATATTGGATAAAAGACTGTTATCCAAATAGACAAAGAATGCTTAAAGCTCAACAATAAAACTCAACAATAAAAAAACAAACAAGCCAATTAAAAAATATGCCAAAGACCTTAAAGATACCTCAACAAAGAAGATATGCAGATGGAAAATAAGCATATAAAAAGATGTTCCACATCATATGTCATTAGAGAAAGGCAAATTAAATGACTTCCTAACTACACACCTTATTAGAATGGCCAAAATCCAGAACACCGGAGGCTGGTGAGGTTGTGAATCAACAGAAACTCTCATTCATTGCTGGTGGAAATGCAGAATGGTACAGCCAATTTGGAAGAGAATTATTTACCCAAAAGTGCTGAACACTTATGTCCACACAAAAACCTGCACATGAATGTTTATAGCAGCTTTATTCATAATCACCAAAACTTGGAAGTAACCAAGATACCCTTCAGTTGGTGAATGGATAAGGAAATTTTGGCATATCTAGACAATGGAATATTATTCAGCACTAAAAAGAAATGGGCTATCAAATCATGAAAAGACATGGAGAAAACTCAAATGCATATAACTAAGTGAAATAAGCCAATCTAAAAAAAGGTGCATACTATATGACTCCAATTACATAACATTCTGGAAACGGCACAACTATGGAGACACTAAAAAATTCAGTGCTTATCAGGATTTAGGGAGGAGGGAGGGCTGAATAGGCTGAGCACAGAGGATTTTTAGTGCAATGAAAATACTGTCTGATACCATGAGGGTAGATACATGTCATACATTTATCCAGATCTATAGAATGTGTGGGGGCAGGTATATATGGGAAATCTCTGTACCTTCCTCTTCATTTTTTATGAGCCTAAAACTGCTATTAAAATAAAGTCTATTAAAGAAAAGAAAAATACAAGGGGAATATGATAATATACCAGAAATTTGTAAAAGGATTCAAGTGAATCTGGGTGATGTATCAGTAATATCTATTACAATTATGTACCATTGACAAGATTACAATTAACAGCTTAATAACTCTGGAGTCCTGCTTCTAAAAATTTAAAAAACAGTAAATTGACTAAGAAAATGTGCCTTTTAATACTACTATAACTGCCATTCATTAAATGACTATTATGTCCCAGACACCATTTCAGTTAATAAGTAGCACAACCTTATGACATTAGTTCTACTACAATCCTCATATTACACATCAGGAAATTTTGGTTACAAGAGATAAAATAACTTGGCCAAGTGAATGTACCCTCTAAGTGGGTGAGCTGAGATTTGAATTATCTGAGTCAGATCATGTGTCCATGCACTACATTAAGCCACTATCATTTTCAGTAGGTTTAAGGTATGATGTTGGCAAATTATCTCAGATAATAACCATAAAAAGTGTTTACCATGTGCCAGAGTCTTCTAAGCACTTTATGTAGATTAACTGTCTTAACACTTCAAAAGAGTACATGTCTTTATCATTTTTTTGAGTGAGGTGTGTTATTTACTATGGTCAGCCAATGCATAACAATGAGAGATGTTTAATATCCTGGAAACATTGTGCTCATAATTTCTTTATCTCCCTCCCATTCTCCTTTCCTTCCTTTCCCTTTTTTTCCTTTGTATCTTGATTTAATCTTTAACTAACTTGCATTGGACACCACATTTCAGCAAAAATCATGATGATATTAATGAGTTACAAAAGAGCAATTAAATATGAAGCCTGCTCTCAGGACCTTACAAAAACTTAGATGAATGCATAAATGCTTACAGCATAAACTGAAGAGGGGGGCTCAGAGAGACTACTTCATAGATACTCAAAGAAGGAAGAAATTGAATTTACAGTTGACCATTGAACAACATGGGTTTGAACTGCACAGATCTGCTTATGAGTGGATTTTTTCCTGGTAAACACTATAGTACTACCTGATCCACAGTTGGTTGAATCCACCAACACAGAACTGTGGATTCGGAGGGACAACTATGGGACTTGAACATCTGAGGATTTGGGTAGATGGGGCAGGTCCTGGAGCCAATCCCCAAGCATTGTTCAAGGGTCAACTGTATTTGAAAATATTGACAGTTAAAATAGACTTTGAAGGATAATTGGATTCATATTTATTGTGATGCAGGGATAAACCATCATCGGTGGAAGGAATAGTAGGAACACCTTCATAAGTTAGGAAGGAGCAGCTTTTCTGGTATCCGGGTAAGTACTTCAATTTGGCTGTGGCAAAGAAAAGATTAGGGGAGTGGTATGTAGGTTGGTGCCAGATTGTCTACTCTAAATGCCAAGTTAAGAAGTTTAGGCTTTAATTTTCACTCAAAGTTCACAGTTCTAATTTCTGAAGTTTAGGCTTTAATTTTCACTCAAAGTTCAAAGTTCTAATTTCTAAATCCCAGTTGGATGAGAAAACTATCAGATTTTGGACAATGCTTAAACGTGTATTTTTACTCAGGGTAATTGTCTATCTCTTGATGCGAAACCAAAGGGATATTTTAAGAGTTTGTTTATTTTGCTGTTTCAGTAGACACTGGAGAAGAGAATATTAGTTGAAGTTCCTCTAAGATATTTTCTTATGACCAATGAACACCTGCCATGAGATGTGTTTCTTTTTGATGTCTTTTTAATCAGCTTACCAATTTGCAGTTAGAAAACAAAGTAGCTAAAGCCGCAGTAAGTCTGGAAGCACAGTAATCCTCACCTCCCTCTCAGATCAGCATTGCTTCTATTGAGCCTGCTTATTTGTTTTTGTCTCTATTCAAGAAGAGGGATAAAAACCTTATTATGAAGCTTTCATTAGTGACCTGAAATACCACCACAAAGACGATGGTTTTTTTCCTGTGTTTATTTAGACAATTATTCACTTACAATGTAGGTTTGTGGAATTGAGCACAGAAAATAATGGACAAGTACTTATTAACAATTTCATTATAAGCCAGTAAATGTAAAATCTCAAACTGCATCTCATCATATCAAACTAGATGGATTTTTGACTGCCTTCCAGGACTTCAGTTAAATAAATAAGTAAATTTCCTTTATTGAGAAGTTCTAACACCACAGACTGTTACCCACTCTGTGCCTGAGCGCTTATATGGAGGAGGAACATGCAACTTATCCAAAGAGGAATGGTTTTGACAGGAAAAGAAGGAGATATTAACAGTTATAGCAGCATCTATGTGAACTGTCCCAGGCTAACTGAGATACACTGTCACCTGATTTATTGGAATTTCAAAGAAGCTAGGAGGTCTAGAGTATATTCCTGATCCATTGTCAACTTTAGCAGTGGGTGCTGCTTCTAACATCTACTGATTTCCTATACTCTGACAAAAGATGCTTCGTAGGGCTTGTTGATGGCAGGGGAGTTTGTGAGCTCCCCAAATTCTCATTCTGGTCATTACTCACACTGGCTTAGGGAGATGTTTGAATTTCATGGATAGATAACTTTTCCTTGGAACTCAAACTCAAGGATCATATGATATTGTTCCAGATAATGAAAGACTCTAAGGAATACAAAAGGAATTTTATAAATTCCCTATCTTGAGTACTTCATTTAAGAAGTATGTTGATTTTGACTCTAAATATAGAATTGACTCATTTCAACTCCCTTTTCATGGTAGCTACGTGATTTATGAGAAACATGTCTTTAATAATGTAGAGGAAAGATAGTTTCCAGGAGGTGCATCAGTGTTGCTATCTCTCTTAGCACTTAGAATCTCAGGAAAGAAGCATAGAGTAATGGACAGATCCTTGTGGGTAGGCAAGCGATATTTCAATGCTAGCTCTGCACTTCCTAGCTGAGTGATTCTGGGTTAGATGCTTAACCTACCTGGACCTTAGTTTCTTCATTACCTCATAACACTGCCTATGAATCAAACATTCTGAAAAGCACTTTACATGAATCATCCCATTTTAACTGCCACGACAACACTTTGAGGTAGGTTTTTTTTTTTTTTTTTTTTTTGCGGTACGCGGGCCTCTCACTGTTGTGGCCTCTCCCGTTGCGGAGCACAGGCTCCGGACGCGCAAGCTGAGCGGCCACGGCTCACGGGCCCAGCCGCTCGGCGGCACGCGGGATCCTCCCGAACTGGGGCACGAACCCGTGTCCCCTGCATCGGCAGGAGGACTCTCAACCACTGCGCCACCAGGGAAGCCCTCATTTACATATTTATATTTCCAACTAGTGTGTACTTTCCAAGGGACAGAAATTTTGCCATTTTTGATCACTGCAGACACAGAAATTGATGCTCAATAAATACATGTGAAAGAAAGGAAGAAAGAAGGAAAAAAGGAAAGGAAGGAAGAAAGAAAGGAAGTTGCTAAAAGTGATACATCTATTCAGGATTTGAATTAGGAGTTGAACCCCAGTAATCTGAACCCACAGTGCTTCACTACTCCTTTATATTGTCTCCTTAGCTTGAGGTGCCACTGTGAAAATTAAATGAGAAACTTCCTAAATATGAGCTCAGTGGATATGTATTCACTCCCCTTTCTTCCTCTCAGATCTGTGTCTCTTGGATTACTGGGGATTCATATGCTAGAAAATAAAGAAACATTGCCTTACCCAACTCTCAAGGGACTCATTCATACTGGAGAGCTCATTTAATGATTTACAATGGATGAATATCTCTTTCCTTGGCAGGAAATCTACTTAAAGAAAACAAATTAAGATCAGTTACTTTATGCATTTATGGGACCTGATCCAGGAAAAATCCATAAAGAAATTACTTCATCAGACTCAGTCTTTTTCAACAGTCTAAGCTACTTTTTTAATGTTCCTGATTAGAGTAGACTTTTGATGTACAGTCACTATTGTTATAATCACAGTAATTGTTATGATTATTATTTAAGAAAATAACATTAGCACCTTCAAAGATGCACAAATGAGTAACAAGGTAAAATTTGTAATATTTCCAAAGTGTGAATTTGAACCTTGAATGACAGGAGACTGGTGTTCATGGTAAGACTTATAGATATTAAAAAGTGAGCAACTTGAGAATATGGAAAAATTGGAGCTTTTGTACTTTGCTGGTAGGACTATAAAATAAGGAAGCTGCTTTGGAAACTGCCTCAAAAAGCTAAACACAAAGTTACCATGTGACACAACAATTCCACTCCTAGATATATAACCAAAATAATTGAAAACGGAGACTCAAACAGATAATTGTATGCCAATGTTCACTGAAGAGTTATTCATAGCAGCCCAAAGCTGGAAATAATCCAAATATTCATCAGCAGATGAAGTGATAAACAATATATACATACAGTGGAATATTATTTATCCATAAAGAGGAATGAAGTTCTGACACATGCTACAACAATGATGAACCTTAAAAAATTATGCTAAATGAAATAAACCAGGCACAAAAGAACAAATATTATATAATTCCACTTATATGAAATATATAGAATTAGCAGAATCAGGGAGACAAAGTTGATCAGAGTTTACCAGTGACTGGGGGAAGAGAGGGGTGGGGAGTTATTGGTTAATGGTTACTGAGTTTCTGTTTGGGGTGATGAAAGAATTTTGCGAGTAATGATGATGTTGCACAATACTGTGAATATAATTAACGTCACTGAATTTTTCATTTAAAAATGGTTGAAATGGCAAATTATATATATGTGTATATATATATATACATATATATACCATTACTACAATTTTTAAAAAGTATATAGTATTGTGACTTCTCATTGTCTTCTCATGCCAAATGTAGTTAACTCTCATAATGCAATAGAAGGGTTTTTTGGTAAAAAAGAAAAGGGTATTTCTTGAAAAATGGAACTCTGGTTGAACTTGAAGGAATGTTGAACTGTGGTAAGGAAAAACATGGCTATCCACAGTAGTATGATAAAAGAGGAAGCTTGGTGAGAAATGTCTTATGACTAAAGTTAAAAATTTGCAGACTTCTCAGGAGATACTTCTGGTGAATGCTGTGCTTACACTGTGCCACAAAATTTTCCAGAGTTGCACTAAAATCTGCATAATGGTATCATCCAGCATGAGAAGAGGCCTCAAAATCAGTAATTTGGGTAATTTGGAGTTAGATTATATAGGCATCTTTATTGCAGTACCACTGACATCATTTAGTACGTTAGTGCACATAGCAAATTACCAAGAAAAAGATCCTGTCGTCAGCAGTTTCCAAACTCAATTTACCGTAGAATTTATTTACTCACATCATCAGTAAGACAAATACTTATCCCAGGCTGCAGTGTTGTTGAAACTGCCACACATAGTATCTGCTTTCTCACCAAATGGGAGGCCAGGGGGGATAAATTGTATTTTTGATAAAAAAAAATGTTTATATTCCTCCCTGAATGAGGATTTCTCTTCCTTACTCTATGGATGTCAGGCTTGCTCATGTGACTTTCTTTGGCCAATAACATGTGAACGGAATTTCCTGAGAACTTTTAGGAGCCAGTGTGTGGTATTCTTCCCTCTTCCGTGAGAAGAGAAATGTTCTATGTAGAAGCTGCTCTATCAGCCATATTAGTGATAGAAGTGTTCTGAACATGGGAGAAGAAGTGTGAATATTTGTGATCAGGAAGTCAACTGTGGTAGACAGTATTATTGCCTAAAAGTATCTTCTACTTTTCCCTGTAAAAGGATTACACTTTTCTGTCCCAATATCAGGCTTGTGCATGGGACTCACTTGGCCAGTGACAGGTGAGCAGAAATAATGTGTCTCCTGTCTCGTGAGCCGAAGCATGGTGTTCCCTATTCACGACATTGTGAATATTCCATGTAGATATACTGTTCAGTCAGTTTGGATCCTGGATTAAAGATGACATAAAGACGTGCTGCAGTTGATCTAATGACAGAGTATGGTATGAGTGAGAAATAATCATCATTATTTTAAGCCACTGACATTTTGGAGTTGTTTGTTACCTCCAAACCTAGCCTAGCTGAACTAATATTGATAGATTAGGAAGCCCAGGATATACTTAATTATACTTAAGTATATACTTAATACTTAATTATCCCATCCCCCGGAGATATTGTGAATGGTTCAGGAATAGGCTCATAGGTTAAATCAGGCTAATTAACATTCTCTTCCCAGATTCTAATTTGAAGAGTTGGTTTCAAGGCAATAAATATTTCATCCCATTTTAGTAATGGAAGTCTTACAGTTGCCAGGAATACAATCATTGGCTACTATGAGAACCAGTCACTTGGTGATAGCTTTTAAAACTATTGATGCTGCAGGTTGGTGTTAAAACAGAATTTTCAGTGCTTTAGAACTATCTCCTTGAATTTTAAGAACCAAATCTTAACAGTTTTATGGTGCCAGTGCTTAGTTATCTCCTATTGTTAAATTGTAACAGTGAGTTGATGCACCACACGTTGTAGATTAGAAAATGTTGGGCTTCCCTGGTGGCGCAGTGGTTAAGAATCCACCTGCCGATGCAGGGACACGGGTTCGATCCCTGGTCTGGGAAGATCCCACATGCCGCGGAGCAACTAAGCCCGTGCGTCACAGCTGCTGAGCCTGTGCCCTGGAGCCTTCAAGCCACAGCTACTGAAGCCCGCGCGCCTAGAGCCCGTTTTTATCTACTAATATGTCCTGTGTTTCTTTGGAGGGAGGTATGTCATACATAGCTATCCCCTGATTTGTTTTTATGACAGAATAAATCTCCAGAGATTAATGATTTGTAGAACTTATCTTGGAAAACTCTGCTCTATAAGTAACTCGTGGCTTCTGAATGTCTTACATCACGGAGCGTGGAAGTCCAGCTCCCTGTAACCCAAATAAATGTTGTGTTAATAATTCAAAATACTAAACAGAGATGTGTGTTCTGACCACTATTAGTGAATTCATGGGGACATAATTTACCCCCTAGGGACAAACTATTCTTTATCATTGTTTTCTGGAGAAATCATGGAAGAAATTTTTATAGGTACATATGAGATTAGTGACCAAAAAGCTGAGTATATAGACCTCAGCTCCAGAAGAGTACCTCATCTACCTTACTCTTATATCCACTTGAAGAACCTGGTGTCTTCAAGAATTCGTGCATTCTAATCGCATAACTTTATTACTATACTTAGCAGACACCTTTTAGAATATGAGTCCATTACACACCAACCAATTCTCTAAAATCTTTAGGCCAGTTTATATTTCCTTGGAAATTGTGATTGGAGTTAAGAAGCTGCTTCTGAATATATTAGAAATGTAGCATACACACTTAGAAGATAAGCACGAGCATGTTCTTCTCTATGAATGAAAAACAAAAACAAAAACAAGGAAAGTGAAGTCTACAGAGACAGAGGAGATGGGAGCAGATGTCCCAGGAAGAGCTAAGTTTCAGATGGCCTTACACTTTTGGGTTCTATAAAGGAGAATTGTTGAGGTTAGTACCTGCATCACAAAATTATACTGAGGATTAAATGAATTGATACATGTAAAGTACTTAGATAGATACCAGGCATAAATGTTCAGTATGTGTATTATTTATGTATATAGAAAGCTCTGGAATAGCTTTTGTTTTATGCTCTGGAAGCTACTAAAATTTTACCTTTATCAATACTTTTAGGCAATTGTATTATGATATGGCTTGCTGTTTTTTCTGTGTGTGTGTGTGTGTGTGTATACATACATATATGAGTGCATAATTAGGTATTATCTGTCTTAGGGTTTATTGAGGTATTTCGTTCCATGAGTTTAAAATTTTCAACAAATTTGGGAAATTTGAGCCATTATAACTTCAAATATACCATCTACTCACTCTACACTTTTTCTTCTGAGATGTTCATTACAGGTATGCTAAACTACTTGATATTTTCCCACAGATACTGAAGTTATTTTTATATTTTTCAATTTTTTTTTCTCTTTGTGTTTAGTTTTGACAGTTTCTATTTCTATACTTTCAGGTTCATTAATCTTTTATTCTGCAGTCTCTAATTTGAGGTTAATCTTATTCAATAAATTTTTCATTTCACATATTGCATTTTTCTTTCTAGAATTTCCCTTTGATTCTTTCACCTTTATATTCATGATGTCCTGTAAATTATTGAACGTATTGTTGGAATTGTTTTGATATCCTAGTCTGCTAATTTCATCATCTTTAACATTTCTGGATCTGCTTTTATTTACTAATTTTTCTTCTGGATTGGGTCACATTTTCCTGCTTCTTGGAATGATTAGTGAATTTTTTATTAAATGCTGAAATCGTCATATATTATGTTGTTGGAGGTCCAATTTCTTTGTATCGTTCTAGAGAATGTTGAGTTTTGTTCTATCCAGGTAGTTAAGTTACTCGCTATTGGATTAATCCTTCCCAGACTTGTTTTTAAGTTTTTAAAGTCATTCTAGTGAAGTCTTTACTTTAGAGATAGTTCAGCCATAGCCCTAAGGCGTGACACTTCCGGGCTCTCTCCTGGATGCTCTTGGTATTCAACAAGGACTGGCAATTTTGAGATGTTGGAAGTCAAATATTTTCAAGCTCTGTGTGAGCTCTCAGAATTGTTTGGTTTACCATTCTCTGTTCTTTGCCCAGCCTCATGGAGCTTCATAGTCAAAGCTCAAGGGTTGTTTTCTGCATAGCTCCTCCTTTCCTGAAATCCTTTTTATAAATTCCAGCTACCTTATTTTGTCTAAACTCTTATCTCTGTTTCCTCAACTCAGTGGGACTGCCATTTTTTCTACTTATGATCTCTCTTAATGTATCACTGTTTAGAAGTTGCTTCCAGCCAAAAATCTGTGGCAAATTTAAAGATCATCTTATTTGCTTTCCTATTCTCAAGTATCACAATCTTGTGCTGTCATCCACTGTCTGGAAAAATAGCTTTTTAAAAATATGTAGTATTTTTTGTTTGAAAAATTTCTTAAGAGAAGAAGGGTAAGTCGATCCAACTTATTCCATCACTGCTGGGGATGGAATTTCCATCATTATTATTGCTGCTTTTAGAAATTACAAGAGTGGGAATGCATTTTGTTCCCATAACTTTACTAGTTAACCCCATCAATATTGTTTCTGATATTCTCCTGCTGCTGCTACTGCTCTTGGAAGACTTAAGTATTTTAGTAATGCCATCATCTTTTCTGGGCAAAAATAGTGTTCCTTAGTAAACTAATTTTGTCATAGACTAAATCAGAGATATATGTGCTCTAAATAAACTTCCGTCCATAGGTTTTACATATTAATTTTAGTTACTTTATCGAGTGCCTACCATGTGTCATATTTTATGTAAATGATCTCTTATTTACCTGATAGACTGTATATGAAGTAGTTATTATTTTTTCACTGTAGAGATGAAAATTTTTAATTTCAAACATTTAATTAACTTACATAGCTAATAAGGTAAAGGGCTATAATTTGAACTCAAGTCTTTCTGCCTCTTTATTAAGTACAGGAAAAAGAAGAGAAGCCAAGTTAGAAACAAAAGGTTATAGTCACATGTCTTCTAGCGATACATACTAGAAGTGTGGGCTGCAAAGTACTTCTTGTTGGAGACTAATTGTCCACAATGAGATAAGAATACTGCTTCAAATGTAGTTGAGACACTAAGCAGAGTGTTAAAGTTCTGCTGACTATTTTCATAGCAAAACTTTTTCGATGAGGGAAGCAGTGAGCTACATTTTCTTTAACATTCTGTTGCAAGCTGCTTATTTCATCATCAATTATTAACAGAGAGCTCGGCACTTGGAGTAGCACTGTCTTACACCCGCTGTTTTCATAACATGAATGACTTGTGTAATTTTTCTGGACCTCAAAAATAAAGAGATCTGAACAAAAATAACTTGAACATCTTTTCCTGCTCTTAACATCATTTAATGATGATAAATTATTTACAAATAAACATACATAACAGTGACAGAATGAAGTAAGTATAATAGCAAAGGCCTTCATTTTTCACATGAAGGCACTGAGAAGTATCTGAAAAAATATTAAAATATTTCTATGGGTAGTTGAAGTATTGGAAAGCTGAATCTCTAGACAGCGTGGTATCTAAACACAAGCTCTGTTGCCAGCTTAACCTCAGTTAACGTTCTCTTTGCCATTTACTATCTGTGTGGTCTTGAGCAGTTTCTTTAAATGCTGAGTTTCAGGTTAAATTATTTGAGAAATGGAGGTATTAATGCCCAGGGCACAGAATTTTTGTGACTGTTAAATGAGTCCATGAATTTATAAGGATTAGCTCAGTACCTGTTATAGTGTAACTGCTTAACAAATGATATTATTAAATAAAATACCTGCATGTGTATTCTTCTGAAGTCACATAGCCCTTTTACTTTACTTGTCTTATATTGCTCATATAGCCTCACTTTATATATACTGTATTTGGTTAGTTTATCCCCATAATTACGCTATAAACTCCTTCAGAGAAGATAGTATGGCTTAGGAAAAAATATGCAAATAATTCATGTACAATCATTATGACTGAATAAACAGATAAATTAATTAACAGCTTAAATTTACACCAAATACTAAGTTTTGCTGAGTTACACAATAATGTCACTTTCAAAGGTAATTACTTATCACCTAAGCACAGCACGGTGCCTTGGAGAATAATTTGAATGCTTGATACAAAAACCTCAGTACTTTTCTTTAATTTTTTTTTGCTTATATTAGTTTTCTAGGGCTATCTTCATACAAACTGGGTGGCCTAAACAAGAGAAATGTATTTTCTCGCAGTTCTGGAGGCTAGAAGTCTAAGATCAAGGCAGATTTGGTTTCTTCTGAAGCCTGTCTTTTATCTTGCAAGATGGCTGCTTTTTCCCTGTGTCCTCAAGTGGTCTTTCCTCTGTGCCTGAGACCTTGGTGTCTCTCTGCATGTCAACAATTTCCTCAGATTAGATTAGGGACCACTCTAACAGCCTTGTTTTAACTTAAACACTTTTTTTTTTTTTTAAACATCTTTATTGGAGTATAGTTGCTTTACAATGGTATGTTAGTTTCAGCTTCACAACAAAATGAATCAGTTATATATATACATATGTTCCCATATCTCTTCCCGCTTGCGTCTCCCTCCCTCCCACCCTCCCTATCCCACCCCTCCAGGCGGTCACAAAGCACCGAGCTGATCTCCCTGTGCTATGCGGCTGCTTCCCACTAGCTATCTACCTTACGTTTGGTAGTGTCCATGCCTCTTTATCGCTTTGTCACCGTTTACCTTTCCCCCTCCCCATAGCCTCAAGTCCATTCTCTAGTAAGTCTGTGTCTTTATTCCTGTTTCACCCCTAGATTTTTCATGACATTTTTTTTTTCTTAAATTCCATATATATGTGTTAGCATACGGTATTTGTCTGTCTCTTTCTGACTTACTTCACTCTGTATGACAGACTCTAGGTCTATCCACCTCATTACAAATAGCTCAATTTCGTCTCTTTTTATGGCTGAGTAATATTCCATTGTATATATGTGCCACATCTTCTTTATCCATTCATCCGATGATGGACACTTAGGTTTAAACACTTTTTAAAAGGCTTTTTCTCCAAATATAGTTACAGTCTAAGGTAGTGGGGGTTAGGAATTGAACATGTGAATGGGGCGGGGGACACACATCAACCCAGAACACTGCCCTTTCCCTCTTTGTCCTCAATAAACTTGTTAATTAACTGTAGAGACTTGAAAGAGTAACTCTTTGTGCGTTCTTATCTGTGTGTCTGTGTGGATGAGCATGTTTCAGACAGACACCTAAGCACCTAAGGACATGTGATATTCCAAATGGAAAAGTGAGGAAAGTATACAAGACTGTTGTGCTTCAAGTCACTAGTGTATTCCTTCAGACTTCTGACAAGCTACATACATGACTTAGGAAGGGAATTTGCACTGAAGGTACTATAAAAACAGTATTCTATAGGGGATATTTAAAAACCTCAGGATGTTATGCATTTGAACTTGAAATTTATGTCAAGAAATTCTGCTTTTCTCCAAGGAGAAAAGTCTCAACTGGTAGCTGTGTTGCAGGAAGGGGGATCCTTTCCAGGGCCCGAGAGTGGTCTTTTGTCTAACACTCGGAAATGAATTGTCCGAGGAGACACACGTGCTGACAAAGCAAGAGACTGCATTGGGAAGGGGCACCCAGGTGGAGAGCAGCAGGGTAAGGGAACCCATGAGAGCTGCCCTGCCACGTGGCTCGCAGTCTTGGGTTTTATGGTAATGGGGTTAGTTTCTGGGTTGTCTCTGGCCAGTCATTCTGGTGGTATGCTCATTGCTCAGCCATGATGGATTCCAGGGAGGAGGATTCTGGGAGGTTGGTAGGACATATGAAGTGACATTTCCTCTCTCCCTTTGACCTTACCCGAATTCTTCTGGTTGGTGGTAGCTCATTAGTTCCGCGTTCCTTACCAGGATCTCCTGTTGTGAGATAACTCGTGCAGGTGGTTACTATCAGGCCTGGCCAGGGCAGGCGGTTTTGGTCAGTGGTTCCCCTAACAGTTGAAGTTTGGGTACCTTTAATCCTCTTTATTTTTATTTATTTATTTCACCTTGAGAGTGGACTGTGTTTCCAGCTGACAGACCTTTATGTCTCTTCTTTGGAATTGCATTTCACACAACTCCCTGAATCACCACAGAAAATTACCATGTTTAATCAGTGAAGACCAGAGAAATGAAAGAATAACCACTTGTCTGTGGTCAGTTTCTTTTGATGCAATACATATACTGGTGAGCTACAGATTTATGGGTTTGAAAGCTAAATTCGATTAGAAGCTGAACTTTTTTCTATAAGGAGCTGCTTTATCTTTGTGTTTAGAGCTCTGCTCACACAGAAATTTGTTAAAAGTATATGGCAAAGAACTAATTAGAATTAATAATGATACTATAAAATTTTATTTTTAGAGAGACACACAATATCAGTATAGACACATTATTTTATGGAGTTTTTAATAAGTGTGTTACCGAACAAAACTCAGGTCTGCTAGCCTGTATGTAGTAAAGCCAATCTACCGACCTGGGTTGTGGTGAAGGAAAGTGCAGTATTTATCATAAGGCAACAGAAAAGGAGTCTGGGGCAGCTAATGCTCAAAAAAAACCCAGTGGGTTTCAGGGAAGCATTTTTTAAAGGCAACGTGAGGGAGGTGATTCATGAGGTATGTGACTGGCTCAATTCTCTGATTAGTTGATGGTGAAGTAACAGGGTGGTGTCATAGGGGTTACCATTATCAATCCTCAGGCTCCAGTAGGTCTGGGGGCTGTGTGCTCATGGTCATCAGGTAGTTAACTTCTTCCATTTGCTGGGGGTTTTAGCATCTGTGAAACAACTCAGGAAATGTGCAAGAAATACTGTTATCTAGGTATTTCAGAGAGGAACTAAAGATTCTGTGACTGCCGTATAGCTGATTTACTGCTTAATTGTTACCAGTTCTCCTGGTCCTACTGCTACTTTCGTTACTACACATTCACATCCTCCCCATCATTAATTCTTGAGCCAGGCTTTTGTGACTCTGGGGAGGCTTGGGAGATTGTAGCTTTTCTACAAAGAAGAGGCAGGCAGAGGACATGTGGGGAGGGGTCTATCCCAGGAAAGTCCCATAGGGTCCTGGTCAGTTACCAGTGAAAGTATTGACTAACATTTTGAAGGCTACCAGAATATGCCACCCCAAAATATGCCTCTTTGGCATATGGCTTATTTCGAGCTAAAGGCCATTGAGAACCAGCAGATGCAAGAGAAGCTCTAAAAACAGGGCACATAAAGGACATTTACATTTTAAAAGGAAATTTACATTTGTAAAGATGTGTCCCTCTCTCATGCCTGGAAGAAGAAGGCTCTTAACAACTCTTATCAGTGGAGAACGCACCAGCTTAAATCTGCAAAACAAATCTTACTAAACAACCTTTTTTTACTATACTTTTCCTGGTCACTTTCCCACAATTTGTCTCCCCTTCCCAGAAGCTGGAAACCTTCTTTCCTTTGTTTAACTTAAGGCAGTAGGTTTATAAGCCCAAATCAAAGCACCCCTTTGAGTTACTCATTTCTGGGTGTACATACTCAATACACATGTTAATAAACTTATGTTTGTTTTTCTCTCGTTAATCTGTCTTCTGCCAATCTAATTCATAGTACTCCAGCTGGAGACCTAAGATGAGTAGAGGAAAAATATTTTTTTTTTCCTCCCTTACAATGTTATAAGGATCTCAGTGACAGAAGTTCAACTACTGGTGATTTGAGATTTTAGCAAATGAAAATAAAAGACTGTTCACTTCTGAAATGTTCAAACATATTTTTCATCCCAGTGAATAAGATCCTTGTGAAAGTTGTACTTGAAATTCCTTTTCTAAATTCCCCAGAATAACTAGAACTATCAGCAGTCACAAGAGAGAGAGAAAGAGAGAGAGGGAACTCATCCATACCATTGTACACAGGTTACCTTCTTTTTCAGTTACAGTCAGTTTACTTGTGACAGCCTTTTATGATAGCTGCTGACCATCTTTAGATGCCATCTGGATCCCTCTAGGTATGTAATAGTAGTAGATTTATAGAGCACTTATCAGAGTTCTATTAATAGATTTTGATGAAATTCAAAGAAGATTTTTAAAAAATCTTTTCACTTCATCAGAGGTGTCCTAACGTTACCAAGTTTGAGTACAGCTTGAACTCTAAACTATTTGGCCCCTAATTTGGGTCTGATGTCCTTCCACACTTACGTTTCAAGACCGTGTCTTCCATTAACTTCTTGAATTGTGATACAGTGCAATTCTCGAAACACACTGAAATTGGAATTTCTCACTCTTAATTGAGAAACAATTTGGAGAACCTAAGACGCTATGAAATTCCTCTCTAGGCAAATGCACATGGGGACTTACATGCATACTTTTGCACACAAGTTCAAAGTTATGATTGTCGGATTCTCTTTCTCTGATCTCAAGTTTTTTTAAAAAAAATTGCATCGTAATAAATGAATTTGGACCTAAGAATTTCCTGGAATGACTTCTTAGGCTTGGTTTGTGTAACTCTGGGAGAACAACATTTCTGCTTAGTTTTTGTTAAAAAGTAATTATACTTATAAGAATAGACAAACTAATCTATGTTTTAGTCTAGTACAAAGTATTTTCATTTTAAATCATTGATATAAAAGCCGTAGCGAATTCCCTGGCGGTCCAGTGGTTAGGACTCCACGCTTTCACTTCTGAGGGCCTGAGTTCAATCCCTGGTCACACAAGCCACTCGGTGTGGCACCCCCCCACCCCCAAAAACAGCCCTAGATGCAGATCGTAAAGTCTAGTGTAATCAAGGATATTTACTGTAAAAATAATGATGTGAAAAACTGAATACCGTCAGTATGCACTTCAGAATAAAAGTTTATAACTTCCCACTTAGATTTTTATATTCTGGTAAATTGTGATCCATAGGTAGATATGCTTTATGATATGGCATTCATAGTAACCAGACGATTTTATACTGTCATACATCAAATGCTATTTTATGCCAAAGACTAATTCAGTAACTGGGGAAAGTAAATATGTATTTGACATGAACTAAGGATTTATGGATGTCAAAGAGAAAACTCACATAAGAGTTGCGAGTTTGAGTTTTATTCAGGGTCTTACTGAGGACGATAGTTCAGTAGACAGCCTCTCAGTAGTTCTGAGGAAACTGCTCCAGAGAGGGAGGAGAGGGAGCTGCTTTATGTAGGATACTTGGCTATGGAATACATGCAGTAAGCATACATCTTTGTAAAAGATTACTGCTAGTCACAAAGAACAGATATCTCAAGTTAATGATTTTAACGCTTTTCTACATATGAAAAGATGCAAGAATCTGGGTTCATTAAAATTCCTCCTGAGGTGTACATCTAACTATCTATGGATCCTGTTTTTTCAATGCATGGAGTGTTCCATACTGTTTTTCATCCTGAATTCCTCTCAGGGTGCACTGTAGGTCAGCAACTGCAGCAGGTCATGACTTAATTCTTGTAGAACTGGGTGGTGAGCTACGCTCTGTTCTTTGCATTACAATTAAGACAAAATCAACACATGAACCAATTAGGGAATAATTATGTATATCATATTGTACAGTAGTTAAAAAAATCTTTTTCAAAAGGAAACTCACAGATAGAGTTTTTGGTATAGATTAAATTTGGATGGTAGAGAGAAGAAGGTAGCATTTTCTAGTCTGGATTGTAGCAGTATCTCACTGAAACATATAAGAGTATTAATTAAATGTGTTAATCCTTCAAAACTACCATGTCTACACCCCTGGTTCCTGCTGTCACATTTGCATCCTATCTAATATACCTTCGATTATAAGGTAGTTTTTTTTATAACATGTAACTTGCTTACCTGAATATTTTCATTCACAACAAAATCTTGACTAAAAACAATTATCTACTTGTTTTAGTCTGCTAGCACTGTAATAAAGTACCAGAGACTGGGTGGCTTAAAGAAGAGAAATTTATTTTCTCACAGATCTGGAGACTGAAAGTCCAAGACCAAAGTGTCAGCAGAGTTGGTTTGGGTGAGGACCCTCCACTTGGGTTGTAGACTGCCACCAGCATGCTGTGTGCTCACTTCTTCTTAGAGAGGGAGAGCTTTGGTGTCTCTTCTTAAAAGGACACTAATCATAGCAGATCAGGTCTTCACCCTTATGACCTCACTGAACCTTAATTACTTTCTTAGAGGTCTCACCTCCAAATATAGCCACTCTGTGATTTAGAGCTTCAAAGTGTGAGTTTTGTGGGGGCCACAAACATTCAGTCCATAACACTACTTTTAAGCAAATAAACCCAAAAGAAATAAGAGAGAGCTAAAGAGACAGAAACTGTACAAAAACTTTCAAAGGTATAGAGAATAGTAAATGTGTCAAATTTTTGTTCCTCCAAAAATAGAGAAATAAAAATGAAAATCAGCGGGAGGTACTTTTTGAATAATGTCTGAGAATATCCCTGAATTTTTTTTAAAAATGTAGAACCTCAAATTTGAACAGTATCAAAGAATGCCATTCAGAGTAGATTAAAAATACACCATCAAGGCTTCCCTGGTGGCGCAGTGGTTGCGAGTCCGCCTGCCGATGCAGGGGATACGGGTTCGTGCCCCGGTCCGGGAAGATCCCACATGCCACGGAGCTGCCTGCACATCTGGAGCCTGTGCTCCGCAATGGGAGAGGCCACAACAGTGAGAGGCCCGCGTACTGCCAAAAAAAAAAAAAAAAAAAATACACCATCAAATAAGAATACAAAGAGATAAAATGAAAAGTAAAAGCATGAAAAATAAGTGAAGACTTGAAAAATCTCAAGAAAAAAGAAGTAGATGACATACCCAGAAACAAGAATCAGGTTAATGTCAGCATTTACCATCAACTATACAGTTGTAAGAAGACAACGAAGTATACTTTTTAAACTGTTAAAGGAAAAGAACTAAGAAATTTGATCGTAGAATTATATATCAACCTAAATTATCATTTGAATGTGAAAGTAAAATATATTGTCAAAAATATAAGACCTTCAAAATTTCACCACACTGAAATGTTCTTTGAAATTATTCTCAGATGAAGTAATCCAGGCACTTGAAAATATTTTCTGTGAAGTCCAAGATATTAGATATTTTAGACTTTTCAGGTCACATAAAGTTTCTGTTGCACATTCTTCTTCATTTGTTTGCTTTCTACAACACTTAAAAAAAAAAAATTCTTAGTTTGGAGGTATACCAAAACAGCCTGCAAACAAGTTTGGCCCATAGAACAGAGGGCATAGTCTGAAGATCCTTGAAGGTATTGAATAAAAGAGAAAAAAAAAATCTAGGAAATATGAAAAGTAAAGAAGATCAAATAACTTAATAAAAATTTGCCATAAAAATTTAGAACCAGAATTAAAGTGACCCAAACTTGTTCACATTATGGCACATGTTAAAAATTATAATAATGAAAAGACACACATGGATAAATGGATGAAGTTAATAGGCTATCCCACATCACCAGAACAATAAAAAATTGAATATATAACTTTTGAATCATTAAGTTAAAAGGTACATCTTTATAAAGAAAGGTACAAAAAGATAAAAGAGAAAATGTGGTAAAAATATGAAATAAGATGAAGAAGTGCCCTGATGTTATACATTTGTGATAAAAAAGTTCAAGAAGATAATTATTACCATATATTGCAATAACAATATAGCCTTCTAATGTATATGACAATAACCAATAAAACTGGGTTAGAGGTAAGAAGTGGAAAAATCAACTTTTTATTAAGCTGTTTTAGCAGAGTTCTTTCAGAAACTGATAAAGCAGAGAGAAAATAAAGGCCAGACTATTTGAATAACGTGATTAATAAAAGTTTCCTTTCTTTTTACCAAATAGTGCAAAAGTGCTCTCTTAAAACATGGAACAGAATCAATACAATAACACTACAATCCATGACTACAATGAAATAAAATTTGAAATTAAGAGAAAATAAAATAGATAAAAATCTATATATCTTGAAATGCTAAAAATCTAAGATTAAGTAACTTGTGGATTAAGGAAGAAATCATAAAAAAAATGAGATATTTAGAACAGAAAGTAATTTAAAATAGTAATCAACAATATTCAACTTAATTAGTAAACAGAAATATAAAAACATAACAGTGTTATAACTTTATGCTTATATAACAAGTCAAACAGAAAATTGTGTTAGCAATAATATAGGTAAATGAAAGAGTATAAATTGGTACAAAAATTCTGTAGATCAGATGGGTGAAACTTAATATTCAATGACATAGAAATTGCCACCTTTGAATATATAGCCACTCCTGTCTTACAGATTTCAAATAAAATGTAGAAGCTAGTGCATCTTGATGTGTTTTGTTTTGTTTTCTTAGCGGCAGCACATTAGGAACCTTAGGTATCCTTCATAAAGGGAATAGATAAGTTAAATGTTATGGATACAAGCCATAAGGTACTATATCATGGTCATGAGCAACAGATTAGATGTGCACTGACCAAACTGGATATATCTTTAAAAGATGAGATATATAACACTTTTTTATATAAATCAAAAACTTGTACATAAATGAAACAATAACTTAAAATTTTTAAAGACACTTGTTAAACACATTATAATGAATGCTTGTGGGTAGGGAGAGGAATAAAATATTAAAAAAAAAAAGAAAAGAAAAAATAGAACAGAACAAGGAAGGCAACTTTACAAGGAGCAATGATGATGGTTTGCCACAAACAGATCAACATAATTATTTCAGCTAAATCTTAGGTCTAAGAATTTCAAAAAATAAAATTTAGGCTAAAAATTAATTTTAGAAGAGTTAAACTTGCTTTCTGAGACAAATGAAAAATTTGAAGATTAGATAAAGGAATGATGAATTAAGGAGGTAAAAAGGCAGATATCTGGGAAAGTACACATTATTTGAAGTTGAAGTTTTGCCTTAGATTTGCTTCTGAGAGTAAAGTTTGGTAAACAGGGAAGAACTGGGGTTTTTAGAATAGAAAGATGATAAATGAATCCAAAATACATCCAACACTATAGTTTATTAGAACATAAAGAATGTGTAATTAGTTAGATATATATATATGATTCTGTGACTTTCTCCGTTACGACTCTACAGCCCCATGACAGGAACAGAAAAAGCAGGTAGGTGAAATAATTCAGAGACATAGATAAGATTTATGAAATACTCAGAAGGTAACATTTTCTTGGTTCTAAATGTGTAAGTCATGGGTGAGAAGGAAAACTAGTATTGCAAACAGTAGATTAAAAGTTGTTGAGTTATAGGAGGGAAAGAAATGATATAAGGATTTGGTAATGCTTCCAATGAAACAGGTTGAAATATCTTTCAGAAAATTTATTTTTAAAAATATTAAATATTTTAAGTGTGATTTGTGATTATATTAGGTTTTTCTAAATTATGCAGCAGTAATAATTTTAAAATCTCAGTGATTTACGAAAACAGCAGTCTATTTCTCATTCTTGTTACATGTTGGTGGCTCCAGGTCAGCTGTTGCTCTTCTCTATTGAATGCACTGTCTTTTTTCCAAGATTCAGGCTGAAGAAGCAACCCCTATTTGAGACATGAATTCTTGTGGCAGAGGGAAAGAGCAGGATGGTTGGCCTTTAAATGTTCAATGGGTCTTAAAGCTTGTTCTCAGTCATGCCTCTGTCACATCCAATCACATCCCATTGCCAAAGTAAGTCACATAGATCAAAGCCAACATCAGTAGGGTGGGAGAATGTATATTCCTCCAAGTGGAGGTCCAATAAATCTCATGGCAGCAGGGAAAAATTCTTCAAGCCCAGAGTCATCTCTTACAAAGAAAGGGTGGAAAGAAAAAGTGACTCTTCATTCAACTTTTATTAAAAAGTAGGCTCTGTCCTCAGTATAATGATGTCTACCTGTCAGTTATGAACCCCTGCTCCTTTGCTCTCCGGGAACCTATTAGAAGTTGGAATGACAGCAGAATGAGTAGCAGCATATTGGTACATTTGTAAATTATTTGTGAGTGAATAAAGCCAAACAAAGGAAACAGCGAGGTGAGAACTAAGGGGGGGTGAATGGTTATTGAAAAGGTACAGAAATGAAAGGAGTCCGGCATGATCTTTCCTGGTGGCTATATCAGCCCTGTCAAGTCCTTGAATCATGAAGGACTTTCACTCAGCTCCAGCAGTTGAAACGACCTTTTTTCAATTTACAGTTGGCATCTAGAACATTATGTGTTACCAAGACTTTTTACTTTGTCTTAATGCTATGATGATAATAATACTATTAACAACAATAAAGTAACTAACACTGATGTAGTATCTTACTATTTATAAACACTCTTGGTATACTTCAGTTTTGTTCTCAAATCAACGCATGTGGTAGGGTTACTGGTTATTCTCATTTTGTTCTCCTACACCACCATTTCTTCCCCTTTCTATGTCCTGTTTTGTGTGCTGCATAGGGTGAGTGAGGCTGATCATTAAAGACCTGGACTCCGTGGTCTCTGATTTGTAGTTGGGTTTGGCTGAGAAGGGACAGTAACTAGGAGGGCAGAAAGAGAGGGAGGTCACATGATCATGGAAAGAAGTTTGATCTTTATCAAGGAATTTTTTTTTTAATACTAAGGGCATCATAACAAGTGGGCATAGTACTTTTCTGTATATGAAAGTGACTGCCTCGAAAAGAGGAGCTATAATCCAACCTCCTTCAGCCAAATAGGGAAATAACTATTGGAATAAATAGATAAGAAGGATTCTTCTGCCTTTGCTTTTTAGGGATTATGCATTCTTTTTTTTTTTTTTTAATTTTATTTATTTATTTATTTACTTATTTATTTATGGCTGTGTTGGGTCATCGTTTTTGTGCGTGGGCTTTCTCTAGTTGCGGCGAGCGGGGGCCACTCTTCATCGCGGTGCGCAGGCGTCTCACCGTCGCGGCCTATCGTTGCGGAGCACAAGCTCCAGACGCGCAGGCTCAGTAGTTGTGGCTCACGGGCCTAGTTGCTCCGCGGCATGTGGGATCTTCCCAGATCAGGGCTCGAACCCGTGTCCCCCGCATTGGCAGGCAGATTCTCAACCACTGCGCCACCAGGGAAGCCCGGGATTATGCATTCTTTACTGGAAATGAAAGACACCTAAGCAAGTATTTTATGAGGGCTTAGATGATAAAATCTCTATTCCCAGTTCCTTTGGGCAAGATTGTCCCCTACATCCTTGCTGTACTCTCACCATCACTATCATCATCAATGCCGTTGATAAGTGTTGTGCTATATAAAATGATGTTGTGAATTGTTTGAGTTTATTGAACCATGAAAATTTGTAAATCTGAAGCCTCAACATATAGGTGATATTCACAGTGGTTATCCATGACTCTTTGGATATATATAACATTGCATGGCAACTCAAACCTCAACATACCCCAGCTGCCATCTAGCCGTCTTAGATACCTAAGCCATGGTCAAAAGCGTGGACCTGTTCAGATCATTGCTTGACTTTAAGTTAGTATCCTAATGGAACACTTGCTGTGGAATTTGCAACAACCCATTGGGGGAGTTGGGGAAAAGGGTTACTTACAATAACCTTCTTCTCTTTCCTGCCAACCAAATCATTGCAATACAAATTAATTCCTCCAAACCGCTTACTCTCTGTAATTAACTCTGCTCTAGGAATAGCTGTTTTATAACTGTTGCAAATCCAAGTACTATGCCACTGAAGTATTCACTTGCCGGGAGACCGTGACATCTCATCCGTTAAAGGAATGATGTTTAAAAACCACCTCTCTCCTTTTCTTTTTGAAAGATTGTTTCACTGAACGGACATTGCCTTGAGTTGTATCGAGGGAAATGGAAGTTGAATCAGCAGCACCGGTACAATGCGTAACTCCTATTACTCTGCTCCCGGGAGCGCTGGAATTTGCATGGCTTAGCAGACTGAAGGCTGCGATGATAGAACTCAGTATGGGTGGGTTGACGGCCCTGGAACGTCTAAGGATGTACTATGCTCATAGTCTCCATTTTTCAGAATTCACCTCTTAAGAGGCAGATAGTGCTTTTGAGGATGAGGCTAATAGTCCCTAATTCCTTGGGTGTTCATTGTGAAATGCCGTTACCCATGCTAAAGTAATTTGCCGTAAATATGGGTGTAATACACAATGCTATCAAAATTTCCACTGTAATGTAGGCATCATAAATGTCTATTACCTTTTCAACAGCTCCTGATTCCATAGTTTGAATTAACCTCTTTGAAGATGAGCGAACATTATTCTGCACAACATAGCAGTGTATAGCTGCAAATGGAGAGGGAGCTGAGGGAACATTAGTTACTCACATAGACCATGCCTTCATCACATGGGCCTATGGTCCATGCCCAGACAGTATGAGACTCACAAAGTATGTCTCTTAATTATCAGAAACTCAATGGCAGAATAAAACAATGCTTCTGTGTCATATTTTAGATTCCACCTAAAATCATATGGTATTTGTCTTTCTCTTTCTGACTTAACAGAAATTAACACAACATTGTAAATCAACTGTACTTAAATACAATAAATTTAAAAAATAAAAATACTGTTCAGGCTAAAAAACAAAAACAAAACACATATGCCTCTAAAAACTTGCTCACTGTTTACTTCAGTTTACTGCTGTCACTAATATGCTAAGTAAATCTGGTTAGATGTTCCTGGTTTTTATGCCTCTGATAAAAGTAGAGTCATTTTGTCCCATCAGTTATAATCAGGAGTTATAATCAGGATTTAAGAAATTTTCTGTGTTTGAGATGCAAGATCAAGTTAATGACAAATTTAAACAAATTTAAGGATGTTAACATAGGGGTTTGGAAGAGAAGATTTAATCCTGGAATAAAAACAGTTTCAAAATGCAGATACTTGAAATTTTATCTTTGATTTTGCAAATAGATTTGAAAAAGCTGAGACCCACGAAAAAGGCAGTAAATCTGGGCAAATGGCTTTTTCCCATTTTTTACTTGTTCAAATCTCATTCTTCAAATTCAGCTGCACAGTTAACATTTGTTCTTATGTAGGAGTCCACGTCTTATCTCCCTTATTGGACTATGAATCTGAGGTAAGAAAGTTGTGTCATTCACCTCTATATGCCCCCCAATACCTAACATGCTATTTTGTACAGAGTAAGTGTTTAAAAACTCTTTATTGAATGGAAATATGATTTAAGCAGTGGTGATTTGTATTGATTCAATATATTTCACAGCCTTAAAACAAAGAAGTGAATATATGCTGAATTTCTTAAACAGATCCCCTACTCTATTTATATTAGGCCTCTCCTAACTTTCTTAAGGTGTATTTTCACCAGTGTTAGGATTATTGCCCATATTAAGTGGCCCGGTTACTCTTCACCTTATGCTTATCATTCAAAGAAGGTTGCATAAAATTTCCTGTGCCAAGCACGCAAAAGTTAGTTAATAAAACACATGAAGCTTTGCACACATAAATCCAACATACCAGAATTATGCAATTTTCAATATGCAGAATATGTTCCTTACATCCCATTTTTTGGAAAAACTCATTCTTGGCCTAAAAAGCAATGCAAATAGATATCTTAAATTTGCAAATACTGGCTTGGTACTAACACTAGATTTATTTAATGCCATGACTTAAACATATTTTTAATAGATTCCCAACATAAAAAAGACTGAAAAAGTTTGGCCTGCTCAAATAAAATGATAAATATAGCAACTAATAATAGGAAGAAATATGACATACATAATGGTAAGCTGGAAAGTAATTGTAGAAGTTTATGGTTATTGGGCTGAATCTAATATGATATTAAATCTCTACTGGCATTTCAAGAGCTGTCCTAATTAATCAATTGGTAATTGCAGCTATGATTACCGGCTGTGATTATGATTAATTGCCAATTTTGATTGATCTTCCAATAATTCTGGCATGTTCTTCAATATAGAATCTCAGCTGCATTAAGTAGCATTTGGGAAGCAGAGTCATTAAAAGCAACTAATCAAACCTTTCACTCTCATTATGGATCTGTCCTCAGGGGACAGGATTTGTGATGGTGGAATCATGGATAGATTCACAGTAGGGGAAAGCCAAGAGAGGACAACATCATATCAGAGATGATTTTAATAAAATACTACACTCATTGTGGAGATGGAGTGTACATTTTATAATGATTCATTTACTTCAGGCATACATCCATTACACCCCCTACTAGTTGAGCCGCCTTTCATTATAACAGTATGATCTCTTTAGCCCAGCCCAATCACTACTTTTTTCAGTTCTATGGACACTGAAAATAAATATCTCTGTGTTTTTCCAAGTGTCACATAACATTGTTTAGTTCTTAGGTGAGTACCATGAACCCAAGGTCACAAGCAGAGGAAATATTCCTGGGTCTACATCGTAAATGAGAAAGCCTTCAAAGTCATTTTCTCTAATATGTCATTAACCTGGTGCCAGATGGAGGTGCACAGCCATAGTAACAGGGAGCAGTGGCACTTCTGTGGCCTAACAGGGTGACTTGTTCCCATGAGGGCTCCCCAAACCACAAATAGAGCTCTTCTTCGAAGAGCCTCATACTTCAGGGTAAAGCAGTGATTTCAGGAAGGTGAGCTTATCAGAAGATACTGAAAACCAGACTCATTTTCAGTGAATAAGGAAAGAACCATAACATATGCACCACAAGGGCAGAGTACCTGTCTTTTATGCTCTGCTGCAGACTGAGTACTTTTAAAGTACCTACACCAGGGTGGAGATCCAATAAATAACAAATGAATGAATGAATGAACACTTGTACACACCCCCAAGCATTGAGACTTGGCGTGTATTAAAAATATATACACATTTATATATTGCATTGCTTAACATTATATTGCATAATATAGATTTAACCTTCCTAACAGCCCTGTGAGGGAGGCACTATTACTAACACTTATTTAGAAATGTGGAAACTTCACATTAGAAATAAATGTAAGTTATAGACTTAAATCCACATAATTAATCATTGACAGTTGAACAAATGGCTTATGCTAAGCTCCAAAGCTCTTGCTTTGACTACTATGATATTCTGCTTGATTTTCAGAAAAAATCCAGAAGGCTAATGGTATTTTCTGTATTTACAAAACAACAAAGTTACCAGAGTTTATAGCAGAATTTGGACTTGAACCCATCAGTCTGTTGCTGAAGCCCTTTCCTTCACCCCATCTTTACTCTCCATGTATTCACTTCCCCAAAGTGAACACTGTGCTCACAGGGGCTGAACTTTTTCCAGCTTTGCATGAGGCCACCCTCATTCCTAACTCTGTGGCTGGTATATGGACTTGTATTAGTTTCCTATCACTACTGTGACAAAATACCACAAACTTAGTGACTTGAAACAAGACAAATTTATCATCTTACCATTCTAGAGGTTTTAAGTTCAAGATCAGTCTCATTCATCTAACACAAAGATGTCAACAGGGCTGCAGGAGAATCTGTTTCCCTCACTTGGCCAGCTTCTAGAGGCCATGTGCATTCCTTGGCTTGTGGCCATTTACTCCATCTTCAAAGGCAGCAGCATCATGTTGTCACATCTTCTTCACTGACTGCTGCTGTCTTCACATCACCTCCTCTGACTGTGACTCTCCTGCCTCCTTTTATAAGGAGGCTTGTGATTGCATTGAGCTCACCCAGATAATCCAGGGTAATCTTCCCATCAAAAGATCCTTAATTTAATCACATCTGCAGTCTCTTTTGCCATGTATAGTGTGACATTATAGGATCTGGAGATTTGAACATAGACATCTTTGGGAAGCCATCATTCAGCTACTACAGAGTTGTGTATGGTCTCATCTGGAATGTCTTTGCTCTTCCCTGGTTCTTTCCCTTCAATTTACCTAAAGCACACCCATCTTCCCACTCCTGGGATTAGATTAATAATTTACTCATAATCTATAAAAGAAAAAGAACCATAGTTCAGATGTTTTTCATGACAGCGTTGTTTATGCTTGGCAAATTTTGGAAATCACATCAATATCATTTAATTAGAGACTATGGAGTTCTTGAAATATATGAAAGTAATCATGGAAGATGAAGATTTGCTTACATTTTAAGTAAAAGAAGGAGAATATACAATAGTGCCAGCCTTGTAATATTTATGCATTTGAATAAGTCTAGAAGAAAATATAGGAATGTGAATTTAATTTACAAGAAATTATGTGCCCTTTTATTTAACTTTCTGCAGTATTTTTATCTTATTTTCAGGTTCCCATCTTCTCCATGTGACTTCCACTAAACATCAGCTTTCACCGATATTCTGTCTTTTCTAAATTATGCTTTATAAAGTATATCCGAAAATTTAGCTCACCTACAGTATTGCATGCAGGAATCATTTCTACCCAACTTGAATGTATGTTTTGAATTCGCAAACCACTTAGCATATAACTGAACATTCAACAAAAGGTCTATAAATTACATCAAATTTCATGGAATGTGTACTATGCAGTGTCACCAGGTGTCTGCTTGGACTAGAACAATTTATGTCTGTCATTCTGTGGGAATTACTGAGTGCTTCTTTCACACAAGTATCCTGATCTGAATGATAAATTATGTAGTTGCCCTAAATACGTAGCAAGTGTCATGGATTAGTCTTGGTAATAACAGTAAACCATGGTTCCTAGAGCACTAGAAAGTTTGAGACAGTGTGGCAGGCAGAATAATGGTTCCCCACCCCCGCAGTGCCCACATCTTAATCCCGTGAACCTGTGAATATGTTACACTATGTAGCATAGAGGAATTAATGTTGCAGATGGGATTAGGTTGCTAGTCAGTTGACCTTAGAATAAGAGGATTATGGCAGATGATCTGGGTGTGTTCCATGTAATCACAAGGGTCCTTCAATGGGGAAGAGAGGTAGAAAAGAATAAGAGGGACATATGACTATGGAAGAGAGACACAGAGAGATGTAACGTCACTGGCTTTGAAGATGAAGGAAGGGCTCCAAGACCCAAGGAATACAGGTGGCCTCTAGAAGTGGAGAAGGCGAGGGACTAGATTCTCCCTGGAGCCTCTGGAGGAAATGCAGCTCTGCCAGCACTTTGCTTTTAGCTCAGTGATATCTACAGTAAACTTCTGACCTCTGGAGTTGAAAGATAATACATTAGTGCTGTTTTAAGCCACAAAATTTGTCATACTTTGTTACAGCAGCAATAGAAAATTGGTACAGACTTACAATTCTGCCTGGACTGGAGTGCAGGGGAGCAGAAGTGCAGTAGTCCTAGGGAAAGGAACCAGCCTGTGTTGAGTAGTGGACTTGTGACTGCCCTGGATGCCCTCAGGGGAACCTGGAGCCCAGCGGGTGACGGAGCTGCAGGCCACAGCAAGAAGGCGCACACAGATGGGGTCAATGGGCCAGGTTCACCAGTCAGAGGGTAGATGCGTCTTTTCCTTGCCTACTCCTTCATCATTTTAGCATTAAAACACTGTCAGTTTTTTTAAAACTACTATTTCTTTTCTCAGTGAGATGACTGGCTATAATGGTGACCAACTCTCGTTGTCTGCTGAGGACTAAGGGGTTCCCTTGGGTGAGGGATTTTCAGGTCTAAAATCAGGACAGTCCCAGGGAAACTGGAATCTTCGCTCACATTACATATGGCATCATATTTCATTTACTCCAAAAAAGAGCTTTAAGTAAGAATGTTTAGCATAAAAAGGAATAAAAAAAAGTAGAAAAGAAGAAAAACAGTATTCAATTATTAAAGTTTGAAAACTTTGGTTCATGATATTAAAGGATTTAATGTGATACTCTTAGGCCTTCCCTTAAAGACAGAAGCTACATAAGCTCAATCTTGAGAAATAATGTCACCTTTAAAATTGTTGTGGATTGCCTTAATCTAACAGAGGACACAAGAAAGAAATGAGCCAAATCAGCTTTTTTAAATCCTGAAGCCATAGAATTATATAACTGAAAGGACTCTAGATTTGTCAAAATGCATTTCTGAGAGGACTTAGTGCTTGTGAGATGCCTGAGGCCGTATTCAGAAGCAGGAGGGGGGCTGGGTGAGGTCTTCACCCTCCACTCCCACTTGGACAGGAGCAATCTACAGTGCTTATTTCACATTTGCAAAAGGCTTCTTTGCTTGAAATATAATAGAGACCACTGTTTTTATCGAAACCCATTGTTACAAGTGAGGAAACAAAGTACCAGAGAGAGAAAAGATTTGTCCAAAGTCACACAGCAAGTTACAACCTAAGGCTCTTGGCCAGACCCAGTTTCCTTTCTATGCACACCTAGAATTGCCTTAGGAATACATGGAAAGACTATCTTGTCTGAGGTCTGAATAGTAAAACAGATACCAACCACCTAATGATCCAGAAGGTTGGAAGTTCCACAATGTTTATTATTTTATGAAATCACAATATCATTAAATGTTAGAACCAGAGGGGATCATTTTCCAGCTCTCATTTTATAATTAGAATCCATGGAGGTTAAGTGAGACTTTCTGAGGTCACTCAACTAATTAATGGCAACATCAATCCTGGAATTCCAAGGGAATTCCATTATACCACAGTCCTTCCCTTTGGTGCCAGTTGTTGTTTTTGTTCTTGTACGATTATTCAAGTCCAGCCTTTTCTTTGGACAATAACTGCAATAAATATTGACAGGATACAGTATTCAAGTAGTAAAGCTTTAATTGCTAAATAATTAAGAACTTATAGAAGGGAAAAAGTAAGGGCTAAATTTACTTACCAAATCAAGTCAATCCGCAAGAGTCCACAAAGACATCTGACGATTTCAGAAAGAACCAGTCTAGTCCCAAAGCTGCTTTGACTTAGTACAGACATTTCTCCGAATAGAAACAGCACCAAGTTTAGTTCACTTCCTAGGGAAGTAAGAGCTGTACTATTCAGGATTCCAGGAGAGAGATGTCATATATGCTGTGTGTCTGATCAAAGTACTTATTTGGGTATGGTTGTGGCTGGAGATAAAAATTGAGACGGCTACTTCTTTACGTAAGAGGAGCCACAGTGGAGGAAGCAACTTCCACACACTGAGCAGGCTTTTCATCTTGAACTTTCCCAGATATAACGACAGTCTTCCCCTTGAGGAAGGGGATCTGGACTCTTTGATCTCCATCCTACAAGATAGGTCATCCATTTTCTCAGTGAACTTGATCAGTACTCAAAAGGAATGAGTGCTTCAAATAAGAAAAAGAAAGAGACTGACATTCGGAAGGTCTTGTGCTGTGTACTTTACATCTCAGTCAACACACACAACACCCTAAGGCATAGATTTTTGTATTCTTTCTGTTGCAAGTGACGGAATCATAATGCAAACCATGTTAAGCATATACAGGAATTGAGGGTCTCATGCAGCTGAGAATTCTGGGAATGTTAACAGGCCTTAGGAAATGTATCTTAAATGCTTTCCTTTCTGACTCTCTCTACCTCTCCTTCCCCTCTCTTTCTCTTAATGTGGTAGCATTACCCCATGTTGCACTGCAGTGGGGATAGAATTGGCAACTTGGGCTTCTGGGCTTAAACCATTGGAGAAGCTCAGAGGATGCTGGCTACCCTGGCTTAGGTCACGTGAGCATCCTTGAACCAATCTTTGTGGCCGGGGAGGTGGATACTAAGATTGGTCAAATCTACATCACGTGAGCAATCTTATAACAAAGGGCTGGAAGAGGACTGGAATGGACAGGCCCATGGAGGTCATGTTAAGTGGGGGAGGAGCAGTTCCCCAAAGAAAGAGGAATTCTGTTAAACAGAAGAGAGAAGAGGACTACTGATCTAGCCAATGTGAAGAAATTATTATTAGAGTGTAATTTTCCCCATGTAGAAGCGAGTAAATGAAGTATCTGAGAGGTTTAATTATACTTTTATAGCTTGTACAGTTAATACATATGTGATAGATGAGAATCAGAGCCCAGTTTTAGATGATTCTAAAACCCGTACTCTTTCTAGTGCAGGACCTGGGCCACTACAGTACTCATAGACCCTTGAAAGGGATAGCTTTTCTTAAACATTAGAATTAGTATACTTAATTTTATAACAGAACTAAAAGTTGCACTATGGAGTTGTAGAGATGATTATTTGGGGAATATAAAGTGTCTGCTTCTCTGGAAATTGTTCAGCAAGGAGCATGGCTTTCATCGTATTTTAAAATATTTTACAAGGGACATCGTAATCTTTTAAGGCCATTAGAGGGGTATTTTAGTGGCTTAAAATGGTTTTTCAGTTTTCAAAAAATAGTTTGAAGATTTTTCTCACCTACATAGCTCATCATCAAAAAATTACTATCTTAACTGTTCAGATGGGGTAAGACAAATCTTTCCTTTCTATACAATGCTAATAGGATTTCAGATTGGTCCACCTTTTCAGCATGGAGAAAGTTAGCCAGAGGAATCAAAATCCTAAAAAAATATTTTATAATCAGACAGGTACATAAATTTGGTTTCACAAGGATTCTTCAAAGTGTTAGAGATAGTAGAGGGCATAGAAAATGTTCCAAACATTAAATTTTAGAGGACTGGCTCAATAAATTATGACAATGGTAATACCTAACATTTGTTGAACCCAAGCAGTGTGCTAAATATTGTGCATACTATTCAAGGCACTTTTTAATCTCATTTCATTCTCACAATCAACAACCTACAAATTAGATATTATCATTATCTTCCTGTCGAGCAAAAAAAAAAAGAGAAAAGAAGAACCAGCAAACTATGATTTGCAGCTCCTCATTAGCAGAGCCTAGACTCATATCCAGGTTGTTCTGAATCCAAAACTCATGCTCTTAACCACTATGCAGTGTTCTTATGTATTTATTCAATGGAAAAATATTCTGATTAAAAAAAAAGAAAAAATATAGATTTATATAAACACTGAAAGGTATTTGTGAAAGTTGTTAGGTTAAAAATGAAAGTACTGAGAATGCATATTCAGACCCTCATTTTCTTTTTTAATTAATGTTTATTTTTATGAATTTGTATACATTAAATTGTTAAGCATTACTATCTTTATGTAATGAGTACAGGACATTTTTACATTCCTGATTTTATTTTTCTGTAATGAAATAATTATTTACCATAAGCATGAAATACTTTCTTAATAATAAGAATAAATCATTTATTTCCATTTTGGAAAGGAAAAGAAATAAGTGTTCTGTCCATCATTTTTCAACTCATTCCGTCTACCTTGATAATTCATTTTATCAGATACTCTAGTCATCGGGATTTAGAGCATTTGCTATTTGTATCCAAACCTTACCAACAGGAAAGATTCTATATGTAGAATCCTAGGTACCTAGTTAACAGGATAACAAAATAGAATTCCTAAAGCAGAAGATTCCAGCTTATAACTGAATCTTAATGCTTCTACTTGGGAAACATCAGCAAGAGCTAAAAATAATTTTCCAAAAATGAGTTAATCAAACAGTTTTCAACCTCCAGAAACATTCAGGATTCATTCGACTCTGGCAAATTATTAGCCTTTCTGCTTAATCTCCTGCTGAATTCATATCTTGCTAATCCTGTGCTGTTCCGTGAATGATTACAAAGCTCTGACTCACTAATGCTCCAATACAAAAAAATAATAATAATTATCCCTTTCAACGAGAGTACTTTTGAAAAATTATAAAATATTCCTCTGCATTTTAAAAATGGAGGGAAGACTTTAAAATTATTTAAAAATTTAAAAATGGTTTTAGTTGGATTATTTACTAAATTATGAGACAATTTTGAAGAGTTTTCTGTCTTTTCTGTTTCTGAAATTATAAAGAGAAGTTCTGAGTTGTTTCCAACCTCCTTCTTCTAACTGCAGTAGTACTAGGAAGACCACACAAGGGTCAGAACGTAATCCAAACGTAACACTTTCCATTGACAGACAACTAATAGATAGAAAACATGTTTTTTTCATGATATAAGAAAGATTTCAAACAAGATGTCTAAATGAAGTATAGGTCTTGGATTTTACAGTGACACTCCACAACACCCATCCTCCATGACTTCAGTCCATTTTTCTCCTTCCCGATATTGCAAATCCACAGGGATTCTTGCCCCAAATCCTTGAATAACAAAGTAGCTTTTAAAATGCTCTTGAAGTTGGCCTAGTTGTTAAATCTGCTGCCATCATTTGGTGACAAGTGAAGAAGAGAACAAAGGCATTCATAGCTCTTAAAGCTCAAATTCTAGTTATATTTATAAAGGGGCTGAAAAATCCCCTCTGCTTTTTCTTTGACACCAGTGCAATTCCCCAATACCAATGTACATAATACATGTCTTTTCTCTTACAGAAATATAAGTGCTCCACCAGAAAACCAACAGATTTGTGGTTTTTGAGACTTGTGGTTTTTGAGATTTATTTTGAGATTTGTGGTCAAATTTGAGATATATTGATGTAAGAAAAGGAATGTACAACAGACTGAGTCGACAGCTTCTGATAAGATGGAAGTAAGAATGAGGTTAGGGTCAGTAGATTACAACTTTCAAACCTGAAGGGTTTGTAAGCACTCTCTCCGCTTTGTGATTTCCTGTCCGCCAAAGTTCCTCTCAACTCTTGAATTGCTTACCATAGACATTTCTTTACTATCTAGAAATTTCCTGACCTCACATATGCAGCACTAGGAATACTGTTTCATTGCATCAAGGTATTTGTAATAGAGCTAGAGCATAATCAAACCACTGAATATCAAATCTGAAAGGAAGTTTGGTGTTTACCCCATTTTAGAGATGTCAAATCCTATAAATACAAGTATTTCTCCCAATCTTTGATAAATTCAGGACTAAAACCAACATCTCCTGATCTCAACCCCACCACCTCTTTTTGCCTCCTTCTTGTTCAGTTGATACATAACATGTTAATAGTCAATGTAATGATACATGTTATATAATAGCTTATCAATTTGGAAATCTTAACCAAATACAACTGGCACCCAATAAAGTGTAGTCTTTGTGTAGAGTCAATTTGAAGGAAGAACAATCCTGTAGATAATTATAGCTGAATGATTCTAATGTTTACCTGGTCTTTGGAGAATATGGCAAAAGGTGGTTGGCTGGGGCGATGTAGGTCGTTGGCGGTTATGGGCGAAAAGAAGGAGAGAAGACATTTTTAAGCCGTGGTTCTCAGTTGTGGAAAGTTTATCCCCTCAGCAAGTATTTGGCAATGACCGTAGACACTTTTATTGTTACGACCGGAGGGCTGCTACTGGCATCTGGTAGGGAGAGGCCCGGGATGCTTCTGAGCATCCTTACAATGCACATAACAGCCCCCTTCCCACAACAAAGGATGATCTAGTCCGAAATGTTAATAATGCCAAATTTGAGAAACCCTGTTCCTAAGTATATTTTTAAAAATGCTCTCTCCCCATTTCTCTGCATATCCACCCTTGGGCTTCCACAACTTTTCTTCCCTTTACTTTCAATTCCCATCACCGATTCTCTTAATGCTAAAAAGGACTCTTTTCTCTTATTCCTCTTTCTTTCAGCTTTCTATGTATTTTGATTTGAATCTTTATCTTCATATTCCATTTCTGTTTTTTCTTCCTTGCACATTATCAAATTCCCTAAAAAATAGTACCAAAACCAAAATCCTCTTAGAAGGACAAAGGTGAAATTATCTTCAGACGACAAAAGTGGGGGGAGAGAAAGTTGTGGACATTCACACATTTATCACTTTATTATGTCTGCAAGTTTACACACATCATACACGTCTTAAAAGACCAGACTAAAATGAGGAATCTCCATGTTTTCATATCTCAACTCCTGAATATGGCAAGGAAATTGCCCACTTATCCCAGAATTTCCCAGTTTATAGAAGAAAGGAGCTTTCCTTGTGTATGTCACAGAAACCAGAATGTGAAAAGAAAGCAAGTGAGTGCAGGCAGGATCTACACGGGCATTTAAGACTAGATGTAAGGATGAGATGTCCAAGACTGAACGGTGGGGACACTGGTTCCTAAGGTAACCTTTCACTGAGCTAGCTCCAATCCCAGCCCCACGTGGATTAGGATCACAAGTTATCATCATTAGGAATTATAAACTCCTTGATCCTATATTATCATGTAACATGAAAATAGATAAAGAAGGAAATTTTATAAATTGATGCAAATGGATAATTGAAGGGAGAAATTAGACTTTATTTCAAGAAGATAGGCATGGGTTCTTTGCTGTTATCAGCTGCAGTACAAAAACCTATGAAACAAAGATCTGAAAGTATTTATGAATCATATGGGCCTACCAACAGTTGAGCATTTCATCTGGCTATTTTAATATTCCATGGGAAAAGTACCATAGAAAGCTTGGTTCATTCAGTAAAATGAAGCAGGGAGAAGGATATCAATGAGTTCACTGCTTTTAAACTTGCTAACCTTTTGATATATCAAAGATTCCAAAGTATACATTTATAATATGCTGATTATAATTCTAGATGTCAGGGCTTCTCTTTTTTTCTCTTATTATTCTTAATAGAAATTTTGAAATCAAGAATTCTAGAATAAATTACGGATTATTGAATTGTGAGTATATAAGTGCAGAAACCTATTTTTGAAAAGCCCTCCATAAACAAATTAAATATTAGTTAGACTGTAATGGAATGTTTAGTAAGCCATTATACATTTAATTGATTATTTTGCAGACATTAAAAAATCATTTTTTGAAGTATTTTAAAGAACATGGAAAAAAACATAAAAATTATCTGATTATAATTTTATTAGAAATAAACAAATATTTGTATTTTTAGAAAGAGAACTTTTATAAAAACTCCAAAATAGTAACTTTATGGTTATTTGTATGATTATGAATAATTTTCACTTTTTCTTTATTTCTGTATTTCCAAACTTTTTCTGCAGTGAAATGACTTTACTGTTAAGTAAGGGAGCAAAAAATGAATGCTAGTTTTAAAAGGGTCCTATAGAGAAATTTTTCTTTTTCTTTATCTAATGCATTGCTAAAAGCATTTCCATATCAGTTCCATCCACTCTATCTTGGAAAACAGGGAGGAAAATGCATCTGTAATAAATGAAGGCAGCAAATAATGAAATGTCACCAAATCCATAAATCCCTTTGCTTGGCAAAGCAACTTTTGCTGCTGCAAGAGTTGGAATCAATTACTGTAGACTTTCATATTGTAATGTTGGGACAGTCTCAACCTCTGGAATTGGGGCTTGGGAACAAGTCACTTGCACTGGGCAGAGGGGCTCAGATAAAAAGACCCATTTGATCAGAAATGACTTCATTTCATGCATCATTATGCTATTACCCTGTGCTTGAAGATAAGCAGTTTAGGCACTGTCATGATTTAGCTGTCTCTTGGGACCCTGCGGTCTAATTAGCTTGGCTCTCAAAAAACTCAGCTCAGCTCAGTCCTCATTGGGCCTATAGGAAAGGAAGGCGTGTTTTTCTCTACTGTCAGCATTCTGTTAGTTTCTCTAGTCCTGTGCTATATACCCTGTTACTAACGGGAATTTATTTTTGACTCAGAAAGCTCAGTGGGTAGGAATTTGGCCAAGATCATGATATCTCCCAAAGAGTCAAGTCACTAGCACAACTTTCTAATGCTCAGGATCCACAGACAGGACCATATCTGGTGTTTTACTTTTGCTAAACTTTATTTGCATTGCTATTGCAAAGCAGCATACACAGCTTGTCATCAAGTTCTTATCAAAATCCCTTCACTGCAGAAGTCATCTGTTTATTTGAATCTTGAGAAATGTCCCTTCTAATAGTAACTGTCTTTCTTTGGACCTAGGGAAACAGTTAAGCATATAAAGCCTACAAAGAACTGCTTATAATGACCCAACCTCCATAGGTGACTAAGACAACCGTGTAGACAAACTCTTAGGCCTTAGGGCCTGCTAGAAATCTCCACTTGCATGCTTCATACACAAGTTAAATTAACATGCTAAACACTGAAATCTTTTTTTTCTTTTTCCTTTTTTTGTTTTCATTTTATTGTGGTAAGAACACTTCACATGAGATCTACTCTCCACAAAATTTTAAGCGCACAATACAGTATTGTTAATTTCAGACACAGTGTTGTGCAGATCTCTAGAACTTACTCATGTTATATAACTGAACCTTTATGCCCATTGATTAGCAATTCCCCAGTGACTCTTTTTTTTAAATAAATTTATTTATTTTATTTATTTATTTTTGACTGCATTTGGTCTTCGTTGCTGTGCGGGCTTTCTCTAGTTGTGGCGAGCGGGGGCTACTCTTCGTTGTGGTGCGTGGGCTTCTCATTGTGGTGGCTTCTCTTGTTGTGGAGCATGGGCTCTAGGTGCTCGGGCTTCAGTAGTTGTGGCACGTGGGCTCAGTTGTTGTGGTTTGCGGGGTCTAGAGCACAGGCTCAGTAATTGTGGCACACGGGCTTAGTTGCTCCGCAGCATGTGGGATGTTCCTGTACCAGGGCTTGAACCCGTGCCCCCTGCATTGGCAGGCGGATTCTTAACCACTGCGCCACCAGGGAAGCCCCCCGCAGTGAACTCTTGATCTCCTATTCTGGTATTTTACCCATCCCGGTGAAAGTTCTTTATTATCACACAAGCAAGAGACTTTGAAATTCTTGACAACTTCCCTTTTGTAAACACCTACATTTCATTTATCAGCAAGGCTTTTTGACTCTACCTCCAAAACAGATCTAATGGCTTTCTATTTTTCTCCATCTCCACTTTCATCCTCTTGGTTCATTCCACCTTAGTAGCCTCTGTATAGTTGGACATACATTCTCTCTCCATTCTGACTGTTCCCATGCAGCAGCCAAAGTGCTTCTTATAAATCATGGTACAGATTCAACCATTCCCTTGGCAACAACGTCTCCTCACTGCATGTAGATTAAAACCCAGATTCTTTACTACATGGCCCATTGTGTCTTGATCTTTACTCCACTTTAAAATTTCCCCATTGCCACTCTCCCCTCTACATTCCACTTTCCAGTCACCTACAGACACAGCAATGTTTTTCCAGCATTAAAGCTCTTTTCCACGTAAGTTTATGCCACTAAATTTTTCTTGGCTAAACATTTTCCTTTTCTTGACATCACAGCCAAAATTTTACTTTCTAGACACAGTCTCTACTAAGTAAATACTTTTCCAAGTTGCAGATTGGAGGGCAAACTTAGCATGGAGCTGTAGAGGAGGTTCCTTTTAGATTTGCATGAGCAAAATCAGGAGCTGAAACAGACACGAAGCCTCCCTGGAGTTCCTGCATTAGCTAACCCGGTTTCCAATACTCCAACACCAGAGGTATGGCTTTGATAAGTTCTTGGACTCATTATCCTACCAGGGAAGTTCAAATGTGACTCATCTTGGTGATCATAATAATTTGTAATTCTTTTTATGCCATAAATCAAATTTGGTGGCTTAAGAAGAGTATAAATTTTGGATACAAAGCATGGGTTATTTTTATAATGTTCTTATTTTTTCAAAAGTGGGGTGAATGTTTTTTTTTTATCTTTATTGGAGTATAATTGCTTTACAATGTTGTGTTAGATTCTGCTGTACAACAAACTGAATCAGCTATATGTATACATATATCCCCATATCCCCTTCCTCTTGAGCCTCCCTCCCACCCTCCCTACCCCACCCCTCTAGGTCATCACAAAGCATTAAGCTGATCTCCCTCTGCTATGCACCAGCTTCCCACTAACCTAGAGTCTGTCATACAGCGTGAAGTCAGTCAGAAAGAGAAAAACAAATACCGTATGCTAAAGCACATATATGGAATCAAAAAAACGGTACCGATGAGCCCAGTGGCAGGGCAGGAATAAAGACGTAGATGTAGAGAACGGACTTGAAGACACAGCGGGGGAAGGGAAGCTGGGACGAAGTAAGAGAGTAGCATTGACATATATACATAACAAAATGTAAAATGGATGGGTAGCAAGTGTTGTTTTAACGGCTCAGCTACTACATTTAAGCACAGGAATATAGATTGTGCTTTAGCACCTGCTGAAATCCAGGCTTGATGTTATCTAATATTTGATTCACTGTCATAAGTCACCCTCATCCAAGGAGCTCCTTTGAGTTATACAACCAGCGGAGACTCAGGCAGGCAATGCCTATAGACACAAATATTTATAGTGTGTTTCCCTTCTGTATTATTTCAACTCCTACACTACTTGCATATTTATAGAAGCCTCTGGTGTTGCTTTTTTTAAAAAAATTTCTAAATTTAATTTTATTTTTTTTATACAGCAGGTTCTTATTAGTCATCAGTTTTATATACATCAGTGTATACATGTCAATCCCAATCGCCCAATTCATCCCACCCACACCCACACCCACCCACACCCCACCCCATCCTCTGCCGCTTTCCTCACTTGGTGTCCATACGTTTGTTCTCTACATCTGTGTCTCAATTTCTGCCCTGCAAACCAGTTCATCTGTACCATTTTTCTAGGTTCCACATATATACGTTAATATACAATATTTGTTTTTCTCTTTCTGACTTACTTCACTCTGTATGACAGTCTCTAGATCCATCCACGTCTCAACAAATGACCCAATTTTGTTCCTTTTTATGGCTGAGAAATATTCCATTGTATATATGTACCACATCTTCTTTAGCCATTCATCTATCGATGGGCATTTAGGTTGCTTCCATGACCTGGCTATTGTAAATAGAGCTGCAATGAACATTGGGGTGCATGTGTCTTTTTGAATTATGGTTTTCACTGGGTATATGCCCAGTAATGGGATTGCTGGATCATATGATAATTCTATTTTTAGTTTTTTAAGGAACCTCCATACTGTTCTCCATAGTGGCTGTATCAAATTACATTCCCACCAACAGTGCAAAGAGGGTTCCCTTTTCTCCACACCCTTTCCAGCTTTGTTGTTTGTAGATTTTCTGATGATGCCCATTCTAACTGGTGTGAGGTGATACCTCATTGTAGTTTTGATTTGCATTTCTCTAATTATTAGTGATGTTGAGCAGCTTTTCAAGTGCTTCTTGGCCATCTGTATGTCTTCTTTGGAGAAATGTCTATTTAGGTCTTCTGCCCATTTTTGGATTGGGTTGTTTGTTTCTTAAATATGGAGCTGCATGAGCTGTTTATATATTTTGGAGATTAATCCTTTGTCCGTTCATTTGTTTGCAAGTATCTTCTCCCATTCTGAGGGTTGTCTTTTCGTCTTGTTGATGATTTCCTTCACTGTGCAAAAGCTTTGAAGTTTCATTAGGTCCCATTTGTTTATTTCTGTTTTTATTTCCATTACTCTAGGAGGAGGATCAAAAAACATCTTGCTGTGATTTATGTAAAAGAGTGTTCTTCCTATGTTTTCCTCTAAGAGTTTTATAGTGTCTGGTCTTACATTTAGGTCTCTAATCCATTTTGAGTTTATTTTTGTGTATGGTGTTAGGGAGTGTCCTAATTTCATTCTTTTACATGTAGCTGTCCAGTTTTCCCAGCACTACTTATTGAAGAGACTGTCTTTTCTCCATTGTATATCGCTGCCTCCTTTGTCATAGATTAGTTGACCATAGGTGAGTGGGTTTACCTCTGGGCTTTCTATCTTGTTCCATTGATCTACATTTCTGTTTTTGTGCCAGTACTATATTGTCTTGATTACTGTAGCTTTGTAGTATAGTTTGAAGTCAGGGAGTCTGATTGCTCCAGCTCCGTTTTTTCCCCTCAAGACTGCTTTGGCTATTTGCAGTCTTTTGTGTCTCTATACAAATTTTAAGATTTTTTGTTCATTTTTCCTTAAAAAATGCCATTGGTAATTTGATAGGAATTGCATTGTACCTGTAGATTGCTTTGGGTAGTATAGTCATTTTCACAATATTGATTCTTCCAATCCAAGAACATGGTATAATTCTTCCAACTGATTCTTGCAATCCAAGAACATGGTATAGCTCTCCATCTGTTGGTATCATCTTTAATTTCTTTCATCAGTGTCTTATAGTTTTCTGCATACAGGTCTTTTGTCTCCTTAGGTAGGTTTATTCCTAGGTAGTTTATTCTTTTTGTTGCAATGGTAAATGGGAGTGTTTCCTTAATTTTCTTTCAGATTTTTCATCATTAGTGTGTAGGAATGCAAGAGATTTCTGTGCATTAATTTTGTATCCTGCTACTTTACCAAATTCATTGATTAGCTCTAGTATTTTTGGTGGCATCTTTAGGATTCTCTATGTATAGTATCATGTCATCTGCAAACAGTTACAGTTTTACTTCTTCTTTTCCAACTTTTATTCCTTTTATTTCTTTTTCTTCTCTGGTTGCCATGGCTAGGACTTCCAAAACTATGTTGAATAGACATCCTTGTCTTGTTCCTGATCTTAGAGGAAATGCTTTCAGTTTTTCACCATTGAGAATGTTGTTTGCTGTGAGTTTGTCATATATGGCCTTTATTATGTTGAGGTAGGTTCCCGCTATGCCCACTTTCTGGAGAGATTTTATCATAAGTGGGTGTTGAATTTTGTCAAAAGCTTTTTCTGCATCTATTGAGGTGATCATATGGTTTTTATTCTTCAACTTGTTATTATGGTGTATCACATTGATTGATTTGCGTATATGGAAGAATCCTTGCATTCCTGGGATAAATCCCCCTTGATCATAGTGTATGTTCCTTTTAATGTGTTGTTGGATTCTGTTTGCTAGTATTTTGTTGAGGATTTTTCCATCTATATTCATCAGTGATATTGGTCTGCAATTTTGTTTTTTTTTGTAGTATCTTTGCCTGGATTTGGTATCAGGGTGATGGTGGCCTCATAGAATGAGTTTGGGAGTGTTCCTTCGTCTGCAATTTTTTGGAAGAGTTTGAGAAGGATGGGTGTTCGCTCTTCTCTAAATGTTTGATAGAATTCACCTGTGAAGCCATCTGGTCCTGGGCTTTTGTTTGTTGGAAGATTTTTAATCACAGTTTCAATTTCAGTGCTTGTGATTGGTCTGTTTATATTTTCTATTTCTTCCTGGTTCGGTCTCGGCAGGTTGTGCATTTCTAAGAATTTGTCCATTTCTTCCAGGTTGTCCATTTTATTGGCATAGAGTTGCTTGTAGTAATCTCTCATGATCCTTTGTATTTCTGCAGTGTCAGTTGTTACTTCTCCTTTTTCATTTCTAATTCTATTGATTTGAGTCCTCCCTGTTTTCCTGATGAGTCTGGCTGATGGTTTATCAATTTTGTTTATATTCTGAAAGAATGAGCTATTATTTTATTGATTTTTGCTATTTTCTTTGTTTCTATTTCATTTATTTCTGCTCTGATTTTTGTGATTTCTTTCCTTCTGCTAACTCTGGGTTTTGTTTGTTCTTCTTTCTTTAGTTCCTTTTGGTGTAAGGTTAGATTGTTTATTTGAGGTTTTTCTTGTTTCTTGAGGTAGGATTGTATAGCTATAAACTTCCCTCTTAGAACTGCTTTTGTGGAATCCCATAGGTTTTGGATCGTCGTGTTTTCATTGTCATTTGTCTCTAGGTATTTTTTGATTTCCTCTTTGATTTCTGCAGTGATCTCTTGGTTATTTAGTGACGTATCGTTTAGCCTCCATGTGTTTGTGTTTTTTACGTTTTTTTCCCCCATAATTCATTTCTAATCTCATAGCGTTGTGGTCAGAAATGACGCTTGATATGATTTCAATTTTGTTAAATTTACTGAGGCTTGATTTGTGACCCAAGATGTGATATATCCTGGAGAATGTTCTATGTGCACTTGAGAAGAAAGTGTGATCTGCTCTTTTTGGATGGAATGTTCTATAAATATCAATTAAACGTTTCTGGTCTGTTGTGTCATTTAAAGCTTCTGTGTCCTTATTTATTTTCATTTTGGATGATCTGTCCTTTGGTGTAAGTGAGGTGTTAAAGTCCCCCACTATTATTGTATTACTGTCGATTTCCTCTTTTATAGCTGTTAGCAGTTGCCTTATGTATTGAGGTGCTCCTCTGTTGGGTGCATATATATTTATAATTGTTATATCTTCTTGGATTGATCCCTTGATCATTATGTAGTGTCCTTCCTTGTCTCTTGTAACATTCTTTCTTTTAAAGTCTATTTTATCTGATATGAATATTGCTACTCCAGCTTTCTTTTGATTTCCATTCGCGTGGAATATCTTTATCCATCCCCTCACTTTCAGTCTGAATGTGTCCCTAGGTCTGAAGTGGGTCTAGACAGCATATATATGGGTCTTGTTTTTGTATCCATTCAGCAAGTCTGTGTCTTTTGGTTGGAGCATTTAATACATTCGCGTTTAAGGTAATTATTGATGTGTATGTTCCTATGACCATTTTCTTAAATTTGGGGGGTTTGTTTTTGTAGGTCCTTTTTTTCTCTTGTGTTTCCCACTTAGAGAAGTTCCTTTAGCATTTGTTGTAGAGCTAATTTGGTGGTGCTGAATTCTCTTAGCTTTTGCTTGTTTGTAAAGCTTTTGATTTCTCCATTGAATCTGAATGAGATCCTCGCTGGGTAGAGTAATCTTTGTTGCAGGTTCTTCCCTTTCTTCATTTTAAGTATATCATGCCACTCTCTTTTGGCTTGTAGAGTTTCTGCTGAGAAATCAGCTGTTAACCTTATGGGAGTCCCCTTGTATGTTATTTGTCATTTTTCCTTTGCTGCTTTTAATAATTTTTCTTTGTCTTTAATTTTTGTGAATTAGATTACTATGTGTCTTGGTGTGTTTCTCCTTGGGTTTATCCTCTATGGGACTCTCTGCACTTCCTGGACTCGGGTGGCTATTTCCTTTCCCATGTTAGGGAAGTTTTTGACTATAATCTCTTCAAATATTTTCTCAGGTCCTTTCTCTCTCTCTTCTCCTTCTGGGACCCCTATAATGAGAATGTTCTTGTGTTTAATGTTGTCCCAGAGGTCTCTTAGGCTGTCTTCATTTCTTTTCATTCTTTTTTCTTTATTCTGTTCCGCAGCTGTGAATTCCACCATTCTGTCTTCCAGGTCACTTATCCATTCTTCTGCCTCAGTTATTCTGCTATTGATTCCTTCTAGTGTAGCTTTCATTTCAGTTATTGTATTGTTTATCTCTGTTTGTTTGTTCTTTAATTCTTCTAGGTCTTTGTTAAACGTTTCTTGCATCTTCTCAATCTTTGCCTCCATTCTTTTTCCGAGGTCCCGGATCATCTTCACTATCATTATTCTGAATTCTTTTTTGGAAGGTTGCCTATCTCCACTTCATTTAGTTGTTTTTCTGGGGTTTTATCTTGTTCCTTCATCTGGTACATAGACCTCTGCCTTTTCATGTTGTCTCTCTTTCTGTGAATGTGGTTTTTGTTCCACAGGCTGCAGGATTGTAGTTCTTCTTGCTTCTGCTGCCTGCCCTCTCACCTCTGGTGTTTCATAGTGACGTTGTTCAGTTTAGTTTCTTAATAATTTCCTTGGTTCTATGCTAACATTCCTGCTGTTGATTGTTCTCTTATTTTAATTATGCCTCATTCTAATCAGCACTTCTGGGAGTGGGCTGAAGTTTTCACTGCAATATATTACAGGTGAAAATAATTTTTAAAATCGCATTCATGTAAAATTCCTTCCATTTGCACTTTGGCAGGGGTAGGTGGGTAAGGCCTTATTGATACTAGAAAAGTTACATTTCTTTGAGGTAGGAGTTGATGGCCAACTGTAGTAAGCTAGCAAGTAAAAATGATGGTAGGTAACATGTATTGGACACCTACTGCATGCAAAGACTTGGTTAGGTGCTTTATGTTCATTCTTTCATTTAATTCTCACAACAACTCTCTGAAGCGTGTGTTATTAATGTGCCCATTGGACACACATGGAAACAGAAGGCCAGAGAATCTCAGTATTGCATCCAAAGACATGCATAGTCAAGAAATGATAAGAAAGGAGGACTCTTCTGACTCCACAGCCCATGCTTTTAACCACTCTGCTATGCTTTCTGTCAAGTTAAAGGAAACCTTAATCCATCATAAAAGTAGGAAAAGAAAAACACACCTATTATTCTAATCTTTTTCTTGCTTATAAGTACCAGGGATTTTTTAAAAAATGATTTTGTTTTTTAGGGATTAAACATTTAAGAATAGAAAGTGTTGCAATGTTCAAGGCTAAAGAGAAACTTGGAATATGTTATGTTCAAAAGAACATAACTTTGGAATCACAGGGTACTGATTTTGAATGCTGTGTTTCTATAAATTTGATTACACTGGGCATCTACTTAAACTCTTTGAATTTCATTTCCTACCTCTATAGGTGGAAATAATAATAATAATTAACTAGATAAATAAATGATAGATACATACATAGATACATAGATAGACAGTAAGCACCAAATGCAGTCATACATAGGTGATGCCTCACACAGTGTGTCATATATTTGCTTAATCAATATTATTCTCCCCTATTCTCCATTTCTGTTTTTATCCATAGAGCAATAAGCAAACAATTCCATAGTTTTTCTCTTTTATACATCACCAAGTACCAATATATGCCCTTGGGGTTGACTATGAATCACTTCATTGACCCCAACAAACAACTTCAGCTCTGCTGGTCCCTTTACTATTCTTTTATCATATCAGGCACACTCCGCTCTTGGGGTCTTTGCCCTGGCTGTTCCCTCTGCTTGGAATGATCTTCCCTAGACATCCACTTGCTCCCTCATCTTCAACTCTTCGCTCAAACATCACCTTCTCAATGGAGGTTTTTCTGATCATCCTATTTAAAATTGCACATACATACACCTCACTTTACCTGAATGCCTTCTGGGCTTGAATTCTCCTTAATATACAATATCTATGTGTAATTTTTGTGTTTTGGTTTTCATATGTCTTCCCCACCCACTGGAACATAAACTACATGAGGGCAGGAATATTTGTTTGTTTTGTTCATTGGTTTATTCTCAGTATCTAGGACAGTATCTGGTACTGGTATAGTAAATGCTCAAAAAATATTTGTTGAATGAATGAATGATTCCAAAATGAATACTTTTGATAGAAAAATCGAAGAAAGTAAAGATCACTATGGAATGTGTTCAACTGAACACTTCAAGGGATTGGATGGAAGGCTGAAGTATTACTATAAGCAGAGGTATGCTATTAAGATAGTTTAGGTTTTTAGATGGCAGTGGGAAGGCAGCAGAGAAGAATTTTTTTTTTAAATTTTTGTACCATGATAGATAAATGACAATGAATTTCAAAGGAAAAGGAATTAGACATCCAGTGATGTATTTACTCTTTGAAATCCCACAACATTTCTGTGAATACACTTAAAAAACAACACTGTAATGACTTATGGCCATTTTTTTTCTATTTCTGTTTGTGTCATGTACAAGTAAATAGTATGAATTTAAGAACTTGAGCTCAGAACTCAAATGAAGTTAATTACACTGAATCCAAATCTTGGCACCTCCATTTTCTTAACTCTAAACTTGGACAAGTTAGCAAACTGTAGGTTCTTCTTCTGTAAATACGAATAATAGCAGTACCTACCTCATAGAGTCATTGTGAGGGATTAAAGTAGTTAACATGTGTAAAGGATTTAGAAAAAGCACCTGGCTCACAGTATGTGTTCAACAGGTTAGCTATTACAAATTTTATCTTTTTTTCCTTCAGTAGACTACAAGCTCCAGGAAAACAAGGGCTGTAACTATTTCTTGCTCAGTATTGTATCCCTAGAATATGGTTCTCTCTCTATATATATACATAAATATATATATAACATATATATATATATATAAAATGAGTGAATGAATATGTGTATATGTGAGAAGGTAAGCAGCAGAGACACAAAAGACTAAGAAATGCCACCAGCACTCAAGAAACTTAAAATATGATAGAGTAGAGAAGAAGAGGTGTGAGAAGGTAGGGCAAATCTTAGCTTTTGAGGATTCATTAAAAGTGATGTCATAACACACCATAATGAGACAGATATAGATCTTCAAAATTCATATGAGGATAGTCTCTCAAATCTACTGACCTATAATTTAGCATATAAGAGTGTGGTGGCTTTAAAATATGTACACAAGTTCTGCGATACTTCCCACTTCAAGAAACAGAGCCTAATTCCCCTCTCCTGGATCTGGTGACTTGCTCTTAATGAATAGAATAAAGTAGAAATGACAGCACATATCTACTGAGGCTAGGTCATAAAAGGCATTGGGGCAAAGAAATATTGTTCTTAACTGAATCTTTTAAAAATTATACCATCTTGCATGTCTATATGCTTTGTTTCTCCTCCTGAGCTATAAATTCCTTGAACGGATGCGCTTTGCCCAGTTCTTTTGTCCATGCCTTGGCATCTAGCACATGACCTGACAAATAGTGGGCACTCATTTATAGTATATTTGATTGGTCATCATCTTCATGTTTTTATGAAGCTCCTCTTGATTAGAATAATAACTTCATAGTTTGAAATGATGACTCTTTTGTCATTGTGAAGAATTCTGCTGGGTTAAAAACAGAGACTTGGAAAAGAACACCAAAGATCTCAGAAGTGGGGTTTAGAAGGCTCCATCTCTAGACCCGACCATGTTGTGATCAGTTCGAGATGGAAGGAATCACCCAGCTGATCTGCAGAGCATGGTGTCCAGGGCATAAGATCTAAATCTCAGTTTCTTCTCCTGTTATGTATGGATGATAAAATAGTGCTATCTTGAGGAAAAAGTAAGATAATCTCTATAGAGAGCTTGATAGATGTCAACTACTATTATTTTTTGTGTTTACCTTTCTCTTTCAGCTTCTGTTTTCTCCACTAGCGGGCATATATTGACCTAACTGTTGCTCTAGACATCTCTTGAGGTAGTATTCTCTAGCCACTTCAGCACACAGAGAAGGTCTTAAATATATGCTATGTAAGGAAGTAAAGAATACAGATTGGCATATTCATATCAACCTAACATGAAGTCTCTGAAACAGTATAACTGGGAAGATGACATTTAATAGTCTTCCAAAGCTATAGCCAGTGTCCGGAACATGCCAAGTTGAGACAAAGAGGAAAGAGATGACTAGACATGGAGAGAAATTTGAGAAAAAAAATTATTGCCCAGAAGTTTGTATTCATGCAAAATTTTAATGCTCTGGTCATCAACATCCCAGAGACATCCAAGTAAACATGCAGCATACTGTAGGAGTATTTGCATTTTTATATGAACAGTTTTTTAATGATGTCACAGAGAAATGTTAACTAATTTCATTTTTAATTAGTGTCAGGGTGTAGAAGAATTAAAGGTGATTATATTTAGAACTTAATTAAAATTGGTAAACTGTATTTCAAGTGCATAATATAGATAATCTCACTAAGTTCTACTCCTGGCTAGCCTCCTGATTTAATTAATAGGAAGGGTTGCAGCATATTAATGAGAAGAAAATAGAAACCATTGCCTTCTTCCCTTTATTGTGATTGCAAACCATTCTAGTTCTGGGTAAGTGGATAGTTGATATTGAAGGCTGGAAATGTTTATTATTCAATGCAGTATGCTGCAGTGACATTTCTTATCATTTCAGCATAACTGTACCAGAGGGTCTGTAAATAGTATTTGCCAAAGGCAATTTCACACATTCATAATATTCCTTGATGTCTGGACTGGACCCAACTGACAGATCCCCCGAGGCCATCTTTCTGCTTCTCCTGCAGGCTGATAAACCAGCGCAGGGGGGGTTACAGAGAAACAAAGTAAACTCAGGGAATTTCATTTAGTAATTTCTGAATTAAATTCACCTTATGGAAGCCAGTATCTAACAGATAGTGGCCATTTAATAAGTAGCTACTGGGTGAAGGGGAGGGCAACTCACATCAAGTTTACGGAGCATAATCTCAGGAGGAAAATTTTACCATTAGGAACTGTTCTGGGCAGATATGACTTAATGCTTCTTCTGTTTAGGAGAGAGGAGATGGGAAAATGAAACCCTCATTCTCAGGAAAAAGAATAATATTTAATAAGGAACTAGTGTTTATTGAGCTCTTACTCTGTTCACTAGTTAAAGAAATTTATTTTGCATTTACTCACCCAATTATGGCAACAGACATATAACGTAGATGAGAAAACTGAGTCACAGATAGATTAACCAAGAGGACACAGCTAGTAAGTGATGGCACATTAAAAAAATAAAACACTCCATATACGTCCTATAATTTACCAACATACTGTATGTTCTGGCCCCAAATTACCCTATCTCACTTCTCTGACCCAGTATCTATTCATAAAATTACCCTGTACATTTTCTTCCTAAAATACACAAATTTTGAAATTATTATATTTTTGTATTTATGATTTTTATTTGTTTTATATTAATGTTTATTATTTGTCTCTATCCAGTAGAATGTACGTTTCAAGACAATATGAATTTGTCTTATTTTCTGCTTTCTCCATAACACAAGGGATACTTTCCGAAAAAGATTAGACAGTCAGTAAATATTTATTAAGTCCATTGATTGATGACATAAAAGTTTCAGAAAGTGTTCTTAGAGGCAAGATAAGTGCTCTGTCTTCTCCTAAATATAAAAGAGTGACACAGACACAAAATTGAATTCCCCAAATAGTGTCAAAATTTGAAAACTACCTTGTGCTCCAAATCAGTGCCAACATTTTAGTTTTCTTACTTTCTGAGCACTCGGGGGAAAATCACCTTACACATAGATTTTTTTAACATCCTGACAACAGGGCCTGGTGTTAAAAAAGACACTTTAGAGGCAGATGTGGGTTTGATTCCCAGCTCCATTACTTCTTTGTTCTGTAACTTTGGAAAAGTTACATTATGTTACTTTGTTAAGTCCTAGTGTCTTTTTATGTGGCCTGAAATTTCAGAAACTCCACCTTTCCTATCTTGCCAACTTAGTCAAGAAAACAGTGACTTACATTCTCATCGTCTACAATTTATTGTCTATCCTTCCACCAGGTTAATTTTTTAAAAGCCCCCCTTTTATCATATGACATCCATACTGAATTACTTATTTTATTTTGACTAAATTTATTTTGAATTTTATTTTATTTTGCGTTTTATATTGAATAGAATCCAGTCTCTTTAACCTGGCATTCAAGTCATTCTGTCATCTGATACCCCTTTTATCTATTCAAATTTGTCTTCCTCTGCCTCAAGACAAGTGTAACTATTTCCCTTACAGATTATTGCCTACTTGCATTGTCCACGGGGTGCACAACCATCTTTTTTCTGCACAAAGTCCTATTCCCACCTGTCTCTTTTACCATAACTCTGTTTTTAAAGATGCACCCCATATCCTGGCCCTCATTCTTGCTGATTTCAGTAATATTTGTCACCATCTTCTCCAAGTTTCTTTCCTTCAGCTATAACTTTGTAATGTCCTGCCCTGTACTTTGGTATTGCCCCATGAGTAAATTTGTGCTTCAAACAAAATGTCCTGTACTGGTTGGATTTTCTTTCCACTGTACTTCTTGCAGGGTTGGACACAGAGTATGTTATTAGTAAATAAGAGATGTCTAGCTACCTATACTGCTTCGCGCAATTATTCTCCCAGCTGCTGAAAGTGCAGGGGCAGAGAGGTGGGACTATTGGCCCATTTCAGACATTGCCTCCACTGAAGAGAACCACTTCGGCCAAGGCAACATGCCCCTCCCTCCCTGGGCTACCAGCATCCATGACTGGTTTACATGGGAGTTTAAAAGCCCAATACCATTGATCCACTCAGAACAACTCTGAGGGGTCATCCACACTTCAGATCTACTGTGAATGAAAAATGTTGCCTGCCACTTCAGTAAGCAAAGGATATTGCAGCCATCAAACCATCATATTACAGCTGCCCTGACCAGGTGCCCTGTGGGAACTCAGGATGGAAACAGGATGCCCGCCATCAAGCCCTCAGCCGCGTCAGTCACCCCCAGCTGTGCATCTGAGGGGACACAGGGTGGGAAAACATAAGATATTGGCCCCAAATAGCTGAGGTACATACGAAAGGGATGATTTCAATGAGCCCAGACTTTTGTATCTTTCCATACATAGGAAGGCACTAAATTTATTAACTTGAGATGTCTGTTCTTCTTTAATTAACAGTAATCTTCTGATGTTCTGATTACCTGTTGGAAAACTTTTGGAAAAGTTTTTTTACACAACCCCTATATATCCTGGCTCCTCCCTTACCTCTTAGAAGCAGTCCCTCAGAGCAATCTGAGAGGCTGTCTCCCAGGCGTGACGTCCTCAGAAAGTCTGCCAAATAAAATGTAACTCTCAACTTTTAGGTTGTGCATTTTTTACAGTCAACACTCCCCACTGAGTTACCTGCAGCCTCCACTGAGATTGCATGGCAGCCCTAGCTATCCTCCGCAGCGTCCGGCTTCCTTCCCTTCTCTGCAGATTGTCCCTCAACCTGGTCCCTAAACAATCTCCCTAAAGACTCTAAATTCCTGAGAGTCTACGTCCCAGAGAACCCAACTGGTGGCACTCACTAATCATACATTTCATGATAACATACGTTTTTTCCCAATCATGAGGGAAACGGGATATGGAGGACATGTGATAAGAAGGGGGGCGATCAGGGGGAATCAGTGAACCATATCTTTGCATATCATGGGAAATGTTTGCTTGTTTTGCTTTGCTTATTTGTTGAATTATCCGCATAGACAATTTTGCTCTGCTTTTTAAAAAAGTTATTATTATCCCTATAAATGTAGACAGTGGTCATCATTGTCTTTAGTTATTTATTTAATGGTTGTTTGTTTGTTTATTTTGGCTGCACTACATGGCATGTGGGATCTTAGGTCCCTGACCAGGGATCGAACCCGCACCCCCTGCATTAGGAGCGCGGAGTCTTAACTACTGGACCTCCAGGGCAGTCTCAGAATTGTCTTTAAAAATGATAGGGATATGTGTGTGGAAGAAAATTAAAATGAGAATGACTGATGAATTGCACAATCTCAGTGAATGAAGTAAAGGGCACATCACTAGGCCATTTCTTATTATAAAGCCCATCTCCAGCCTCTAAGAAAGCAGAGCCTGTCATTTACTTTAAACAAGAAAAAGTAGGGAACATATCAGAATCGCCTAAAGATGCTCTCTTATGTGTTTTTATAACCCCAAAAGTAAACATTCAAAATGTCCTGAAATAGGGCTTCCCTGGTGGCGCAGTGGTTGGCAGTCCGCCTGCCGATGCAGGGGACACGGGTTCGTGCCCCGATCCGGGAAGATCCCACATGCCGCGGAGCGGCTGGGCCCGTGAGCCATGGCCGCTGAGCCTGCGCATCCGGAGCCTGTGCTCCGCAACGGGAGAGGCCCCAACAGTGAGAGGCCCGCGTACTGCAAAAAAAAAAAAAAATAAATAAATAAATAAATAAATAATAAAAAATGTCCTGAAATAGGAAGAGTACATCATCACATTTATCTGACACTTAAATATCTGGAGTTTTAGACACTCCAGAAGCAAACATCATTATACATTTGTCCCTTCAGTGAAATCGACTGTGCACACTTTAGCAGCACCAATTAATTGGCTCAGTTCTGCCAATAAGTGCATTTGCCGATGGTGCCACTCTTTAGTTTTATAAACATTCAAAAATATTCACTCAAATTGGCTAGCTCCCTAGCGACCATCTTGGTAAAGACGAACACCTTAGGTGGTGAGAACAAGCATTTCAATCCCATGAAAGTAACAGCAGAGGTGTTTTTCTTCTGCTCTGTCTCCCCAGTGAATATTAAGCCTCTTTTTCTTGAAAAGAAGGAACAAATTAGGCACAGAATTCTCATCTCTCAACTTCATGTTAGTGGCAATGGCAGGTTGGAAAGTGTCTTTGGGGGCAGCCTGATGCTTGTTTTTCTTTCTGAGAAAAACTGCATTAGACCAAAAGAAATGCCCCTGAGATTTAATTATCTCCCTGCATTATTTTTCCCGACAGACACTTACTCTTTTATTGTGTTGCTCTGTTGAAAAAATGTTTTAGTAGTTGTATTCTGTGTTCCTAATGGTAAAGGCAATATAACTTCAAAGATGGAATGCTCTGCCGTTTTTGTCTTTGACAAAAGGGGCTGAGTGCTTTGAATAATTTCAAGGTGACATAAATGTTTATGGTCAAGATGGGTATGGAAAAGGGCTGGAATATGGAAATTGGGGTATTGCCCCTTCAGATGTCTCATACTTTTTGCCTCTGTCTTTAGATCTAATTTGATTGGTGGTAACACAAGCTGTATGCATCTAGGTTATTCAAAAGAGAGCTCTTTTTTATAGAAGTTGTTTTCACAAACCTCAAGGATAGGGATGAAAATGGACATCAGGAATAGACTGAAGCCATTGACTGTAAAATGAGAGGGATCTGAGGAAATTCACTTTTTCATCTTTCATCTCTGCTTCTTTCTGCATATCTGTTGTTATTGTTTTAGGTTTTCTCTCTCCTTCCAGGTTTCCCAATGCATTTGGTGGGATATGACCACCATCAAACATAGCTCAGTTTATGACTTCACCACTCAGCCAGACTGAGACTCTAATATTCCCTCAATTTAAAATTTCCAGGGATGACTTTCAATTAGTCCAGTCTCAAGTGTCCATTGTCTGTATGTTGTCTATAAATTGTATCCAGGATGGAGTGTCTATTGTCTGTCTGTTGTCACTAAATTGTATCCAAGAATCAGAGTCCAGCCAGGAAAATCATGGCTGTTCCCTTTTTAATTATATGGATAAGGAGAAGGGGAAATGTGAAGAAAAATAATCAGGATGGTTACCTGAAAACTAGGGGCTGGGAAAGAAGGGAGGCAGAGACAAAACTGTAAGTATCCATATTACTACTTGTGTTATGATTGGCAATTATTAATCTGAAAATAAGAAAACCACAGGCAGGTATATTTTAGGCATAAGGCTAAATGGTTCCATTTTTAAAAATTTTGAGCAATATATGCTTGAATCTGGCATTAGCCTATCATGGGAAGCATCTGGATACTTATTCAATTGTTAATTAATTCATTCCACAATCCTCCCTGTTCATTCATTCATCCATCCATTCATTCACAATGAAAGTCCTTTTGTTTGTTTATTGAAGAGATAGATGCAGGATTAGAAGCAGATAGCATTTAAGCAAGAGATGCATCCAGAAGAAATCTCAAGGATAGTGGATGTGTTGGGCAGGGTGTGATAACTACTCACACACACACACACACACACACACACACACACACACACACACACACACACAGAGTTACAATGGCTTAACACAAAAACTCTATCTGAGATGGGAAGGAGTTCTGCTTTATGCTGAGATTTAGAGACTCAGGCTCTTTAATGACCCTGCCATTCCCTACACCCCCAGAATGTTCTGCTGGATCCTCTGCCTCTGGCCAGCTGGTGAATGAAGAGAGAAAATGGGAAGATCTCATGGAAAGTTTTAAAGACCAGACCTAGAAATGGCCTGCTTCACCTCCTCCCACATTCCTTCGCTCAGAATGCCCTTATACAGCTGTACCTAAGTACTGGGAGGCTAGGATATGTGATCTACACACGCACTCAAGAAGATTAAAGACTAGTATCACTCTTAGACCCTGAGCAAGAGAGGCATCTGCTCTGGGCTGGGCATTTTAGACATACTCTCAGTATTTCTTCTGGCTGCACCACTCCCTGCAGGAAATGAGAGTACAAGGCCAAGGTCCAAGGGCACCTGGGATGCTAGAATTCTCTGAAATAAAATGTCCTTGTAATTATATATTTCCAGGGGCAGCTTGGTGCTGTTCCCTTGGTTCATCTTTTCAAAGGTCGATGGTGCCTCCTATGTGCATATCCTTAGGTCTCAGGGGTAGCCAAGGGCTGGCCCTTTCTGACAAAACTTACATAGTCAAACCAGGTGTGTATGATGCCCCACATGGTACAGGATGGAGTTCAGGTGGGCCGGAAACAGGGAGGCCATGGTAGAGGAATGGGGGCCTGGGCACAGGTTTTCTCATGCTGCTATGTTCTAGCATGGAACTCCAAGGAGTTCAAGGATCCTAAATTCAAACTCAAACCTAGCAGTTCATATGGTTACGCATGTATTTGATAATGTAGCTAGGATTTAGCAGGTTGTTAGTTTATAATTGTTAAACATTGAGATGGGTTGTACGTGGGCCTCCACCCGTACTCCTACCTGGGGCCCTGAAAATATTAGGGATGTTACTTGTGTGAGCTCCTGCAGTCTCTGACACAAAGCACAACCAGTGGAATTTTATGCTCTACCTTATATGCTTCTAAAAGGAAAGGAAAACTTAAAATAGCTCACTTCTCTTAGACAAGAGTCAAAATCGAATTGCTGCATTTCACCAAGCATTATTCAATGGACCATTTCTGCTTCTATTACTCTAAGCACTAATAAACTCTAAAAAGCAACTAATAAATATTCTGGTTCCATTTAATAATAGCTACTTAAAAAAAAACCCTTATATGTGCAGGACACCATGCTAACAAATGACATGCATTATCCCATTTAATTCTAACAATTGTGTTAATTAAGTTTTATCCTTGTGACAGTCAGGAAACAAGCTGAGGTAGGAAGTAGCAGATTGAGAATTCAACTGCAAGTTTAACTTTATCAAAGTTTAACTTTACGCATTCTTTCCAGTAATAGTACACCATTGTCTTAGACTAGAATGGATCTTAGATATCAGAAAGTCAAGTGCCTTTTTCCCCTTTTCATTCCTGAATAATCTCTTTCACAGACCAGCCAGGTAGTTGATCTGTCTTCATATAGGCACTCTCCAGTGACAAGCTCCTTATGTATTAATAAACTAAGAACATTAGCATACTAAGGCAGCAATTTTAGACTGACGAATTGTGCTGCATTTATGTGTTTTTAGAGTAAGGAAAAAATGGGGACATTGCAGCCAAGGGACTAGGACTTGTTTAGAAATCACTGTCCATCTTATTTGTATTATACACTAAAAACTTGAATATTCCAATGTTAGTGTGTCATGCACATAAATCTTACTTTGGGAAAAATAACTTTAATTAAAATTTAGAGACCCCAATTAGTTGAGTTGTCTTTATTTTGTTTTTCTTTTTTTTGTGTGTGTGTGGTACGCGGGCCTCTCACTGTGATGGCCTTTTCCATTGCGGAGCACAGGCTCCGGACGCGCAGGCTCAGCAGCCATGGCTCACGGGCCCAGCCGCTCCGCAGCATGTGGGATGTTTCCGGACCGGGGCACGAACCCGGGTCCCCTGTGTCGGCAGGCGGACTCTCAACCACTGCGCCACCAGGGAAGGCCTTGTTTTTCTTTTTGTTATCCAAATAGAGGGATTAGGGAGACACTTGAGCAGAACATGGAGATTTTTTTCTCACCTCAATCAAGTCCTACCTGTGGCCTCAATCAAGTCCTACCTAGTCCACACTAGTCCTACCTAGTGTGTGTGTGTCTTACTACAAGTAGCATAATTCTCTAATTTATTATCTAAACTTAGACACTTTTGAGGATGAGACAGGATGCCATTTATAGTTATGCATAAACTGAAACAGTCCCAGGAAAATGGATCCATGTTCACCCTAGTCATAAATAAAAACAAGTGGACCAGGACACGTATTTATATAACACACCCAAAAAGGCAAGATATGGGGCCAGACACAGATTAGTAGCTGCCAGAGGCTGAAGGTGAGGTGAAGGGTTGACAATAAAGGAGCAAAAGGGGATTTTTGAAGATGATGGCATAGTTCTATACCTTGATTATGGTGATGGCTTCATAACTGTGTGCATTTGTCAGAACTCATAGAACTGTGCACCAAAAACATCAGCTTTACTCTGTGTAAATTGTAGCTTAATTTTCTTTAAAAAATAGCATGGTTAAGAGGTCCTATAACAAGAATGTCAGAAATCTGATAAAAGGAGGAGACACCCTCTCGGGAAGAAACAAGAAACAAAACAAAACAAAAGAGTAGAGCCCCTTTGTGACAAAGTTAGAGAATCAACACCACCCTGAAATCATTCGAAAGGAGTAGAATCTCCTTTAGAGAGCAGAAGAGTTTCCTTCCCCTATTGCCAAACACCGTGTGGCAGCTCGGGGACACTAGGTACTGCAGAATTATCATTGCACTGCTTGGTGGAAGGCAGAAGGCGAGTGCTGACAAGGTATGACTGTGGTATCTGACAGAGGTGGTGGACCCTGGCAAGTGGATATGGTAGAACCACTGAATAACTATTTGGGAGGAATGCTCAGTGAACTACCCTGACAGTGCAGTGCTGTTCCTGAGAATATCTGAGACATCTCCTGAGTAACAGCATGAATATTTGGGGGTAGGGGTTGTTTTCACACATGACTGAGTAGGAAGAGGTGGTTAAATATGGGCTCTTCCTATTAACATTACTGCATCCATATCCACAGGTTGGTGAGGTCAGCAAAGCTTGAGTTATCTAGACTTACAGCACATTAGGTAGGAGCGTCTCAATTGTAGGACATCTTTCTAATGACTCATATCATTTTCATATTGGTGATATCGTTACTATTCAATTTCAATATCAATAAGCTCCCCAGATCCTTAAAAAAATGCTTGTCTTTAATTAGCATTAGTTCAATCGTGGCCCACAAGTGATTTTATCTTATATCTTGTCCTATTTTTCCACTTCAAAAGAACTATGTCATTCATTTTCACAGGATACCCTGAAATCTCTAAGGCCCTTACAGCTCTAAAATGCAAGGATTCTACAGTTAAATTTATATTTAAAAGGCCAAGCCAACTTGATGCCATTAATGATGTTATTGGAAGGCCATACACATAGTATTCAGATTCTAGCCCTACCCCTCACAATGGGAACTTTAGAACCATTTCCACAGGTGCTAAAGAAACAGGAAATTCACAGGACTTTCTTATAGGTATAGGGATATTATAGAAATAAAATGTAGAGAGAAAACTAGAAATCCATTCTAAGCACTTAGACCAGCATTAAGTACCCAGTAAGCATTCAATTGGTGTCAACTGTAATAAAGATTCAATATTATATTCTGCCTTGCCATCTGGAACCAGGAGGGCTTCAAACGACCTCACCACCTGCTCTCCCCAACCCCAATACTACTCCCACAGAAAGATCCCCCAGCAAACCACTCTCCCTATCAAGAGGACCAGGCAGAGCGCCGCTTACCCCTGAGTAGTACGCTTTAGCTCTCTGCTACCCTGTAGAATTATCTAAGCCAACCAATCACATACTCTTGTGAGAACCAGGGACCACGTCACCCACTTGTTGCTAAAAAGCCTGCCTCCTCAGCTTCTGCTGGTTCACTTTGTCCCCAGATGCAGCTCCCTGTATGTGGCCCCACGTGGCCTTGTGTCCTGGGCTGTGAGTATACGTGACTATTACACTGCTGTCCATCTCATTTCATCTTTTCAGCTTCAGATGTTGGGTGTGTGCTTCCCTAGAAGAGGGTGAAGAAGAGGCAATCAAACAAGCTGTTGCTAATTACTAATGTAACACTAGCAGTACTAGGTAATACTATGACCACTCTCAATGTGAATACTCTAAATCCTGAATGGAGACAGAGGCGTAACCACACAGACTGCAGCATGAGACTTGCTAGCATAAGTTCCCAGGACTTATGCTTCAGAACTTCACGATGCCAGGATTCTGATTTCCACCCAAGAGATGAACAGAACATGTGGTTTACATAGAACTGTCGATAGCATAGGAACAAATTAGCAGATTCATTGCAGGACTTGTTAGTCATCCCCAAAGACTGGCTGGGGGGAGCCTGACATAGCACGGCAGCCCCTCCCTAAATCCTGAGGACTTAGGGAATATGTATGAAGATTTTGGTAAGTCTATATAACCTACCTAAGGATTTTCGCACATCCACTACCTAAACTAAACAGAATGGAGATTGAAATGATAATAGCCAGAGAAGTTTGCAGAGGTGGGAGAGAGCTTTGCGTCTCCAGTGACTGTATACGCAACTCAAGTGTCCCCAGGCTACGTCAGCTATGGCTGCTTAATGAAGTCACATAACAACATGTGTAAATCACATTACACTAACATGGCCCACTTTTGATTAACTCAAGTCTACAAAATTCCCAGTGAAGTGACATAAGGATTCTCGGGGGTTATTTTACATGATTTTATTCTTCTCTGGTATCCTTTCATGGCTTTCCTTGGCCATTTAATATCTTATTACTGCCACTGCTATTTCTGTCTTCTTTTACCTCATTCTCGTACATTTCAAGGCTTTTAACTCCGATATTTCCAACCCTTAGTCGTACGATGCTGAAATAGCCCTACATTCACTGCAGTCTTCCTCTGGTGAGGTGGTTCTAACTTCTGCAGAAAAAACAGGATTTTTTCCCTCATCCTCAGTTTCTGCTTATGCCCATCATTGCAAACAACATCTTCAGCTTCTCTTTGAGACCCTTCTGACTACAGGCCCTGGCATCGTCATGCCCTGCCCTTCACTGTTTCTTCTTTCTAGGAAAGAACTGACAGTCACTTTCTTCTCATATTGAAAAAAGTATCCTAAGCAAACCACATGCTAAATGTTTATCCATTCTCTTTACTAGATATACACATATATGTCTGAAATTCTAATTAATCTCAGGTCAAGATCCTTAATATATAAGATCAGGCAGCAGGGGTAGGCAGAGAGCTCTGCAGCCCATGTGTTCATTCAAATATTCATCCACTCATTCATTCACCCATTCATCCATCCATTCATCCTATAAGTAAATATATATTAAGCCCCTTCTTTGTAAGAAGCACTTTGTTAGGCACTGGAACATCGTGATAAATAAAATATACTTGATACTTCCTTTATGCAATTTAGAATCTAAGTTGGTGATTCTGTGAATGGCTGCATCAGGACCAGGTAAAACATTTCTCAAAAATATAGAATCTTGGACCCACACCCGACTTACCGAATCAAAATCTCTCTGACTGGGGAAGGACATGATCTGGGAAGTTGGATTCCCTTACTGAAGAGAGAAGGTTAATTGGAAAGTACTAGAATTAGAATAGTGTCGACTTAAAAAATATTCACAGCCTAAAAGTTGGGAGTTATGTTTTATTCAGCGGAAATTTTTAGGACTTCATGCCTGGGAGGCAGCATTTCAAGTAATCCTGAGAGAACTGCTCTGTGGAGGCAAGGTGGGGAACCAAGTTATACAGAAGTTTTGCAACAATGGGCAGGTAGTCTGAAAGTCAAAAGGTTATTGTTAAAGAAAACCAGATATCCCAAGTTAAGGAATTTAGCCCTTTTCTGTGTATGGGAAGATGCAGGAGTCTGGGCTCACTGAAATCATTCTTTCGAGATGCACCTCAGCTGTCTGGGGCCAGTATCCCCATTCTGAGTTTTTTCAGTATCCCCACACCGTAGGGAGTGGCTGCAGTCTGATGGTGGCTAGATGGCAGGTATTCTTTCCTTCTTGAGTTTCCTCAGGGCTCACTGGCTCACGTTGGAGGGCTGAAATCGCCGATGACTGTGGCATCCTTTGTTTACTGACATGGCAGGCGATATTCCATTTATCAATAGTTATAGAATTCTTGGCCAGAAAAGCCAAGAACGTAAGAGTAAACACAGAAATGCGTTGCCTGAAGAGGTGATTTCGATCAGTCAAGAATGTCAGCCACAGGAAGTAAATAAATGGGGGGCAGTTCAAAAATATGACAATAGCCGTATCTGAGATCTACCCTGATCTCAAGGCGGAGCAGGCGTTGCAGAGGCTTGGAAATTTTATTCCAATTATCTGGTGCCTACATCCTAAGAGGAGGGCATTAGGAAGCTGACTTGAGGTCAAAATGGTCAGAGCACAGAGCACCAATGCATTGCCTACTGCAGTGACTCTATCAGATCCTCTAGGCTAGATAGTCTGTGACCCTCCTGTTGAGGCCATGGGAAGGAAAAGAAGCCCTCCGGAAGGTACTCTGAGAGCCGTCACTGATGCTTCTTTTTTCACCAGCTTGAAGCCTTGGCTGCCTCTCGGGCAAGACACCTGACTGATTTTTCTATCACTCTCTAATCCCCACCTTGTCAGTTAAAATATTTCAGCAACTCCCTTAGGCCAGATTAATCCAAGTTAAGTTTAAATTAGATGGCTCAGCAATATCAGTCCTTGTAAAAAACTTTCAGGTAGAGCAAAAGCCACACCATCTCCCTCATCATAAACAGAGGGTCTTGAATGGAGCCCCTTAATGGATCTTCTTCATGGCTCTGGGGCAGAGTGGGATTCATTTGTATTACACCTCAGTCAGAATTTTTTTACAACCCTGAGGAAGGATACATTTTACATTAACATGAAGCCTCAACATTTCTCAACACAGCTGTAAAATTCCGCTTTTAGCAGGATGCTGTTAGCAATGCAGACGTCTCATCATGCCACTCCTCTGCTAAAACACTTTCAAGGACTCTCACCACCTACTGAATTGTGTCCTCCCTCCTCTTGCTAGAATACAGAGTCTCCTCTAATTTAGTCAGACACTCCTTTGCTGCCTCACCTCCACTTCACACCCCAGGCACTTTTACACCTCCAGGCAACTGGCTCCATGCACCGATTGCCAGGACGTGCTTTCCCAAATCCTCCTCCATGCCCGGACTCAAGTCTGCCTTTCTGTCAAGACTGCCTTCTGTGCTTCCAATCCTGTTTACCCAGCCTTCAGACCTTTTCAAATACCACCTCCTCCATTATGTCCTTCCATACTTGAATATGAACAAGACTACCTACAACATACAAATTCTCATAATATCCTTTACTTCCAATATCTAAGTATATAAATGGTGGTTCAAAAAGTCTTCCGTCTTGGTCCTGGTCACATTCACGGTTGCATCGGGCATCTATGTCTGGATCAACGCGTTATGCACAGTAGCTTCTCAATAATACACTTCCCATTTCATTGGATATGCTCTATTTCTTCTCTCTTTTTGTGACCCTAAACCCCCTTTTTGTCTTTTTTGTCTCTTTCATATGCTGACTATCAAATCCACTCTAGGTCCAGTGAGAAAGATGATGTTTAAACAAATGTCAAACTCTACTACACACTTCAGGGGAATAAAGTTTGTTTTTAGCTGCGAGGATTAGAGAATGCTTTTAAAGCACTTTGGAAGGAAAAAAAATCTCCCTGCTATAGTGAGTAGTGATTTCCATTCCTGTAGGAAGTCTCAGAGTATTAACTAACACTGACAAAAGAGTCAGGATGGTACACTCAGAAAGTTAGCTGGTGGAGACTGTTGATGTGATTTACAAGGGCAAAGTCTCCTTGGATTCTGAGACTAAACCTAAGGCTAATGAGTTTTCGTTGTAGAAATCTGGCCAGAAAGACAGTGGTAGCTGCTTTCAGCAAGAAGAAAAATTGTATCACTAGTTCATTATCTGGTCTCAATTTTTGCTTGCTTTCACAAAAATCAAAGCAATTCATTAAGTTTTATGTAAGTGGGTTTTCTTTTTCTAAGTTTACCCCCTTTGGGTGCTCGATGAACACGTTTTTTCTTTCTAAAGCCAGTTTTTTAAAATGCGTGGTGATAAATGCAAGATGCTAAAGTCCACCTCCATCTTGAGAACTTTTTGTAACTCGCCTCAGGAGGTCACCTTCTGAAACTGTGGAGCAAGTGTCAGTTTGCAAACCGCATAGCTTCCCGCGTCCTTCCTAGGGAGTCAGTGCTGAAACAGGGTTGAAGGCTCTTATGCATCCTCCACAAAGACAGTTAAACAGTAGGCATTGAGATGACGGAAATTTGACTGAAGTAAACCATGAAAACGTGCTTTCAGTTCCTTCAATCTCTCTAACTGAAGAGATTTAGACAGTTGAAAACATAACAATAATCTTTCTCAAAATATGATAATTCCTGTCAGCCTCTATTTTGTAGAAACTTAAGAGCATAAACAAGTGAAAACACAATACTCTGGGGACAACCAGAATCCAGACCACAGAAGAATTATTAAGAAACTCAGTTTTATTTTTTTCTGAGTACACACGGTTGTATGAATTGCCTGTATACAAAATATTTCGGATTCCAGATTAAACAGTGCTTGACAACTAAATAGAGAGGTTTCATTTATAATTAGGACTTTTTTTTATATAGTAAATATCTTGAAAACACTAGGCAATTGTTTATCCTTGTGAGCATAGTTCCCCTCCCCAATTTTTTTTTTTTTTTTTGCAGTACGCGGGCCTCTCACTGTTGTGGCCTCTCCCGTTGCAGAGCGCAGGCTCCGGATGCGCAGGCTCAGCGGCCATGGCTCATGGGCCCAGCCGCTCTGTGGCATGTGGGATCTTCCCGGACCGGGGCACGAACCCGTGTCCCCTGCATCGGCAGGCGGACTGCCAACCACTGTGCCACCAGGGAAACCCCCCTCCCCATTTTTTAAAGCAATATTATTATAGAGTATGTTGTACTTAAAGTAGAAAAACAGTCAGAGCACAACCAATTCAATCAAATACATTTAACATTTATAGCTTAATCTAAGTTCATATATTAACTTATGTATTTAATTACATTAATTTATTAATTTATTTACTCTAAGCAATGGATGCTCTTGACAAAAGAAAAAAAAGCACTCTGTCCTGCACAGAGGCTCAGTCTAACTCCAACCTTAAACCTAATCCTTCTTCTACACACATCTTATCACACATAAACTATAAATCACAAGTCACCGTGATAAGCTGGAATGAAGAACAAGTACAAAATGACACAAAAGAATGAATAGGAAAGAGTTTCTATTTTATCCACTAAAACAGTGGACTCCAAAGTGGAGTGAGCCAGCCTCACAGATGCTCAAGACAAGCCACTGGCATAATGGAGGAATATTGGGACCACTTATTTATGTTTATTTTTATCTTGTCTTATTTATTCTGTGTGCGTGGTTTCTAATGTATGCCTTATATGTAATACAGAGATATACAACTTATAAGTAAATAATAGACATATTCTGAGAGTGCTTGTTCTTTTTATTTTTGACTTACAGTGTACGCAGTATAAAAACTGTAGGCTGCTTATCTTAGCATTGTCAAGCTACCAGATGACTTTAAGATGGCAAGGACATAGCCTGGTTTAGATTTTAGTAAGATTACTTGGTGACAATGTGGAGGGTAAATGAAAGGGAGTGAAAACTGACAAAGATGTAAGTGAAAGATGATGCATCTCTGAGCTAAAGTAAGCGAAGTGGAAATGAGTAGAAGACTGATTTGAAGTGTATTAGGGAGGACGAATAAATAGAACGTAACATAATGTTAGGCGTGAGGGAAAAGGGTACCTAGAAAGATTCTACCTCCCAGATTGTAGGTTTCGTGATAGAATAAATGATACATCATTAACTGAGATCTTTAATACAAGAAAGAACTGGGGCTGATTTGAAATAAGGGAAAGCATGAGTTCAGTTTACCATTTGAGTTGGATATGTGTGTAGGACATCTTTCTAGGTAGAGATGTTCAGGTAGCAGTTGAATATTTAAGTCTTTTTCTGAAGAGGAACTAGACATTGACCAGATTTATGAGTGTTTTTAAACATAGATGGTAGTAGAGTTTTTTTATCTTTTAAGCGAGAAGGCCAATTTTAGATTTCTTGGAAGTACTTAAAACCTTGTTCATGGATGGAATAAATAGTTGTTTCCATGGTATTGTTTCTTAGTGCTAGAAAATTCTTCCTGAAACAAATTATTTGCTGCATAGGCCTACATTTGCAGTCCCAAAGGTAAGAATCTTGGAGTACACACATTTAACAGAATGCACAAGATTGGCTTAACCATTAGGACGGCTGCAGAGATCAAAACAGGGTCAAATGTAATTGCAAGACTGCAACAAAGGGCTAAGGATAGGACAGAATTATGAAGGGTCTGAATTGAACTGGGGTCATGATAAAGATTTAGGGTGAGGAGAAACATGAGTTGTATCTAAACAATGAGAGAAAAGGGATAAGCCTTGAACTTAATCAAGTGTCCTGTTCCCCTCTTTACTGCCCACATTTTGCAGATGGCCTGCTATGGCATGGATTTTGATTAATGTTGATGGAATAAAATTGGAAAGAATTGTAAATAGGAAAAAATAATACTATACAAAATGAAAAGCCAGTTCGTTCTGATCTTGAATCATGGGGTCAGGTCTCCTGGATCTTGTCCTAATTAGTGTTCCAGGGCTAATGACTGTAAACATATTTGCATAGTACCTTTTGGACCTTTGTGTGTGTGTGTGTGTGTGTGTGTGTGTGTGTGTGTGTGTGTGTGTGTGTGTGTGTGTTTGTAGTGGTGAATTTATATGTGAATATTATGAGTTTGAATATATACCTATTTTTCTTTAAAAAACTGGATTATGCATACTTATACTAACGTGTGGGCTTCAGTCAACATTCACCAATTTATTTCAGTATATTTCTCATTTTTAAAGGCTATATAGATATATAAAGACAATAGGGGTATTGTAGTTTACAAAAGTAGTGGCAGTTTATGTAACTCTCCAATTCTTTCACTGTGATAAACAAAGTTTCAGTGATGCAAGGGAAAGTTTTAAAATTCTAATTCCTCAAGAAATGAAGCATATTATATGGAAAACACTTACTACCATCATCAACATAAACACATAGTATGAAAGGACTACACATACTAGGATCATCTGTGGGAATACAGAGTTATGACTGCCACCTCACATTCACGCTGGGACAGACAGAATTACCTGAACAATTTAAAACGTGTGTATATATATAGATGAATGCATGTATACGTAAAATGTGTATATGTGAGAGTGTGTCTGTGTGTCTATGTACCAGTAATTAGATTTGCATAAGTCAAAGGCATAGATGCATGTGTGATGGGATTTCTAAGACTTATCTCCCCAGAACGATGAGTTGGGTGTAAGATACAGTAAAGTTGTGTGAACAACAACTAAACTCAATAAATGTAAGTTTGGAAAACATATTTTTCAGATACTTTTTTTGTTGCCATTGACAACTCAACAAATTATCTTAAACTATAAATATAAACTTCAGAGATGGCATTCAGTGACAGCTAAATTCTGATGTTCAAGTAATGTTATCAGCCTTTGACTTTCTCTCATTTTTCTTCTCAGGGAGACTTTCCTTTTGTGGTAGGTAAGGCCTGGCACATAATAGATGCTTTGCAAATATTCTTTGAAAGAGTAATGGTGAGCTACAACCTACTAAGAAATAAGGAAGAGGATTCTTTTTGCCAACAGTTCTAGCAAAAATCCCATAATTAAGCCCCACTGACCCAGTGTGGGTCACTTGTTTCTTGTTGCACCAACTTTGTGGTCAAGGGTATAAAATGCACAGATGGGCCAGGTATGAGTCCCTGAGATATGACATAAAAGGATACAACTTGATGGAATAAATTTGTATGGTAAAGCACAGATTTTGTGCCTGATAGGTATTTGAAAGATCTGAAAACATGTACAATACCTTCTCTGTCTTAAATGAATTCACCACCTGGTAAAGAAATTACCAATTCGAATATGGACTGTTAAATTTGATATTATCTACTCCCTTACTTCTGGGATTTCAAGAACCTTCAAGTTAGTACACATATAATTTGCAAATGAAACTCTATAACTCTCTTTCAAAATACTGTGTTCAATTATTATTATTAAATACAAAATATTTAGTACTCAATAATACAAAAGTGCTTTTTATACAAAGTTTATGTTTTCTAGATTAATCATAACTATATTTCTATAAATAAACTTCTCCAAAGGAAATTATCCTAAAAGTCTAATATTGTTTTTTGTGTCCAGAAGAAAATACACATTTTAAAAAGTCTGCTCTTAGGAGGATATAAAAATGACTGCAATGAGATATTTGAGTCAAAGCTGCGATCATGCACAGAGAGCCACGTTATAGTTTATTCTTCATGGTGAAGCCATATGTTCTGACTTCACTAAGAGTTACAAGTCATAAGCCTCATTCTTGAGGCCAGATGCATGCAGTTATTTGGAAAGCCAAGTGGAACTCGGTTGCTTATCCTATCAACTTTTCCATCAGCTAAGGTCTTGGCTTACGATGTTTTAGCGATAATTCATGAAAAATGTATCAAGAGGGTAGCATGGTTCGTCACCAGCTGGAAAGAGTTGACAGAAATGATGTTTCCTCTCTCATCAGAGCTTTTGTACTGAAAAGATTAAAGCTTATAAGTTGACCCATATGAAACTGTCCTTTTTTATATCAACCATCAAATATTAACATGATTCTATCTAATACGTAGGCAAACACCAAGTACATGAATAGTGAGGACACAGTAAAAATAGTTTTAACTTTTTCCCCTTTGTTATTTATATGCCCATGCAGCTTAGCCAATCTTTTCTGGTAGGGTTAGGTAAACTTTAGCTCGAGCACAATTGAAGTATCACAAATATTTAATTTGTGTGGCCCAAATTAATGAGGTTGAGGTTCTGCTCTACTGCCTTGTTCAATTCACACACATTGACTTCTTGTGGGAGGGGAGCCTCGTGCAAGGACTTCTCCACCTCCACCCAGTTACTACAAATTCAAATAACACTGGCTTTAGCAACTCACCATGGGAAATTGACATAATTAAGCACCCTTCAAAGAAAAATAGACTCTGATGCCTCTAATGTTATTAAATATTTACTGTGCACATCACTGCAGTAAATTCTCTGACGGAAAGTGATTCTACCAAAGTAGATCAAAGGAGAACATCACATCACCTTGTAGCAAGTGTATCCAGCTCTATAAATTATTAAACAATATATATCTATATGAATAAAATATAAATGAAGTAGCTGCATAGTGTGGAGGCTGAAGAGTCCATGAAAGTGTGTCTGGAATATGTTTCCCAGTACTTCCAATTCTCAGCCTAGACATAAAGCTTGCAATGCTTATTTCTACAGGCAGGGATTCCCTTATATTGAATGTTCACCCCCACGCACACACTGCAATTAGAATTAAGGAAAAAATAATAATAATTGTTATAGTATGGAGTACAGTTTCTTGTACAAAAAATTAAATCAAAGGAATGAAAAATGGTCACGGAATTAGAAAAACAACCCAAATTATGTCAGGTCCAAACCTGGTCTTTTCTGATATGAAACTTGAAGTAGCAAAGGAGAAAAAAATACCTGGCTGATATCTGTTAATATCTTACGTTCTCACTGTCCAGAAAGACTGAAGGAACCAGAATGGCAAAGCTATCTTTTGTTGAAATACCGTTACATCTTAACTTTTGAGTGTCTCTGGATTCCAGATGGGAGAACAGAGGTGCTAGACATTTTTTGAAATAACTTGATTTAAAAAATAATAATTTGAAAAACCTAAGACATTTGGTAAAGACCAAGAAGAGAGTGTGTAGTCAGCTAATTTGAACTCCTCCAAACCCTATATTGCAATTACTTGGCTGGATAAATACTACCCCAACCGTTCTCAAAGAGAACTTAACTAGTTATGAAGTTAACTAGTCATTGGCATGGTAATTCAAAAAGAATTTCTTCAGATCACCAGAAAATACAAATATATGTGGAAAGGAAAATTGAAATATGAATATTGACCAGATATCTATCAGATACTATCATAGTGTTTTGCGTGACATATTTTTTAATCATCAGGAGGAATTTGAAGTAAGTAATATTATCATCACTTTTTAAATGAGGAAGTTGAGGCTTATACAGGCAGAAAATTTCAGCCCTCAGATTCAAATCTAGATTTCAATCAAGGATCCATGTTCTGTTCCTTACATGATGTTGCATCTGTAAAAATAAATTGAGACGATACAAGATTAAGTGCCAAAATAAATAATATATTTTAGATTTCAGATAGGAAGATATAAAAATAAAATAATAATAAGCTGGAGTTTGCAGGATCTTTTTCCAAGAGATCTCTTACTAGGACATCATATCTTCTTGTCTGTCCTATCAGCTCCATCACTGGAAGCAGGTAGAGTTAAAGATAAAAATAAGAGTCAGTAAAGTTTAGAGACTCTGTTTTTTGTTTGTTTGCTGTTTTTTGGTTTTGTTTTGTTTTTTAGTCTTAGAATTCTAATCTCAGAAAAGACTGGGCATTTTCTACTGATTACACCAAGATTGGCTCCACTGTATTTTTCTCAATGTAATCATGATCTGACCGCTTCTATAAATTTCATTTTCCTTAAATGTTGTAGGAATTTTTCCAATGTTACTATAAACTTTTTGTAAGCATAATAATCCAGGGTTCATTAATGTTTAATTCTAAATCACCCAAAAAGTCAGGTGCTTTTTCTGCCCAAAATAGTTAATGCTTTAATCAATATCTTTTTGCAAAATTACGTGTCCACATTTCTTAGATTGCCATAACATTTCATCCCAGAAGGGAGCTAGTTAAACAAAAGGCTATGAGATTTTAAAAAAAACAGCCTTTCATTCTGAAAATTTTCAAATATGTATAAGATTAAAGAGAATAGTCTATTAACCTTCATCAACCTCTCATTTATACATCAAAGTTATCAATAATTTGCCCCCTTAGATTTGATATATTTCTCTCCTCACCCTTTTTTGTTATTTTTTTTATCAGTTTTGCAGAGCATTTTATTCAAAATATTATTTTTCACTACTAAATTTTTCAGTATGCATTTCTTTAAAAAAATATATATGAACACTTTACATAATGCCTAAATCATTATTGCACCTAAAAATTAACACCTAAATTATAAAAATTAACAATAGTTGTTTTCTGTCATCAAGTACTCAGCCCATGTTCAAACTAAAAAAAAAAATAGTCTTGCTATCCAGCTGGTCAGTTGGAATCAGAATCCACCAAGTTTCACTCACTGCATTTGGTTTTCCTCTATTGTGTTTCTTAAATCTCTTTTAATTTATGTGTCCACATTTCCATCTTATTTTCCTGTGTCATTAACTGGTTTCAGAAAACAGGTCAGTTTCTCAGTAGAACTTACACATTCAGGATTCATTTGATTACTTTTTCATGGTATAATTCAGCTTATCTCTATATCTTCTGTTCTTCTTGTAAAGTCTAAAGTCTCGGCAAGGCTACTTTCTAGGTGCTGTTTTGTCTTTCATATTACATCTCATCAGGATCACATAGCATCCTGCTTTTATGGTAAGATGATGATTTCCCAGTGTCAGTCTTGCTCCTCTATTGTAAAGTTGCATGTTTCCTTATATGATCAGCGAGTCATTCATGGAGTAATATTTTATTTTCTGGAATAAGTTCTCTGTTTACTTTTCCTCTAGAGGCTTTAGCAGTCATTGATGGACATTGCTTACATCAATTATTTCATTAAGGATTGCAAAATGAAAATAAAAGCTATTTTATTCATGTTACTTAATTGCTTTCCTGAAAGATTTCATCAAATTACTCATATCAATATATAATTATATCTTTATCAACATGCCTTTGCCACAGTGAGTATTGTTTTAGGAAAAATATTTGTTTACTTAGACAAAAATATATATTTTTTGTTGTATGAAATTTTACACATGGTTCCAGTATGTTTTTTCTATCTCTATTTTCTATTATCACATCATATCAAATTCAATAAATTTAAACTGGGGTTATCGACAAAACTTATGAGAGAATTTTATTTTTACATTATATATCTGAAATCCCAACTTTTCTTCCCTCAAAACTCTGTAGAAAAGTATTTTTAAATAATGTATTTCTTGGAAAAGCAAGTGTTAAGATAAAATAACGTATTTTATGATTAGATAAGGTAGGACTGTTATTTGTTTGCTTTTGTTCTATTCAAGGGTCCACAAACTTTTTTCTTAAAGGGCCAAATATTAAATAATTTTTCATATTCTACCTTTTAGAAACAAATTACAGTCCTGCCCATAATGAAGAGGAGGTGATTATAAAAGGGTGTGAATAACAGGGATTTGGAATCATGGGGACTGCCACCTAGGTTCTGATGTGTCTGATCTTTAGACTTAATTGTAAGTACCATGAATTTATTAGACTTTTGTGAGACTATCTCTTTAGTCTTTTTTTTTTCTTCTGAGACATTTTGTCCAAATGAAAGAATTTTCTAGGGTCCACCTTCATCTCTTTAGAAAATTTAACCAAGTGCTTTATGGATAGGCTATTGATTTGGTCTTTACCCTGTGGTTGTGACTTACTGTTACTCCATTTTTCCAGCTGTAACTTTTATTTATTGGTGACGAGAAATTGTTGCATCTTTCTACCCCTCGAGTGCAAGAATTTCTGTATTACCTCTCTTACCAATAATACTTATTTGCAAACCTGCCAGTTCTTTTCTGAATCATCTCTGTCTTAGCACCGTGTCAAATTCACTCAATAACAATTAAGGCAAACTGGTAAAATTCAGTTTTGCTATTCCTTTGCCTAAAGCCATAAGATACGATATTTGTCTTCCAAATTATCTCAAACAATAGTAATATCAATATTTTGCCACTGAATAACACTCTTAGTTGGAAAGAGAAAGGAAATGCAGGCCAACAGAAGTCATGTTTCCAATCTCCGTGAACAGTTCTCTCACTGGTCTGTTCCTAACCCTGAAGCCAATGTCACATGTTTTGGGTGTTATTTTTTCTGACAGTCCCCCATATCTAGGCACAAACTTCTATTTAGTCACTTTTGCATAAATGACCTCTAAATGTCAGGAGCTTAAAAGAAGAAAAATGTGTAATCCTCATATTATAATATGTCGATGGAGGGTCAGTGCTGAACGGCTCCTACTCAACTCTTGACTTTTCCTCTTCTGAAAGAATATCATCCTCCACATTGTTGCTGCTTCTCTGGCAAGAACTTAATACAAAGCTGTAGCTGAGCGGTCATCAACGTGCAGCTGGCATGTAACATGTGTGAGAAGTAAATCTTTTGTTATAAAGCACTGGGATTTTGTGGCCATTTGTTACTATAGCAAAGCTTACAAATATGTGGTCTCTTAATAGATGGACATGGTAAGAAAAAAGCCTGCGGGGATGGTAGTCTGGGATGAATGGCAGAAAAGCTGTTCAGAAGTTAGTTTCCATGCAGTAAAAAACAAACATATATGGGTTTATGTGTGTTTGCCTGTATATATGCATATAGGTATATGTGTGTGTGTAGACAGAAAGATGGGTGGATGGGAAAAAGGAAGGAAGGAAGGAAAGAAGGAGGGGAGAGAGAGAGGGAGGAAAGGAGAGAGGGAGGAAGGAAGGGAAAGAAAAGAAAAGAGAAAAGAGAAAGCAAAAAGAAGATTTTTAGGGAAGCCCTCTTCCCCCAAGGCTTAGAGGAGCCGACTGGTGGGGGGATGTTGGGGAATCAAATTCTTTTTTTTTTTTTTTGTTTCTTTTGGCCATCTGGGCTATTCTGGCTCAGAAAAATGTATATACATACTTTAAAAATATTCTTCTCAATCCATCTTCACTGATGATGTTATTAGATATTTCCCTCACACCTTGCTTTAGATGTTGTTTTTTATTTATATCCTGGTTGTTAACTTTTGCCCTTTTTTTTATATCTTTGTGGGTATTTTAAAGGAAATTTATTAGAGGGCATATTGAGAATTACTAGTGTTCTTCAATATTAAGCTAAATTTATTTTCCAGTATTTTGGAGGCTGGTGTTTTTCCCTTTTAAAAAATGGTGTAAGTAAGGCATTGCATATTTTTCCTAATGTGGTTTGCTTACTTAGAAATAGAATTAACCTCTTGAAAATAAGGAGGTATTAGTTCAGTGAGACTGTTGGTGGCTGTAATCATCTCTCTTAATTGTTGGCATGATTTGGGACTGCAAAGGGAAAGACTCATCTGGGGAGGCCAGATGGGAGCTCTGGTATTGCAGGTATTGTGCCATTCCCTCTCTCTCCAACACATGTTCCATCCATGGTAGGGAGGTGCTCTGTATTCCTTGAACCTCCTCTTCCACCAGGAGACAGTATCATACTGTACTTCAGGGAAGATTTATAGCCTGTTGAATTCACCTGTTGTTGTTTTTTTTTCCTTCTCCAAGAGCTAATGGGAGCAATAAAGAGCACAAGCTCATGAAAAGACAACTCTTTGTCAGCTGTGTCACTACAATTCAATACATTCACGTACAAGAAAACTGTGGTGTCTGCTACAGCGGGTGCAGTTATACCAACTCTCACCCTTCACACCCCTCCCCTCATCTTGCCAGAGAAATAAGAGGAACAATAGTCACTTGGTCATATTGAAATTTCACTACAACAGGAGACACATTAGCTGAGAAGCTAAATCTCTCACAAAATCCAACACCGTCATTAATTGATTTACAGTTGTATTTCAGTATCAAGCTCTTTTTCTGCAGGTTGGGGGAAAAAGTTGGACTAGCTTTCTTCTAACTCACTCTTTCTCTTTAATTTGTTTATATTTACTACTCAGAACAAATGGTGATTTCAATAAATAAAGAGGAAAAACATGAATTATTATTTTCTCCAGCAGATGCCTAGAAAAATCACTTATTCATTGGGCGAGCGGTGCATTTATTACCTTCTTCTTCTGGTAAACAGAAGTTTTCTAATAAAAAAGACTCTAACTATTGCTATACTAGTTGTTTGGGTAACTATTTTCCCCCTCATTGGTAGTGCAGGAAATATGCTAATAAGGATTTGGCATTTATAGAGGAAGAACTGCACAATTTCCCCAAATTTGAAAAAATTTCTTCTCTGCAGAAATCATTAGGTTTCTGTGCATAAGATTTTATAGTGACATAGTTAAAATTAAATTTTAGAAATCTATCATAAAATAAATATTTTATTTTGGATTCTTTTTTCCTTAATGTCCCTTAGAGTAAGGGCAGGAGGTCAACTATTATTTAAAGTAAAGGTTGAAATTAGGAAACTCGTAGAAATATTATATACTAATGATAAAGAAGAGAAAGGAGAAAGAAAGAGAAGGGGAAGAAACTGTACAGAAAGGAAACTGACCAAGAATTTCTGATATTTAAATAAATATTCATAAAGCTCATAATACAGAATAGGGCACAGAGTAAATGATCTTTAAGTGTGTGCTAAACAGATATGTAACAACTCTCCTCCTATTTACCTCTGAACTGAGCAGTTAACAAAATTAAATCAAATAGCAAAATCTACTTGATATTGGGAGCAATGTGCTCCCCTTCAGTGACCTACAGTGGTATCATTAGCACACTGGAAGGAGTTTCTAACTTTTTTCCCTTTTCACTTCACCTTGACAGGTCCTGTTGATGATGATGAATCATTTGTGCATTTGTTTCCTTTTTGGACACTCATTGCATGCTGACACTGGTACATTTTTTGCTGCCTTTTGTACTTGGTAGCAATGAGTGGTGCCCTTGGTGTTAGTACAATTGTTTCAGTTTTGAAATACCAAATAAGATAATGAGACCCCAAGAGTCACTGATGGAGAGGAGAGTAGATCAGATGGGGTGATGGCTTTGTCTCCAGAGATTCCTGGTAGTTAAAAACCTGCTTAAATGTCCATTCCATAATAAGTCTGATTTCCCTGGGTTTAAATTATGAACCAAGAGCTAGTTTGGCATTTTGTAAGGTTTATTAAAAGGCAGGGATACGTTTCCAGTGGGAGAAACTAACATGATCGCTGTAAATGGAAACTGACCAACAATGGGGGTCTGGTAAAATGACAAAAACCTTAGTGAAAGAAGCATGCAGTTTTGCCAGAATAGCATAAAGTCAAGATATTGATATGTAATTCGATCTCTTACCTGCCACTAAAAATAAGAAGCCTTTTCAAAACTCTAGGCCATGGCATAAATGGATAAATACCCTGGATGGCTATCAGTCTGTCAAATTAGAGTCTTCATTCAGTGCCTCCTATGCTCAGTTAATTCTGAAGAATCCTTGTTCCAATACATTAAAGGTGAAAAATGTGCATTGCTAATGTCTGAAAATTCACCCAGTCTCTTATTGCATACAGTTGTTTTCGGATCCCGGGATAATGTTTCTAATATGCATTGACTTTCATCCCTTACATACATATGAGATATGGTAGTTATTTTTTAACTGGGATATAGACTGACAGAGTAAAGGATTAGCTCAGAAGGTGGGTATTAGAAGGACACTTGCAGCAAATGTGGCATAGGATCTTGGCAAGAGATAATGTGATTTAGTGTTTATATCCAACGTTTGTCACTTTTAATTATGTGGCTTCAGCTGCTGCTTAACTTCCCTGAGCATCGGTGATCTCAACTCATCTTGTGGCACATCTCTGGGTGTCATAAGATGTCATAGCCCCCCTCTCAGGATTACCATCAGGGTCAGATAAGATGATAATAAATGTGGAGACAATTGAATTGGCAACTGGAAGTAGTGTATAGACAAATATTAGTTTTATGAGGCATTAATTTAGTGAACATTTATTGAATTTGTTCAAAGTGTCATGTTTTGTAGTAAGCGCTGGAAATACAAAGCTAAGACTCCGTGTCTGCCCTCAAGGATAAACACAAAATTATTAGTAAAATACTCCAAAATTCAAAGCTAGTCCTAGAAACTTCACTTCAAGGTATCATAAATAGTGAGAAGAGTGACACAATATGTTTAATCACTCCTTTAAGCTATTTCTATTTTGGATAGAGTAAGTGCTCCAAAGGAGTGACTACTTCTTCCTAAGGTGTTGGTTTCCCTCATCCTTTTCGTTGCTATGTGCAGACCTCGTCAGTATGGACAGTGTTCCCCGTCATTGCTGTGAAGTGAGATGAGGCCAAAAAGACATTGCTCCCTGTCTTCTTCTGAAGCACCAACCATGACTAACCCCTAGAGTTGTCAGATACATCTCTCCTCTGCTCAGACCTCCAGTGACTGCCCCTTGTGTTTGGAACAAAAGCCAGTGGATTTACTGTGACCCCATCTCAGGTCTCAGCTCCAACCTCGCCACCCTGTGCACCACGCCCCAGACACACCGCCCCTCACCCCCATCTTACACAAGCCTGCTCTGCTCCTCCCCCTGTCAGGAATGCCATCCCCTAAGCATCTCCAAGGCTCTCTTCTTCACTTGCCCCAGGTATCTTCAAAAGGCAGATCCCTAGAGAGGTCCTCCCTGTTCCCTATCTAAAATAGCACAATACTTTCTCCCCTTTGAACTATTTTCTCTTCTTATTTATATCAGTTACTGATATTTTATTCCATTATCATTTTTGAATGTTCCCTGCTTCGTGCAGTGCCCTCCACCTGTAACTTACTACTGCCACTCACGCTGCATTGGGGGAATAAAGCTCATAGAAGTCAATTATCTATCATCTCTGCATAAGTAGTACTGGGAAATTATCTCTGAAGAAATAATCTAACCTCCTTCTATTGGTTATAATTTTGTAATTTGACAGAGAAAAGGAAAGTGGATTTGAATGGGCTTTGTAGTTTTCTAGATGCTTTAAGGACTTTTGTGCTCATGGAACCCAAACAGCCTTTATTTCAATGTCATTTCCCCCCTTGTAATCTATAGAAAGTATTTCTTTCTGTAGCCAAGAGCTTTTAGTCTGTTTTTAAAACAGGGAAGGAAAAGAACAAATATTTATTACATTCCAACTTGCAGTTAGGTACCTAACTTAATACATTTTTAAAATTTGCAGTAGTCCAAGGTTATTCGTAAGGTTATCTCAGTTTTACAGATAAGGAAATGGAGATTTGAAGATATCCAGTTACTTGTACAAATGTACAAATGACCCAACGGTCAAGGCTTAGAATCCACCTCTGTGTGACTCCAAAACCACTACTTTTAAAATTAATCCATTCATTTTCTCCCTTCTCCATGCTTCAAAATCATCACATAGTTCTGGCATCCCTCAAATAAATTATTACGATTGCTAAGCCTCTTGCGGGCACTCTAGCATCCCCTATTTAAACACTGGACTTGAGCAATTCTGGACATTAATGGGACCGAGGCCATCATGCTTCAAATAACCCTACATCAAAGAAACCTGGCTAGAAGAGGGAGCTCATGCTTTATTTCCCACGATAGGATTATGTTTAGATTTAATGTTGATGCATCAGTTAAGTGCTCACTTTGAAAATTAATACAACACTGTGTGCTTGGCTGGCTCAATACTCCTCAGTCAACATAAATAAAAAAAACACCAACGAAACAATGCACTGCGTCATTTTACTCCTTGCTGTCCCTGGATCTCCAGGCCTTTTATAACAATTAATCAATCAGACTTATCCCTTCTACACAGTAGCAAGTATTTAGTTCTTTTAATAAGTTGGTAAACTGAGGTGACTTGGCAAGTGAAAAGATTCACCCATGCACCTCTACCCGCAAAGGAAAATCGGTCCCTCTCAGTGACTGCTAACATTGCTCATATAGGGAGCAGAAGTCAGCTCGAACAGGAGAGCCCTTTTCTCTTCTTCCCTTTAAGATCATGATCGTAGCAGCAGTAAACACGAAGAAAGACCATAGGTCAGTAAGCATGTGCTTTAATTAACAGCTCTCTGCTATCCCAATAGAAAACATGCTTCAGCTACGACAGTCACAACTACAGAAGGCTGAACACAGAGCTTCCTGGAACGCCAACCAGAATTTGGTTTCTATTTAAGACAAGTGGAGGTCAGCACAAGTAATTAGTAAGATTACGATGTCTGCTTTCTCCACGAAGTGTAGGTTAGAGAATAAGAGCTGAGAAAATGTGCAAGGGATGCGGTCCTTTGCACTGTGGGTTGTGCATGGGTGATTCAGGACCCATCGTGTTAGTCACCATACTTCCTGGTTTAGGACCCTATTGATTGTAAGCTGCATCACCAGTTAATAAGAACTTGGAGCGGAGAAAAGAAAAAGGGGTAGAGGAACACTGACTCACTAAATGAAGACATGGACCATCAGATGCCCAGTTTAGGAAATGTTTTTTTAAAAATCTGTGGATCTTAAAAATCTAGGAAATGTTGTATCAATGCCTGACTAACGCTTCTTACAAAGGTCCTTAGTAGAAACTCTTGGAGAAAGAGCAATTTTATCTTTTATTATTCCTGAATTGCAATATGTCTATGAAGAGTCATTTTACTTTTTAAAATACTCATATTAGCCTGCAAACATTTACTGAGTATTTACTAAATGTCTGATACTGCACAAACACCATTTAATTTAATTCCTATACCAACTCTATTTGGCAAATTCTTTTATCTCCATTTTGCAGGTAGGGAAACTGGGGCTTAGGCAGAGCAAGGAATGTGCTGAATATCATACAGTCGGTAAGTGACAGATCAAATATGTAAATCTAGATATGGGAATTCTAAAGTCCTCACTTGAACTCTGCATCAGTTAAAATTTCTTGCTTGCAAGCAACAGAAACTGCCTATGACTAATATAAGCAGAAAATTAATTTCTGGTTGATATGGAAATTACTATAAAGGAAAGCTTGAGAACCAGAGGAGCCCTGGGCAGCCAAGTTGCAGAAATTGTTGGGCAGTGTGTTTGGTTTCTATCATTGCTATGAATCTACTCCAAACATTTTCAGTTTTTTGGTTGCTGCTGACAAGTTCCAGAGAAAGAGCTGACAATTCTCCAAGCTTGGGCCACCTTCCCACATCTTAGTTATTGATGGGCAGTGTGCCATACATGATGGGACTTCCAAACTGAATCCGATGGTGGGATACAAGTGGTACCCAAAGCAAACAGTATGCTGTTACTACAAGAAAAGAGAATGGGTGGTTTTACTGTCTAGTAAACATCAAATGGCAATTAAAATTTTTTTGTTGGAAAAAAGAAGCAGACTCACAGTTATAGAGAGCAAGCTAGTGGTTACCAGAGGGGAGAGGGAAGGGGGAGGGGATAAAGGGGGAGGGGAGTAAGATGTACAAACTATTAGGTATAAAATAAGATACAAAGATATATTGTACAACACAGGGAATATAGCCAATATTTTATAATAACTATAAATGGAGTGTAATCTTTAAAAACTGTGAATCACTGTATTATACACCTATAACTTACATAATATTGTACAGCAACTATGCTTAATTAAAAATAAAAACTTTGTGGAAAGGATCTCTTTTAAAGATAACAAAATTACATTTTGTCAGGGTAAGAGGATACAGATTTAAATTAGAACAAAAAAGGTATATTTTGTTCATAAGTCTTTGTACCATGTCGACTTAAAAACACATCACGAGGCCGGCCTTCCTGCCACAGTTTGGACTTTCTTTCCGCTCCTTTAATGCTCTCGGTCTGTCTTCTTTTTTGTGTTTGGATCTCACAGCAGGGATGAGTGTCGTAATAAAATATCCAAGTCGTTCTTTAGTTATTGTTTTAATTCGTTGTTTTACTAGTTAATTATTGATGATCTACTAGTTGCTAAGTAGTGTACTTTATTGTTGAATACATTTAATTCCCATGCTTCTAAAGTTTGTATTCTACAGACATTGACTAAGAAAACCCCAAGTAAATATATCATTTTAAATTTAATTATTCAATTGAATATACCAGGTCACAGCTAAATCAATATCATAAGGGCATATCATTCTATCATCATGTAGTTTGATTATTAGAATTATTTTTTCTTCCCTTGAATCAAAATTTTCCATTTCTTTAATAGCCCACTGACCTTAATTTTAACCTCTGGAGCAGATTATATAAAAGTATCACACATCTAGATAAAGAACTTTAGATAGTAAAGACAATTAACTAGCTGTAGGTTCCTCCAGAGTCATAGTTTATAAATATACATATATTTAAGCAAGTGAAATGTAACATTAAATTGTTTCCTAAACTAAACCATTGGCATTTAATTCAAGTCCAACGCATAAAATGTATTTCCTTCTTTCATGAAGTGTTTTGTCAAACTCTTGACTAGATGACCTGTTGAGGGCCCCTGAAATGCTAAAATCATTCTACAAATTGGAAAATGAGGATATTGAATCAGTTGACCTTTACTATCCCTTCAAGTTTCAGAATTCTATCTTTCATTATCATTATTTATGTAATAGAGGGACTTAGCAAACTAAATTCCACTGAGATCAAATATACAGTACCAGAAAACTCCTTAGTTTTATAAGCCGAGCCCATAGAATGGAAGAGCCCTGTAAATAAATAAATTAATCCATTTGTTCATTTAGCGATTATTTCTTAAGTCCTGACTGTTTGCATAGTTTCTCAGGATACAGAGCCTGAATGGACTTACCCATAATAGCAAGAGAGGATAATTTTGAGGGAATGAAAACTATTCATTAGTCAATATCCGAATACCAGGTATCAGGAAAGATTTGTATTTCCCTTAGATGTGAATACCAAGTCCGGAGGTGCTTGCTGTCTATTTGTTCAAGTGATTTAGATGCGTGTTGCTAATTGTTTTACGGCTCTTAGCTGTTGGAGGTTGCCCAATAAGTCCTTATAAATGCCTTAGGGATGACATTCCCCTTCTTTTCTTTAAAAGGACACTATAAAATAGAAAGATCAGACTATATATTTTTTTATGTTCTTGACTTAAGACTGATAACTAGTGAGGTAAGAACATAAATGAAATACTATAATTTATTACATCAAAGAAAAATCAGAATTTCTAATAAAGATGGCAACTCGTCTTTAAAAAAGAATAATGAGAGTAGAGAAACTTTTCTTCTGTGAGAATAAGACCTTTAATACAATCTAAAGTAAGACAGATTTTCTTTCCCCTAGAGTTTAGGATGAAACCCTGTCCCCATATACAGTATTATTTTCTCCCTGAAAATATTATTACAAATCCCATTTCTAACGTCTTTGTTAGTCTTAATAATTACATCTTAGCTAAGGTGTTAATACACAAGTTGACCACAGAACAAAAAGCTTTATTTATCATCAGGTCTATGTACCCAATGCTCATGTTTATATCAGGACCAGGGATAGAACGCTGGGGTCCTGGATTCTAGCCATTCTCTTCTTGTTAAATCATGTTGGCTCTGATGTGAGTGTAAGATGTTGGGCAGATGTTATCAAATATGCTTCAATGAGAGGGGATCATAAAGCTCTTAAGTCATTTATCCTTCTAAATGTCAAGTAACTAAATTGATATTCCCATCTGCTGAAAACCTTACTGGGGAGAAAGGAAAATGAGGAATGGAAATTCTAACTTTCTTTCAGAATGACTTCAGTGTGTTATCATGCCAGGGACATCTATTTTTGATGTTTCGAGTTTAGAAAAGATGGATGGATAACTTTAGTGGCTCTTTTTAAATTTTATTTCTTTGAAATGCCAAATAATTATGTGCGTTCTCTACACCCATGATTGAAAGCAACGGGGTTGTTCTTTAAAGGAAAAAGTGATAAAATGTTAGGTTAAAAATGGCAGCCGATCTGCTATTGCTGTGAGCTCTTTACATACGTGACTTTCTTTTCATTATCACAGCTGAAGACTCTTTTTCCTTGCCTCTGCCCCTCGCTACCAGCACGGCCTCAATTTTCATCCTTGGATGTGGGTTCTACACTCCATTAACTGTTCTCCAGGGTTATACAACAAATAGTTTAGAAATGTAGACGTGTCCAGCATTTTATGTTTACACATTTACATATTACATCTTTTGCGAATAACATGCAATATGTAAGTACGTAAATGTTTGCGTATTTATATATTGCATGTAATTGCAAATTATATATTGCATATTTACAACATTAAAAGAATAGAAACCATATCTCTGAGACCATTATTCCTGGCCCCTAAGAAAGTGCTTATAGTTAATATACACTAAGTAATTGCCATGAGCCAAACACTACTCTGAATGATTAAACTGGTATCAACTCTTCTAGTCCCCTAAGATGATGAGGTAGCTAGTATTATAAGTTGCATTTCACAGAAGAGGAGAATGAGACATGGAGTGGTTAAGAAAGCTGATATATTAGAACTCGTCAGCAGCAGGGCAGGAACAGGAACTCAAGCCTCCTGGCTCTTAGTTTTTGTATTGGTTTCCAGTTGCTACTGTAACAAATTATAACTTAGTAGGTTGAACAATACTAATATATTATCTTACATTTCTGGATGTCAGAAATCCAAAAGGAGTCTCACTCTGAGTCTCACTGGGCTAAGATTAAGGCATTATGGTTTATCAAGGCTGAAACTTCTTCTCAAGTCTCTAACAGGTAATCCATTCTCTTTCCAGCTTCTGGAAGCCATTTGCTTTCCCTGATTTCTGGTCCTCTCCCTCCTTCCCAGCCAGCAACAGCAATGCCATGCTGAGTTCTTCCTATATGGCCATCTCTCTGGTTTTCTCTTCTTATTCTCTCTTCCACTTTTAAGGATCCTTGTGATTATATTAGGTTCACACATATAATTTAGGATAGTCTGCTATCTTAAAGCCAGCTCATTAGAACATTAATTCCATCTTCAACCTTAGTTCCCCTTTTTTGATATAACATAATATATTCACAGGTTCCAGAGATTAGGATGTGGTCATCTTTGGGGGTGCCATTATTTTGCCTACAACAGTGCTATGGACTGAAGATTTGTGTCCCCTCAAAATTCATACATTGAAACCAACACCCACGTGTGAAAGTATTTGGAGGTGGTACCTTTAGGAGGTGATAACGTCCTGAGGGCTCTGGATTGGTGCCCATATAAAAGAGATCTCAGAGCATTCCCTTGCCCCTTCTGCCATGTGAAGACACAATGAAAAGAGGGCTGTCTATAAATCAGGAAGAGGGTCCTCATCAGACCCTGAATCTGCTGGCACCTTGACCTGGGACTTAGCCTCCAGAACTGTGACAAATGTTTGCTGTTTATAAACCACCCATTCTGTGACATTCTGTTATAGCAGCCAGAATGGACAAAGACATATAGCTTTTACCATTATACCACACTGCCTTAATAATATTAGCTACCTTTTATAGACCAGGTTAGTGTCTATTACATATGTTACACTTGGTATTCACTGAAAGTAAACAGCCTTCTCTGTTATTAACAGATGAAAACAAGGGGTCAGGGAGTTGAATCCTTTGTGTATAGTAAATACGAGATGTGATTTAGAGTCTGAATCTGGATCTATCCACTCCAAAGCTCTTGTTCTCTCCTATACTGTGTAATTTTGACTAACATGTCTGTCCTTGTATTAGGATTTTTAGATAATAAATTTATTGGATGATCAATCAACCCCACCCTTCCCTCTTAAAAAGTATAATTGTTCCCACTCTTTCTAAAATGCAAGGGCCTATTCCTTGCTTTGGTAAACATAGTTGGCTGAAATTGCTATGAAATACTCTAGTGCAATGCCAAGCATATAAAAGACCTTAGATAAGATTGGATTTTCCCCCTGATAACACAGGAAACTATACCATGGTGTCAGCACCGCTGTCAAGGTCCATAAGGATCATAGACACCAATGTGGAAATAGCTTGTGGACATAGCTCTGAAGAGTCGAATATATTATGCTATGCTTGTCCTCGTGTATCTTTTGCATGTTTTGTGTCTCCCCATCTGTAAAATAGGTATGATAACATCTATCTTGAAGGGTTGTGAGAATTATAGATGATGCCTTTAAAGAAAACTGCCAGATGAAGAGTTGACTCTTAATAAATGGTAACATTAGCACAATTTTTAAAAGTATGTATCTGGTGTCTTAGTGTCTTGTGATTAGGTATGTCTCCTAATAGTGTAATAATTTTTTAAAAATCCAAGTGTTTGGAAAGACTGAGTTAATCAAGTTTTGGTTAAATTCTTTCTGAATAATTACCATTCAGAAGATCCTGAAGAGGGATTCAGGCAAACCATGGCAGAGCTTTCTTCTCCAAGGTTTCGTGAGAATGACTGAGACCAGTATTTCAAGACACCTGTGGGCAGGTCCCTGCCAATTTTTTGCTAGAAGTTCAAACACCCTGTAAGATGTCTGTTTCCTACTTAAGTCTGACAACTCCTTGGATCTCTCTCTTCAAGCAAGGAAACACCATATAGTACTGACAAAACCTTTCACCAAATCAACTCTTCACCATCATCTCTAAGCTCAGGAAGTAGTCTTTCAGGAATGAATACCTTTGGGAACTGAAGTCTATCTGTAGGGATGGTATACTGGCTCATACCAAAACCTTTGGCATCATCCTTGGGCAACTCCCACCATCAACCTTATCTCATTCTTCCCTCCACTCTATAGGCAAATCCTGAAAATTCTACCTTCAAAACATATCAGAATCCAACCTCTTTTATAACCATGCCACTCCCTTGATCTCCATCCTTCCACAAAGTCCATTTGACTTGGAAGACTAGCCAAAGTTCCTACTGTAATATGTAAGTTTCCACAGGATATGGCCCCAGGCTACAGCTCTTGAACCTCAGCCAATACTCTTTCCACTCCCTCCCTCTGCTCCAGCCATACTTATCTTCTTGTTGCTCCTCAAATACACAGGCCATAATGCCTCAGGGCCTTTGCATTTGCTTCTCCATCTACCTACAATGATTTTCTCCATATATATGCATGGCCAGGTCTTTCACCCCCTTCTGGTTATTGCTCAAATATAACATTTCTAGGGAGCTCTTACCTTACTTAAATTTATCTTTTCCAGAATGGTAACTCTTTCATGCTTTTTATCCGCACACTACACTATGTATTATCAACTCTTAGACATCAACGTTATGAGAAGCAACATCGTATATGTGCTAGAAGAAAAGAAAAAAAAATTAAACTACGACATGTCCTTGACTGTAAAATTCATCCTGATTTCAGAGATATTTAAAATATGTAGAATTACATTTTGTTAACCCTAAAATGCACATTGTTTTGCTCTTTTAATATCTCTATTTATTTGGCTTGTGGTGTGTCTCCTTCCACTATGAGGTAAACTCCAGTGGGGTACAGATTTCTTTATGGTTTTATACTATTTCCCCCAGTGTCTCAATCAGTGCTTGGAACACAGTTAATAATAAATACTGGTTGAAAAAATGAATGCTGGAGATTCCCAGGGTCATTAGTAATAAACTTGCCTTCTAAAAGTTCTCTGTATCATTTAAATGATAAAATAATTAATGTAATATTACATAATTTTTAATTTTCTCAAAGTAACTCAACATATGTTGTCTCTTTTGCTTACCCCTATGGATAACATGGTGTAGAGAAGGAAAGTGCCTTATCCGAGACATGGCTATGGTCAAACAAGGATTCAGAGTCAATCTTTTCTTTCCTATATTAGAAAATGTTGCAAATTCCTGTGGGCAAGAAGTAAAGTGAGCAGATTGTGTTGAACTGATAGCTGCATTGAATTAACTGGGCCAGTCTGACAAGGTGGACAGATACTGATGGATTCAGGGACATGGTTGACTGTGGTCAGTTGTTATAAAAGTGTTGACCCTTGTGCTTAGCATGTCACATAAAACTGGCCAGAGAATGGATGAGATATGGTGGCCATAAAAGTCATCACATGGGCCAAGGGAAAAATAAAGCCAAGGGACGTCCATGTGAAATATGTTGGAAGCAGCTGGGAAATTAAAAGACTTAAAAAATAAATAGATGAATAGATAACATATGTTCACATATAAATTTATTTAAAACAAATATACATGAATCGATGTTATGTTATATAAAGTATATATAACAAAATAATTTTTATACTTAAACATTTCAAAAAAGGATTTTGTAAAAAGATTCATATAATATTTTTTAAATAGTATCATTCCTACAATCTTTTCCATCCCCCCATTCCTCCATCAGTAAATATAACAGTTAACAATCATTATTTTTTTTTAATATTTATTTATTTAATTTATTTATTTTCCTTATTTTTTTTGGCTGTGTCAGGTCTTAGTTGCAGCACACAGGATCTTCCTTGAGGCACACGGGGTCTTTCATTACGGTGCGCAGTCTCTTTGTTGCGGTGCTCAGGCTTCTCTTTAGTTGGGGCATGCGGGTTTTCTCTTCTCTAGTTGTGGAGTGCAGGCTCCAGAGCACGTGAGCTCAATAGTTGCGGTGCGTGGGCTTAGTTGCCCCGTGGCACATGGGATCTTAGTTCCCTGACTAGGGATTGAACCCATGCCCCCTGCATTGGAAGGTGGATTCTTTACCACTGGACCACCAGGGAAGTCCCCAATTGTTATGTTTTTACACACATATTCTAAACCCACTCAAATACATACAAACAGAGTGTTATTGTTGTTTTGTTTAACAAAAATGTTATCCTAGTATACATAAATTTTCATAAACTGTTTTATTCACTCAAATCAATCTTCTCCCATGAGAATATGTACAAATTACACTTTTTTAAAAAGCTATATCTTATTAAATAGTATGAATGTATTGTAATTAATTTAATCAGGCTACTTTATTTCATTAGTGTGTGTTTTTCTCGCTGCGTATAATGTACAACTATCACCTAAATATTTGTTAACTGTACACTCTGTGTTTCCCTCTTCTTATTGTTTTCCCATGAAAGTCTCCTTCACACACATTTCTTAGTTGTGCCTTGTATCTTCTTGTCCTGAGATGGAGGATTAAATGTTCAAAAAGGAAAGTAGTCACCATGGTAAATGTATGTTTGACCTGAGAGCAAGTTTGCTTGTTTGTTTTAAGCTATCGCTTATATATTTACTGGTTTGATTTTACATTGATAAAGCCCATTTCAAAAAATTGAACAATAAAATGTTAAACTTGGGAAACTCTGAAATTTTATAGTCTGACTTCCCACTTCATGCAAATCCTTCTTTGTAGACCTTTATACCTTCTCATAAGCTTCTTTCTCTGCCTGAAAATGAACTTTGGTTCCTTCAACTAAAATCTCTCTACCATTTAAGCTCAACTTATGACATCAACTCCAAGAAGCTTTCTCTGATTGCCCCAAGGCATTAAGATGTCCCTCTGGTGCTCGAAGAGCAACCCGTGTTTGCAAGGATCAGTATATTTTTCACTTGCTATTGTAATTGTGGATGTGATTTTCTATTTCCTCTGCTAGATTATAACCTCTCTCATTGGAAGGAGATCTGTCCTCTTTCACATCTGTGTTTCCAGTGCATAACGTGATATATAGAGAAGTACTAACAACTCTTTTTCAGTAGAATAACTGATTAAATGAATACATATGCTACCTTCTTTTTAGACTTCTCCTTGCCTATGTGTGTGTGTGTGATATTTTAATAGACAATAGACATATGTGGTGCATCAGTTTGAGAAGTGGAATGCTTGTTGAAAGGATGGGACTTAACTTCAGATAATCTTACCGCTAACTTTAGATAATCTTACCGCTAACTTAACTTTAGATAATCTTACCGCTACCGTGTTGTGAAAGAAGAAAGAGAGAGGTGGTTATTTTTGCAGAGATGGCTTGTTCGCTTCAGTGTATTGGCGGAGCTCTCTTAACCTAGATTTCATTCTGTTTGCTCTCTTCATGTGAAACCATGCAGCTCATACCTACACATCTTTCTCTAATAAAAGAGTTGTCTTAAGGAAACAAATCAGCAGCTGTCAAGGGGGTGCCAGAATGAGTCATTTGCAGTCAAGATAGCCGATTCCCCATGCTGATGGATTCACCAACTTTTCAGGGCCTCTGAGAGTTCACCTGCTTGTCACAGAGCATAGCATTTAGGTTCAGCTTTGAAATGAGGAATGTCCCTTCACTGTGATTCAAGCTGATTGCCCCTTTGTCACCAGGTTTTAGCTTCTAGGATAAGGTTGTACCTTTCACTCAAACAAGTACTGTTAGAGCTCAAGGTTAAAAGATTCACCTTGATGTTTTCTCCAGATAAGCTGTGATGGTAAAGACATTCTCAGGTAAGCAGCTGAGGTTCCATTTATGTGGAAAAGTGAACCCATTCTCCCAAATTCCAGGTAGTTCAACATAATCCAGTATGATAATTATTTCTTGGTTATGAAATAGCCAAGAACCTGAGAAAGCATCTAATCCTACTTCAGAGGAAACTGAAGCCCAAAGGGCTAAGAGTTTCTGTGGTCTCTCAGCCAGAACTGGCTGACACAATGCTCAAATCCAAGTATGATATCCTTGTCACTTTACTAGAAACACACCCTTTCTTCTTATTCTCCCTTATAGGCTGGTACTGGAGGTTTATATGACTACCTGGTGGGCAGTAAGGATATTGAATGGTTAGGGAAGTTTGTTAAAAAAAAAGGGCACCCTGGCTTTTTTCAGGCAGCTGGGAAGATGGCAGACATTCAGACTGAGTGTGCCTACCAAAAGCAACTGACCATCTTTCAAAATAAGAAGAGGGTCCTGCTTGGAGAAACTGGCAAGGAGAAGCTCCCATTATACTACAAGAACATTGGTCTGGGCTTCAAGACACCAAAGGAGGCCATGGAGGGCACCTACATTGACAAGAAATGCCCTTTTACTGGTAATGTCTCCATCCGAGGGCGGATCCGGTCTGGCGTGGTGACCAAGATGAAGATGCAGAAGACCGTTGTCATCCACCGAGACTACCTCCACTACATCCGAAAGTACAACTGCTTCTAGAAGCACCACAAAAACATGTCTGTGCACCTTTCCCCCTGCTTCAGGGATGTCGGAATCAGTGACAGTGTCACAGTGGGCGAGTGCCGGCCCCTGAGCAAGATGGTGCACTTCAACATGCTCAAGGTCAACGAGGATGACGGCACCAAGAAGCATTCCAGCAGTTCTAAGACTGGACCACTGCCCACTGCCCCAAGCAAAATAATTTATTTTCCCAGTCAAAAAACAAAGAAACAAAAAAACTGCACCCTGGGTCTTTCTTTCCCTCTTTCCTGTTTTTAGAAGTGATATAGTGTAGTGTAGTGATATAATGTAGCATTTAAGTGTAAAAACCCTGAAGCCAGACCACACAGTTTAGAACGCAGGATTCATCACTTACTAGCGAAAGAAAGGAGTGTGTTAATCTGTCTGTGCCCCAGTGTTCTCAGCACTAAAATGGGATAGCCATATGTTTGTTGAGAAGTTTAAAAGAGTTAATTAAAGCCAAGTACTTAGAACAATGACTAGCACAGAGTAAGCTCTCAGTAAATATTACCTGTGTTTATTCATAGGTGTATATGGGAATGGGATGAAAACTACTGTCTTCCCCTCTCTATCTTTGTGTTTAGAATTAAAGTGAGCTCTTTGTTTTGCTGTATATTTCTCAAGGTTTCAACTTTATTTCCTTTGCTTGGGTATAATCTTAGGCCCTCGGCTTTTATCTGAATCATGAGGGAATAAACATAGAGTGGTATCTATCTAAGAGCATGGGTTTGGGTGTCAGTCAGACTGCCGTTTTGGAATGACTGGAGTTAGTCCATTTGTTTGCCGGAACTGCTATCTAAGGCCTTATAGAATATTTTACGTATCAAAAACGTAATGTCATAGAGGCTCAAGAGACCCACTTTATGGCAAAGGCAGTGTGAAAGTTTATATATGTCTATAGAATCCACTTGTCCTCTCATATACCACACCACCCAGAAGCTGTTGGCCTAATACAGCAATATACTGCGTTGTTAAAGGCACAGCTAAGGCACCAACTTGGAGACAATATGCTGTGAAGATGGGGTGTCATCCTTTAAGACAGCGGTCCCCAACCTTTTTGGTACCAGGGACCTGTTTTGTGGAAGATAATTTTTTCACAGATGGAGAGGGAGAGGAGAACAGTTCAGGCAGTAATGCGAGCAAAGGGGACAGAAGGGGAGCAGCAGATGAAGCTTCGATGGCTTGCCCACTGCTTACTTCCTGCTGCGTGACTGGTACTGTGGCCCAGGGGTTGGGGACCCCTGCTCTAGGACATTACATGTACCTTATATCAACATCCATCATATGATGCTGCCTCCAATAGATAGAAAATATTGGTCTGAGAAATAATAGATATGGGCAAGAAGACTGCACTTTTCATTATTTCCAATGTTCTACTTGGGGAATTTGTGGTCACTCAAATCCCCTTAATTCTGTGCTCTTCTAGATTAGAAGTTATGGTCTCCAGAAAGAGAAATGCTTCCCCCAGGCAATCAGCAAGAGATCCATTTAACTTTGAGCTAAGACCGCATTGTGGGCTCCTCCTGCCAAGGGACCAACAGGGAGGAATAAAATTCACAATCTTGGTAGGCGTAATTGACCTGGATCATGAAGAGGAGGTAGGGCTGCTGTCACACAATGGGAGCAGGAAGAAATATGTTAGACATCCAAATTATCCACTTGGATATCTCTTAGTTCTCCCTTGTACAATTTTGATGATACATGGATAAGTTTAGTGGTCAGTGCTTTCGACTGACATGGAAAGCAGAAATACAGACTTCTCAGGGATGAGGGTCTTGTTCATTCCACATGGTGAACCACCAAGACCCACAGTGATGTTAGCTGACAGTGAAGGGAATCTAGAATGGATAGTATTGGATGAAGATAATGATAATCAGTTGTAGGTTCAAGACCTAGTTATAGCAGCAGGGGCTGCAGTTCATCCTACTAATCTCCCACTTCTGAGTTTCTTCCAGCAGAAGAGGCCCACCCAAAGCCTTGAAGTGATATAATGTAAGTGAATTCAAATGTCTTCAGGCATCGGCTTTGATAGACTCTGTATTGTGCTGCATGGATCTCTCTTTTAGGACTGATATAGTTACCCAACTACTGATCAGGCTGTGGGCTGACAACTTTCAGTTATCAGGTTAGGAAGGTTGACTAACCCCGTTTTGCGGGGTATCCTATTTCCGATTACTGATGGTCTCAGTGGTATAAAGCTGGACCCCTCACCTTAACTTGTGACGACCCTGAAGGACTACCCTAGGTTCAGAGATCCCTGTAGGGTTGTCTGAGGCCTTAATTGATACTGCATTGCAGCCTGACTTCTCCCTGCATTCAATCCTACTTTCTTTTTCTTTTCCCTCCAGATATTAATACTAAGAATAGTCCCTATTAAACTTTCTGCATGCTATTCTTTATCTCAGGGTTCCTGGGGACTTCTACTGATGATGCTACCTGAATATACACCCAAATAAGTAGGAAACAAGATAGGCACAAAACATTCATTTCAGCAGTGATTGTAAGAAAAAAATGCCATTAGCAAGGCTGGTCTGCTCATTGAATAACCTATGGTACCCTTAAAAGGCAGTACCACAAAACAATCAAAAAGAATAAAGAAGATCTCTATGAAGTATATGGAGACAGTCCATATTTTAAAGTGAAAAAGGAAATAAAGAAAGGTTCAGAACAGTGTACATAATATGCAAACTTTTGTATAAAAGAAAAGGAAATAAATATAAAAAATAATTATCGGCCAATTTTGATGTACTAGATAATGAAGTAATGAATGAAAATGGCTACACACTGAGGATGAGTGTGAATAAAATGAAAAGATATAATGACTAGAATTATCTGGAAATACAATAAACCTTAAAATTGAATTCAGATATCAACATATAAACATAATTGCACTTTAAATTAACAACATAAACACATTAAAGGCAGTAATTATTTCAAGAAACTGTGGAACACAATACTCTATCCCTAATATGATATATTTAAAGGGAAAAAGAAAAAAATTAGATATGGCTTAGTGGGATTATTGTTAATAGTAAGTTTGGGAGATTAGTTGAAGATGGCGGAGTAGAAGGATGTGTGCTCACTCACTCTTGCCAGAGCATCAGAATCACAATTAACTGCTGAACAATCATTGACAGGAAGAACCTGGAACTCACCAAAAAAGATACCCCACATCCAAAGACAAAGGAGAACCTGCAATGAGGTGGTAGGCGGGGCACAATCACAATAAAATCAAATCCCATAACCACTGAGCGGGTGAGTCACAAACTGGAGAACAATTATATCACAGAAGTCCACCCACTGGAGTGAAGGTTCTGAGCCCCACGTCAGGCTTCCCAGCCTTGGGGTCTGGCAAAGGGAGTTGGAATTCTCAGAGAATCAGACTTCGCAGGCTAGCGGGATTTGATTGCACAACTCTGACAGGTCTGGGGGAAACAAAGGGCACACACAAGATTGTGTGTGCATCAGGACACAGAGGGAAGGAGAGTGACACCATAGGAGACTGAACCAGACCTACCTGCTAGTGTTGGAGTGTCTCTTGCAGAGGCGGGGAGTGGCTGTGGCTCACTGTGAGGACAGGGGCACTGGCAGCAGAAGTTGTGGGAAGTACTCCTTGGTGTGAGCCCTCCCAGAGTCCGACATTAGCCTCACCAAAGGGCCTGTAGGCTCCAGGGCTGGGTGCCTCAAGCCAAACAACCAACAGGGAGGTAATTCAGCCCCACCCATCAGCACACAAGCAGATTAAAGTTTTACTGAGCTCTGCCCACCAGAGCAGCACCCAGCTCTACCCACCACCAGTCCCTCCCATCAGAAAACTTGCACAAGCCTCTTATATAGCCTCATCCACCAGAGGGCAGACAGCAGAAGCAAGAAGAACTACAGTCCTGCAGCCTGTGGAATGAAACCATATTCACAGAAAGATAGAGAAAATGAAAAGGCAGAGGACTATGTACCAGGTGAAGGAACAAGATAAAACCCCAGAAAAACCACTAAATGAAGTGGAGATAGGCAACCTTCCAGAAAAAGAATTCAGAATAACGATAGTGAAGATGATCCAGGACCACAAAAAAAGAATGGAGGCAAAGATCTAGAAGATGCAAGAAATGTTTAACAAAGAGATAGAAGAATTAAAGAACAAACACCTAGAAGAATTAAAAAACAAAAAAACAGACATGAACAATACAATAACTGAAATGAAAAATACACTAGAAGGAATCAATAGCAGAATAACTGAGGCACAAGAACGGTTAAGTGACCTGGAAGATAGAATGGTGGAATTCACTGCCATGTAACAGAATAGAGAAAAAGAATGAAAAGAAATGAAGACAACCAAAGAGACCGCTGGGACAACATTAAATGCACCAACATTTACATTATAGGGGTCCCAGAAGGAGAAGAGAGAGAGAAAGGACCTGAGAAAATATTTGAAGAGATTATAGTTGAAGACTTCCCTAACATGGGAAAAGAAATAGCCACCCAAGTCCAGGAATCACAGAGAGGTCCCAGGCAGGATAAACCCAAGGAGAAACACACCAAGACACATAGTAATCAAATTGACAAAAATTAAAGACAAAGAAAAATTATTGAAAACAAGGGAAAAATAACAAATAACATACAAAGGAATTCCCATAAGGTTAACAGCTGATTTCTCAGCAGGAACTCTACAAGCCAGAAGGGAGTGGCATGATATATTTAAAGTGATGAAAGGGAAGAACCTAAAAGCAAGATTACTCTCAATGTCAAAGATCTCATTCAGATTCAATGGAGAAATCAAAAGCTTTATAGACAAGCAAAAGCTAAGAGAATTCACCACCACTAAACCATCGTTACAACAAATACTAAAGGAACTTCTCTACGTGGGAAACACAAAATAAGGAACCTACAAAAACAAACCTAAAACAATTAAAAAAATGGTAATAGAAACATACATATAAATAATTACGTTAAATGTGAATGGATTAAATGCTCCAACCAAATAACACAGGCTCACTGAATGGTTACAAAAACAAAACCCGTATATATGTTGTCTACAAGAGACCCACTTCAGACATAGGGACACATACAGACTGAAAGTGAAGGGATGGAAAAAGATATCCCATGCAAATGGAAATCAAAAGAAAGCTGGAGTAGGAATACTAATATCAGATAAAATAGACTTCAAAATAAAGAATGTTACAGGAGACAAGGAAGGACACTACATAATGATAAAGGGATCAATACAAAAAGATATAACAATTATAAATATATATGCAAGTAACATAGGAGCACCTCAATACATGAGGTAAATGCTAACAGCTATAAAAGAGGAAATCAACAGTGACACAATAATAGTGGGGGAATTTAACACCTCACTTACACCAATGGACAGATCATCCAGACAGAAGATTAGTAAGGAAACAGAAACTTTAAATGACACAATAGACCAGGTACATTTAATTGGTATTTATAGGACATTCCATCCGGAAATATCAGATTACACTTTCTTCTCAAATGCTCATTGCCCATTCTCCAGGATAGATCATATCTTGGGTCACAAATCAAGCTGCGGTGAATTTAAGAAAATTGAAATCATATGAAGCATCTTTTCTGACCACAACACTATGACATTAGAAATAAATTACAGGGAAAAAAGCATAAAAAACACAAACACATGAAGGCTAAACAACATGCTACTAAATAATCAAGAGATCTCTGAAGAAGTCAGAGGAAATCAAAAAATACCTACAGGCAAATGACAATGAAAACATGATGATCCAAAGCATACGGGATGCAGCAAAAGCAGTTCTAAGAGGGAAGTTTAGAGTAATACAATCCTACCTCAAGAAACAAGAAAAATCTCAAATAATCTAACCTTACACCTAAAGGAACTAGAGAAAGAAGAACAAACAAAACCCAAAGTTAGTAGAAGGAAAGGAATCATAAAGATCAGAGCAGAAATAAATGAAATAGAAACAAAGAAAACAATAGCAAAGATCAAAAAAACTAAAGTCTGTTTCTTTGAGAAGATAAACAAAATTCATAAACCTTTAGCCAGACTCATCAATAAAAAGAGGAAGAGGACTCAAATCAATGAAATTAGAACTGAAAAAGGAGAAGTTACAATGTACACTGCAGAAATAAAAAGCATCCTAAGAGACTACTACAAGCAACTCTATGCCAGTAAAATGGACAACCTGGAAGAAATGGACAAATTCTTAGAAAGGTATAGCCTTCCAAGACTGAACCAAGAAGAAATCGAAAATATGAACAGAGCAATCACAAGTAATGAAATTGAAACTGTGATGAAAAATCTTTCAACAAACAAAAGTCCAGGACCAGATGGCTTCAGAGGTGAATTCTATCAAACCTTTAGATAAGAGCTGACACCCATCCTTCTCAAACTCTTCCAAAAATTTGCAGTGGAAGGAACACCCCCAAACTCATTCTATGAGGCCACCATCACCCTGATACCAAAACCAGACAAAGATACTACAAAGAAAGAAAATTACAGACCAATATCAATGATGAATACAGATGCAAAAATCCTCAACCAAAAAATAGAAAACAGAATCCAATAACACATTAAAAGAATCATACATCATGATCAAGTGGGATTTATCCCAGGGATGCAAGGACTCTTCAATATATGCAAATCAATCAATGTGATACACCATATTAATAAATTGAAGAATAAAAACCATATGATCATCTCAGTAGATGCAGAAAAAGCTTTTGACAAAATTCAACACCCATTTATAAGAAAAACTATCCAGAAAGTGGGCATTGAGGGAACCTACCTCAACATAATAAAGGCCATATAAGGCAAACCCACAGCAAACATCACTCTCAATGGTGAAAAACTGAAAGCATTTCCTCTAAGATCAGGAACAAGACAAGGATGTCCACTCTCACCACTATTATTCAACATAGTTTTGGAAGTCCTAGCCATGGCAATCAGAGAAGAAGAAAAAAATAAAAGGAATACAAATTGAAAAGAAGTTGTAAAACTGTCACTGTTTGCAGATGACATGATACTATATATAATCCTAAAGATGCCACCAGAAAACTACTAGAGCTAATCAATGAATTTGGTAAAGTTGCAGGATACAAAATTAATGCACAGAAGTCTCTTGCCTTCCTATACACTAACAATGAAAGATCAGAAAGAGAAAGTAAGGAAACAATCCCACTCACTATTGCAACAAAAAGAATAAAATACCTAGGAATAAACCTACCTAAGCAGGTAAAAGACCTGTACTCAGAGAACTATAAGACACTGATGAAATAAATTAAAGACAATACAATCAGATGGAGAGATTTACCATGTTCTTGTATTGGAAGTATCAGTATTGTGAAAATGACTAAACTACCGAAAGCAATCTACAGATTCAAGGCAATCCCTACCAAATTACCAATGGCATTTTTTACAGAACTAGAACAAAAAATCTTAAAATTTGTCTGGAGACACAAAACACTCCAAATAGCCAAAGCAATCTTGAGGGTAAAAAACGGAGTTGGAGGAATCAGACTCCCTGACTTCAGACTATATTACAAAGTTACAGTAATCAAGACAATATGGTACTGGCAGAAAAACAGAAATATAGATCAAAGGAACAGGATAGAAAGCCCAGAGATAAACCCACGCACCTATGGTCAACTAATCTATGAAAAAGGAGGCAAGGATATACAATGGAGAAAAGACAGCCTCTTCAATAAGCGGTGCTGGGAAAACTGGAGAGCTACATGTAAAAGAATGAAATTAGAACACTCCCTGACACCATACACAAAAATAAACTCAATTTCACATCAGGCGTGAGTGAAATTGCAGCCTGCCCTCTGCCTCCTATTGCTGACGATCCTTCAGCTCTACCATCTCCCACTTCCTCTCCCTCCTCCAGTCAGTAACTCTTCTTCTCTGCTCACTCAGTGCCAGCCCCTATATGCCAGCTGTTGTACTGGACTACTGTACTTTTCAAGGTACTCTGCTGTAAGATTAAAAATGTTTTCTTTATTTTTTCTGTTTTTCAATGTATTATTCGTGTGTAAAATATTATAAACCTATTACAGTACAGTACTATACAGCTGATTGTGTTATTGGGGTACCTAGGCTAACTTTGTTGGACTTAATGAACAAATTGGACTTATGAACATGCTCTCAGAAGGGAACTCGTTCATATGTAGGGGACTTACTGTACTGTGATATCTGTTTCACTGAAAACCTCTTCCCCTTGCTGGGTTAGAAGCAGCAAGTTGCCATTTGTGAACTGTGCTGTGGGACAAAACCACATGGCAAAAGACTAAGTGCTGCTTCTAGCCAACAGCCCCCAAGACACTGAGGCCCTCAATTTGGCAGCCTGTAGGAAGCTAAATGCTGCCAAGAACCACATGAGCTTGGAAGTGACTCCTTCCCCATTTGAGCCTCAGATGAGACCACACCCCTGACCTGTGTCCTGACTGCCCCATGTGAGACTCTGAAAGAGAGGATCAAGCTAAGCCATGACCATACTCCTGACCCAGAGAAAATGTGAAGTAATAAATATGTGGTGGTTTAATTCACTGTGTTTGTGGTAACATTGTTAAGCAGCATTCCATAACTAATCAATATACCCCTTGACCAAGAGATAAAAATCAACATCACTAATATTGGCACATTGTAACAATAGCTGTCCCTTGTTTTGATTCCATGTGAGGTTTCTGATATTACCTACAAAATAAGTTATCTTGCCAAATATATTTAACTTAAAACTCATCAAATCCTTAGATCTAGCTTCCAAATTGTAGGAAATACAGAAGATTGAAAGACAAGGTAAATTATGCCATAATCCAGAATGTTGTACATTCTTTATGACAACTGGCCTGAACTCTTGTAAAAGGGATGTAGGGAAATGGCAGAAAGCTAGTCTATTTAAAGGCAAAAGAGTCAAAATATAGTATGCAAGCTTTGCTTTATTCCTGAATCAATACAATAAAAATAAACCATGGAAATATAAACCATGAAATACTTGTTGAAAATTAGAGAAATATGGACATCAACTAGAGATCAGATGATATGAGAAAATGCTTGACAATTTCCTTAGTTTTGATAACATTATTGTAATTATGTAATGAAATGTCCTTATGTAAAGGGAAAAAAACAAAAAAAACAAAACACCTCCTGTGTGTCTCCTTTACTCCCAACACTTGATTCTGATAACCAAATGTGTGGGTTTTCCCCACACCAAACAATTCTGCCATACCAGCTGGGCATCCTGCAATCTAACTGAATTCTGACACTGTCTACCTGAAAATAGAGTCAGCTCCCACAGGTTAAGGGCTCAGTTCCACAAAACTGCTTCTTCCTCCACCACCACTCCCACCTCACCCCCATTTCGGATACCAACTGCAAGTTCTGGTTGTTCCTTGTGCTTCCTACTGACGGGCTATTAATCATAAGCTCCCACCCCTCTTCAGGTTTGATTAATTTGCTAGAGCAGCTCACGGAACTCAGGAAAAGAGCATACTTTTAACAGTTTATTGTAAAAGGATATAACTCAGGAACAGACGGATGGAAGAGATGAATAGGGCAGGTATGTGGGAAGGGGGTGGAGCTCCCAGGCCCTCTCTGGGTACACTGCTCTCAGCATCTCTACATGTTTGCCAACCCCAGAAGCTCTCAGAACCCCTTCATTTAGGGTTTTCATGGCAGCTCCATTACATAGACATTATTGATTAAATCATTGGCTATTGGTGATTAATTCAGCCTCCAGTCCCTCTCCCCTCCTGGGAGGTTGGAAAGACAGCTGGAAAGTTCCAACCTTCTGATCTCATGGATGGCTCCCCTGGCAACCAGCCCCCATCCTGAGGGGCTTTCCCAAAGTCACCTCATTAACAAATTCAGGTTAACAGTTGAAAAGGTTTGTTGTGAATAACAAGACACTCTTTTCACCTTTATCACTCTGAAACTATTTGAGGAGCTGGAACTGTTTGAGGACAAAAGACCAAATATTATGATCAAAGATTCTCACCTTGGCATATTATAAGGGTTAAAAGGAGCTATGTGCCAGGAAAGCAGATGAAGACCAAATATGCATTTCTTATTATAAATCATAATATCCCATCTTATCATAATTATAATATCCCATCTTGTCTTAGAAACTGGAAGTTAGTAGGCATGAAGTGTCAGGATGATTGAATTTTTTTCACAAGGTCATCAAAATGCGTCTATGTGTATGTGTGGGATAAGAGAGAGAGAGAGAATGTTAGCAATCATTGAATGTAGATCGAGAGTATATGAGTACATTTTGTGCTATACTGTTAACTTTTCTGTGTGTCAGAAACGTTTAAAACAAAGATGTTTAAAACAAAACAATTTGGGGAAACCACATGAATTGTTGGTGTTTAAGCATGACGTCAGAAGTCTAGTTTGGCAGAACACTCTACTGTTAACTATAAGCATTCAATGAAACTGTAAAAATCTATAAAAAGTAAAAATAAATAAATAAAAAAGAAGTCCAGTTTGGCTAGAAGTTTGAACTAATTCCTTCTTTTTTTTTTTTTTTTTGCGGTACGCAGGCCTCTCACTGTTGTGGCCTCTCCCGTTGTGGAGCACAGGCTCTGGACGCGCAGGCTCAGCAGCCATGGCTCATGGGACCAGCCGCTCCGTGGCATGTGGGATCTTCCCCGACCGGGGCATGAACCCGTGTCCCCTGCATCGGCAGGCGGACTCTCAACCACTGCGCCACCAGGGTAAGCCCCTAATTCCTTCTTATATGTAACTTATTCTGTTGGATCCATTCACAGACTTGAAATTTATTTCATCTAACTCTTGCAGATCCGTACTCGTTGTTTTTAATGCTTCACAGTCATCTTGATGTACTGGTTGTAGTAATAATCAGTGTCCATCTGGTCTTGAAGCGTGAAATGCTTGTCTGCTTTCTTCAAGTGCCAAAATTGCATCCAAATCTGGCAATTTCATTTATTTTACTTTGGGTATTTGTGTACAAAGAAACAAAATTGGTAGGGAAGCTAAGATCACTTGTTAAGGCATTTGTTTTTTCTGGGTAGCCTGATCTTATAACACACCTGGAGAGGTTACCTGCAAATTCCTCCTGAGAAATGGATTTGTGGAAATTCACAAAAGGTTATGTGATAAACTTGGGATGGTGTTAAGTCTGTATGGGAAATGGGAGGCAGAAATAGAAATGGAATTCCTTTAATCACTCTGGAAGAACATTAATGTAGTATTAACTTGGCTGGATTCTAGGCCTAGAATAGTAACTCTGGTTCTGTCTATGCTGACTCTCAGTCCCCCAGTTGTGATACCCTCTGACTCATACAAATGTAGGTGCCTCTTCTTTAAAGAGGTGTGTGCCTGTGCAAACAGGCAGGCCTGGGACACATTGATTTAAGCGCCTGGCATCTATTAGTAGAATTGCAGATGGGGAGAGAAGTGTTTTAACTCAATTATGCCTCAAGACCTAAGGAAGTGGCTTGTATTGATTTTCCGAACTGACACTTTAGGCTCCAGTAAATGGGAAAAAAATAATCTACCTTTTTTCGCCACTGCTGGATTCTTTAATAATTACTGTTCATTGAATGAATGCCTATTATGTTCAGGTACTTCAACTTCACATCCATTGTAAAAATAAGAGGCAATATTTTAGTAATAATAGAGGAAATATATTGCTAATAATATAGATAATATTATTCTAATTTTACAAATAGTAGAAATGGAAGGAGTAATCAATGAATGAACTCCCTCAGTACTTCAGGATAGCGAATATACAAGAGCAAGCTCCAGTCCAAGATTGCCTGACTCCCTCAAGAGAAAGCCTTGAGACAATGGGGACTTTTAATTCTAATTCAACTGTGTTGTTTCATATGACACAAGAGTAGGTAGTATAGACAGATGACATTATTGCTCAGAAGTATAATAGTGATGACAATAAGAAGCAAATAAATATTGCAAATAATACTTGCAATATTATTGCAATAATAATTCCTTAAGACAATTTAAGGAATTACAGTAATCTTTTTGGAATACGGTATCTTGTCTTGCAAGATTCTCACAGAATTCAAGTAAAAGTAATTCAGCTTATAAAATCATAGCATTTTAGAACTAACAGGACTTTGGGGAGACTCTAGCTCAGTGGTTCAAAACCTAGTAGAGTATGATTTTTTTTTTTTTTTCCGGTACACGGGCCTCTCACTGTTGTGGCCTGTCCCGTTGCGGAGCACAGGCTCTGGACGCGCAGGCTCAGCGGCCATGGCTCACGGGCCCAGCCGCTCTGCGGCATGTGAGATCTTCCTGGACTGGGGCACGAACCCGTCTCCCTTGCATCGGCAGGCGGATTCTCAACCACTGCCTGACCAGGGAAGCCCTGATGATTTTATTTTATGTCAATTCACCAACTTAATTAGAGTTGTCCTTTTAGGCGCTGTCCTATGAAAGTGCACATAAGGGGAATGGGTCTAATAATCTAAGAGGTCATGAAAGAGTTTCCAGAGGAGGTGTAATTGAGCTGACATTCATACGAATAGTAGAGGTACCCAACCAAAGGAAGGATGGTGGTGAGGAAAAGAATTCTGGGCAGATGAACAGAAGGGCCCCATGATGAGAGATTCCAAAACACAGAATGGCTATTGTAAAGAGCTGTGCATGTGAAGCAGGACAGGTAGGTTGGAGCCTGAACACAGGGCCTGTGGACCAGGTAAAGGACTTAATGCTTAATCCTAAATTCAGTGAGAAGCCTTTGAAATGTTTTAAGTGTGGACGGGACAAGGTCTAATTTACATTTCAAAATTACCACTCTAGTCAAGTGCTGAGAATGGATTAAAGGAGCTCAATAACAAATGGATGGCAGGTACACCTATGGTAACTGCAAAGAGGTAAAACATACCAATCATGCTGAGGAAAAGAACTGAAAAAATTAATAATTTTGAGATATAAGTTACAGAAACTAAAACACACCCATTTTGAATACTGTGACAATGTAGTCACTACTGTAATCAATATATAGAACACTTCCATCACTCCAAAAACTATCTTATGATCTTTGTTGTCAGTCCTCCACACTCTGGCCTGAGGCAGCCAATCATCTGCTTTCTGCCACTAAAGACTAGTTTTGTCTATTCTAGAATTTCATATGTGAAATTACACTGTGTGTAGTCATTTGTATTTTCCTCTGGTCAGAAAAACTTTTCTGAGTAACATTCATGTTGTTTGCATGTATCCACAGGTTTTTGTTTGTTTGTCTCTAAATATTATTGAGAGTTATCAATATACCATGCTTTGTTTATTCATTCACCTGTTGGGGGATGTTAGTCTTGTTTCCAGTTTAGATCTATTATGAATATAGCCCCTATGAACATTTTGATACATGTCATTTTGTGGATATATGGTTTCATTCCTCTTAAATAAATAGCTGGAAGTGGAATTACTAGGTCATGGGTTAGTGTATGTTTAACTTTTAAGAAATAGCCAAACTGTTTTCATATTCTTGAACCTTTTTAATTCCAAATAGCGATGTGTGAGGGTATCAACTTTTCAGCATTCTCTCAAACACTTGGTATTGTTGGTCTTTTAAATTTTAGACATTTTTGTGGGTGTGGAATGTATTTAATTATGGTTTTAATATGCATTACTGTCATGACTAATTATGTTTAGTATTTTTATATTTGCTTACTGGCCTTTTGAATATCTTCTTTTGTGCCAATTCTCTTTCTCTCTCTCTGTTTATTTTATTGTTGAAAGAACACTTAGAATGTGATCTACCCTCTTAACAAATTTTTAAGCGACCAATTACTATTGTTGACCATAGGTACAATGTTCTACAGCAGCTGTCCAGAGTTTATTCAGCAAGCTTGACTGAAACGTTATGCCCAAAGATTACTAACTCCCTATTTCTCCCTCTCCCCCAGCCCTTGGCAACCACCATTCTTCTCTTTAATTTTAAGAATTAGACTATTTTAGATACTTCATATGAATGGAATCATACAGTATTTGTCTTTCTGTGACTGGCTTATTTCACTTAGCATGTCCTCAGGGTCCATCTACATTATGGCATATTGCAGAATTTCTTTATTTTTAAGACTAACTAGCATTCCACTGTATGCATAAACCGCAGTTTCTGTATCCATTTATCTGTAGATGGACATGTAGGTTTTTTCCACATCTTGGCTATTGTGAGTATTGCTGTCATGAACATAGGAGTGCTTATATCTCTTGAAGGTACTGATTTCAATTCTTTTGGGTAAAAACCCAGAAGTGGGATAAATTGATCAGATGGTAGTTCTTTTTTTGATTTTTTGAAGAGCTTCCATACTGTTTTCCATAGCACTTCTACTCCCAACAATGGTGCAAAAGTGTGCAAGATTTCCAGTTTCTCCATACCCTCACCAACATTTGTGGTCCAATTTCTTTTTTTAATAATAGTCATTTCTTCATATGTGAGGTGACATCTCTTTGTATAGTTTTGATTTGCATTTTCCTTATTACAGGTGATGTTAAACATTTCTTTTCATATAGCTGTTGACCATTTTTATGTCTTCTTTGGAGAAATGTCTATTCGAGTCCTTAGCCTATTTTTTAAACTGAGTTATTTTTTTTGTTTTTTAACTATTGGATTTTAGGTGTTCAGTATATACACTGAAGGTTAATCCCTTAACAGATACATGGTTCGCAAATATTTCCTTGCATTCCATAGGTTGCTTTTTTACTCTATTGTTTTCTTTGCTGTACAGAAGATTTTTAGTTTTATGTGGTCCCATCTCTGCAGTTTTGCTTTTGTTGCTTGTGCTTTTGGTATTGTATTCATGAAATCATTGCCAGTTCAGATTCACCAGTTACTGAGAATTCACTTCATGCTTTAGTTACAAAGATGTTAATATGCACAGCTAGATTTGATTGTTTTCTATCTCCTGTTCTATTGGTTTTGTTAAATAACTCTGCTTCCTTGCTCTTTTTCTCATGGACTAAATCCCTGGCATTCTAATAACTTGCTGACCTTAGTTCTTTTTCATTAAATATATTTTATTTCCTAAGTGGTGTTTCTCCTTCTGGCACTCTGACCTTTGAGACCCCATTGAGCTCATTATTATTGCCAGTAGCAGACAACCAACCCTCATCAGAACGCTCTGACAGACACTTCCTTTTCTGCTTGACATCAGACATTTCACTTTCTGACATCTACAATTTTGTGAGAATTTCAGTGGCTGCCTCATGCCTGCATTTCGTCCCCACAGATAGCATCAATATGAAGCATGCAAGAATGTTTCTCTCTGTATCATTAATGTATTAATCTGTCTGTTAAATACATTTTGGGGTGATGTTTGGTGAACACAATTTATTTCACATAATTAACTGATGCTACTAAATGTGCAAAATTAGATTATTTTTCCAAAATATCTGTCTATATACAATCTCCGTATTGAATATGATCCCTCAATTTATGGCCAACTATTTTATATAGATATATATATATAATACTATAATATTATTGAATACACTCTCCTTGTGATATATCATGAAAAGTACAAAACTGGAATAATCAACAGGATTATTGCTTGATGCACAGTAAGTCCTCTAAAAACATTTATTGAATGAATAAGTACATGAATGAATGAATGCTATTATGACAGAGATATTGAATAATTGCATATCTTATCAAGAGTTTGCTTGACCTTCTCATGGGAGAAATCCAGAAACCCATCAGCTCAAGGGCATTGGTTACTGGCACTGATAAGAGAATGGGCAAGACTTACCTCTGGTTCTAGATTTAAGAAGCAAAGGGGATTATATCTGAGCCCCCTTTTTTTTTTTTTGGCTCCCCAGCTAGGGATGGAACCTAGGCCCCCTGCATAGGGAGTGTGGAGTCTTAACCACTGGACAAACAGGGAAGTCCCCTGAGTCCCTGTTGAAAATGAACGTCAACATCTAAGACTGAAGAGGTGAAAAGAGAATAAGGAAATGATTTACTTGAAGAATCACCAAAATGGAACAGAAAAAATAGAAAAAGCCTGAAACTATCTCGTGATGCTAAGGTGTGCAGAGAGGATGTTAGTGGCAGAGCTGGTGGAAGAACAGTAACAAGAATGTGAAATGAGTTTAGACAAAAGCAGCCAAATTCCATAGACCTGTTGTTGCTCAGCATCCTTCTATGGCATATCACCCACTTTCTTTCCTTTGTATTATTACAGAGAGAATGAGCCATTACTAAGGTGGCTGAAGCTATAGAGTTAAAAATGTAACTAGAATCAAATAAAAGCTCACAAAGCATGGTTGATTAGTGTACAATACGGTGGTAGCATCACTCATATTTGAAGCACTTGAGGTCCATTCCCATCAATGATTCTTTCCACGAAAGAGGCTGAGCACAGCAATCACCTACCTCTAGGCAGTAGGGCCAATTGCCTGTGAGTTGATGAAAATGAAATATGGTACCTGCTCACTCTAGAATTTAATCAGTATTCAGGGAGGATATGTATTCACTATTTATGATACTTCCTCTGGTCAAACTCACTTCTAAACCCACAACATCTAGCTTTGGATCCCAACACTCTGCTGAAACAGCTTTCATAAAGTGTTTCAATGACTTTCTATTTGCAAAACTCAAAAGCGTCATCTCAGTTCTCCTTTCCTTTGACCTCTCGGCAGTGTTTGAAACCACTGACCATTTCGTTTTTCCTAAAACATTTGCTTTCTCTGGCTTCCATGGCTGCAATGATAGTCATCATTCTTTTTGGTTGCTTAGCAGTTGATCCCCTTCCTCTGTTTGGAGAAGCCTGTTTTTTGAGGTAGTGTCCTTACACCATTTGGGAAACTGAAATGCCAGACACTCATTTCATCAACCTCTTTGGCAGCTAGGAAACAAGAGCATGTCTAATTCCCACACTCATATGTATCAGCCCTAGAGTTTGAATCAGAATCAGTGATGCAAACTAGCCAAATATACACAGATTTGGTCCAGATGACAAAGGATGACAGAGGTTGCCTCTCTATGTAAGTTCTAGATGCGGTAATTGCAGAACTTCTGATGGTGGAATCCAGTGCCCTGTGGTGAGATCTTGGTCGTGCAAGCCGTAGTGCCTATGCTCAGCAGGATTTTCATCCTGTCATCACTACAAGTTTGGTATAATTTTTAGTGTTCTTCATGGCTGTCCTTACCAAGTTACATGCATGCCTCACACACGTTATCTTAAACAACTCTAGGTCAAGAACGCCAATGTATTATAACATATTAAAATAATTGCATCTAAAAATCTATACAAAAGAATAAAATTTCTCCTTCTTTCTCTCCTCTTCTTCTCTCCTTTTCTTTCTCTCTCATTACACATTTCTACTCTATTTTTATTAAGATTTAGATGGTAACTGTGAAATGATGTTATGCCTTAGTTAAAATCTCATTTAAAAAAGGGTTAAGAGGCAAGTCTGGGTTAAATCAGTTGAATCCTAGAGTTAGAAAAAAATCTCAAAGTAAATTCCATCTTACGTTTGATGTTTGAGTCTCTTATCATACTTCCAAGTCATAGTGGTCTGCCCTCTGCACAAACACATCAATTATTATAACTACAATTAAAATTAAAATTTTAGATCATAAAGTAAGCCCCAAAAGCTCTTCTGACACCACATTTTTAGGAAGAAGAAAACTAAAGCCAAGAGAGGATGAATGACCAGCCCATGGCCGCACATTCATTAGTGGTTGATCCCTGTCTCTGGGTTCAGTGGTTTCTTCTCTGTATCTCTGTGCTCACTCCTGAAGCATTCATAGCTGACCCTGACTATTAGAACATTTTTCCTTATAACGAGCCCAAATTTATCTCTCTGAAATCTTCTTGGTCCATTGATTCCCAAAAATGTAGAGTCATAAAGAATGAGGTTAATCTTCCTTTGGGAAGATCACTATTATTAACTTTGCTTAGCGTTTCTGATAAGTCTTCTGCAGGATGAGAATTTTCCGAATTCCTACAACTTGGCTCTCATTTTGTCACCCTTCCTGTTGTTGTCAGTCTTCTGGGCATACTCTAGTTGATTTTTTTGAGTAATAGCTAGACGTGTACATGACATTCCTGTTGTACTCTCACCAGCTTAGAATTTGTCACATTCATTTTCATGAATAGTGAAAAATCTGAGTCTGCGTTGACTCATAAAGTCTTGGAAGGAATCTTGCTATGTTGGAAGTAGTTTGGTAAACACAGTGCTTGGAGAACTGTCTCTGAAAGAAGATAGTCAGTCTGTACTGTAAAATACCAGCTGCTTCAGGCACATCAGAAATCCTTTCCCAACAACTCCAGACTCTAGGGAAGTCATTTAAACCCTTTGGGCCTGTGTTTGAACATGTGTAAAATAAGCCAGATGACTTAAGTGATCACTAAGGAGTTAGCAAACTTGCTGTAGTGGAAAGAGCAAGAGGACTTTGATTCTGAGGACCTGATCCATCCATGTCTTAGCTCTATTATTCAGTTGCTGTGTGAATTTGGGCTGGTGACTCATATAGCGGGCCTCCGTTTCTTCCTCTTTAAAATGGGTATTTGGGATTAACATGTACACACTGCTATATTTAAAATAGGTAACCAACGAGGACATAGTGTATAGCACAGGGAACTCTGCTCAATATTCTGTAATAACCTAAATGGGAAAAGAATTTGAAAAAGAATTTAAAAATTAAAAATAAATAAATAAAATGGATATGTGAATAAGGGAAGGTGATGAGAAAGTAACTGGAATTTTATGGTGCTTAAGACTGTATCAAATAGAAAATGTCTCTTTTCAATAATGTTATTTCACAATCCATATCCCTTACTCAACTATGGCAGTTTGAAAGTCGGAGCCTCCACCTCATCTAGAATAACTGAGGTCCTGGTTTTATGAAAAGGCATCCTTGTTTTCACAAGTATTCTGCTCTTCCCTGGTTTAATCAGTCCTTGATCAGAATGGATGAAATTATATATTATGCAACATTTCAGCGAGCTTGGGAAGAGATTCCCTTGAGCTGCTGTCATAAAAAGCCAGTGACCAAGACTTCTCAACAGGATCTCTTGCAGTAATGAGTTGTTTCTAACTTCATCCACATCACAGGCGCTCATCCCATTACCTGGTTTTGAAGAGCAGGTTGGGATTCCAAAGACCAACCACTGTGTGCGATTATTGATTTTTCTAAAAGCTTCATCTGGGGATTGTCCACCCAGTAAGTAGCAAGCAGACAACGCTGGATGTCTTTCTTCAGTTGAACATCAAGATGACCTAGCTTGTGGCACACTCAGTCAGCTCAAAGAGGGTGTTTTTTGTATCTTTTAACAACCCAAAGCAACCTCCTCCCGACCATCTCAAATTAGCTGCAGCACAGGAGAATGGTCCATGAATTATTAACGCTTACCAGAAATCTCATGCTCCCGACTCATTTTTTTCAGCTGTGACTTGTCATGCTCCTTCTAGAAGTCAGAGGATGAACAGGTTTAACAATTTTGTGTAATGATGTCCTCCACAGATGGCTTTTTTTTTTTCCTTTTTTTCCCCTGAGGAAATTGACCAGACAGCTAAAGCTTGGCCGAATATTGTTCCATTGGCTTGTAGTGGTAAGATCTTTAACAAGGCAGTAGTTTGATGGCCAGTGCAATGACATCATTTTCATTTTTCGGAGCCAAAAAAAACAAAAAAGAAAAGAAACACCCAATGGAGATTAAGGTGTGGTGTGCATTCCAAAGCACTGGTTCTTCGGTAATCACAGTCAGTTAAAAATGAGAACTGTCATTAATTCAGTGGAGGTGATGTGCCTGGCACCATGCTAGGTGTTAGGTATGGTTCATGTTACTTGTCTGATCTTCACAACTCTGACCTCACAACCAAGCACTTTTTATTTCTCTTTTAAAGACGATGGAATTATATCAGAGAGGTTATCCAATATTTCAGTAGGGTCTGGTATTTTACGAAGTGCTTTAAAACAAATGATCAGCTATGATTCTATTGCATAGTCTATATTACAGGCTTAAATAGCCTCAGTTTACAAATGAGCAAACAAAGTAAAAGAAGTTTGGATAGCAAGACTCTGTATTTAGGCATCTCTGATGCAATAGTTTTAATGACCACTTGATGAGAAACTGTTATTTATAACAAATTGTTCTAAGTTACTTATTCTATTGACCAAGCAATCATGAAATGCAGATATTATTATCTCCATTTCACAGTTAAGAAAACTGAGTCTTAGGGAGGTTAGTTTGCTCAAGGTTATCTCACTAATTAGTGGGGGACTCAGGATTCCATTCGGGTTAGCTGGACTTGATGCCTACGATCTTCCTCTAAAAATACTTGGGACCACAGTGTAGGTAATGGTGCACTCCTTGACTTCACCTGTGACTTAATCCTTTTGAAGTTAATGACGCTTTCATTTTAGTGCTCTGCCTCTTTCTGATTCTCCTGAAGTACAGAAGGGATATAATAATAATGTCTACCGCATAGGGCTATTGTAAGGATGAAATGAATTACTATGCCTAAATCACTTAACAGAACCTGGCAGGTAAGATGACAGAATGAATGCTAGCTATCGTTTTAGTCGTTGCTCTTGTGGTCGTTGTGTTTACTTCTCTCTAAGGCAACACAGGCTGTGATCAGAGTCTCATTATCTAAAACCCTTTCTTGACTCTGGCAAGAACTGCTTTTGGTAGACATGCATCCTCTGTGGTATCAACACTCATGACATTCCCACGGTCAAATGCTAGGAACGTGAGCCACATATTTCGACTTTCCTTCCTGGTATTCCCCAGGTGCTCAAAGCATAGGACTTCACAAGGTGGCCTCGTTATCTGCTGCTCCGCTTTCCCACAGCTCCTTCTGGAGTGTCCAGTTGTCACAGTGACCCTGACAAGCATTGACAGCTTGTGGTCTCCCCCTGGGAGTCTCTGTAGCCAGACGAGCCCCACCATTAATAATCATGGTGTGAGTGCTGTCCGCTGGCTCTTGTCCTCTGGTTACAAGTCAGACAGGCCCTTGCCTCACAGCCAGCTGTTCCCTGGAGTCTGCAAACTGACACAACAGAACAGAATATCTCTCTTGAAAGGCCTAATCAAGCCCAAGTCCCTATCAAATTAGGATTCTTTAGGCCTTCAGCTGTAGAACTTATTTTTCCCTGCTGACTCCAGGGCCTTAACCTGCCTGTCACATTCATCTGCATATGATATGTGCACTTAAGCGTCAGGAAGATTCTTCAGGGAGAGCTGAGTCAAACTGAGGGGAAAGAGGATGAGTCTTTGGGGTTGTGATACTCGAGGTGGATTCTCATTTTCCCAGGGAGGGAGCAGGTTTTGCTCTTAAAACCACAGAGAATCCTGTCTGCATGGGTAATTGTCCATGCCATTTAGAACTTGGTGCGTGACGACGTAAGAAAACATGAAGTGTCAAATTATGTAGGTCTAAATAGAAAATCTAATATCTTCACTCAAGATAGTTGGAAAACCTTCTGTGACATTTTAATCGATGCCATGCACTTATTCTTTCTACCCACACATCACATGGAATAGGTGTAAGGTTTAGCAGAGACCAACCCGAGTTTGAATCCCATTTCTACCAGTCATAACACTGTAACCTTGGGTCAGATATTTTAGTCCTTTAAGCTTCTGTAAAATGTGGGTAACTCTTATCATCTCCAAAGATTGTTTTGAGAATGAAAAGTGATGGTGAGTTCAAAGAAGTTAGACTATGTTCTCCTCATGTGATTGGCTCAAATATTCCCCCCGATCCCACCTCATTTCACCTCTTCTTTTCTATCACATTCTTTCTGATTTCTCTGTGTATGTTTTTTTTTTTTTTTTTTTTTTTTTTTTTTTTTTTGTGGTACGCGGGCCTCTCGCTGTTGCGGCTCTCCCGTTGCGGAGCACAGGCTCCAGACGCGCAGGCTCAGTGGCCATGGCTCACGAGCCCAGCCGCTCCGCGGCACGTGGGATCTTCCCGGACCGGGGCACGAACCCGCGGCTCCTGCGTCGGCAGGCGGACTCTCAACCACTGCGCCACCAGGGAAGCCCCACTGTGTGTGTATTTTATTAAGCCTATCACCACCTGAAAGAATCTTGTTTTACTTATGTGATTGCTTAAGCTTGCTTGTGTTTTTCTCCTCTTGGGCATTTCTTTTTGTCCCGGTGTTCAGAGCAGCACCTGGTACTGAGAAGCAATAAATAAAAACTGTGAATGGCTAAGTGACTGTATAAGTTTCTCATGGTTGTTGTAACAAACTACCACAAACCTGATAGCTTATAACAACGTAGATTTATTCTGTTAGAGTTCTGCAGACCGGATGACCAACGTCAGTATCACTGAACCAAAATCAAGGTATAGGCAGGGTCACGCTTAATCTGAGCTTTCAGGTGAAACTTTATTCTTTGTCTTTTTGAGCTTCTTGTGGCTGCCGGCCTTCCTTTGCTTGTAGCCACATCATTCCAATCTCGGCCTTCATGGTCACATTGCCTACTCCTCTTCTGTCTGTTTCAAATCTCCCTCTACTTCCGTTTTATAAAGATACACGTGATTGGGCTTCCCTGGTGGCACAGTGGTTGAGAGTCCGCCTGCCGATGCAGGGGACACGGGTTTGTGCCCTGGTCCGGGAAGATCCCACGTGCCGCAGAGCAACTGGGCCATGAGCCGTGGCGCTGGGCCTGCGCGTCCGGAGCCTGTGCTCCGCGACGGGAGAGGCCACAACAGTGAGAGGCCCGCGTACCGCAAAAAAAAAAAAAAAAAGATACACGTGATTGCATTCAGGGCCCACCTGGGGACTCCAGCATACTCCCCCCAACTCAAGGTCCTTAACATAATCATTTCTCAAAGTCCTTTTTAGCTAAATAAGGCAACTGTTCCAGAGATTAGGATGTAAATATCTTTTAGGGGAGGGGTATATTCAGTTTACCACAATGACTCTGTTTTTCATTAATTTTTAGCAACCTACCCTTTTAGCCTTTCAACCCTTACCTTCTGACTTTCCTGCTATTTATCTGTCTCTATCATCTTTCTTTTTCCCTCGCCTCCTTTGTCTTCCCTTTGTCCTTCCTTTTCTCTTTTTTTGCGTTCTTCCTTTCTTCTTCATTGTTTTTCTTTCTTCCTACAGGAACCACTGAAATTTAAATAATCAACTTAAGGCCCTGTTGGCTGTCAGTACTTTCCCGCATGCTGTGTAAGATAAAACAATACGCAATATATCCAAGACAAAGCACTCACCACATTTTGGGTTGTTATGTGAAACTTCTTTTATTTCTTTTGATTTTAGGGCTTTAACAGGGCTCCTCTCAATAATGCTCAGTGAATCCATAAGCAATTAGCAAGGACAATCTGTGTTTTGGTGAAGAGGGCCAAAATAATTATAACACTAATCTAAGATGCCAATTGCTAGGTAATTATTCAGCTACCACCTGATAATTAACCTGTATTACCTGTATGATAAACCAGGTAACATTTCAATTAGAACCTGATGTAGGTTACCTAATGTCCTTGAAAGCTAAAGCAAAATACAAAATCTCACCTAATCCAAAGCATCTTTACTAATATTTAATTGATTAATCATATTGGATTTGACTCATAGGACTCCAGGTCATTTAGGTGGCAGGTGTCTCAGCTGGATTCAATTAATTTAGCACTATTTTAACCTTGGGTAAACACAACATAGAAGCAGAATGTAATCAGATCAGCATTATAAAAAATATGGCGAACTCTGAACTATCTTTTTATTCAGAATGCTGAAGCATTTTCCTCTTATAGAATGGTGGCAAGGAGCTCCTACATAGAAATCTGATGCGTCCCAATATGAAAGTTGACCACAGGTTTGTGGGTCTTCCAGCCAGAATTTCTGGGAAGCTGGCATCACTTGATGGCGTACAATTAAGCCTGGAAAAGTCTCTGAAAGGCAGCTAAATGTCACTCAACAAGACTAAGCTGAATTGGATTTGTCTGCCTATACATAGGGCTTAAAATGAAAGTGCTAATCAGGCATCTTTTAAGTAAGCACCTCCTTCTCCTATTTATTTTTGTCTGTGGGGAGATAGAACTGTAAAAAGAGAAACTGAAGAACTCTTGTTTCTTGATGAAATGTCAGGGGCTCTGAAGCTGCTCTCTGGTTAATCCAGTGGACTTATTTCCATTATAAGGGACTTACTTGGGAGCAGTAGGCAGTGAGGATGGGCAACGTGGAAAACCAACTTTAGCCCAAGGCAGTTTCGTTGAACAGAGAAGAAGTGGAGGCTTCGGGTTTGCTGCTACAGAACTCTGAGAAGGATGGGGCAGCCATCTTTGAGCTAGTTCCCAACTATTGCCTTTGATCAAAGGGACAAGAAGGAATGTATTATTAAGGTCACAGGCGGTTCTAAGGAAAATGTGAACTTATGGTCACTATCCAGGCAATGCAGGCCAATTTTTCTCTTGAATAATGTAAGTTAAAGCTATTTTATTTTTATCTCTGATCACACATTTTAAATACTATCTAGTGTGGCAAGCAGAAAATAATAGTATCTACTATGGTAAGCAGAAAAACAAATGACATTAATGACACAATTTATAAGGCAATCGTTAAACATATCTGGATTCTAGACACAGCATCCTAGACCAAGAAAGGTGATTTTGTTCATTTTGCACAACCTCTCTGAGCCCCAATTTCCCAAGTGTGGATTCTAGAGCTGAAGAAGTTCAAGTTCCCAGCTCTGCCTCATACCAACTGTGTGACCTCAGATAAATTGTTCAACCTTGTAGTTTCCTCATTTACAAAATGCAGATAACAAGAGTACCTATCTTACAAGTTACTGTGAAGAGTAAATTAGTTAACATGTAAAAAGTTAATACATGTGATCCAGTTAGAAAAGAATTTCAATGAAAGTGCTTAATAAATGTTAGCTGTTGTTGTTATTCTTATTGTTATTATTATTAGTTCCTCATCTGTCAAAGAGGGAAAAATAGTACGTCTTTGAATTGTGACATATCTGAAATATTGATCAGAATATCTATCATAGAGTAAGGGCTTAACTCATGGTATATACTGTAGTCACTGACAAATGGGTTCATTGTCCCTCTCCTTGTATGCATTTTCTCCTGACTCAGCCATCAAAGAAGTCAATTTTTAGAGAAAGTATAAATCATTCTATGGCCAGAAGTATATGTACTGCTTTTGTAGTTCACTCCCCCTTTCCTGAAAGAGTATTTTCGAAATAAGCTTTTCAGAAAAGTCAATTGAAGCAGTGATTTGGAGTCACCTCAAAATGCCTAAAGCCCTAAGATTATATACTATGAAATATATGTCTACATTTAAAGTTGAGGTTGAAGAGAGGGAATATTTGAACTCAGAGTTCCTCCTCTGAGTAGCTATAACTCAGAGTCTACAGTGCAACTCCCGTTTGCCCCTCAAAAGAGTTGCTGATGAACTGGAAAAGCAGATTGGAGGGCAAAGCAAGAAAAGGTGATCTATCCCTCTCTGTTTGCAATAATCCAAAAAACATGATGACTTCTCCGGCCCTCAGGATTAGTTCCAAAGGAGACACCAAATAGCTGTGGAGATGAGGAAGAGATTCCAACTAAGTTCACCTGGAAGAGTCAGAAAAGATGTGATGTTTGAATTGGTCTTAAATAAATCCAAGTTCAGAGAAGTGGGAGGGAATAAATGTTTAGCAGTGAGAACAACCTATTCATCAAAGCATGAAGAGTACAATGATGCCTTTATTCCATCTTGTTCTTGGAGAACTTACTGTTATTGTATTTTTAAATGAAGTGGGAAGGAAGGTCAGACAGATGTTCCAGAAAGGACACAGACAGATGTTCCAGGAAGGAAGTCCCACTAGATCATACAGATATCATTGGATTATATGGATATCATTGGATTATGCAGATACCATTGGATTATATGGGTGCCTTGGGAAACAATTTTACACAGCCCCACTCTCAAGGCACTTACAGTCTAACACTGAATATAGACAAAGAAGTAAGAACTATTATGAGTGATGGTTGTTAAGAAAAAGAAAATATAATTAACTAAACCTAGCCTATAACTCAGGCAAAGCCTTTCTGAAATAATCCATTTAAATAGAGGCTTGAATAGAGAGAAATTTAAAGAATACCTTGGTCCTATTGATCAGCTTGGATGACATTTCTGTATACTCAGTCATAACTTAGGCATTATGTATGTGCATGTGAGTGTTGTGTAGGTGTACATACACCTACATTTTTCAAATTGAGGAGTGAACTCCACTTGGTAAATCTAATTTTGGTGGGGAAAGCTCTAGAAGTGCTGCATCCATGGAGAACTAAAATCTAAAAATGGACCTTAACTGATGTGCTGATTGTAAATTGCTGGAATAAGAAGTCTCTAAAGCTTCTTCCAACACTAAAAATTACAGTTCCTTATTTAGTACATGAAAAGCAAAAACCGTGTATGTGCAATTTACATATCATTTTATAGGAAATATCTCTATTCTTTTTACTCAATTATTTCTTGACATCCTCTCTCCATTACACGTACAAATTCCTGCTCAGTTTCAGGGAATGACCAACAACTATACATTTAAACTGATGGAGACAATATAGCAGGATAATTCAGCAGATGAATTTCTCTAGAATCAGACTGCATGGGTTTGAATCCAGGCTCAGACAGACACATTATTACAAGGTCTCTAAGCCTCAGTTTCCTCATCTGTACAAAGGACCAAACATATAGTGAACAGTAAAAGAATCTGTGCAGAGCCTAGCATGCAGTTAGCAATTATTATGCAATCCCCATACCAACTCTGAGCTACACATACCTCTTTACAGATGAAGAAACTGAAAGTCATAAGTTAGTCAAGCTCAGAATTTTTTCCGAGGTCACAGAGTACGGGAAGAGGGATGCACAAATCAGGTCCTTTGAGTCCAGTGTCCTGCTCCTTTCTTAGAAGAGCAGGTCTGCCTGTCATGGAATTCTCATGGCATCTGGCAAGACGGGGCATGAAGGAGCAACCGTCGCGTGCTTCTTGCTGCATGATCCTCACTCTGTAGTGCTTTAGTGAAATGGATGGAAACAAGAAGAATCTGTTTTTGTATCTTGAAACATTAAAAACCAAAAGTGTTTATCCACAGCATCATCATACAGTAGTATCCCTTGATCTACTATAAGGTGTGTCCAAATAATTTGTCACTGATAATAGAGCAGTAAAGTTTGTGAATATCATGCTTTTTTTTTTTTTAAAGGAAGCAGATTCAAGGTCATCCATATAACAGTTCTCTCCCTCATTTGTATTCAGATATACTTTCTTGAATGGTTGGAAAAAGAGCGATGTTGAGGTAATTTGGGAAATTGCAAATGAGTGCCACATATACAGATGTCAGCTGTCAGGTGCCTCTGATACAGAAAAAAAATTAAAGACAGCTGCTTTCAAAGGTGGAAAGAGTGGAGCCAACCTCTTAGCAGCTCAGCCTACCACCCAGAAAGTATTTTTCAGTACTTTTGTTTGCTCTTTGGGATTAGTGCCCTGCTTTTCATCTTTGCTGAGTTCACGTGAACCCTCAGAAAAGCCAAGGCCCGAGCTGCTTATTCTAATCGACCTGCTGCTGCAGTCTCCCAGAAGGATGTCCTTATCAAAGCTCAGCAAGATGGGCACTCCCGGAGGATTCATGAGCCTGTGGCACCCCTGGGCTCCCTGCACGCCTGACCTGCGATGGCAGAAGTCTCTGGAAAAAGAGCGGGGTTAGAAAGGGAGGAAAACAGAGTGTTATACAATATGCACCAACTCAGCTCCTTGAAATCCTGCTCACAGGCTTCTAGAATGACATTGAAGTGACAAGGGAGAGGCTGCTCTGACGTGCATCCAGGAGGTGCCTTGAAGGTGACTGACAACTTGTTATGCAGAGGCTTAATTGAACCCAATGGCCTTATAAATGAAAGCCACGTGCTCCAAGCCATGGGGGAAGGAAGTGGCTGTTGAGCTTACTCTCTTCATTTCTCCAGCAGTGGCCGACAAATCGCCATTTTACAGGGGTACCTCCTGCCAACCAGTTTCCTGGGTTTTGCGGTTCCTGTAATTAATTGCCGATCCTAGAGCCTCTGGCATTTACTTTCCAAGGCTCTCTGCGAGAGGCAGATTATGTTAAATAAGGCAGTAAGGCCAGGGGCATCGACTGTAGCTGCTTTAAGAGACTTCACACAGAATAAGCCTGATCCACGAGGCATTCTAGCTTCCTGAACCTGAGCCTTCCTTCAGAGGGAGCTCTTGGAAATTAGAGGCCTACGGGAAGATCTGGGCTAATCCTTTTCTCTCCAATAATATCTACCCGGCATTTATTAAATAATTGCTGGAATTGCATCAGGTGCTTTAAATAAGTGATCTTTACTCTCCACAGACATGGAACTCAATCATCCTCATCCTCATTTTAGAGATGAAGAAACTCAGACACAGAGTAGATACCCAAGGATATTTACCCAAGCACAGTGAACGGTGGACTGGGGACTCGAACCCTTATCTGTTTGAGTTCCGAAGCTGTGCAATTTTTTTCTATAACAAACTGACAACATTTATGAAGTATTTGCTCTGGCCTGAGGATTCTGAGAAAAAGTGTTAATGAAGACTCAGAGATCCAGCGATTATGTCAATATTAATAACTGTAAGCATGATGGTGAGCATGAGGGTGACGACGATGACAGTAGTGCAATATTTTGAATTGGCAACTCCTGTTTGTTTGTTGTACTCTTCCTGAATTTCTCTTTCCTGTACCTGTATTCCAGCAGAGATTACCTCCTGTGCTTTTTCCTCAATCAAGAGAGGCTGCAGTGCTAAAAGCAGAAATCTTGCACTTTTGATTTTAAAACCCAAGAACCAGAGAAGGGAGAGGATTTAAGATATAGATAAAATGTCTTAGAAATTACACCCACTGACATAAGGAAGGGAGAGAAGAGAGAGAGCAGTCACTGCTTGGGGGATGGTGTGATGGTGAGGGGGTAGATGTGGGGTGCGGCAGTGAGACCCCAGAGAGAAAATGACCACTTGGGAAGGTTAGGTGGTGGGAAAATAGGCAGCCTTGAAAAGAGTTCCATATACTTAAGATATATGGACATATACTTAAGAGTAACATTGACACTGCAGAGAGTAGACGGAAGAGGCATATAAATGGAAGAGTACATGTCTTAGTAACAAATGAATCATCAGTGACCTGGGACCAGATGGGAGACCTGCCCCAACTACTTGATAGCAACTAAGGTTTGAAGCCATGGCACAAGCCTGGAGTCAGCCTTGGCTCGACAGGTGAGGTCTAGAAAATAAAATTCTATTGTATTGTACTTTGGGGTAAAAAAGAAAAGGAAAATGGCATTTTATATGTCCTATACATCTGTGTAGACTGACTCATACTTGCTTAAAAACAGTAGTACTCATACAATAACCTTCTGATCACTTAAAAATGCAGAACTACCTCTGCACCCTGTATTAAGTACTTTAAAAACATTCCGTCATTTAACTCCCACGTCTATGGAATAGATGCTTTTCTTAACCCCATTTTATGAAGGAGAAATCTAAGGCTTGGTAATTCACCCGATGTGATACTGATGCCATGTGCCCTTATAGTGACAATATTTACCACTTGCCCTGGCCTAGTGATGTTCTTTCTTGGCTAATTCTTTAAAGACAGGAAAGTACCATCTTTACCATCATAGTTGTCCTGATTGTATCTGCTAAATATCTGAGAAGTTATCAGGTGAACCTGAGGGATACTCAGTAAGATAGAGGTAACTGTCCTAAAAAAACTTCAAAGTGGCCTGCTAGAGGGGGCAGAAGCATGGTTAAATTCTAGAGAAGTTCGACTATAGATTTAATGAAGATAAAAGATTTGAATTCACTTCTTACATAATTTTCAGCCTAATCGTTGAACAAAAGGAATGAAGATTCCAGAAATAAGATACGACTAGGGTGAATCTAATCATCTTCAGCCAGTAAGCAATTTCTCCTCCGTCTCGCTCTCTCTCTCTCTCTCTTTCTCTCTCTCTCTCTCTCTCGCTCTCTCTCTCTCTCTCTCTCTCTCTCTCTCTCTCGCTCGCTCTCTCGCTCTCTCTCTCATCTTTATGACAGGAGCACACTTCCCTGTTCCATCAATCTATTGATCTTGGGCTTAGCCATGGGAATTTCTTTGACCAATGGAATATGAGCAGGCATGCCAAAAGCTTGTGGAGTTGCATGTATTATTTTGGGGCTTCAGTGATCCTTTATGAGAAGAAATCCACCTCCTCTCCCCCATGGGGTAGCCACTACTCCTTGAACCTGGGTCCAGAAAGAACACAAGCAAAACAAACCAATCTTTAGCCCTAAACCAAGCCTGCATTAAACCTTCACCCTAAAAACAGTGTCACCAACAAGACCCATAGGCATATGAGCAAGAAATGAGTGCTTATTCTTCTATATTATTGAGATTTTGTGGTTCTTTGTCACATAGCAAAAAACAGTTGCTAACAATAATCAATATAGAAGACTGTTCAGTTGACCATCTCTTCACTTTTAGTTTATCTCTCAGGAATCAAAGTTTGGTGAAATGAATCAAGATTAACGTCCTTCAGTGTGCTGGTATAGTTACTTATTTCTGGGGTGTGATGTACCTCATGAACTAGAAGATAGAAAAGGTTGACTTAGGAGCCTGAGACTGTATGGGAGTGTGTATCTCCCCAAGTAAAGTCCCATAGAAAAAAAGCAAAAATACCTTCATTGAACAATAATTGCAAGCATTAATTTCATTTAGTGTGTGGACATTCAGAATAGGAAAAAATTGAAGAGAACCATTAGTGCAAACATTTGGGGGGAAAAGTTTACAGCTTTAATTTCTTCATCAAAAAAATGCAAAAATTGGGCTTCCCTGGTGGCGCAGTGGTTGAGAATCCGCCTGCCGATGCAGGGGACACAGGTTCGTGCCCCAGTCCAGGAAGATCCCACATGCCGCGGAGCGGCTGGCCCCGTGAGCCATGGCCGCTGAGCCTGCGCGTCCGGAGCCTGTGCTCCGCAATGGGAGAGGCCACAACAGTGAGAGGCCCGCGTACCACAAAAAAAAAAAAAAAAAAAAATGCAAAAATTATGTCTACCTTATGGGAGGGTTTGTTATTCACTCATTTCACAAACATTTATTAGGCATCAATGTTTATTGATTCACTAGTTAGTGGGATACATGTTGAAGGTACAATGGTGGAAATAAAAAAGAGAGAAAGAGAAATTGCTCATCTCATGGAGCATATTGCCTGGGGAGCCAGACGATAACTGTAGAACTAAATATTCACCATAATTAAATAAATGTATAATTAAAACCTTCAAAAATGGTATAGGGCTTCCCTGGTGGCTCAGTGGTAGAAAGTCCGCCTGCCGATGCAGGGGACGCGGGTTTGTGCCCCAGTCCAGGAGGATCCCACATGCTGCGGAGCAGCTGGGCCCGTGAGCCACAACTACTGAGCCTGCGCGTCTGGAGCCTGTGCTCCGCAATGGGAGAGGCCACAGCAGTGAGAGGCCTGCATACTGCAAAAAAAAAAAAAAAAAAAAAAAAAAGGTATAAAATATTTAAAGACATAGTGCACAGAATGTGTTTAGTCTAGTGCTAAATTATTAATATTGTTTTACATATTAATGCTCAACAAATGGTGCTGATAGTCAGGACGGTGTGATCATCAGGGTAAGAGTTTCGCATAGGCCCAAGTTTTCCTGGGGCTTGGCATTATTTTCCTCTCTCTCGGTTTATTGCAGGTAAGCATAACAACCCTGACCAGGCTTTTAATTGCTGGCTAGTTAATAATAAACGACATAATCTTAACTGCCTGGGTTTGTCTTTCCTAATGCTTCCCCAAGAGCTCCTGTACCAAACAAGATGATGGTCTTCGTGGAAGAAGGCATCTACGTAAAAGCATCGAGCCTGCTTTTTCATTCTGAGCTTAGGAACCAGTAAGGTAAGGGATCACCGAGAGCAGTGCGATGTCGACCGTATCTCTGAAATTTTCTTGCCAATTATGTTTAATGAAACCTACTGGGCTCACAGCAGATGCTGCCAGCAGTCTCATGGAACACAGATTATACTGAACTCTCTGGGATCTGATAACTTGTATTATAGGAGGGCATTGAAAAAGAGCCGTGGAACGCCTAGATTTCAAGGTACTGTTTCTAGTCCCACTTTTTTTTTTTTTTTTTGCGGTACGCGGGCCTCTCACTGTTGTGGCCCCTCCCGCTGCGGAGCACAGGCTCCGGACGCGCAGGCTCAGCGGCCATGGTTCACGGGCCCAGCCTCTCCGTGGCATGTGGGATCTGCCCGAACCGGGGCACGAATCCGCGTCCCCTGCATCGGCAGGCGGACTCTCAACCACTGCGCCACCAGGGAAGCCCTAGTCCCACTTTTTATACACATGTCATTATCTTTAGTTGAGTCACTTCATATCCCTGGGTTTTATTTTTCTCATCTACAAAATAACAAGGTTTAAGGCTAGAGGAACAGTTAAGTCCCCACTTACTTGCCCTCTGACCTCGGGCAAGTTATTAGACTCTCACAAGTCCCACTTCCCTCGTTTGTAAAATTAGGATAATAATACAACCTCCTACCTAGGGTTGTTCTCCCTATTCAATGTGCTAAGGCGTGTAAAATGTTTAGCATGATTCCTGAAGCATAGTCACTGCTCAATAAAATAGTTTATTTTTACCATTAGCCTCGAATTCACCCTTATAAAATAGCATGTATGTGAATACAATCAATTTGCAAACTCTCTGCACCTCACCTCTTTCACATAAACACACTCTTCACTCCTTGGATTTTGAGTGAACATCTTTTTTTGAGATAGTGAGGATTCACCTTTAAAGATACTTTATCCCTGGACAGAGATAGTAGAGCAACCGAAAGCATGGATAAAGGAGCAACATTAAAGTGAATGTTAACTTTTAAGTTTTTCAACGCAGCATCTTCCACCAGCTTTAAGTTCTCTCTGAGAAAACACATGTTTGCACCCACTTGCTCACAGGTGCATGTGCTCACACACACAGAGCACTGAGGTCAGAGAGAAGATTTTGAATCCTTAAGTCGACTCAGCTGCCCAGAGGGACGACCGTGCCTTAGCTTTAACATGTGTAGAGCAGTTCATAGTCACTGTCAATTTTTGCAGGCACTCAGGAGGTTAGATGAAGTTTCCATTTATTATGCCTTACTCTCGACTTTGTGTGTGTGTGTATATATCTATATCTATATATCTATATCTATATATATAAATGTTAAATGAAGACTCTGCTGGAAAGGAAATAAAGGGTTCCTGTATCTCACATGGAAAGTGATGGTCACATTTTTCTCTGCCATAATGATGGTTTAATCACTTTCCCAGTGCAAAATGTCACTGGACACACAGACCAAACTTTAAAAGGTATCTTTGCCAATTATCATTGTGTAGGGACAGGAGCCAGCCTTTTTTTCTTCCTTTCCCCCCTTCTCCCCCATTCTCTCTCTCCCTTCCTTCCTCCCTCCCTCCCTCCCTCTTTTCCTTCCTCCCTCCCTCCCTCTTTTCCTTCCTCCCTCCCTCTTTTCCTTCCTCCCTCCCTTCCTTTATTCCTTCCTTCCTTCTGAAAGGATTTAGACTGGCTCTTCTCAGGATTTCTAAGCCCGCCATAATACTGTCTCTACCTGCTTTCTAAATTTATTTCCCATTTTTTCTCCTCATGGAGTCATCCTTCTTGCCACACTGACCTACTTCTGTTGCTTTTGTTTGTTGCTAATGTCCCCTCTTCATGTATGACTCCTCTCCTGACCCCATCACCATCGCCTGGATAGATCCTCTGCATTTTTAAAGTGGGTTAAAACTGCACAAATTATCACTCAGCAGTTACAAATCTGGATATATAGGAATAGGGTAAATGAGATATTTTGTCTCTTCCAGAATACGTACTTAAATGAAAGGACTGTGTCTTTTTACTGAAAATTCTACACTTATGAATATAAAGTACTTAATAAGTACTGGAGGATTTAAATTAACTGCCCAAAGAATTCAACAGTTATATTCAGATGATGGGAGCCTCGGATTTGTGCCTAAATGTTAGGGCTTCCCATTCAGGCACTTTCCTTAAGGGGTAAGGGAGCAGTCAGTTGAGCCAAGGAGGAATGCCCAGTGAAGTCCCACTCCAAGCTGCCCTAGACCCACCACCTCAGTGGCCTCTTTCCTTAGTCCGTCCTCCTTAGCGTGGGCTTCATTGCCGACGTGTGTACGCCTGGCACAAGTGGTGGCCACAAGGCTGCTGTTTGCAAGAGGCGTGGGTGGAGCTTGGGTGTGCAGGCAGTGGGGTCCACAAGCAAGTGATGCTGCTTGTGCTGTAAGATGGAACCAGAGATAAGAAGAAAAGGAGCACAAAGCTCTAGGTGTCAATCATCCTAAGTTAAATCCTCACTTTCCATGTTGTGTCAAACGTGTGTTTGCCAAGGTAGGTACAACATAGGTTATTTAAATGTGTTAGTTTGATTCAGACACATGTGCTCTGTTTTTGAATTCTTGCCCCAGGTCTGCACATGGTACATCTGGGCAGGGATCAAATGCCCTCTAATCCCACGGGCCCTTCTGGATCCCCTCAGCCACTCTAAACTCCCATTTGACTCGCCCACTCCATGTGTTGCTTTTATTTGTGAACTGGGGATACTTATGAACAGACATCTTTGTTATCAGACTGTACTGTTTTTGAAAGCAGGTTCCATGTGATTCACCTTTGCATCTTCACTGTGCCTATTACAGTATATCTTAAAACTTGCAGATAATTTATAAATTTTTATTGGATGAATAGCAAAATAAATGTCTCCAAAAAGTGTAGATTTTACCCTCTTTAGAATGTATCAGGCACATGATAACTGCTCTTATCAAGGCCCTTTGGTTACAACAAGCACATTCAAGTTCACACAATAATGAATTCAAGGAGACAGCCACATCTCATGGGCATGAAATAGGACTGGGACTCAGGCACTAAAACTCAGGGTTTAAGAATGTGACTGTCGTGTTTCTTCTAGGGAGATATGACTGCTCATTGATGCTTCTCTAAGGAGACCACTTTCTTCTGTTCACCATTTCTTCCACTTAGTATAACTCAGTCCCCGGTCCTTTGGTTTACTGGAACACCACCTGTATGGGTCAGCATTCAACCAGAGAAACAGAACCAGTAGGAGCTATGTATTAAGAGAGATATTGCGAGGAATTAGCTTATATGGTTATGGGGCAAGTCAGCCATCTGCAGAGCGGGCCTCCAGAAAGGGCAGATGGAAACTCTTGGGGACAGGCTGAGGCTGCAACCCACTGGCAGAATTTCTTCTTCCTCAGAGACTCCTCAGTTTTGCTCTTGAGGCCTTTCACCTGATCGAATCAGTCCCACCCAGATTATCTAGGATAATTTCCCCTCTCTAAAGTCAACTGATTTTGGACTTTAATCACATCTATTAAATACCTTTACAGCAATAACTGGATGAGCATTTGAATAAATGGAACGGTAGCCCTGACAAGTTGACATGTCAGAAAAAGCCGTCACTCTGCCTTTGGCCCTTATCCAGGCCGACCCTTTGTTGAGCTTTCTACATTTAGAGAGCCCCGTTCTTTTAGTTAAAATAATCAAAAGAAAGGATTGTATTAGTTTCTGGCAATCAATGATGTCATCCCTGGTGAGATAAAGGAGGCCAAGATAACAGAGTATGGGGGTCTGCTCCTCCTAGCGGCTGTCATGGAAAGATTCTCTAGAAGAAATTATGGTATGTGCTAGCAAAGAAGCCCCTCTTCTAGACCACCTTCCCTTGGCTCTTTCCTTAATACCATGGAAGTTGGGATGCACTCTGAGAAGTAAGGCTTACTCACAGTTCCTTACTTTTACGGTGAACGTTCTTATCTGAAAGGAAGTTTTATAGAGATGAAATAACTTTGCACCAAGAAAATATTCATAATTTTGCTCATTTACAAATATATTAAATATAGAGGCAAACCAATAAAATGTAGGATAGTAGGATGGTCATAAAACTTCTAATTTGTTACAGATGTAGCAATAATAATAATAATGATAATAAAATACCTGAGTGGATCTTCAACTATTTTTCCCCATATGTCACTAACGTAGCTTAATTCTGTCAGTTTTTATGTTTTTTAATTTAGAATGTTAATCAATTGCAGGGTAAATACCAACTTGGCTTCATAATTCTACAAGTACATAACTTTGATGGGGATTATAAAATTTTACTCACCAATGGCAGCTCTGTCCTTCAGTATATCCAATTAAGTTTTCATCCTTAGAGCAAAGTCTTACAGATCACAGTGGAAACAAATAGTTGCCCTGGGTTGTGGCTGAAATGAATGCTAATCATGGCTGGCTTCATTCTGCCCCATGAAATGTGTGTTTTACAGTGACATTCAGAGTAGTACAAATGAGCTATAAATTGCATTTTCATTCTCTAGGCTCCATTTTACAAATTCTATAAATGAGTCACACATCTGTTTTGTTTGCTTTTGATGCCACAGATTGCTGTGTCCTGTGGTTTTATAAACCCAAGCTCTCTTGCTGATAAGCATTTTTGTCCTAAGTGGAAGAGAGGAAAGACAGAGGTACAGAGGAATGCATTTCTAAAAGCATTCAAAGGGGATCTGTAACAGATTGTTTATGGTGTGGGTTCAGTGTCATTCATTTATGGACTAATTTGTAAGAAACCTCTATTTTATAAAAGATACTGTGTTTAGTACTCTGAGGGATATAGTCCCATATATAAGATATAGCTCAAGTTCCAGAAGCTCACTATTTAGTCTTAGGATAAGACGAGTACAGAGGGCATTACAATATTATTTAAAGCAAGAACAGAAAAAAAGCATGCAATGTTTTATGGATGTCCAATGGAGGACCAAATTGCATCTAGGGAAGAGGAAACATGACTTCATTGAAGAGTTTTGCATGACGTTGAAGACGGACTTACCTAAGCATTACAGAACTAGGATATAGCATAGGCAAAGGTAAGATGTGGAAAAACAGAGAAGGTGTGTTTGGGCACAGGAAGTGATCCATGTGGATGCAGCAGACGGTGCTGCCAAAACAATGTGACTGGACCCAGATTATGAAAGACCTTGGATGCTAAGATAACATGCATGCTTATTGTCCAGGAATGCAGCAGAGAATCTTATGAACAAGTGTGACAAAGACTTTCAGGCTGAAACATATCCAGGCAGGGACTTCCCTTTTCACACACCACTTAGCATCCTCAGAATACGGTCCATGGACCTCTGCTGGTCCTTATCAGGTTGCTACTGGTTTACGCTGAGAAGAATGCAGAAAATGAAATTAAACATTTAGGAATTTTTCAAAACAATTTGCCATTGGCATTGAAGTACATGATTTTGTATTTTCTAATCCATAACGGATTGGAAAAGAATTGTTTCTTTACCACAGATAATCTGAGAGCACCCAGTGCCTCTGCCCCAGGGTGCTTAGACTACAGACATCAGTTTCTCAACTGAAGTCGGAACTTCTGTGTGTGTTGCTATTTCTCTTGTTCCCATTTCCCCTCAACTCACTGGACATATTCCTTAATTGCCTTTTGATCTCAACACTTTGATGTTGCATCTTAATCTTGACCTGTTCAAAGGCAATAATAATCAGATCATAGAAATTAACCCCATGTAATCTAGAGCAGAGGTCGGCAAACTTGGCCCATGGGTAAATCCGGCTCTCTGCCTATTTTGTAAATGAAATTTTATTCCAACACAGCCGTGCTCATTTGTCTCCATTTCATCCATGGCTGATTTTCTGCTACCATAGCAGAGTTGAGTAGGTGCCACAAAGACTGCATGCTTTTCAAATCCTAAAATCTTTACTAACTGGCCTTTTACAGTAAAAGTTTATATGGAAAGTGAATGAGTCTTTAAATGGAAATTACTTACCAGGCACCCACAATTCTTATTTTCCTGAAAGACTCACCAGGAAAAAATTGGGGGCTACGCTAGGATTCAGGAAGTCATTGAGAAGGAAAAAGGCTCCTAAATCACATATGTTCACATATACTTTGGGCAGGTGTGAAAGGAAGCTTAGAGCATATACTGCATTAAATAATCTCTTACATAGTTTTTTTTTTTAGTTTAGCACAGATAAGGATGCAAGCTAATGAAATCTGATGGAAGAGATGTCATCCTTGTTAGTGATTTTAAAAGATATCAGGTTTATATCCTGGAGATGGTAACACCTACATAAATACATGGGAGAAGTTAAAGTTATTTCAGTTAACAATTCCTTTTAAAATGTATTTTATTTTCTGCTTGGGCTTCTGAAAGCATCAGGACAGTCAAAAGATGTTGTCCTGAAAGTTGTAGGTTCATGGATTGGCATATCTGGAATTATAGAAAAAGATGTTAAGTAAAACTGTTATGTAAAACTATGTTTCCTCTTCTCTCTGTATTTCTTGCTACATTTTTGTGTGGTGGCTATCACTGGGGAGCACATCTCTGCAACATAACCTGCTACACTCTACACATCTCCACATTCAGCTATCTTCTCAGAAGCAAAATAACCAGGAGCAAAAAATAAAAGGAAAAAGGAGAACTAATGGTGACTTAACTCCTTTGTAGAACAAGGAAGGGCATATTATTAAGCTGTAAAATAAACTTATATGGTAGGTCATATTACCCCCACTTTACAAGTGAAGAAACTGAAATTCAGAGAGTAATTTGCCAATGTCACACAGCTAATAAACGAAGGAAACTGTATTTCCGTCTAAGTTTGCTCTTCCTACTCTCCTAGCTAGAGTTTGATAAAAATAAATACCACGTTGGAATATAAATTTAGGTAGAAGAAAAGGAAAATGAGCAAGATTGGGATCCATAGAGGTTAAAAAATCCTCAGCTTAATATAGACAAGATCAGGTGGGAAAAGAATGCAAGTAAGCTGATTATACAGATGTGAAAAAAAGGCAGGAGTGAAAAGAGTGATGTTGCGGAGAGACAAGGGTTAGAGGCATATTGAATTCCAAATTTTCAGGTCTCTGCCTACATATATATTTATGAATGCATATTATCCACAATGAAACAAAACATCTGCAACCCACACCTAGAAGAATGCAAGGGGTTGTAAATAGTCCCTTGACTCACTAGGATCTGCTGGAATTCAGAAACAAATTCATGTATCAATGTTTTGTTGCTCATAAATCCAGCCTCAGGTGAATAATGTTTGCAAATCACTAATAACTTGGAAATGTATACTTATTGCACCAGAACCACCTGAGCTATTCAAAGTCATTGCAAGGATATATTTTATTCAATTATCTTTTAAGAAGAGGAATCTTTTTTTCCCTATAAAGCTGTCTTTTAGGAAAAGGATTCTCTCTCTCTCTCTCTCTCTCATTCTCTTACTCTCTTTCTCTCTCTCTCTCTCCTCCCTGCCCTCTCTCCTTTTTACACAAGTCTTAATCAAATCTAGATACCTATTTATGTATGTGAGTAAAAGACCATAAATTTCTATAATGATCCTACTGTTCACCATTTTTACAGAAGCTTTTGACTCAGAAGAAAGTAATTTAAAAGATGAATTTTGTTGGCTTATTTGTTTCTATCTTCTGTTAACAACTGCTTCTTATTTATGATTCAAAGGCCAGTTTCAAGATTAAAACACAAACAAAAACCAGACTGCCAAGCTTAGAGGTGAGTCATCCAGAAACTAATCTGCCCTTGACTACCTTCCTATGCACTCTAGAATTCAGACACTAGCAAAGGGTGCCACAGGAACATGTAGCTGTAAGAAATCACAGAGCCATGGAGGCCTGCAAATTACTTTCCTGGCAGTCTATCCACTCTTATATTCCTCAGACCCTGTGACATAAACATATTTAAAACCAATCTTTTTTTTCTGAATGAAACCCTCTACTGCTCATGTCTCTCTGTTCTAGAGAAAGACTCCCATCTACCCAGTTTTCCAGACTACACACTTGGGTTTCATCCTTGCCTCCCCCTCTTCATCACCATCGACACCTAGTTTTTTGTCTGTATGTTCTAACCAATTCTTCTGATCCTACCTTTCTTAACCCATCTATTTCTATTTCCAGTGCCATGGCTTTTCGTGGGTGACCATTTTCCCAGGGGTTGCTGGCAACTCCCTTAAACGGGTCTCCCAGTTTCCACTTTTGTCTCTCTCCAACCCATTCTTCATGCAGCAACCAGAGCACTTTTCTCCCCTAAAATTAGACCATGCCATTCCTTTATTTAAAAGTCATTGTTGACTATTTTTCTTAGAATCAAATGCAGACTCAATAACTTGGTCTACAACACTCAATCATCCGACCTTTATCTCTGCTGCTTTCTCTCTCATTATTTGCATTCCTCTTACTCTATTAACTGAGCAATGTAATATACTTCACCAGAAGCACAATCTCTGGTTCACTTCCAAGCCTTTGCTGCTATTCCTTCTGCCTGGAACACTATTCCACTCTTCTTCAAAAGACCAACACATATGTATCCTCCAGGATCCAGTTTAGAATTTCATCTGGAAAGTTTTTCTTGACAGATTCCCTAACCTCCCCCTCGCCACCCCGCCACAGAGACCCTGCCATGCACACACACACACACACACACACACCCCTCATACCTTTGCTTTGCTTAGGTGCATCTCTGTATTTCCTCTTCAAAGCGCTTGGCATTTGTGTTAGTTTCCTATTGCTACTGTAACAAATCCCTACATAAGTATAGGCTTAAAACAACAGAAATGTATTATCCTACAGTTCTGGAGGTCAAAATACCCCCATGGGTCTCAATGGGCAATCCAGTCCTTATTGTGAGGTCAGCTGATTAACAATCTTAATTCTATCCACTAACCAACTTCCCTTTTGCTGTGTAAGATAATGTATTCACAGATTCTAGGGATTAGGTAGTAGACTTCTGTTGGTGGAGGGAAGATTATTTTTCCTATCACAATAATCGTGTTTACCTGCCTGTGAACACTGTCTCCCCTCCCTCTCTTCACCCCAGCAACACACAGACCATATGCATTTTCTGAGGAAAAGGATGGTATTTGTCCTCTTATCGATGCTCTGGCGTCTAGCAAAATGTGTAGTATGAGGTAGGTCAATACATATCTTGAGATAATTAATGACTAAATCAGAGGGCCTATGGACTTTATACCAGTTGTCTTGGTGAAAGCTTACTTAGTTGTAGAGAAGGCATATATGAATCCCTTTAACTTTCTCCAGCAATGCTGTGCCCCTGATCATTGAAGTATTAAAGTGTTAAGTTCTAAGAGAAGAAGGGCAAAGATCTCAGTGATAAGATAACTATAACTTCTCCACTGCATCTTCTCCAAAGTGACAAACAGGAATAGATTTATGTTGCTTTGCTAAAATATATGATACTGATGATTATAATGCAGCATTATTCTATGGAGTTGAGAGAAGTACAATCTGACCAGGCACTCTTTTCAGTATTAGATCTGTCCCTGAGAGATGACATCTTATTTAAGATTTCTTTCTAATATCTATTAGTGAAAGCTTATGATTCTTATATAATGTCAGGAAATCAAACAAAACAGTGACAGGGATCTATCTTTCACATACAGCTGATTTCATCTACTGTCATGTATTGCATTGATTCTCAACTCTGGCATGATTAATATTTTGGACTAGATAATTTTCTGTTAGAAGGGACCTGTCCTGTGTATGGAAGGATATTGTTTTCTTTCCAGGTTTATTGAGAATTGGAGGATGTTTAGAAGCATCCCTGGCCTTTACTTACTAGATGCCAATAACACCTTTCTCAGTTGTGACAACCAATATTATCTCCAGATATTGCTAAATGGTACCAGCGGGTGAGAGGCAAAATTACTACCAGTTGAGAAATACTGATATAATGGGTTAGATAAAATTTAAGACAATCACACTGTTTTTCCCTTAAGGATTCTTGGATATTATATTAGGGAGAAGAAACTCTGATAATGTGTGTGAGTGTGTGCTTGTGTAAGGGGTCACATTGTGATAGTGGGAATGACGTAATTCCTGAGTTCCATGCGCAAAGACATTTTGACCATAGCAGGCATCCAACCTGGAGGATTCTGCCTCTTTTCCCTCTTTTTACTCTTTTTTTTTTTTTTTGTGGTACGTGGGCCTCTCACTGTTGTGGCCTCTCCCGTTGTGGAGCACAGGCTTCGGACGCGCAGGCTCAGCGGCCATGGCTCACGGGCCCAGCCTCTCCGTGGCATGTGGGATCTTCCCGGACCGGGGCACGAACCCGTGTCCCCTGCATCGGCAGGCGGACTCTCAACCACTGCGCCACCAGGGAAGCCCCCTCTTTTTACTCTTTACCAAGGATAAGAATTCTTTTATCTCTCACTATCTTTATTCAGCTCTGATAGCCAATATCTTCCTGTGCTTACTATGTCATGGAAACTATTATGAAGGATTTACAGATGGAGTTCTCCTCTTTTTTTCCCTCTTCCTACCCTTCAATGTGTCACTGAGGGCATCTTGATAGCCTCTCAAATGAACACATTTATATATGTCATGTAAAATAACAGCTGCTTTCAAAAGCTGACCCAGAAGAGGCAGTCCTGTCCAGAACGCTTCCTCCTTCCCCATGTACCAAGCTCCTTATGCTTCTAGGAGAAGCAGGTGATTGATGCTGAACCGTGTTATTTGTTTACGCTGATCATCTAATGAGCAACATAACTGCCCAGTAACTGGTTTTTCCAGAATGCTGCATAGAGTGTAACCATCAAAAAGTGTCTCTCTGTTTCCAATGTAAATTCCTTTCAATTTTTTGGTTGTCTGATAAGCTGGTGAGAGAGAAATGTTTTAAGCATATAATCCTAGAGCCCATTATTAGGAGTGTTTTCATTTTCTTATCTTCTGGCATGCATTTCCACGTAGTTTGTGCCTTTAATCAATAATGCATGATTCCATATAGAAAAAACTCAGGACTGTTTTTGTTTATTTGGATCCACTTCTTTTTTTTCAAGATAAGCTTGCTGGCTCTGTCTATGATTACGTGATTTCTGGGCACTGTAAAGGAACCTTCACCTAAACTTACCCTGCATGCTTTTCTAATGTTCAACTTAGAGATATATTTCTTGGTAAAGATTTGGGAAATTAATCAAATTTGGATGAGCTATGCTATTTTTACTTACTAATATTTTTGTAGAGCAATCTGTAACAGTTAGGAGCAAGAAAAGAACATAGATCAACTATTAGTAGGAATAGAGGAGAGAGGAACTGAGAAGAGAGTTCTGGAGAGTTCTTAAGATCATCACTGCCTACTTAGCAGTTTGTCTCCATTGAGTTCCAAGGACTATATTACATTTCATTTGACTAAATTAAGTGTGCGTGTTTAGGCTCTGATAAAACGGTCTCTCCTAGGGCAGGTCTTATTAAGAAAAACAGACTGTTCAGGATTATTTCAAGTGGTTGCTTTTCCTCTCCCCTTTATGAAACACAGGGAGATTTTTCTTCAGTATTCACTGTGAGAACCTGGTCAACTCCTGGACATAAAACTCGTGAAGTGTAGGCATCCTTCTATGACCGGGCTCCTCTGGAGTTTTTAAATCCCAAGCTTTTCAACACTGAGCCCCCAGCAGTTTGTCAGTTCTAGTTGAGGTTGTCCTACCTTGGCACTGGTCCTCCAGGGGTTTCTGCTCCTGGGTTTCTGCTTTGGTAAGTTGTAATTATCTGTAATTTTCTCTTTGTCTCCAGTTTGGGAGGCAGCAGTTTGCCTTGTGACCTGAATTCTCTGAAGGATCTAAGAAGAGTTGTTGATTTTTATTAGCAAATTGAATCCAACAATGTATAAAAAGCCCATGACCAAGCACATTTTGTCCCAAGTAAGCAAAGACATTTTAACATTTGAAAATCAATTAATGTAATTTATCACATCAGTAGGCTAAGAAGAAAAATCACATGATCATATCACTAGACGCTGGAAAAGCATTTGACAAAATCTGACACCCATTCATGATAAAGACTCTCAGTAACAAGGAATAAAAAGGAACTTCCTCAACTTGATAAAGAATATCTACAAAAAACATACAACTAACATCATACTTAATGGTGAGGAACTTGAAGCTTTCTCTCTAGCAACGTTAGAAACAAGGCAAGGTTGCAGGATACAAGGTTAATGTACAAAAGTCAGCTGCTTTCCTATAATACTAGCAATGAACAAGTGGAATTTGAAATTTAAAACATAATACCATTTACATTAGCACCCAAAATGTGAAATACTTAGGTACAAATTTAACAAATATGTATAAGCTCTATGTGAGAAAAACTATAAAACTGTAATGAGAAAAATCAAAGAACTAAATAGAAGGAGAGATATTCCATGCACATGTGTAGGAAGACCCAATATTTTGAAGATGTCAGTTCTTCTCAACTTGATCTATAGAGTCTATACAATCCCAATCAAAATTGCAACAAATTATTTTGAAGATATTATTGAAATGATTTTAAAGTTTCTATGGAGAACAAAAGATCCAGAATAGCCAACATAGTGTTGAAGGAGAACAAGTGACTGACACTAACTGACTTTAAGATTTAGTATAAAGCTACCATAATCAAGACAGTGTAGTACTGGTGAAAAAAGAGGCAAATTGATCAATGTGACAGAATGGAGAACCCAAAATAAACCCACATAAGTATAGTCAACTGATCGTTGCAATGGAGAACTGGCAATAAAATGGAACAAGATAGTCTTTTCAACAAATGGTACTGGAACAACTGGACATTCACATGCCAAAAAATGAAACTTGACACAGACATTATATCCTTCATAAAAATTAGCTTAAATTGGATCATATAACTAAATGTAAAATGCAAAACTATAAAATTCCTAGAAGATAATGTAAGAGAAAACAGAAGATCTTGGGTATCATGTTAACTCTTTAGATATAACACCAAAGAAATGAATGATCCACAAAAGATGTAATTGAAGCTGAACTTCATTAAAATGAAGAATTTCTGGTATGTAAAAAAACAAGAGAATTAAAAGAATTAAAAGATGAGCCACAGACTGGGAGAAAATATTTGCAAAAGATACATGTAATAATGAACTGTTATTCAAAATGTATAAAGAACTTTTAAAACTCAGTATGAAGAAAACCAACAGTGTGATTAAAATTGGGCAAAATACCTGAACCGGTATCTCACCAAAGAAGATATACAGATATAAAATAAGCATACTAAAAGTTACAATCATATATAGGCCATTAGGGAATTGAAAATCAAAACAGCGAGATACCACTACCTACCTGACAGAACTGCCAAACTCCAAAACACTGACGATAGCAAATGCTGACAAGGATATTGAGCAACAGGAACTCTCATTTATTGCTGGTGGGAATGCACAATAGTAAAGCTATTTTGGAAGAATGTGGATACAAAAATACTTAATAAAATTTTACTTAATAAAAACTGTAATCTATTAAAACACATGTGATCAAGTCATATCTAACCCATGACTTTTTTCACTTACCAGAAAATCAATGTAATTTCCCTAGTTTATTTATTTATTTAATTTATTTTGTTGCACGGGGTCTTAGTTGTGGCACGTGGGTTCCTTAGTTATAACATGAGAACTCTTAGCTGCCACATGCATGTGGGATCTAGTTCCCCAACCAGGTCGAACCCAGGCCCCCTGCATTGGGAGCGTGGAGTCTTAACCACTGCACCACCAGGGAAGTCCCTCCCTAGTTTATCAACCAAAGAAGAAAAATAAAAATCATGTTTTCTTTTTTCAATAAAGAAAAAGCATTTAAAAAAAAACTCTTTGCACTTTAGGAACTTCCTTAAGTTGATTACATGCTATTTACCAAATTCCTGCAGCAAATATTATTCCTAATGGAAAATTCAGGCACTGTCTTTGCAACTGGAGATGAGTCAAGGTTGCTCAGGGACAATATCTACAGAAGAGCAGGTCATTACCATGCACAACTCCAAGGACACCATTCATGTAGACTGAGATGTGTGTGGTGCTACAGAGGACTAAGCAAGACAGAAACTGTACAAGTCTTTGAAGTGACACTATCATGACTACTCTTTTGTATACTACTGGTAGACCTGCCAATGATATGGGCTGAAAGGCAAGTGATAAGGTTTCCATTATTCTCAGAAGACAGAAATACCTTAGAAAAACTAAGGAATAAAATAGTTTAGAAAGTCGCTAGTATAAGATCAACTTACAGAAATAAACGGAAAACATAATAAAAATACTATACAAAACCCAACACACAATGTCTAGGAATTAACAAAGAATTCATGACAGTAACAGAGAAAAAATTAAAGTTCCATTAGAAGATAGAAAATCAAACCAACACACAATATCTAGGAATTGAAGAGTTCATTAAAGTATGGAGAAAAAATTAAAGTTTTACTAAAAGAGAAAAAGAAAATCAAAATAAGTGGAGACATTGTATGCTTTGCATAAAATTAGCCAATATTATAAATATGTCAATTGTCCCGAGATTAATTTCTAAAATGTGTATAATTTCAATCAAAATCCAATTTTTATGAACTTGAAAAACTTGTTTTTAAATTTACATGAAAAATTGAGTACACAAATGGCTAAGCCAATTTTGAAAAAAAAAATTTTTTAAAGAGAAAAAAGAAAAGTATATACGACAAAGCCATGTATAAAAAATAATAGACTGAGTATGTTTCTGGTGCAAAAAGTAGCAGAAAGATACATGAGGTAGGATAGAGAACCCAGAAACAGAGCCATGTACATGGGGAAACTTACTATAAGATAAATATGGCTCTATAAATCAATGAGCAAAAGGCAGACTTTTTAACAGATAGTGTTGTGAAATGTGCTTCAAAATATGGGGGAAAAAAATCAAGTGGGGTCTTTTGTAATACCACATATAAATGTATATTCCAGATGGATTATAAAACAGAGTGTGAAATGCAAAACTACTGAAGTTAAGAAAGTGAGAAGCACATGTTTATAATCTATAAGTTGGAAAAGGCTTTTGACAATAATAATCATACCAAAGAATAGACCACATGGCAAACATTTTACTTATTTGTTTATACTAAAATTAGGGATTTTTGTTATGGTAAGGAAGTGTGAAAAAATTTTAAAGGTAACAGATTGGGAGAAAAGATTAAATAAAACTTACAATCATTTATATCTGGAATATCTTAAGAACTCACACAAGTCAAGAGAAAAATGCAGAAAACCCAACAGACAAAATAGTAATAAAAACAGTAGTAGTAGTAGTAATAGTAGTAGTAGTAGTAGTAATAGTAGTAGTAGTAGTAATAGTAGTAGTAGTAGTACTAGTAATAGTAGTAGTAGTAGTAATAGTAGTAGTAGTAGTAGTAGTAGTAGTAGTAGTCATAGTCGTAGTAGTAGTAGTAGTAGTAGTGGTAGTAAATGCACAAACAGATCATCAGTTTATGATTCAATAAACATTTACTGAGAACATACACCCTGCCAAAAGTAGCCCCCAGGGATACATCATTAAACATAGTCAAAAATCCCTGTCTTTATGGAAGGCATATGATTTCAGATTCAATACAAACAGAATAGAAATTAAATATCACTTTGCATGAATCAGATTGGGAGAAATTAGAAAGCTGTGTAATGCCAAGTTTGGGAATGAGTGTGGAATTACAGGAATCCTGAACATTGCTTCTTTGAGCCCAGACTGTTGCAGTAATTCTAGATATCTTTAAAGCAATATTTAGTCAAATTTTCTCTGAGGATTTCTATGGCTGGATAATCTCCTAGAGAATGGCTCACACGGGTGTATGTATAAGAATGTTCAGTACAGTATTCTTTGGAAAAGGATGAAGTGGTAGACAGTCTATGTGTTTATCACCAGGGTAGGAAAATTTATATACAACAGACACACAGGCTGTAAATTATGCATCAGTTAAGGTCAAATAAAAAGGTAGATGTACATACAGCATCATGATCAATCTTAAAAATACAGCAGTGAAGGAAAAAAAATATGTACAGAATGTGGTCTATTGTACAGCACTGTTTATTTATGTAAAATAAGAATACACAATGTGAGACTGCATGTTACTTATAAAATTAGTGTATATCTATAAAAATATTACAATAGTTACAAGGAGAAAAATGAAGGTGAGAAGTGTTTTAAAAGGAAATAAAAGATTGAATTAAGAGAACACCAACCGTTTGCCGTAACGAAGAGGTTAGGAGAAATACCTCATTCAGAGGGTGCTTAGGATCAAACAAGTGGCTGTGAATGCTTTGTCAGTTGTCCAGTGCGCTTTTGACACTGGCATTTATGCACATAAAAAGATGCAGCAGCGTTGGTTCATCTTTTCTACAATAGGATGACTGAGCTATTTCTAGGAGAGAATTCCATAAAACATAGAGAATTTGTCTTGGTCCCTGTGTCTGGACTGTCACAGGCTAGAATGACAGGACCTTGCATGAGGACTTGATATACACCCTCTTGTTTGTCTCTAGGTTGGCTGTGTTCCATGGCTTCAGCCTGCATCATTAATTCCAGGCTTCTGACTCATACCATGTAGCACCTGGAGAAGAACAGAGCATGGGGGATTCTGTGCAAACAATATCCACTACCTGAAATACAACTCACAGTCAGAGCTGTAGCAGCAGGGCTGTATTGGGCTAGGGAGATCGGAAATAGAGAGTGCATCGTGGGTTCCATGCCCCTTCAGGCACTGTCACTAGCTACTATAGAGTTAATTAAAATGTCACTTATTAGCGGTGGCAATAACAAAGGTCTTTACCTTCAAGTCTAAAAGTTAATTGAAAGAAATTGAACTCACACGAGATACTCAAAAACATTAATTGCACTCTGTGCCAACAAAAGCACCAAAATATATTATGTATCGACACCAATTAATGTATGTATGCAGACTACACAAGAATTTTAATTTGTGTATTTGGCAGAAAGAGTATCAGAGAGATGTTGGTTGAATTCTGACTTTGGATGGGCCAAGTGCTTAACCTAACTGTGCCTCAGTTTTCTCCCGAGTAAAGTAAGTGCAATAAAGTCTACCATTACATGCTTTTATTTGTTTATTTGTTCTGGTGAGGATAGGAGAGTATAATCTAAAATACCTAGCACAGTACCTGCCATTTGTGAAGTGCTCAATAATGAGTATCTGCTATGATTACATTAAAGAGGTTTGATATGTTGAATCTTTTATCCAGAGAGTCTGTAAAATTATCCCTGCATGTTTTAAAGCCTCTGCCTGTGATAGCGAGATGCTCTGATTTATCCGATGTTGAATCATTTAACAGAAGGTATGTATTAGGGTCGTAAATTTTGAAGTTATAAATGCTCCAAGGGAAAAAAAAATGTAGTTATCTCCGCTTTGTACAGCAGGCAATTGAGATGCAAAGGGGTCTTCAGAATTTCAAGTCAGTAAATTACAGAGGGAAGTCTCAAACTCTGATACATTTGCACCCTAGTGTTGTGACCTTTCTCTAGTATTTATTGTTATCATTTGGGGTTTCATGTAGTTTTTTTTTTTTTTTTTCTATATGTTCAATGGAAGGCACTGAAGGTGTATCAGAGTTAAGACAAAATCTCTTCCCGTAAGCAGTTAGCATGCTAACAACCTAGATGGTTTAAAAAAGTGAGCATAGAGCATACAAATAACTCTAAAATAATGAAGTCTTTGGTAAATGCCATAGGAGAGAGGTACAAGTAAAGAGTTACATACAGATTCATGTGTTTGTTGAAGACGTAGCGGAAGAGGGAATATATCTAATAGCTTTAGAATAGAGACTACTTACGGTGTTCATCAAAAATGAAAGGAAGAGAGCATTTCACATAGAGAAGTTGCTAGCAAGAGCAAAATGTTTGAGGAAAATGAAATATTAGAGTGTGATAAATATCCAGTTGAGCTTAAGAAGCATGTTCTAGACAGTAATGAATGCTTTATTAAGGAAAGAGGGAAGGAAGGAGGGAGCCGGAAAGGAAGGAGGAAAGGATGATGGAAATAAGGTAGGGAAGCAATGAACAAGTGAAAGGCAACGCCATGAGAAGTCTTGCGTATTAGGCTGAGGGGTTTGCAATTAATCCAACAGATGAATGGATTTAGCTAATGCTTTCTTTCAAGAGTTGGCTTCTTTCTAGCAAATTCAGTTCAGAATTGGTGGTCATTAGTGTATAGAGCTTTGGACTTGGTGTGATTCTTGCTGTTCCTTCCTGGGGACAATAATCTGAAAGAACAAAAGCAAAAGCACTCTGTGCAGAGGGCCAGATAAATCTTAAGTCCAGTCAGAACCCAACCAAAATAAACAATGTTTCTGAAACACATGTCGTGACCAAAAAGAATGGATGAATTATTACCCTGGCATTTCCTTTGTTATTTATGTCCAGAAATCAATCAACAACTGAAGGGATGGAGTAATTTATAAGTCAGGTGCTGTCAAATACTTGTGGGTCTCAACCAATATAACCTGTCTGTGAAATCCTATGAAAATGGATGACAATAGAAAATAATCTTATTACAAGCCTGACATTCATAATCTGGTGCACATTATCCTAACAGGATATAAAATCAAGAATTAAAAAAAACAATAGCTGCTGAAAACAGAAGTGCCCACTGACTGTATAAAACCTCTTCTCTTTCCTCACTGCACCTTGTTTAATAAAAATAGATGTAGGTGATGGAACATTTATTATGGAAACAAGTTAACCAAAAAGACCTGTCAATTTGATGGAGGAGGTTATTTGTTCAACAATATATCCAAGGGCATGAGGCAATATGGAAATCCAATCCCTGCTGTCCCACCTGACTTCTTGACCAGAAATAAATGTCTGAATAGCACTGATTAAAAGTATAGACATAGTATTATGAACATGTTTTGCTTCATCATATTCAGAAGGACTAAGGAGCAATTGGTCATCTCATGAGACCAGAATTTAAACAAGAATCTTGTTAGAAATAGCTAGGCAATTTATCTCCCTCTCTTTCTCCTTTTCCATCTCTGTCTCAGAAGCAGTTGGGTTGTTCCTCAAACCTATTTTAGCCATTGGACCCTCACTCATGCAGTCTGCCTCTCAGGGCCAGAGCTATATTAACCGAACAGATAGAACTCTGATGAATAGTTTAGGATGCCAAGGAATCAGTTTAATAATGAAGAAATATAATTGACCAGCAGGGCAGATGTTTCATATTAGTGTACTATCTTCCTGCAGGTTACATGGTAAGAAAAGTTCTCATTGGAAGGTATTTTGGTTAAGAATAATCAGATACAGATGAGTTAATTAAGCAATATCAATGGCTCATTGTACCAAGATGAGTACCCAAGAAATTATTTTCATTTCGTAGATGAACCTGAAATGGTCATACTCAGAGGACCCTCTGTCCCAAATAATGTCAGATTGGACTTTTATTTTCAGGATGAGCTGTTTCAGGCTCATGTGTTTCAAGCCATGTCCAAATCTCCATAGCTTAAAACAACACAGGTTTATTTCTCACTCAACCACACATCCATGTGGAGTTGGTCTTCCTTATTTTCATCAGGGACCCAAGCTGATGAGAGCCTCCACTGTCATGAGCTTTACCATCACTGTGCCAGGAAAAAGGAGATAAAGTGAATTGTGCACTTAGCTTTGAACTGCTTGGCCCTGGGAAGGGAAATGCAAAGCTTTCTCTCATACACCATTGGCTAAAGAAAGACAGATGGCCATGCCTGACTGCAAAGCACAGAACATTCCAAACATATTCCACACCTTAAAGAATGAGAGTTGGAGTATGGTAAATAGCCCTAATGTGTCCCAAAATACATTAACAATTTCTCACTCTTTGAGTTCAGCTTTTGTATATACACTTCCCATCTGCATATTGTTTTACCAGTTGTCTGTAATGTGGTTTTATTTATATTTGCTAATGATACACATTCAAATTCTCTTGTTTTGTCACTTTAACTAAAATGTGTTTGGTCTCTAAACCAGAAATATGTCCATTGCTTAGTGGAAGCTACTTCTGTAGAGAACTGAACTCAATTGTTATTTGTTGACTTCTTCAAGTTCCCATTATTTAAGGTTCATCGGTCTGCATCCTATGTGCAGACACCAGAAATTATCCCCTAAACCTTCTGGATTAATAACCAGGTGGCCCAAGTGGCATTGTTCTGGAAATCGAAATTTACTAAGATTATATCATGCCTATTTATTTGTCAGTTGTGCCAAGTTCGGCTAATTATCCAGAAGAAAAAAAAATGTTACGTAGCCATAGATTATACCTCCAATTTAATGAGAGGCATTATGATGTGATAGGTAAGGGCAGGGACACTTTTGGATGGGAATATGGGCTCTTTCACCTCTCAGCTGGGCTACTTCCTGTGTCCATTCCTCTCAGCTTTGTTTTCCTCATCTACAAATGAGACAGTAATACCCATTTTGAAGTTTGTCATTAAGTATCAAGCACCCAGGCTTAGTATTGTACTAGACACAGTGCCTGGCACATCGTAAACACTAAACAAATGTTTGTGGCGAGGACATTATTCTAAACAAGAGGCCTGCATTTATCTACGTTGCCACTAGATGGTGAGTTGAGGTAAAACAAAATATTTGCTCTGATTTTATTTTCCAATGCTTGACACTGGGAAGAAATTATCCACAGTATACAGATGTTTCTGGTTGTTTGTTGGATTTTACACTAGATAAGTAAATTAGGCACATGAATAGTATCAATAAGAAGGTTTCTGCAGTAAGTTCTCTCCTAACAATCAGTGTGAGCCCTGATAGTTGGAGCATAAGATCCATGTTATTTAATGTAATTGATCACAATTTACAAGCTTTGATTCACAGCTGGCCAGATGGTGCTAACTGACAATCTCTGTTCTCTCTGGCTTTTTTTTCTCCCTAAATTTAGGTTTGTGTGTGTGTGTGTGTGTTTATTTGTCAGTGAATTGTTAGTCAACTAAAATGAAACAAAACAAATCAGCAACTATTAAAACTGCTTTTCCTCTTTATCATCACACAGTCATTCCTACCACAAATGTCTGCTTCTTTCAATAGAGGAAAATAGGTTTGCATGTCTTACGTATCTCAGGAGTTGTGGATTTACATGTACTTTCTTGGTATGCTAAATAAAGCTCTTTATTTCATAGTCTTGGGTAATAAATTATAAAAGGAGATAAGCTCTGAATTGCTTAGGTTTTTTTTTTTTAAATTTGAGTTCTATGTTCCTTCCTTCCTTCCTGCCTCCCACCCTTTCTTTCTCTTTTAGCCCTTGATCAAATATTTCTTGAGTGTCTTCTATGCATCAGAAAGCGTTCTAAGCAGTAGAAATGCAGCAATAATATTCTGCCCTCAAAGGAGTGGGAAGATAGAAACTAAACACAGAAAATGATAAGAGCTGTGAAGAAAAACCAAGCAAGTGGCAACCAGGATGTCTGTATTTTACATCTGTTGGCTCAAGAGATTGGCGTCCAAAAAAAGACATATGAGTTAAGCCATAGAGCAAGACTTGGACGTATCCAAGAAAGAGTCTTCTAGGCATAGGCAAAAGTATGTATCATTATTCTGAGCAGAACTTGTTTGATAGGCAGAAGCCCAGTCTTTTGATTATAGTGAGTGAAGGAACAGCCAGTAAGTGTGACATCAGAGGAATAATCAAGAACCAGGAGCCAGGCTGTATAGGATTTTGTTGACCATGCCAAAAGTCTGGATTTTATTATGAATGTGAAATAAAGTTGCCAGTGGGTTTTGAGCAGGTGAGTGATGTGATCAGGTTTACTCTCTAAAAGAACCTCCTTAGCTGCTGTATAGAAAAGAGACCTTAGGGAGAGCAAGAAGGAAAGCAATGAGACCAATCAGGACACGACCACCTTATCTAGGCAAGGAATGTTGATGGCATGGACTGGAGTGATGTCCATGGAGGGAGTCAGGAGGTACCGGACCATGGGACCTGTTCTGCTAGTTAAATAAACATGAGCTGTAGGACCTGAGACAGGGGAGCGATTTTGTCACATGCTTTCCCTTGGCAGACTGAGCTGTATAAGAACTCCACTGAGCAAAGGGTCAATTCAACCATTTGATCTTTCTTCTGCATTTCTCTTTGCCTTGAGAATCTATGTTAAGAGCGGTTTGGATTTTTGCAGAAGGTCTGAAAGTTAAATCCAGGTTTTCTGAATCATCACAGGAGATGGCTTTCTCCAGCACAAAAGGTAGCTTCATCTCCCAATGAGAAAGGATAGTAACCTCCAACACATTTCACTCACAGTCAACAACTAATGATGAGCATCAATTATTAGGATGTCCATTACTACAGATCCAGGGGCTGGGGATAAATAGCCTTGTCTACAGGCTTTAAAATTATCAACAAGTAGTAGCTGCTGCTCTAGTTAATATGTATCCTCCCATTGCTGATTTTTCAGAGATAAAACCCCACACTGTTGAGGGAGGTTGAAATTAAATCTTGTAATAAATTATGCGCTATCTGAGACTGTATTCTGCTGTGATCCCACCTGGGCTGCCGATAAATAAACAGAGTTATAAAACACAGATTCTGTCAGAGACTCAGAGTTCCATTGCCTGTGTTTACTACCTGTTCTCTCCTTTCCATTTTATTTTTCTCTTGAGTTCTTTAATAGAGAACAATCCCTACTGAGTTATTTTGATCCCCATCCATTTCTTTTTAGAAGTTTACAATTCATGCAAAATAGGCTCTAATTTTTTTTCCAGAGTATTTAGCAGGACAACTAATGCTGATTTTAAAAAGCTGTCTAGAGTGTGTTTCCCTTTCCTACTAGCCTGGACAGATTTCATTAGTAACCATAACATAAAAATGCCAACTTTCCCTGTCTTCTAGACTAGTGTGCATCCGGAAAGCATTTCCCAGGCCTTAGAATTATCTCTGAAGCACTAGGATTGCATGGTCACTAGATTTATACCCGAGGGGATTAAATCCCAGGCATTTCCCCAGGACTCTCTTTATTCCTCTTTGCCATCTACTGGTTTTCCTCTCATTCCTGCTCATTTTCACCCGTTTAAGACAAGGATAGCTGCCTCAGCCTTCCTTACTATTCTGACTCCTGTTGTCAGCCTGGGTGACTTCCCATCCATATCGTGAACACTTGCAGCACCCGAAACCTCTTAAGTCTTTAAACTTTCAGTGCCTCATGTTGGAAAAAAAATGCAACATGTGAAATGTCAGTATGAAAAGAATCCATGTGCTAGAATTCCTAACATGGAGAAATCCATTAAGCGGACGTTGTTTACATTTTACAAAAAGAAGAATGGAAGATTCTGATGTGTTGGCTAGATCTTAAAACCTAACGTGCATTTCCAGTGAGCATGAGAATGATGATTTGGATTAGTTCAAGGTTGCTTTGACTTCAATTTACTAAGGAAGTAAGAAACAGTGGAAAGGACATGCATGAGTTATGGAGTGGATGTGCTTCTCCTCACAAAGCAGCACTTGAACCTCAGGTCTATTTATGTTTGAATTACTCTTTGTTTGTTTTCCAAATAAACAAGAAATTTCTAATCTTTAAGTTGGTCACTTTGTGTGTTTGGGAAGTTTCACAATTTAATTGTTACTGAATGCTTTATTACATATCAGATTGGCAAATAGAAATAGCAACATAATTGCCTGCCATCTCTTTTCTTTCTCTCTTTTTTTTTTAACATCTTTATTGGAGTATAATTGCTTTACAATGGTGTGTTAGTTTCTGCTTTATAACAAAGTGAATCAGTTACACATATACATATGTTCCCATATCTCTTCCCTCTTGCATCTCCCTCCCTCCCACCCTCCCTATCCCGCCCCTCTAGGTGGTCACAAAGCACCGAGCTGATCTCCCTGTGCTATGCGGCTGCTTCCCACTAGCTATCTGTTTTACGTTTGGTAGTGTATATATTTCCATGCCTCTCTCTCACTTTGTCACAGCTTACCCTTCTCCCTCCCCATATCCTCAAGTCCATTCTCTAGTAGGTCTGTGTCTTTATTCCTGTCTTACCCCTAGGTTCTTCATGACATTTTTTTCCCTTGAATTCCATATATATGTGTTAGCATACGGTATTTGTCTTTCTCTTTCTGACTTCACTCTGTATGACAGACTCTAGGTCTATCCACCTCATTACAAATAGCTCAATTTCGTTTCTTTTTATGGCTGAGTAATATTCCATTGTATATATGTGCCACATCTTCTTTATCCATTCACCCTATGATGGACACTTAGGTTGTTTCCATCTCTGGGCTATTGTAAATAGAGCTGCAATGAACATTTTGGTACATGACACCTCTTTTCTTAACAACTTCTGTGTATGTAGGTGGAAATGGCCCTGACTTAAAAAATGAGAAAGAGAATAAAGGGACAGAATTTCAATGCCTACTATGACTTGTATCCTATGAAAATCCCATAAAATGTCAATTTTACAGGAGAAAAATTTAAGGCAGTTTGAAAAGTTACACACATCTTCCCATAAAAGAATCATGGCCACCGTAATTGAATATGGACAAGACAGATGGGCACAGCAACCAACATCTTGATGAAATATTTAAAGGGGTGATTACTTAATAGGAATAATTGCTGATCTGAATTTTCAAACCCCACTGAGGAAGAGCAGTATGTGCTCTGAGCTAAAGCTAAAGGGCCTTTTGAAGCTTTTCTCTCATACAGATTAGGAGGGAAAATGTAATACTTCATTTAGGAGAACAAAATTGTAACTGTTCACTTCCACTTTTCTAAGAGTATTTTTCTCTCCTTGTTTTCCTATCTTATCTTCAAAAGAAATGTTTAAATAACGACAAACATAAAGTGGAAATCTTTCTTGTGTCCAGTTATTCAGAATATGCTTCCCACTTTTATAAATGCTAAATCACATTGAATGATTCTGAAAAAAACTAATAAGTGGATTTCACTTCATTCCCTTACAATATCACTCCTTTCCTTTTTTGTTTTCTTTCTTTAAAAAAGCTCTTTGAGCTTTTGAACCTTTCTTTCCAGCATACAGAACAATTTTGTTGCTTCACAGCCTGAGTCATCCCTACTTGTACACTCCTGTCAAAGTTTATCCATTCCAGATCCTATTCTCTCCAGGACCTAGAAGTCTCACTGTTCAAAGGCATGTCAGCTTCCCACCACTGCACTTATAACTCAACCTGGAATTTTTAGTCATCATCACCTGCAGACCTCTAGAATAAGCTGCTTTAAGTTCGATGGTTCAGAATGAGTAGGATGGTGTGGATAGTTTGTTAGCAGGTTGCCTTAGAGTTGGAGTGCATACCTTGATATTTGTACCAAGATTTATTATGCTGCTATACCTGTCTTCCATTTATTTGGCTCTCTTAACTGCAGTGTGTTATAGTAGGAGGAGTAGAATCCTTACAGCAACACAGCAATGATATAAAAATCAGTGTGGCTGCCGGATTATATATAGGGTCAGAATAGAAGAGGCAATTAACTGCAATGTATTAGGGTATAACTCACTCAGAATAAGGCAAATGTTGGATCTATGCTCGCTTCTTAAGTATCAGGGGGCTGGAGTTTTAGGCTCTTCAAGTTAAGCAACATTAGTGTTTTCTATTTTACATTTTGTTTATAAGTACCGTGTGTGTGTGTGTGTGTGTGTGTGTGTGTGTGTGTGTGTGTGTGTGTTAAGAACAGTTAGTTCTACTCAGCAAGTTTCTGTTGGTGGGAATGGAAATTGGTAGAGCCATTATGGAAAACAGTATGAAGGTTCTTCAAAAAATTAACAATAGAACTAACACACGATCCAGCAATCCCTCTTGTGGGTAGATATACAAAGGAAATGAAACCTGTATCTTGAAGAGATATCTGCAGTCATGTTTACTCCAGCATTATTTATAATAGCCAATTTACAGAAACAAGTATCCACTGACAAATGAATTGAGAAAGGAAATATGATACACACACATACATAAATTTTACATTTTCTTTAATAATAAATAAACCTATCTAGTAGTAGCTGTAAGACATGACTCTTCCATTTGTATGTGATAGAAACTTAGTTCAAACTAGTGTGCATAAAAAGAATACTTTTAAGAAATTTCTAAAGTCATGGCTGAGTCAAGAGCCTTGAGATTAATTTTGATTTCCTCTGTAATTCTTAGGTACATTCTTCCAAAATGTTAGCCAAGACAGCTATCAAGAGCTCAAGTTTATACATTAGCTTTCAGAAAAGGTCTTATTTTAACAGTATTTTAGCCCAGCTTGTGTCCCCTGCCAGAGAGTGCAATTTACATAGATTACAATGTGATTCACACAACTCATGTATCAGTTTGTTCCCTTACCTCTTTCAGGTCCATGGTTAAGTACCAAGAGTTCACCAAACCTTCCTACACACTCCATAAACTTATAACACCGCCCTTGCCCACACTCTCCACACATCTTCCTTGATCTATACTATTCTCTACAGAACTTACCACTATGTGACACACTACATATTTTATAGGTCTTAGTTTGTCCATGTTCTGCTGCCCTGAAATGTAAACTCCCTGAGGAGATTTCACAGCCCCCCACACTTTGTTTATTGCTGTATCCTAAGCACCAAGAATAGTGCCTGATACTTTGTCACAAATGAATATGTGCCAAATGAATGAACTGATGAATAGATTCTGAAGGGACAGTGTGGTGCTATTACCAAAAGAAGAAGGAATGATTTCTGTATATTAATTTTGTAACCTGAAACTTTACCAAATTCATGGATGAGTTTCTATCCAATAACAACAGAATAACAGAAAAGAAATTAAGAAAACAATCCCATCTAAAATCACATAAAAAAAGAATAAAATACCTAGGAATAAATCTAAGGAGGTAAAGACCTGCACTTGGAAAAACAGAAGACACTGATGAAAGAAATTGAAGATGACACAAACAAATGGAAAGACATACTGTGTTCATGGATTAGAAGAATTAATATTGTTAACATAACCATATTATCCAAGGCAAGCTACAGATTCAATGCAATCCCTATCAAAATACCAATGGCATTTTTCACAGAGCTAGAACAAATCATTCTAAAATTTGTTTGGAAACACAAAAGACCTCGAATAGCCAAAACGATCTTGAGAAAGAAGAACAAAGCTGGAGGTATCATATGCCCTGATTTCAAACTATACTACAAAGCTACAGTAATGAAAACAGTATGGTACTGGCACAAAAACAGACCCATAGATCAATGGAACAGAATAGAGAGCCCAGAAATGAATCCACACTCATATGGGCAATTAATCTACGACAAAGGAGGCAAGAATATACAATGGGGAAAAGACAGCCTCTTCAATAAATGATGTTGGGAAAACTGGACAGTTATATGCAAAAGGATCAAACTGGACTACTACTGCTACAAAAAAACCCTCAAATACACTAATTAGAAAAGATATTTGCACCCCTATATTCTGTGCAGCATTATTTACAATAGTCAAGATATGGAAGCAACTTAAGTGTGCATAAGTGGATAAATGGATAAAGAAAGTGTGGCATATAGATACATACATATATATATATATATACACACACCCCAAATGGAATATATTCAGCCATCAAAAAAATGAGATCTTGCCATTTGTGACAACATGGATGGACCTAGAGGCTATTATTCTAAGTGAAGTAAGTCAGACAGCAAAAACAAATACTGTATGTTTTCACTTATATGTGGAATCTAAAAAACAAAAAACAAATAAACCAACATAACAAACATAGTCATAGATACAGAGAACAAACAGGTAGTTGCCATAGGAGAGGGAGCTGGATGAAAGGAAAAGGTGAGGTAGATTAAGAGGTAAGAACTTCCAGTTACAAAATAAATGAGTCATGGGTACAAAATGTACAGTATGGTGAATATAGTCAATAATTATGTAATATCTTTGTAAGGTGCATATCATAACTAGACTTATCATGGTAATCATTTTGAAATGTAAGAACTATTAAATCACTATGTTGTATACCAGGAGCTAACATAATGTTGTAGGTCAATTATATTTCAAAAACAAAGTCATAGAAAAATATATAAGATTTGTGTTTATCAGAGGTGGAAGTTGCAGGGAGGGACAACTGCATGAAGGTAGTCCAAAAGTACAAACTTCAAATTAAGAGATAAATAAGTACTAGGGATCTAGTGCAAAACATGATAAATAGGATTAACACCGCTGTATGTTATACATGAAAGGTCTTATGAGAATAAACCCTAAGAGTTCTCATCACAAGGAAAAAATTTTTCCTATGTCTTTTATTTTGTATCTATATGAGATGATGGATGTTCACTAAACTTATTGTGGTCCTTATTTCATAATTCATGTAAGTCAAATTATTATGCTGTATACTTTAAACTTACACAGTGCTGTATGTCAATAAAACTGGAAGAAAAAAAGAAGGAGAAATGAGAGACAGCCAAGCTAAAACAATAGTCGTGTGCTCCAGGTCTTTATTCATTTTGTCTTAGAATTTAACTGAGTAGAATCCATACATATCTAAGTACTTTTCAAGCAAACTATGAATGCTGAACATCACATGTTTTTTAAAGCTCATGTGTAAAGTGTCACAAAAAGTTAATCTCTGACAAGGAAAAAAAAAAATATATATATATATATATGCTCAGGGAAAAGTTGGCAGAGACAAACTGATCCATCTCAGCCCTTCTGTTAATGCCTATCTCCACCTACTACAATATGAGCGCTTATCACTGTATGTCAGGAGCGGGCCAACATCTGAAAATCACTTATTAATTCTTTATAGGAAAGTATGTGTATGCACATGTGCCTTTGAAATACATGTTATGCCATTACCTGTGTGCCAGGTGGCTCTCTGACTTCTCCCATTATTTCAGACCATATTGCCACATCGGTCTGTGTTTTCTTCTTAGAGGAGGAACATGAATGGAGGGTAGCCTGGGGGCCAAGAGGGATCCTGCCCTGGGGATGCAGACATCAGATCACCAGCCTGATTGCCTTCTTCACCTGCCAAGCTTCAAACTCCTGACTGTTTCCATCCTCTCATGCTTCCTCCCAGTTCAAAGCTGATTCTGCTCCTGTACCAACCCAGCCCACTTGGCACTAATCTAAAGAATAGTTGCTCAGAGACAGCCTCAGTTGGTTCTCACCATGGTATTTTACAGGCTATGTATTTTATTCCAGCATCTAAGGGCTCTTAACTTGAAGAGAGATAAACATTGACAACTTCTTTTTCAGTAAAAATTGGAATTAACATGTAATTGTCTTTAAGCTATTTCCAAAGATCCAAAGTATATTTATCAGTGAATAAATTACCTGACCAAATTCACACGTGCATATGAGTTATCCCGTTACCTTGTACTCATCTTGGGAGATGAGGCTGTTCTTTGCTCTCCACCTTAACCACATTCTCTCTTTTCACCAATGTCTTTTAAAAAAAGAACTGTGTAAAGATAACAAGGGGGAACAACTATTGAGGACTTGCTATACATCTGGTATTTTTGAAATGCTTTAAATAAATGAACTCCTTTAATCCTCATGAAGACCTTCTGAAGCAAATACTATTATATTATCAACTGTATTTCATAAGTAAAATAGTGGGTTGGCCAAAATGTTTGCTCTGCTTTAAGTAAAAATAAAAGACACATTTTTCACTTTCATCAGGAACTTTATGGAACAACATATTCATTACTTTTTGGCCAGTCCAATATGTGGAACAATGATAAAGGTTTTAAATGGCATGCCAAAGTTTACACAAATAGGTAGAGCTTGCTTGCTTAATAAATATTTCCTTAAACTCTGTCTAGGAGAGCCAAATCTAATTTTCAAAACCATGTTCCTATTTATAGTCACTCATTTAATCATCTAGCATTTATTTAGATGCTACTAGATATTATATGCTCTATTGGGTATTTGGAATCCAACATGAATAAAACATCCTGATCCCAGGCAAGAGTGACATTTACTTATGGACATTACCATCTAACCTGAAGTATTTTAGATGTTCAAAATGTCCATCTGGTTTCCCTCATATTTATTTTACTTCTGAAAATCAATCACCATTTTATGATCTTTCTAAGTGCCTATAGAAGACAACCCTTCCATGCACTAACTAAAAAGTCTCCATTCCCCCAGACTTCTTTCTTTTATTTTCAAGATGATAATATATGTGTGGTTAGAAATTCATCAAGTATAAAAATACATATAATATAGTCTATATGATATAGTATATGTTTCTCTCTTAGACTTTTCTCCCAGTCTGCCCCCTCTCCCTCTCATCAAAGATGCCTGCTATTCCTTAGTTCTGCTATAAGTACGTATGTGTGTGTGTGTGTACACATACTGTATTTTTTATATATATATATATATATATATATATATATATATAAAATTATGCTTTAATTATTCTGAAGACTTGTACACCTTTTTTTTTCTGTAAGCACATTTAATTGTAGCTTTGTTCTATGAAATAAGTCACCCTGAATAAGCTAGATGAAATGGAGATGTTAATTTATTTCAGAGATGTTTCAGTCATTCTGAAAAAGAAGAGAAGGGCAAGAGAGTAAGTGTATGACAGTCAGTGGTACAATGGAGCATGGTGGCAAAGCTATACAGGAAGGACTGTGAGGACTTATTGGAGAGACAGTTAACACTGAGAATGAGCAATGGAGTACAGACTCCAATAAATATGAAGACATACTGAATCTATGTTAGTAGAAAGAGTGTATATGAAGATGCAACTGATGCTCAGAGTGGAAGGCTTGAAACCTAAATGATGGAGATGGGTCAATCGTTGGCAATAACAAGGGAATGAGTGTCCCAGGTGAGGGGAGTGCAAGAATGTTAGAGAGGAGATCAAGGCATGAGAGGCTAGGACTTTGAAAGAAGTATCCATTTGAGTATTGAGAACTCCAGGAATAATGACAGCAATATTAGTGGAGAGAGTGATATTGAAATGTATTTGTTGAGGTCTTAACTGCAATTCTGTGTTTTGGGGAGAAAGAGAGGACGTCATAACAAAATAGACAAGAGCAAAATAAACAAAGACAAAATATGTCTCCTTATGGTCTTCTCCATCTTGTCTCAGCTGACTATTTCAGGGGAGACACAGAAAGGTGGGCCTCAGCTATGATGGGAAAAGGTTTTCCTCAGAAAGGATTCCTATCCTTAGGTCAATCTTCATATGATCTAAACAACTATTGGGCACTTTTATTAACTCTTTGTTCTCTGCAATTATTAATTTCTTCTGGCTAACTAAAAATTATAAGTATACTTAACTTTCATTCATATGAAAATTTTATTCCTGGACATCAATTCCCAAAGTATACTCTACTCAGAGTTTTATTAGATATCCTATTAAAAACCAAGATTGAGGAAGAAGTGGTCTGCAATGGACTGAAATGCTTGTTTCCTCCCCAAATTCATATGTTGAAATCCTAATCCCCAATGCGATGGTATCAGAAATGGGGCCTTTGGGAGGTAATTAGGTCATGAGGGTAGAGCTCTCACAAATGGGATTAGTGCCCTTGGAAAAGGGACCTCCCAGAGAGCTGTCCAGAAAAAAAGCTGTCCTTTTTCTTTCATGTGAGAATGCATTGAGATATCTCTTGTATGTGGAACCAAAAAATAATACAAATGAATCTATATACAAAACAGAGACAGACTCGCAGACATAGAAAACAAACTATGGTTACCAAAGGGAAAAAAGGGAGTGGGGGGGAAGGACAAATTAGGGGTATGGGATCAACAGATACAAACTACTATACATAAACTAGATAAGCCTCAAGGACTTAATGAATAGCACAGGAAATTATACCCAATATCTTATAATAATAGAATATAACAGAGGGGGTATTTTTAAAATGTAGGCTTCCCCTAAGTCCTTCATTTAGCTACAATGTGCTCTGTATGAAAGAACAAGCTACACAGAAGACTCTTACTGAGCAATGTGTGCCCAAGGCGTAGCTCTCAGTGATATAAATAAAGTAGAAGCATTTATTGGAAGAACTAAAATGGCATCTAGATAAAATCCTTGAAGAAATAAATAAGACACAGCTGTCACCAAAAGAGATGCCCAGGGCATATAGGTTCTATCCAATTGACAGAAACAACACATAAATAAGCAAACAGACTAACTAAGCAGCTAACCTCAAATGTTATTTACCTGAACAATTTCACATAGTCTATGCAAAGGACAACAACCTCCATGTCACCACACACACACACACACACACACACACACACACACACACACACACACTCAGTGCAGTCCACTTTGTAGCAGACAGAGCCCATGGGAGAAAAGAGCAATGGGATTTTATAATTTGATGTCCCTTCAGCCCCTAAGTGCCGTTGAATGTGGATAATAAGGAACTGTGTGCATATCTTGGTATTAAGCGCTTTTGAAAAATGGAGGCTTCCAGCTGATCAGACGAAATGGAGCCACTCCTGTCTTCTATTAGCAGAGATACTATCCCAATACTAATTTCTAACATGACCCACAGGGGTGGATGCTTCCTACCAAGGGTGCCACTGAGCTAAATCACACATTAATTTGTATGATTAGAAAACCAAAAGTGACTTTTCCCTGGGGAACATGGTTTTTTGCTGTGAAGCACAAAAGTTAAGTGGCATGAAGAAGACACTGGAAAGATGTTAAAACAGGCAACCTTCTCAATAATAAAATTAAAAATCATAAAAAGAAATTACCTGCAAATTCAACAAAACTAACGTGTAGTCAACATAGCTATCTCAGGATCCCAAGTTAACTTTGTCATCGTATGGAAATTCATACCCAGGATTTGGTTGGGAAGAGGGGTGGTGACCATGGGGGAGAGTGGGAGAAAGACAGTGAGAAAGCAGAGTCATAAGGAAGGGCTTATGAGAATCACTACTCAGAGATGAAATGGAAAACCAGCATTTATTTTTCTCAATCATGCTTTATTTAAGCCATGTAGGCATGCTTGTGTGTGTGTCTAATATACACATATACATGGTGTATGTATATATTATACACATAAATGTATATATTGTATGTGTGATTATTTGTACATTCACATGCATACTCATGTATGATATATTCACATATGCACACATGTATATATTTCTTTTGGTTATATGAATGTTTTTGTAATGTTTAATATTTTGGGTTTTTTTTTTTTTGTAGCTGATGTAAATAGAATCTGATCATACTCCTGATAAAGCCTATCTTTTCCTAAAGTTAAACTTATGACTCTGAGGCCTTGATTGATTAGTTTACATTGATAGATACAGTCTCTCATATCGAAAGGCAGTGCTACTGACACAAGAACTAGGGCATAGACTTAGAGTTGCTATTCTAGAAGCTTTTGCAGGATTTCACAAGTTGATATGTGTAGCTTAATGGTTAAGGTTAGGGCCGATTCCAAGAAGAATTAACAAGACATAATAACAGTGGTTAACATTTTTCAGACCTTAACCATTTGCCATGTACTATGCTAAGTAATTTATTTTGACTATTTTATTCTCCCAAAAAATTATGACGGGAGTACTATTATTATCTCTGCCTTATAGATGAGGAAACTGAGACTTAGAGAGCTTAAACAGCTCCCCCTGATGACACACCTGGGTAGAGAGTAACAGAGGTGTATGCAAACATGTTACCTTTTTCCAGAGCCAACTTACAACTTCACTAGACTTGGGATGACCTTGGACCAAGCAGTCACTGAGATTAACCTCCATTAAAAACCACAGGTACCTTCTATAACTGTTCAGATCAGAATACATAGTCCATAAACTTGCAATCCAGACAAGAGGCAGAAGGAGAACTATATATGTTCATGCAGCATTCACGGCAATGCAATGTCATTGTCCAGGGAAACAAATGGAAAAGCCTCATCAGCTTTCACAAATTTCCTAAATATAATATAAAAATACATTCCTTGTCATACTTAGTGACTATCTGCTTCCACTTGGAGCAATCGGAACTTCATTTGCAGATTTGAATTTTTGTTTGGTTAAACCTTCTCTCTTCCTCTCTCTCTCGCTCTTTTTTTCATCAAACCCAACAGAATCCACAAACAACCCTAGTTTCAAAGCCCGAGTGTGGGGCCAAAGCATGTTGAACAGCAGCAGCAGAGAGAGTAAGAGGCAGTAGTTCCACCACCATTGAAAGAGCAGATACACACACACTGGAAACCAGGCGTGTTCCCATAAGACATAGATTTTGGGAAACATGGCCACTCCTCTAGGAATTAAAGCATTTTTTCAAAGCATATGTATGAATATCAGTGTCTTCTAAGGCACTGTTTATGAATATGTTATAAAATGTGGGCACATCTTGACTGCAGTGACTGTTTCTAACACTGCGTCAGAAAGCCTGGTTTTGTAACCTCTGCATCATAAGACTGTCTTAACCCTTTTCCTAACTCCAGTGACCATTACCCAGGCCTCATCTGCAATGGCATTATTTGCTTCATAGCTGTGTTCTTTTTCAAAGATCACAAAGTGGTAGAAATCACTGAAATGTTACTCTTTTTTCTGCATGTTTTATGTATATATGTGCATAGTATATGCATGCATATATATATATATATATATGTCTGTCTTTTTATATTTATCTACGTATCCACATATCTATGAATATCATTGCTTTATAATGAGGATGCATTGACTCGTTGTCGTTGTCCTTTTACACATTTATATTTCTTGCCTGACATCCCTATAGTCGCATTTGATTTTGTAACTGTAACTTTATATACTTCTCAAGTCATTTCAGTTGTACATATTTTGTATCCTTAACTAGATGAGTTCAGAAAAGGAGTTCTCTCTTTTATTTTCTTCAGAGCACAGGTACATCATCTCTTACATTTGAAAGCAAAATTTTGTGTACTTGTATATTTTTAGAGAATTTATCAGACCCTCAAAGGAGTCTATTACCCAAAGAAATTTGAAAGGTCCCATAAAGATCTCTGAATTCACATTCATGATTTTATGACCTCCATTATTTTACAGCTAGAGAAAGAAAGTGTTTTGGCAAAGGTCTATACTATATTATATTCTGTACAAATTAATGCCAGACTAGGACTAGCATGAGGTCATATGACTAGCAGGCAAAGTGCCAGTTTCAAGAATTCGATATATGTTTAGATTTTTAATCAGTATTTGCTTCAATTTTGTGTACCCTGTATAGTTTTTGGCAAACGTAGGTAAAGCAATGATTGAATAACACAGTCCCAATTTCAAAAAGAGAAAACTTTGGATCAGTCTTCTGAACCCTATCAGAATATCTGCATTGCCTGATTCTGCTCTGGATGTGTTGATCTGGGGGTCACAGTATAAATTTTCAATGACAATGACAACAAACATCACCAAAGAGATGATTCCAGTTTTTAAGAAGAATTATGCTCGAGTGTACTTAGTGTCTTGCTTTTCTGCCTCCAAGTTACTGGGTCAGCCACATCCTAACTTTCCTGTAAATAAAAATACATTTCAGGAAAACGAGAGTGGTAGAGAAAAGAATGCAGACCACTGTCCATTTGAGAGACCATCTGGTACAAACTCAGTTGTCATCAAAGCAAAGAATTTTTGCTTCAGTTGTAGTTTTTGCTCCCTGTAGATCTTTTCCCAAGTTGCACTTCATTCACCTTCGATTACATGTGCATTGGATTGTTCATATGCCTTGGCAGTATATTCAGGAAGTGGTTCTTTTTCAGCACGTTTAAATCCCAAGATGAAATAAACGCCACTTCAGGAAGCTGCAATCTTCAAGGCACTGGAGAGTTTCCTGAGTGCAGAACCTCCTTTTCTGAGCTCATCCTCCTGCTTAAGAAAGTAGTTTTGGCTTCACGAGTCCCACCCATCTATTGTGTTTCCTTGAAAAGCACAAAAGATAAAAACAAGTAGATGATCTCTTGAGAAAACTATGTTTGTAATCTATTTCCTGCTGAAAATTACTTCAAAAGTAAATTTGAGTCGATTTTGAAAGGCAAAGAAAAATCCCTCTGCTCCTTCTCAGTCAATATTACCTGTGACTTACTAGCTCTTACTTATGCTTTTCTTACTTTTCTTTTTTTACCCACACTCTGTCCCCTTGGAGATCAAAGTCCAATCAGTCAAAAGCTTTAAGGAAGAGAGACTTGACAATTCCAGAAGAAAAACAATATGTAAAGAATAAGAATATTTAATGGATGGAAATAACCAGATGAAGCACAATCTGAAAGAACATAGGGATGGTGACATTTTGTACATTAGCAAAGAAAATAAAAGTCTCAAATGAATTTTGTTTTAAAAAGTAATTGAGGGGCTTTCCTGGTGGCGCAGTCGTTGAGAGTCTGCCTGCCGATGCAGGGGACACGGGTTCGTGCCCCAGTCCGGGAAGATCCCACATGCCGCGGAGTGGCTGGGCCCATGAGCCATGGCTGCTGAGCCTGCGCGTCCGGAGCCTGTGCTCCGCAATGGGAGAGGCCACAACAGTGAGAGGCCCGTGTACTGCAAAAAAAAAAAAAAAAAAAAAAAAGTAATTGAGGTAACTCTAAAGCACTCAAGAGTTTTTTTGAGTATGTACTATGAGCACTGCTCTATGAATATATCCAGAAGAAAATGCAAGGGAATAACTAGACAGAGTCTAACCCTTAAGTCACCATTTATAGTTGAAGAAATAAAATGTAGACTTGTGAAAAGCAAATTAACAACAAAATGATAAGTGATTCGTATAGACGAGAAGTTAAAGGAGATTCCAGAAACATCCTTGATTAAAGAATGTATCCTATTTTTAGTTATTTGTAATCGATTTTTTTATTTATGTATACTTTAAAATTATAAGACTTTTTCATATATGTTATGTCCTGTTATCCCTAGATTAAGGTCTTAAAGTAGATGTGTCATTGCACAGATGGTAAACTGGAGCTCAGATATTTTCAGTAAATTTCCCAATGATATATGTTTAGAGAATGTTAGAATCATGACTTGAACTCCTGTGTTGCGAGTCATGGTCCTAAGCTGATACAAGATGATAAAAGTAAATGAAATGCTGGAACTTAAAAGAGTTCCTTTATTCATCAAGTATACACAGAACAATCAAAATATTTCAGCCACTTTGCTAGGCATTGGGCATATCTGTGTGAACAAAACATAGCCTCTGCTTCCTCAGAGAAGGATAGTAAAGAAAAATAAGCAATACCTACTAAATATGAGACTTGAAATGATTGAGGGAATAATGATGATCAAATAGCATTTGCTAAAGCTCTTCAAAGTCTTGGATTGTTAGACTGGAGCCCCCTCAAAGCAGGGTGGTTTAGGACATCAAGGATATGAGAACCCAGGAAGAAACAAGTATCTTGCCCTTAAAAGGGTCACCATCTGAGAAGAGAGAAGCTTACCATTTGAGAGGAAAGGAGATAGTTCCACAGTCTGGTTAGGAGCCCAATCTTCAAAAGGAAAAGTCTGTTTTTAAATCCCAGTGCTATAGTTGTTCTAACTGTGGGAATTTGAACAAGTTTCTGTATGCTCACAATGAATTACTGAAAAGAGAAATTAAGAAAATAATCCCATTTACAATCACATCAAAAAAATAAGATACCTGGAAATACATTTAAACAAGGAGGTGAAAGATCTGTACACTCAAAAAAAAAAATAATTTGAAGAAAACACAAGTAAATGGGAAGGTATTTAATGTCCATAGATTAGAAAACATAATATTGTTAAAATGTCTATATTACCCAAAATAATCTACAGATTCAATGCAATTGCCATTAGAATTCCAATGGCATTTATTACAGAAATAGAAAATACAATCCTAAAATTGATATGAAACCACAAAAGACTTCAAATAGCCAAAGCAATCTTGAGAAAGAAATACAAAACTGAAGGCATCACACTTTCTGATTTCAGACCATATCAAAAGGCTCAGAAATGAACCCATGCATGTGGTCAATTGATTTTCTACAAAGTCTCCCAGAATAAGTAATGCAGAAATGATCATTTCTTCAATAAAAGGAGTTGAGAAAACTGGACATCCACATGCAAATGAGTGAAATCCCTATCTTACACAATACAAAACAATATCAACTCAAAATAGGTTTTGAACTTGAGCATAAGACCTGAAACTACAAAACTCCTATAAGAAAGCATAGGGAGTATGCTCCTTAACATTGGTCTTGGCAATTATTTTCTGGATTTGACACCAAAAACAAAAGCAACAACAGCAAAAATGAACAAGTGGGACTACATCAAGCTAAAAAGCTTCTGCAAAGCAAAGGAAGCCATCAACAAAATGAAACGACAAAGTATGGAATGGGAGAAAATATTCACAAACTACATGTCAGATAAGGGGTTAATATCCAAAATACACATGGAACTCATACAACTCAATACCCACCCCACAAAAAAAATCTGATTAAAAAATGGGAAAAGGACCTGAATAGAAATTTCTCTAAAGGAGATATACAAATGACCTACTGGTACATGAAAAGGTGCTCAACATCATTAATCATTAGGGAAATGCAAATCAAAACCACAATGAGAGACAAATGGCCTTCACGATAGTTGAAGAGTAAGACATGGAGATCACCTTCATCCCAACAAATACATCAAAAATACATCTACATGTGGAACAACTCCTACAGAACACCAAATGAACACTGGCAGAAGACCTCAGACTTCCCAAAAGGCAAGAAATACCCCACGCACCTGGGTAGGGCAAAAGAAAAAAGAAAAAACAGAGACAAAAGAATAGGGGCGGGACCTGCACCTCTGGGAGGGAGCTGTGAAGGAGGAAAAGTTTCCACACACTAGGAAACCCCTTCATTGGTGGGGACAGGGTGTGGACAGGGGGTGGGCAGAGGGGGGAAGCTTCGGAGCCACCGAGGAGAGTGCAGCAACAGGGGTGCGGAGGGCAAAGCAGAGAGATTCCTGCACAGAGGATCGGTGCCGATCAGCACTCTCCAGCCTGAGAGTCTTGTCTGCTCACCTGGCGGGATGGGTGGGGACTGGGAGCTGAGCCTCGGGCTTTGGAGGTCAGATCCCAGGGAGAGGACCAGGGTTGGCTGCCTGAACACAGCCTGAAGGGGGCTAGTGCACCACAGCTAGCCAGGAGGGATTCCGGGAAAAAGTCTGGAGCTGCCGAAGAGGCAAGAGACCATTGTTTCGGGGTGCGTGAGGAGAGGGGATTCAGAGCACCACCTAAATGAACTCTAGAGACAGGCGCAAGCTGCAGGTATCAGCATTGACACTAGAGACAGTCATGAAATGCTAAGGCTCCTCCTACAGCCATCAAGAAGCCTGTGTGCAAGCACAGGTCACTATCCAAACCTCCCCATCTGGGAGCCTGTGCAGCCCTCCACTGCCAGGGTCCCGTTATCCAGGGACAACTTCCCCGGGAGAAAACACAGCATGCCTTGGACTGTTGCAACATCACACTGGCCTCTGCTGCCACAGGCTTGCCCCACATTCAATATCCTTCCCTCCCCCCAGCCTGAGTGAGCCAGAGCCCCCTAATCAGCTGCTACCTTAACCCCATCCTGTCTGGGCAAGAAACAGATGTCATCAGGCAACCTACAGGCAGAGGTGGAGCCAAATAGAAAGCTGAACCCCAGGAGATGTGTGAACAAAGAAGAGAAGGAGAAATCTCTCCCAGCAGCCTCAGGAGCCACGGATTAAATCTCCACAACCAACTTGATGTACCCTGCATCTGTAGAGTACCTGAATAGAAAACAAATCATCCCAAAATTGAGGCAGTGGACATTGGGAGCAACTGTAGATTGGGGTTTGCTTTCTGCATCTAATTTGTTTCCGGTTTTATGTTTATCTTAATTTAGTATTTAGAGCTTATTATCATTGGTAGATTTGTTTATTGATTAGGTTACTCTCTTACTTTTTTTTAATATATACATATTTTTTCTGAGTGTGTATGCATATGTTTCTTTGTGTGATTTTGTTTGTATAGCTCTGTTTTTACCATTTGTCCTAGGGTTCTGTCTGTCCATATATATATATTATTTTTAGGTATAGTGTTTAGTGCTGTTATCATTGGTGGATTTGTCTTTTGCTTTGGCTGCTCTTTTCTTTCTTTGTTTTTTAAATTACTTTTTAATTTTTAATAATACTCTTTATTATAATAATTTTGTATTATTTTATTTTTCTTTCTTTCTTTTTCTTCCTTTCTTTCTTTTTTTTCCCTCCCTTTTCTTCTGAAGAGTGTGGCTTGACAGGGTCTTGGTGCTCCATCTGGGTGTCAGGCCTCAGCCTCTGAGGTGGAGTTCAGGATATTGGTCCACCAGAAATCTCCCAGCCCCATGTAATATCAAATGGCCAAAACTCTCCCAGAGATCTCCATCTCAATAAAAAGAACCAACTCTACTCAACGACCAGTAAGCTACAGTGCTGGACACCCTGTGCCAAACAACTAGCAAGATAGGAACACAACCACACCCATTAGCAGAGAGACTGCCTAAAGTCATATTAACTTCACAGACATCCCAAAACACACCACCGGATGTGGTCCTGCTCACTAGAAAGGCAAGATCCAGCCTCATCCACCAAAACACAGGCACCAGTCCCCTCCACCAGGAAGCCTACACAATGACTGAACCAACTTTACCCACAGGGGGCAGACACCAAAAACAATGGGAAATATGAACCTGCAGCCTGCGGAAAGGAGACCCCAAACACAGTAAGTTAAGCAAAATGAGAAGACAGAGAAACACACAGCAGATGAAGGAGCAGGTAAAAACCCACCAAACCAAACAAATGAAGAGGAAATAGGCAGTCTACCTGAAAAAGAATTCAGAATAATGATATAAAGATGATGCAAAATCTTGGAAATAGAATGGAGAAAATACAAGAAATGTTTAACAAGGACCTAGAAGAACTAAAGAGCAAGCAAACAATGATGAACAATACAATAAATGAAATTAAAAATTCTCTAGAAGGAATCAGTAGCAGAATAACTGAGGCAGAAGAACGGATAAGTGACCTGGAAGATAAAATAGTGAAAATAACTACCACAGAGCAGAAAAAAGAAAAAAAGAATGAAAAGAATTGAGGACAGTCTCAGAGACCTCTGGGACAACATTAAGTGCACCAACATTTGAATTATAGGGGTCCCAGAAGAAGAAGAGAAAAAGGAAGAGACTGAAAAAATATTTGAAGAGATTATAGTTGGAAATTTCCATAATATGGGAAAGGAAAGAGTCAATCAAGCTCAGGAAATGAGAGAGTCCCATACAGGATATATCCAAGGAGAAACAAGCCAAGACACATGTGAACCAAGCTATCAAAAATTAAATACAAAGACAAAATATTAAAAGCAACAAGGGAAAAGCAAAAAATAAGATACAAGGGAATCCCCGTAAGGTTAACAGCTGATCTTTCAGCAAAAACTCTGCAAGCCAGAAGAGAGTGGCAGGACATATTTAAAGTGATGAAAGGGAAAAACCTACAACCAAGATTACTCTACCCAGCAAGGATCTCATTCAGATTCAACAGAGACCTTAAAACCTTTACAGACAAGCAACAGCTGAGAGAATTCAGCACCACCAAACCAGCTCTACAACAAATGCTAAAGGAACTTTTCTTGCCAGGAAACACAAGAGAAAGAAAAGATCTACAATAACAAATCCAAAACAATTAAGAAAATGGTAATAGGAAATACACATTGATAACTACCTTATATGTAAACAGATTAAATGCTCCAACCAAAAGACGCAGCCTGGCTGAATGCATACAAAAACAAGACCTGTATATATGCTGTCTACAAGAGAGCCACTTCAGACCTAGGGACACATACAGACTGAAAGTGAGGGGATGGAAAAAGATATTCTATGCAAATGGAAGTCGAAAGAAAGCTGGAGTAGCAATTCTCATATCAGACAAAATAGACTTTAAAATAAAGACTATTACAAGAGACAAAGAAGGACACTACATAATACTCAAGGGACCAATGCAAGAAGAAGATATAAAAATTGTAAATATTTATGCACCCAACATAGGAGCACCTCAATACATAAGGCATATTCCAACAGAAATAAAAGGGGAAATCGGCAGTAACACAATCACAGTAGGGGACTTTAACAGCCCACTTTCACCAATGGACAGATCATCCAAAATGAAAATAAATAAGGAAACACAAGTTTTAAATGACACATTAAACAAGATGGACTTTATTGATATTTATAGGACATCCCATGAAAAAACAGCAGAATACACTTTCTTCTCAAGTGTTCATGGACATTCTCCAGGAGAGATCATATCTTGGGTCAGAAATCAAGCCTTGGTGAATTTAAGAAAATTTAAATTGTATCAAGTATCTTTTCCGACCACAACTCTGTGAGACTAGACATCAATTACAGGAAAAAATCTGTAAAAAATACAAACACATGCAGATTAAACAATATGCTACTAAATAACCAAGAGATCCCTAAAGAAATCAAGGAGGAAATCAAAAAATACTTAGAAACAAATGACAATGAAAACATAACGACCCAAAACCTATGGGGTGCAGCAAAAACATTTCTAAGAGGGAAGTTTATAGCAATACAATCCTACTTCAAGAAACAAGAATGATCTCAAATAAACAACCTAAACTTACACCTAAGGCAATTAGAGAAAGAAGAACAAAAAACCTCCAAGTTAATAGAAGGAAAGAAATCATAAAGATCAGATCAGAAATAAATGAAAAAGAAATGAAGGAAACAATAGCAAAGATCAATAAAACTAAAAGCTGGTTCTCTGAGAAGATAAACAAAATTGATAAACCATTAGCCAGACTCATCAAGAAAAAAAGGGAGAAAACTCAAATCAATGGAATTAGAAGTGAAAAAGGAGAAGTAACAACTGACATTGCAAAAATACAAAGGATCATGAGAGATTACTACAAGCAACTATATGCCAATAAAATGGACAACTTGGAAGGAATGCACAAATTCTTAGAAAATCACAACCTACTCAGACTGAACCAGGAAGAAATAGAAAATATAAACAGACTGATCACAAGCACTGAAATTGAGACTGTGATTAAAAATCTTCCAACAAACAAAAGCCCAGGACCAGATGGCTTCACAGGTGAATTCTATCAAACATTTAGAGAAGAGCTAACACCGATCCTTCTCAAACCCTTCCAAAATATAGCAGAGGGAGGAATACTCCCAAACTCATTCTACAAGGCCACCATCACCCTTGTACCAAAACCATACAAAGATGTCACAAAAAAAGAAATCTACAGACCAATGTCACTGATGAGCATAGATGCAAAAATCCTCAGAAAAATACTAGCAAACAGAATCCAACAGCAGAATAAAAGGATCATACACCATGATCAAATGGGCTTTATCCCAGGAATGCAAGGATGCTTCAACATATGCAAAACAATCAATGTGATACGCCATATTAACAAATTGAAGGAGAAAAACCATATGATCATCTCAATAGATGCAGAAAAAGCTTTTGACAAAATTCAACACCCATTTATGATAAAATCCCTCCAGAAAGTAGGCATAGAGGGAACTTACCTCAACATAATAAAGGTCGTATATGACAAACCCACAGCCAACATCATTCTCAATGGTGAAAAACTGAAACCATTTCCACTAAGATCAGGAAAAAGAAAAGGTTGCCCACTCTCACCACTATTATTCTACATAGTTTTGGAAGTTTTAGTCACAGCAATAAGAGAAGAAAAAGAAATAAAAGGAGTCCAAAGTGGAAAAGAAGAAGTAAAACTGTCACTGTTTGCAAATGACATGATACTATACATAGACAATCCTAAAGATGCTACCAGAAAACTACTAGAGCTAATCAATGAGTTTGGAAAATAGCAGGATACAAAATTAATGCACAGAAATCTCTTACGTTCCTATACACTAATGATGAAAAATCTGAAAGTGAAATTAAGAAAACAGTCCCATTTACCACTGCCACAAAAAGAATAAAATACCTACGAATAAACCTACCTAAGGAGACAAAAGACAAGTATGCAGAAAACTATAAGACAAGGATGAAAGAAATTAAACATGATACAAACAGATGGATAGATATAACATGTTCTTGCATTGGAAAAATCTACATTGTGAAAATGACAATACTACCCAAAGCAATCTATAGATTCAGTGCAATCCCTGTCAAACTACCAATGTCATTTTTCACCAAACTAGAACAAAAAGTTTCACAATTTGCATGGAAACACAAAAGACCCCAAATAGCCAAAGCAATGTTGAGAAAGAAAAATGGCGCTGTGGGATTCAGGTTCCCTGACTACAGACTATACTACAAAGCTACAGCAATCAAGACAGTATGGTACTGGCACAAAATCAGAAATATAGATCAATGGAATAGGATAAAAAGCCCAGAGATAAATCCACGCACATATGGTCACTTAACCTTTGATAAAGGAGGCAAGAGTATACAATGGAGATAAGACAGCCTCTTCAATAAGTGATGCTGGGAAAACTGGACAGCTACATGTAAAAGAATGAAATTAGAACACTCCCTAACACCATCCACAGAAATAAACTCCAAATGGATTAAAGACCTAAATGTAAGGCCAGGCACTATCAAACTCTTAAATGAAAACATAGAACATTATATGACATAAATCACAGCAAGATCCTTGTTGACCCACTTCCTAGAGAAATGGAAATAAAAACAAAAATAAACAAATGGGACCTAATGAAACTTAAAAGCCTTTTCATATCAAAGGAAGCCGTAGACAAGATAAAAAGACAGCCCTGAGAATGGGAGAAAATATTTGCAAACAAAGCAACTGACAAAAATTAATTTCCAAAATTTACAAGTAGCTCATGCAGCTCAATATCAAAAAAACAAACAACCCACTCCAAAACTGGGCAGAAGACCTAAATAGATATTTCTCCAAAGAAGATATACAGATTGCCAACAAACACATGAAAGGATGCTCAACATCACTGCTCATTGGAGCAATGGAAATTAAAAGCACAATGGGGTATCAGCTCCCACTGGTCAGGATTGCCATCATCAAAAAATGTACAAGCAATAAATGTTGGACAGGATGTGGAGAGAAGGGAACCCTCTTGCCCTGCTGGTGGGAATGTAAATTGATACAGCCACTATGGAGAACAGTATGGAGGTTCCTTAAAAAACTAAAAATAGAACTACCATACAACCCAGCAATCCCACTACTGGGCATATACCCTGCGAAAACCATAATTCAAAAAGAGACATGTACCACAATGTTCATTGCAGCTCTATTCACAATAGCCAGGGCATGGAAGCAACCTAAATGTCCATTGACAGATGAATGGATAAAGAAGATGTGGCACATATATACAATGGAATATTACTCAGCCATAAAAAGAAACGAAATTAAGTTATTTGTCGTGAGGTGGATGAGCCTAGAGTCTGTCATACAGAGTGAAGTAAGTCAGAAAGAGAAAAACAAATACCATATGCTAACACATATATATGGAATCTAAAAAAGAATAAAAGGTTCTGAAGAATCTAGACACAGGAGAGGAATAAAGATGTAGAGAATGGACTTGAGGACATGGGGAGGGGGAAGGGTAAGCTGGGACAAAGTGAGAGAGTGGCATGGACATATATACACTACCAAATGTAAAATAGATAGCTAGCGGGAAGCAGCTGCATAGCAGAGGGAGATCAGCTTGGTGCTTTGTGACCACCTACAGGGGTGGGATAGGGAGGATGAGAGGGAGACGCAAGAGGGAAGAGATATGGGGATTTATGTGTATGTATAGTTGATTCACTATGTTATGCAGCAGAAACTAACACAACATTGTAAAGAAATTATACTCCAATAAAGATGTTAAAAAAAAAAAACACAATGAGATAGTATGTCAACCTGTTTGGATTTCTTCTATAAAATAAGCACACAATAGCAAGTGCTGGCAGCGATGTGCAGAAAAGAGAACTTTTGTTCAGTGTTGGTGGGAATATAAAATGGTTCAGACATTTTGGAAAACAGTATGAAGATTTCTTAATGAACTTAAAAATAGAGCTATTACATGATCTAGCACCCCATTTCTTTTTCCCCATTTCTTGATTAATATCCAAAGGAAATGAAATAACTCTGTGAAAGAGATATCTGTATTTCCATGTTGATCACAGCATTAGTCACAATAGCCAAGGTATGGAACCAACTTAAGTGTCCATTAATGCATGAATGGATAAGGAAAATGTTATATATATACACATGTATGTAATATATATAATCCATACACACACACATATATGGATAATATAATATAATAAATTAATATAAACACAATGGAATATTATTCAGCCTTAAAAAAGGTGGAAATCCTGCCGTTTGCAGCAACATGGATGAATCTGGAGGTCATTATGCTGAGTGAAATAAGCCAGACAAAGATAAATACCACATGTACTTCATGGTGTCACTTATACATGGAATCTAAAAAAAGAAAAAAACGTTGAACTCATAGAAGCAGAGTAGAAAAGTATTTGCTGGGGCTGGGTGGGTGAGGGAAATAGGGAGAGGTTGAGAAAAGGGTGCAAACTTTCAGTTATAAGAGGAATAAAGTCTGAAGATATAATGTGTAACTTGGTGACTGTAGTTGATAATACTGTATCATGTAATTGAAATTTGCTAAGAGATTAGAACTTTAGTGTTCTCACAAAAATATAAATAAAAACTATAAATAAGTAAAATGTAGATAAAAGCTTATTAGGAAAAAAATAATGCATTGGTGAGGGTGCTAGAAGCATGGGAGATTCCGTGATGGCTCTGTTCTCCAAGTTAGACATACAGCAGAAGATGCTTTGTGTAACAGAACTGGGTTCTTTGATACCACTGGAGATGACAGAACACTAAAATAACAGAAATCAGAGATCCTCTGACTCGTTTTATGATCTGAGGCACTTTTCAGATCTAGAGCCCAGTTTGAAGATGAGCCTGTCTCATCAGGAAGAAAGAATTTGCAACACCAAATATATTTAGTAATGACTCGCCCCTTGTTCAGTAACTAAGATCATACATTGAAGAAAAGAGAATGACCAGACAATGTAAGGACTCTTGGTCACAGGGGCTGAGTTTTCACTGGTACTCAGATGCTATTAATTGATGCTATTAGAGTGGAATAATATGAGAATCAGGTGATAAATGTAATCTTTATCTATATCCAGCTCACAGTGATCCACTAGGTCTATGGAGTTACCCTGTGGTTATTTCCCAGTCTTGGAAGGGCTAACTGGAATGGACGTACTTGATAATTTACACAACACTTACATTATTCCTTGGCCTATGGCCTAAGAGCTATTATAGTAAGAAAAGTCAAGTGAAATCCTCTGAAACTGCCTCCTCTCCAATCCTCAACCAGGATAGCAGATCAAAAGCATAATCATACTCCCCCACCCCCAAATAGCAGAGATTAATGGTATTCTTAAAGACCTAAAGGATGAATGGTGTGGTCCACATTTAACTTTCTACATCTTCCCTTTAGAAATCAGACCAATTCTAGAGTATGAAAATAGATTTCCCCAAACTCAACCAAGTAGCACTTCTTATTGCAGCTGCTCTGTCAATATGAAATGTTTACTTGCCAGGAGAGATTAACATGATCTCAAATGCACATAGTCATTGATTGGCAGTGAGGTTCTTTTCCATCTCTATCAAGAAGGGGGAGCATAAAGCAGTTTATCATCATAGAAGATAGAAAACAATATACGTTTACATTTTCCCAGTGTCATGCTTAATACCCTCACCCTCTGTACTGTTATTGTATTGTATTGTATGACTATCTGATTATTCCACGTAACCTTACCTTGGCCCGGTGTACCACCAACACAATGTTAATCAAATCATATGAGCAAGAAGTTTCAAGTAGATCGTGGGCCTTGGTAAGAATATTGGATCCAAAAGTGAGAGATAAAGCCTATGAAGATTTGGAGATTATATCAGGAAATCTCATCCAAAATAAAGAACAAATTACTGTTTCTCTTAATCCCACCAATAAGAAGAAAGTATAATGTCTGGCAATATCTTCAGCTTCTAGAAGCAGCATATTCCATACCTAGAAATACAACTATGTTCCATATGGAGTGACAAGAAGACTTTAGTGCAAACATACTTGTTGCTTGGGCCATAAAGCTGAGCAAACCCTTTGGTACAAAACTCTCTGTGATAGGAAAAACATTATAAATGTATAGCAAGATTCCCAATGAGAATTATGATGTAAGCTGAAAAAAATCCATTTCCAACAAGGAATTATTCACTTTAAAAAAAAAAAAAACAGCTCCGTATGGATATCCAATTTTCTCAGCACCACGTGTGGAAGAGACTATCATTTCCACATTGTGTATTCTTGGCAATCTTGTTGAAGACCAGTTGATTGTTTATGTGTGGTTTTATTTCTGGGCTTTCTATTCTGTTCCATTGGTCTATATATCTGTGTTTACGCCAGAATCATGCTCTTATAATTACTGTTGCTTTGTAGTATATTTTGAAATCAGGAAGTGTGGTGCATCCAGCTTTACTCTTCTTTCTCAAGATGTCTTAGGCTTTCTAGGGTCCTTTGTGGTTCCATATGGATTTTCAGATTGTTTTTCTATTTCTATAAAAAAAAATGCCACTAAGATTTCGATAGGCACTGACTGATTTTGTAGATTACTTTGGCTAGTATGGTCATCTTAACAATAGTAAGTCTTCCAATTCATGAAAATGGATGTCTTTCAAATTATTTGTGTTTAAAAAAATTCTTTAATAAAAGTTTTATAGTTTTTAGTTCTATCAGCGGAGATAGAGCAGCAACAATACATGATAAGATGAAAGTGGTAGAGCCAGGATCATGCAAGAGCTGGGTTGGAAACACAGGCAGGGTGCACAAAGAGTTGGCCCAGAACCCTCTAACGTCTCCACTATCACACTGTGGCTGCTCCCTCAGCTCAAACCCATTGGTAACATGGGATTCCTTTTGTGAGAGAAGGAAGAAAAATTATGAGCTGGGTTTATATAAGCCTGGTATATTGTATGAGCCAGAAATGGATGGTGGCTGTGTTACAGTCCCATACAGAGTGGTCCCTAAAGAGAGTAGAGATGGGAAATCCTCCCAATGGGCACAGCTTCCTGCAGTGTAACTTCTTATCTTCTTTATATGAAAAGAGAAGTGGCCAAAATAAGTATATATATGGATTTTCCATGGCTGTGCGTTATTGGCAAAGGCAAAGAATGCGTTACTAGATAAATCCTTAGTCTAGAAGTATCAGGGGCCATAAATTTGAGTCCCTTCTTATTAATGCATTATGTTTGTTTTCATTACAATCAATGTGTCTTGCATAAATGCATAGACATTCTGTTTAAATTACTTATGTTTGCGGGAAACCACAGAAGGAAAAAATTAAAGTATCTTTACAGATGGAGGTTAGGGACTATCAAATATTATGTCATCACCCTACTCTTTACAAGTAGGTAAAATTTAGAAGAAAAGATATAATTCATTGAATAAAAACCCTGTTGGGGGCACAAAGATATAGTCACAATAATCACTTTTTAAGTCATGCCCTGGATCATGGCACTTGCATGGTTTGGACTTCAAAAGGTGGTCATGGGTCTAATGAATGTGTTGGTTTATTGGTAACAAATAATAAAAGTAGCTAAAACACATACAGGATCTGCTATGTACATGGCACTATTCTGTTTGCTTTACATAGGTGAACTAATTTAAGCTTTTCCTACAGTTATTGAACTATTACTAAATCAACTTTATAGAGTGAGAAAGTGAGGCATGGAGAGGTTAAGCTGTTTATTCAGCTAGAAAGATAGACATCTAGGATGCATTAGCAGCAGTCAAAACTCTTCAGTGTTCTTGCACCAACCACAGAGAGAGATTGCTGTATCCTTCAGGAGTTAGGTGGGAAGAGGGAGCCATGTCCCCAGATAACCCAGCTAACATCAGTTTGTATAAGGTTCCACATTTCATGTATATACTTCCAGTCACAATTTGAAATCTGAAATATTGGAATACTTTTTGTGTTCTGTCTCAAGCCAAACCTTCTGAAAGGAACTTTGTAGCTGCTTGTCCTAACTCCATTCATTCCCTTTTCCAACTTATTATCTGCACTTTTGCCATATTATTCCCCTTAAACTCTACTTCTCTTTCTGCTCAAAAGCCTTCCACAGCTCTGGGAGGTCTACATGATAAAGTTGACAAACCTCAGCCAGACATCCAAGATGCTCATGTCTTTACCAGATGTCAAAGGTCAAATCTATTTACCATGTCCTGTCCCCTACCCACATCTCACATTTTTTTGGCCTCCACAGTTTCACTTAAGCAAAATCAATATGCAAGGACACTTTGGTTTTTTTGTTTTCTCTACAAGTTTACACAAATTATACCACCTTTCAAGGTACAAGGTAAAATAATACTTCTATAAAGTGCTCCCTCATCATTAAATCATAATGTGACCTATACCTTCTTCAAAAAGACTGGATAATTTACTTGGCAATTTAAAGTTTGTCTTAATTGAAGATATATATATATATATATACACATGCACACACACACACACATATACACATATACTGCATTCAGCATTTACGTGTTAAGTTTCTTTTTAATTATACTCCTACATTTGACATTTTGCATTTTGTTTGTATCCAGTATATCCACAGTATTGTTCACTGTGTTATATTTTTATATTTAAATAATGCATGGACTTAGTTTTTCTTTTTACATTTCTCCATTACAAAAGCCTAGCGGCATATTTGGTGATGATTTAAAATGGAATACATGAATAATGTTTATTAGCTCAATTCAACATGCCCCCCTTCTCAAGGTGAGGCACTGACTCTTGTTTGGTAAACTCAGACCTCTCTTAGTATTTACCTGAGAGAAATTGAGTCAGTTCCCTGGATTTCTTGCAAAAATGGAAAATCACTTTTACAGAGAAGAAACAATCATTTTCTAAGCAATACGGTTATTGAACTACTTTGGCTGAGTAAATAGCTGTTTCTTCCATGGCACATTCAGAGGAAATTCTAATTCTTGTCATGGATTGTGACATATTTCCCCTTTGGTAAAACAACAGAAAAGGTGTTTTGGGAATTTTAAGCAGTTTTCAATGTAGACGTTTCCAACATGCTGATTTTCCCAAAAGTTCTACTGGGTAATCTCATTTACCTTCTTCATTGTTTGAGGGTGATGAATTATATAAAATTATTTAATTACTTTTCTCTTTTTTCATTCTACTCTGCCCTTTTATGATGTTGTCAACTTCAGAACTATCCTGTTTCAAATTAAGCTAAAATATTGAAGTCTCTCCTGAGCTACCGTCTCCCATTTATGGCTGCTGTAACGGGACACTTTGTCAATACTTTGAAACCAAAAGCTTTACCCTCCCTTCAAATCAACATTTCCCCTTTCCTTCCTGTCACCTTTCCATCCATCTAAGCCTTCCTCCCTGCATTTCCTCCTTGACTCTTTGACTGCCATCACGCTGGTATAGCAAACATTGTCTGTTACCTGGACTAGTGGAATAGTCTTCGAAACACCACCCCTTCTTCAGTTTTCTTTTCACTCTGTGAAATCCGTGAACTTTTTTGCCAGATTATCATTTATTATAGAACATCCTTCCTCACTTTATCACCAGGAGAATTAAACTTCACGAGCTTTGTCTGTTGCATCACTTTGTCACCGTTTTCTAGAAGAGTGGTTGTCCCATGGCAAGCATGTGTTAGATATCTGTTCAAGGAATTAACAAATCCCATGCTCAAATACATTCAACGGCTCCTTATTACTTAAAAAAGCTTGTTATTCAAATCTTTTTTAATGTTTATTGTTACATACCGACAATAGATACAGACTGTGTTTATAGTGACAATGAGGATTGGATAACACTTCAAATCAGCGGTCCGCAGCAATTTGGCACCAGGGACCGGTTTCGTGGAAGACAGTTTTTCCACAGACGGGGTGGTGGGGGGCAGGGATGGTGATGGTTCAGGTGGTAATGTGAGTGATGGGGAGCCATGGGGAGCCATGGGGAGCGATGGGGAACGATGGGGAGCGATGGGGAGCAATGGGAAGCGGCAGATGAAGCTCCACTCACTCGCCCACCGCTCACCTCCTGCTGTGCAGTCCGGTTCCTAACAGGACGCGGACCAGTACCGGGGCTTGGGAACCCCTGCTTTAAATAACTTATTACCAAAAATAAAATAAAAGGACCAATTGGTAACTGAGACATTCAGAAAACATTTTTAATTGTGTCTTTTCCTTAGGTCCCAATTTTGTTAGTAACAAAATTAAACTATGTACTAGGTAGTGTGTTAAGCTCTTTGCAAGTTTACAATCCCATGATTTAAGTTTTATTACACATATTTTACAGATAAGAAAACAGACTTAGATGAAGTAACTTGCCTATGGTCACCCAGCTAGTAAAGGTAGAGCCAGGATTTTTAATCGATCATTGTTTACAATAAAGTGTCTTATTTTCTTTGATAAAAACAGTCTACTTGCAAAGAGACAGTTTTCTCTCTTTGGGGATAAAGTTTTCCATCTACCTCAGAAGATCTGTGGGAGCCTGAGAGGCCCAGAACAATGTCTTATCTGCAGGTGCGAATTGAAGCCTGATGTAAGGGGCTATGACTGTAAACCCCAGAGCAAACAAAACACAGTCTGCTGTCCCTAGGAGTCATAGAAATGGTGAAGTATTTGATGGCGTTCAAAATACCCAGGAATACTTCCATTTTCACATAGTTGCTGCTCTTACCCAGGGACCCTTTCTTAAACCAATTTGGAGCTGCCAAGTTAGCAAGGAACTCCCACCTACCCTGACATTTCATCTCCTTAATACCTTTCACCTTTTCCTGCTTCTTTACTAGACGGATCAAGAAAACTGCTGGAGCGTGAGGGTCCCTGAGAAGCTGCTTCTTCCTTGACCCACACTCTGCTTGATCTCTTGGAAACTGCCAACCCTGGAGAGAAGCATTTTTGTCTTCCCTTGTGGCCTGGACAAAACACAAAGGGAACTTAAGGCAAGAAATATTTTAATATCTTTTTCTACTCTCAGTCTCCGTGATAGCCATCTAATCCACAAACTGAGGGCTAATGCACGTGGAAGGGGAAAGAAATCTCAGCATGTGTGCTCCTCTGACATTTTGATAAGAGCACAGAGATGGGAAGGCGGCACATCCCCTAAACTACCTTTCTGAAGACATACCTTTGCAGTGCTTCTCAGAAAGCTCAGCAGCCCTCCTTTTAGTCTGCTGGGGAAATTGACAAGGGGTTTTAAGAGTCATCAAACCCACAGAAACATATTTGTCAGGTGTCTCTACAAGTGTCTCTGTAATTTAATATATTCTTACATTTTACTTTAAAATAATTCTGTCCACTTCCATTTAAAGAAAATGCCATTTTTGCTTTAAATTCTTATTACAGGATATTTATCTTGGTTTATTTGCTTGTTTATAGAATTAGAATTTATTGATAGAATAAAACTCAAAAAGGACCTTAAATATTTTTAATATTATTACTTTGTAATTAATATTACATTAATATTAACATTATTTATATTTTTAGCAGAAACTTTTCCTTGAATGAAAACTTATTCAAACCTCAACATGGAGAAATCAGTCATCAGGATTGCTTTAGGTGAAGCATGGCTATAGGGTCTGGCTCCCTCCCCATCTCCCCAGTTCTTGGAGGCCCAAGAAGGTGCTCTAAAAAGCTCACTTGGAATACTGAGGAATCTATCCAAACTTCTCTGGAGGAAGACATAGGGGAATGAAGTAGCTCATCAGGCCATGTTACAAGTTGGTGGCAGAGCTGACTCTAAACGGTTGATTCTTGATTCTCACTCCTGTCTTTGAGGTTGGGTCAATCTTTCCGGTCTAGGGGAAATAAAATAAGTACTTAAAGTGTAAAAGTTTGAAAAGAAAACAAAAATAATTTTCCTGATGGCTGGGCTATAAACAATTATCTTGAAACAGATAAAGTTTCTCACTCATAAATAGGAATATATTTAACCATCATGGAAATATCATGCCAACGACAGGAATTTGTCTTGTTCAGTAAATTTGTTTCTGACTTCTGAGTTTTCCCTGATACAGGGAACGTACCTTACACCTGTCCCCAGTCCCCTGAAATGCACTGAGATGCTCCAGGTGGTGACTGCTTAACCTGCAGCTGTCCCAACCAGTATTTTCTATGCTTGTCATTCTTGGGAAATAACAAAGGAACCCCAGACACATGCATACATAGGGGAAATTTGGCATGTGTACAGGAAGACAAGCAAAGCAGTCCTTCAAGAGACAAACAAGACCTTCTTGCTATAATCCAGGATATGCTCTTCAGTACTGAGCTAGCCATCATAACTAGATGTGAAGAAACGTTCTTTTGCACCAAAGAACAGAAACACGATGATATTTCAGTTTGTTTAGGAAAAAGTTTTGTCTCCCCACATAAAAGTCTCTAAATCCCTGTTTCTTCTGCTCAAAATCACTACCCTTTTTTTTTCTTTTTATAAATATTTAAGGTCCTTTCTTTCTTACTTGCTACCTAGTCTCTTTCTCCTTGTTTCCTTGTGGGCCTCTCATTTTTTTCTTTTTTCACTTTTTTCTTCCCTCCTTTCCACTTATTTTTCTTCTATTCTCCCCACTAGCTTTCTTCTCCTCTTCTTTCGTTTTCTCTTTCTTTTTTCCTTTCTGTCATTTTTTTCCCTTTCTCTCTTTCCCTCCCTCCCTTCTTCCTTGTTTCCATTCCTCCCTTTTGCTCTTTTTCTTTCTGTTTTTATTTCTTCATTTATACTCTCTTCCATTGTTTTTCTTCCTACTTTCTTTCTTCCTTCCACTCAGAGTCATTCATTGAGGGGTTAAGAAATTGGGTTTCTTGAATTACTCAGTAAGAGAACCTCTTGGGGATTCAACTCTCTGGACTCTGAACTACCCAGTTTAGAGGACAAACTTTCCTATTTGCAGAGAATGCCCTCAGACAGAGAGACATGGGGAAAACACCAGCATGGACGTGAACTGTCTGTACTGACTGTTGATAGGAATGGGTTTGTCAACACTGGAGATGCCTCTTTTCCTCCATCGTTCTTTTTTCTTTCTTTTCTTCCCTTCTTCATTAAACAACTATGCATATCCACAATGTGCCAAGTACTATCCTTAGCATTGTGACAGCTAAGTAGGCATGACCCCAATTTTCTTGCAGGTTACACTCTAATTTATTCTGACTGAGGAAATAATTATTAATCAAATAGTCTCAAAACATCAGTGCTTCTTAAACCTTTCCACTTACACTGCCCTTCAAAATAGAAGAGAGGGAGGAAGTGTCCTTGGTTATCTGAAGAACTACACTTGGAAATTCTTTTGATGTTTCCTTTTGATGTTTTATTTTTAAATCCACACAAACTTAAGGTACTATATATTTAAATAGACCAAATTAATTTATATCAACCTTTCTAATGGTTTGAATACTAGATAACATTTAATTTTGAAATGTTGATACAGGTAAAAACCCAAGCAACATACCTGGTAGCTATTCTATTATTATGCATAATGGTTAAAAGTTTAAGCTTTAAAGAAAATAGGGAAGTCAGGATCAAGTGCAATATCTTCTTACCAGTGGGATGGCCTTGGGCAGCTTTATTAAACTTTCTGTGACCTGGTATATCCTCGCCAGCATTACCTAACTCACAGAGATGTTAGAATTTAATCGGAGACTAGCTTTTAGCACAGATTCAGAACAGTTAACACCCTAGACATGAAATGGACTATTGTTATTATCATGATATTGTCTTTTTTTTTTTTGCAGTACGCGGGCCTCTCACTGTTGTGGCCTCTCCAGCTGTGGAGCACAGGCTCCGGACGCGCAGGCTCAGCGGCCGTGGCTCACGGGCCCCAGCTGCTCCATGGCATGTGGGATCCTCCAGGACCGGGGCACGAACCCGTGTCCCCTGCATCGGCAGGCGGGCTCTCAACCACTGCACCACCAGAGAAGCCCCAATGATACTGTCTTTAATTATTATTGTATTAACCACTGTTGCTGTGGTTTTTATTACTGTAATTAATTTGAGGTATAGCCAGGCAAGGGAGCATCAACTTACAAATATTGGAGTCTGAACAAGAGCATGTTAGCAGGTCAATGAGGGAGTGAGGGCTCAGCTCTCGTAGAGCTCACGTTCATACACAAGTAGGTATCCTAACAGTGCTTCCAACCCAGTATCTAATGGTCCTGGACACACTCTGCCTTAGGGCCCAACAGTGCTGAAACACAGCAAAGCTGGTGCTGAGCAGAGAGCGGATGGGTTGCCTCTGGCACAGCATGCACTAATAGAGAGCACTGGTAGGCTGAGAGGAGGGGGGAGCAGAGCAAGGATGCATTAATGCTGAACATCCTGCAGGAAGGGGAGAGATCAGGGAGAGATTAGCCAAACTGCTGATTGTGCATAGGGAGGCCAGCTGTGAGAGGCTAATGGAACATGAGGAGATGACAGAAATCCAAAGACAGCCAGCTGTTACCTGGGATGATGGTGTTGAGTCATCAGATTCCAAACCACCACACAACAGACAGCCACATCTGGAGGTGGAGTTATGGGCCTCAGCCCTGCAGGGTTTGCTGAGACGGCAGGTAACACAGGCACGTGGGGATGACGCTGCAAGAGACAGTGTGCTAATTCATCAGGTCCTGTGATGCTTTGCCTCTTTCCCTTTCCTGAGTGACAGGAATCCCAAAGGACAGAAAATGATCCACAGACTTATAATAAATAAAGTGTTTTCAGTTGTTCTGTTCCCTCTAGTCACATGCTCCATGCCAAGACCTAAAGTCTTCAATGTTGATCCAGAAGGAAAATGAAGAAGTTTCTCTTGTCCCCGAAATCAGGGCAAATTATCATATGCTTTTCAACAATTTAAAGAAGCAATTATCAAACTTTTGCTTGCCCCTTTGGGACTGACTTGTCAGATACCTCTACCCCAAGCATGACCACCTTCATCAGACACGGTAAGTAACCTTTGCTGCTTATTGGCTGCCAGCATCTGTTTATTCCTCCCTATGAGACCATAAACACCTTTTGAATAAATATCTAGTTCATACTGGATTTAGTTCATGAAAACCATATCCACTTGCCTGGCCCTCAGCTGAGTAAAGAACAGTATGTGATCAAAGGTAGGTTATTTCAGATCATTGCTCTCTGGAAACTAAAACTGAGGTAGAGAGGCAAATATACTCAGAATGTTTGAGATTTCATTATGTCCTAGTAGAAGCTCCACTATACCTACTAACAGACCACTGTTGGGTTCTTTGCTTCATATTCTTTTTAGCTGTCTCTGTTCCTACAAGTTTTAAAGTCTGATTCTATAGTCTCTCAAGAAATTGTGAGCTGTCAATATTCTTCCAAGGATATTTTGGCCTTCAGCCAAGAGACCCTAGGATAAGGAATACTTCTCAAGATATAAGATACAATTTCACATTCCTTTCTCACCTCTAAGAAAGTATTTCTACATTCAAGTCATTGAGAAACAATTCCTGAACAACTTTGAATCCATTATTACTCATTTTTATAGATGAGACTTTCCTAGGCTTCATTACTTAATTATCAGGACAAAAATACATTTTCTAAAAACAGCTCACAATTGATTACAATAAACCTGTGGAAGACTGCTTTCAAAGAGAGCTTCAGCAGTTCTTCCCATCCTTGTATGCACACATCTCTGCAATTTGGCTTTGGCACACTCCCCATCAAGAGAAGACATGCATTTCTTCAACCTTTGGATCTGTGCTTGAATTTGGCATTGCCACTGTAGCAAATGCTCCATGAGCAGCAGTTTGACAGGTGTCTGCACACTTGGCCTTAGCCTCTTTTGCTGGTAGAGGGAACACTATGACCAAATGGCAATGATCCTGGCTTAGCCATCTTGAAATGAAGAGAACAGAGACGCCATAGCTGACAGTTTGACAAAGACCAGGCACATGTGTGTGGCCATTGTAGATCGTGTGGTCACAACGGAGCGAGCATAAAAGTACGAGTCCATCAAGTATTCCCGGTGAAACCAGCAAAAAAAAAACACCTGGCTGAACACAACCCAAATTGCTAGCCCAGAGAATCCTAAGCAAATATAATAGTTGTTGTTTTACCTTTTGCTTCTGGGGTGGTTTTTCAGGTATCAATAAGTAATTGATATAGAAATTAGTAGCAGAACTTGTGTGTAGGTAACAAAAACTGAAAATATGTTTCATTGGCTTTGAGACTGGTTGGCAAGAACTGTTAGCGAAGGCTGGAAATATTTCAAACTGCTATTGGAGGCTGCAAAACTGGTGATCCATGTTTTGTGTGTGGGAACCAACGGGTAAAACTGTTGCCTAGGGTCATCTTGGGTCTGACTGTGGTAGATTGTCTGCAAAGATGGCCCCCATCCATTTCACTCATCTCTTACACCCATGGTCCACTTTACATCAAAAACTGGAGTCTAACTCCCTTCCCCTTGAATTTTTTAGCTCTGTATGTCAAGCTCTAGGAAGGAAGAAGTAAGCTAAAGAAAATACTGTTTAATTTGCAAGCAGAATTTGGAGAAAATGTGAGGAGGCAGGACTTACTGAATTGAAAACTGTACTGTTCACAAATCTATTCTTCCCAGCTAGAAAAAGCTTCCAAGAGTAAGACAGCATCTGAAGATGAAAGACTAAATCAGTGCTGTGGCTGTGAAAACTTTTCATGATAAACACACTTGATTCAGGTAAGTATTTTCATTCCCAATTTGGAGGTGATGAAACTCAAATTCTGAAAGACAAAATCAGTGGTTTTCAAACTTTGTCCCACAGAACTTTGCCCTTGTGGGCCCAGTGGGAAACAGCAGTGAGTTAGGCCTGATAGAGGGAAAACCAAGTGGGCTGAGGTCTGGGTCTTTCATCTTGCTCCCAGGAGAAAATTCTACCTTTATCTATGATATGTATTTGGTTTCCATGTAAGATTTTGATTGAACAGTGCTTTCCAAAGGCAACAAGAATCATGGAAAACCTCTAATAAAGAATAGAACAAGGATTTGAACCCAGGACACTTAGATTACAAAAGTTATACTCTTTGCTTTGTGTCACATTGCCTAATGCACTAAGGGTGAGTAGAGGGTCTTGAAGTTACAGAGTTTTTGGACCCAGATGTATCAAGTTTATCCCCTGCATTGATATTTCTCAAGCCAAAAGCTGACACATATTTTCTGACATTTGATATAATAGTAACATAGATTATTCAAAATCTGGACTGTTCTGGAAGATTTTAGTTGTATAGTTGTCATATCTGATCCTTAGGAAATATAGCAAAAGGTCATATGATCTGAGTGGGACTGTTCAGAAGAGGTTTCAGAACTTCTTGAATCAATCGATTAATTGATTGATTGATTGATTTGTTAAAATGAAGGACCTATGCTGATAACTAGAGAATGGGAGTAAAACACACAGCGAAGCCTGGTCTTTGGCTTCCAGGAGCTCAAAGTGTAGCAGGGGAAGCAGAGCAAGTTCATTCTCATGCAAAATGATGTCTAAAAGGAAAAGGTTTGAACAGAAACTTAGTCTTCTGAAAAGGCAGAACCCATGCTTCTCTGAACCAAGGTATCGCTCCACTAACTGGGATTCCTAATTGCAGTGACTATAGGATAAATAATGCTGTATAAATTCCACTTTTTATTTTATCCTGAAAAAGAGATGTCTCTTCCCTCAGAAAAGAAAATGATTTTCATCGCTATTGTATTTCCAAGGGTGAGAGAGGCCATGGACATTTCTCCTGCCCCAGGTATCCTGACTCATAACTCAGTCATTGTTTTAACTTGGTAAAATATCTAAAAGCTAAACGAATTTAAAGACGCTAAAGCCATGTCACATGAGACAATATGTGAAGCACCAGAGAAGATCTCAGATCAGAGACGTACAAGGCACATCTTTGCTTCCTTTTTGTCCCCCCAGCCTTCCAAGTTACTTCCAGCCTTGAAAGTAAGGGCAAGGAAGATGGAAATCTCTATTAGCAATCATTAGATGTTCGATATCTGTGCTTACTACAATATCAGCCATGAAACCGAAGACCAGTTTGGTAAGTTGCTAGAGACTGAAGCGTGGGCCTTGTGCCAGAGCATACTTTTATTTTTTCTCTTTATTATCTACTTCGTTCTGGGGGTAATCCTCAGCTTACATCTAAGGATTCGTTTTTTGTTTTGTTTTCGTTTTTTTGTTGTTGTTGTTTTTTGTGTTTTTTTTAAACATCTTTATTGGAGTATAATTGCTTTACAAAGTTGTGTTAGTTTCTGCTGTATAACAAAGTGAATCAGCTATATTTATACATATGTCCCCATATACCCTCTCTCTTGTGTCTCCCTCCCACCCTCCCTACCCCTCCCATCTAGGTGGACACAAAGCACAGAGCTGATCTCCCTGTGTGATGCAGCTGCTTCCCACTAGCTATCTATTTTACATTTGGTAGTGTATATATGTCCATGCCACTTTCTCACTTTGTCCCAGCTTACCCTTACCCCTCCCCATGTCCTCAAGTCCATTCTCTATGTCTGCGTTAGATCTAAGGATTCTTAGATCCCCTGCAGCCTGAGTTTCCCAGGCTCCCACGTCAGCTGACTTTGGCTCATGGGAGCCACTGGGTGGAGATGGGTGGTGGGAGGAGGGGTGAAGCTTGGGAGTTTCTCCACCTCCCTCTCTGTCCGGGTGGTACCTCCAGACGCATCTGCATGTGTCTGGTGGTTTCAGCTCCCACAGGACAAACCATTCATAGATCCAACTTCCAACAAGGGACTTCAGCCTCTGGGCTCTGTTTCTGAGCCCCCTCCCTTGTGTCTCTAGCAGAGGGTGGTAGACATTTCTGGCTGTTGTCAATTTCTGGGTTACCTCATTGTTCCCCCTTTGGCTTTTCAGCTCCTCTTCACCTGTGTAAACAATTCCCTGCATTAAAATCCTCTTGTTTAAAAAAGATATAAGGGCAAATATTGAGTTTTTCAAAATGAGTATCTTTATTGTTAGTATAGTTTGGTAGTTTTCCAGAAAGATGGCTGCAGTAAGCTCCTCTGTCTATTGCTGTGTTTGTGAATGCATCCAGGGCACGTGGGTTTGGCTGGGAGCAAGTAGACTTGACTTTAAGATCAAGAGCGTGGGACACCAGATAAGTTCATGGAATGTTACCCACAAAAGTGCTCAACCGCATTCACAATTGCTGATGATGACACTAGACAGGCAAACATTGGTGGGTAGTTATATGCACGGTTCTATGAACTTTGTATATACTCATTTGAATGTTTCAAACATTCTACAAACTAGGACTATTATGATCCCCATTTTATGATAGGAAAACCAAATTTTAGGAAGATTAAACAATTTGATTAAGATCACACATTGAGAAAGGACTTTAAACCCAGGATGCCTGGCAATATTTTTTATTGATGTGGTCTTTGTGCAAGTCATCTTTATTTTATTTTTACCATCCTCAAGGGAAAACAAAGAAAAAACATTTTTTATTCTGTCTCATTTATGCTGATAATATCTGTGACAAAAATTCTCATTTATCTTAAAATCTTCATTTCAAAAAGAGGAAGCACTTTTAGTGTATGACTTTACAATATGGCTTAGGAAACACGTAAAAGAAAGCACAAAAGATGAATTTGCGCTACAATCTACTCGTCTGTTAAATAAATATATAACATGTGGCTTAAAATATGAGGCTAAAGTCAAATACTTTATGTTGCAAACAAACTTGTCGCATCGGTGAAAATGACCAGCTTTTTTCCCTTTTTCACTCCTGATGCCCCACCGCCATCTACTCTCCACAGCCTGGGGTCTTTCATCTTGCTGTCTTAGGGAGTGTTTATTCAAGACCTGTAGTTCTAAGAAAACAAAATCTGTCCAGTGACTAACGAAAGAGCTATTTTGGCCTTTAGAAAGTATTTTTATGTACTTTCTCTCCATTCTCTTACCCCGCATCTTCCACCCCCTACTCAACATTCAGCCTTTTCCTTTTACCCCAGTTGGGTGGACAAAATACATTTTATAATAGCTAAAACTATATCTAGGGTTTACTTCTGTTTTAAGCACTTTCTATGGATTAACTAATTTAATTCTCACAAAAAGTTAGGAGGTACATAATACTATTATCACGATCCTTTTACAGATGATAAAACTGACAAAGAGAAGTTACATTTACAGAAATGAATAGATGACAGAAAGGGATTTGAAGGCAGGTAGTCAGGCTCCAGTTTCCATATTCTGACCCTCGTTCTGCAATACTGCTTCAAGGACCAGCAAATCTCTAATAACAGAGATTAGGAAAAATTACCTATTGAGTGAATTTTAAAGATTGTAAAAGATGAACATTGTTCTAATGACATGAAAACAATATCGGGGCCTTGGATTCTCAGGCATTTTGTTTACATACAGAAAATGTGGCTTGGGAAGATATCTTATGCTTAATTTTGGTGCAAAGAAAAAGTTTTTTTGAATCTAAATGTTATTGCATCCATAGCATTTCCTCTCTTGTGTAATGTGAATCTCAGTGACTGGTTCTGATAAGTTTGGTACCAGCCATATGCTAAGTACAGTACCCCCGATGCTCAGGTTCATCTGTAGATCTTCAACTATTCTGTCCAATTACACACAAAGGGCACCCATTCAGGCCAAACCAGTGTTTGATACATAAAGCAGGTTCACAACATACATACTTCCCATATTTTTGATACTTTTTTACAGTCGTCTTCCATTTTTCTTTTAGAATTACAAATCAGTATTTAAGCAAAACTTACACATGCAACATGCATTTTCATTTGTAATACATTACTCTATTTCAGGCAAAAGTTAAAATTAGTACTAGCCACTACATCATCAGGAAATGTATTCTATCCACTTAGCCGTGGGCAACAAGCCTGTGTCACATTCTGGAGTCGTATTAAATGCTCAGTAATATTTGTTCATTAATTGACTAATTATGTTATGATGAGATAGCATCTGTGCAAAACAGTAAATTTACATCCATTGCCTGTCTCATAAAATGAAAGACAAAACATATTTCTGCCTATCAATCAGCAATAGGGCTTGAGTAATTGAGTGTGTGCAGGAACCCTGATTATATACATGACAGTAATTATGATGTGGCCTCTAATTATATAGGTAACGTGTGGCATTGGATTCATGGGAGCTACTGAGTTGCCTCTCCATCAAAGCCCAGGTGCCTGGGGAGGATGAAAAAAAAAGCCAAAAGTGAAGAACATAAGTGAGAAAGTAGAAACATTTTAAGAAAATATGTTACCCACCATCTCCCTGGACTATGGAACATTTGGTTTTATGTGAATTCTTTTTTCCTCCCTTCCTTCTTTCCTTCTGTTTTGAAAAACTGAAAATGAAGCAGAATCAGGGAAGAAAGAATAATGTAAAAAGCTCTTCTTTTGCTTTTTAAATTTTCTGTTTTTGCCTTCTTTTGTTTGTTTAATTGGACTTATTATTCTAGGACTGTTCTTGTTGTCACTCCTTTCTTTAGACTTTAGAGACATAAAGTGATTACATTATATATAAAAAGGCCAGGGCTTCCCTGGTGGCACAGTGGTTGAGAGTCCGCCTGCCGATGCAGGGGACACGGGTTCGTGCCCCGGTCCGGGAAGATCCGACATGCTGCGGAGCGGCTGGGCCCGTGAGCCATGGCCACTGAGGCTGCGCGTCCGGAGCCTGTGCTCCGCAACGGGAGAGGCCAAAACAGTGAGAAGCCCGCGTACCGCAAAAAAAAAAAAAGGCCAGTAAATATACCCCTTTTCATTACCAGGAATTAATGTATCACTTTAGCTTTTCTGTTCCTTTCTAAGATGGAGAACAGTGATTTGACAAGATGGATAAAATAACAGGCTAATTTAGAATGGAGGTGGGGAAAATAAAATATATTTGAAGCATAAAAGAAAGATGAGGGACAGCCCAGTCCCACTGATTCCAGAAGGACCCTTGGCTTTTTCTAAATATGAAAAAAATGTATATATCATAAAAATAAAATATCACTTTAAGTAATTATTAAAAGTAATTCCTCAGAATTTATAAATTAAACAAATAACAAATTAGAAATTATTGTCTGTTTTGGATACAGTTTTTTTTTTTTTTTACATCTTTATTGGAGTATAATTGCTTTACAATGCTGTGTTAGTTTCTGCTTTATAACAAAGTGAATCAGTTATACATATACATATGTTTCTTCCCTCTTGCGTCTCCCTCCCTCCCACCCTCCCTATCCCACCCCTCTAGGTGGTCACAAACCACCTAGCTGATCTCCCTGTGCTATGCGGCTGCTTCCCACTAGCTATCTACCTTACATTTGGTAGTGTGTATATGTCGATGCCTCTCTCGCGCTTTGTCGCAGCTTACCCTTACCCCTCCCCATATCCTCAAGTCCATTCTTTAGTAGGTCTGTGTCTTTATTCCTGTCTTACCCCTAGGTTCTTCATGACATTTTTTTTTTCTTAAATTCCATATATATGTGTTAGCATATGGTATTTGTCTTTCTCTTTCTGACTTACTTCACTCTGTATTACAGACTCTAGGTCTATCCACCTCATTACAAATAGCTCAATTTTGTTTCTTTTTCTGTCTGAGTAATATTCCATTGTATATATGTGCCACATCTTCTTTATCCATTCATCCAATGATGGAAACTTAGGTTGTTTCCATCTCTGGGCTATGGTAAACAGAGCTGCAATGAACATTTTGGTACATGTCTCTTTTTGAATTATGGTTTTCTCAGGGTATATGCCTAGTAGTGGGATTGCTGGTTCATATGGCAGTTCTATTTGTAGTTTTTTAAGGAAACTCCATACTGTTCTCCACACTGGCTGTATCAATTTACATTCCCACCAACAGTACAAGAGGGTTCCCTTTTCTCCACACGCTCTCCAGCATTTATTGTTTCTAGATTTTTTGATGATGGCCATTCTCACTGGTGTGAGATGATACCTCATTGTAGTTTTGATTTGCATTTCTCTAATGATTAATGCAGTTGAGCATTCTTTCATGTGTTTGTTGGCAATCTGTATATCTTCTTTGGAGAAATGTCTAGGTCTTCTGCCCATTTTTGGGTTGGGTTGTTTGTTTTTTTGTTATTGAGCTGCATGAGCTGCTTATAAATTTTGGAGATTAATCCTTTGTCAGTTGCTTCATTTGCAAATATTTTCTCCCATTCTGAGGGTTGTCTTTTTGTCTTGTTTATGGTTTCCTTTGCTGTGCAAAAACTTTGAAGTTTCATTAGGTCTCAATTGTTTATTTTTGTTTATATTTCCATTTCTCTGGGAGGTGGGTCAGAAAGGATCTTGCTGTGATTTACGTCATAGAGTTTTCTGCCTATGTTTTGCTCTAAGAGTTTGATAGTTTCTGGCCTTACATTTAGGTCTTTAATCCATTTTGAGCTTATTTTTGTGTATGGTGTTAGGGAGCGATCTAATCTCATACTTTTACATGTACCTGTCCAGTTTTCCCAGCATCACTTATTGAAGAGGCTGTCCTTTCTCCACTGTACATTCCTGCCTCCTTTATCAAAGATAAGGTGACCATATGTGTGTGGGTTTCTCTCTGGGCTTTCTATCCTGTTCCGTTGATCTATCTTTCTGTTTTTGTGCCAGTACCATACTGTCTTGATTAATGTAGCTTTGTAGTATAGTCCGAAGTCAGGGAACCTGATTCCTCCACCTCCGTTTTTCGTTCTCAAGATTGCTTTGGCTATGCAGGGTCTTTTATGTTTCCGTACAAATTGTGAAAGTTTTTGTTCTAGTTCTGTGAAAAATGCCAATGGTAGTTTGATAGGGATTACATTGACTCTCTAGATTGCTTTGGGTAGTACAGTCATTTTCACAATGTTGATTCTTCCAATCCAAGAACATGGTATATCTCTCCATCTATTTGTATCATCTTTAACTTCTTTCATCAGTGTCTTACAATTTTCTGCATACAGGTCTTTTGTCTCCTTAGGTAGGTTTATTCCTAGATATTTTATTCTTTTTGTTGCAATGGTAAATGGGAGTGTTTTCTTAATTTCACTTTCAGATTTTTCATCATTAGTGTATAGGAATGGAAGAGATTTCTGTGCATTAATTTTGTATCCTGCTACTTTACCAAATTCATTGATTAGCTCTAGTAGTTTTCTGGTAGCATCTTTAGGATTCTCTATGTATAGTATCATGTCATCTGCAAACAATGACAGCTTTACTTCTTCTTTTCTGATTTGGATTCCTTTTATTTCCTTTTCTTCTCTGATTGCTGTGGCTAAAACTCCCAAAACTATGTTGAATAAGAGTGGTGAGATTGGGCAACCTTGTCTTGTTCCTGATCTTAGTGGAAATGCTTTCAGTTGTTCACCCTTGAGGACGATGTTGGCTGTGGGTTTGTCACATATGGTCTTTATTATGTTGAGGAAAGTTCCCTCTATGCCTACTTTCTGCAGGGTTTTTATCATAAATTGGTATTGAATTTTGTCAAAAGCTTTTTCTGCATCTATTGAGATGATCATATGGTTTTTCTCCTTCAATTTTTAAATACGGTTTATCACATTGATTGTTTTGCATATATTGAAGAATCCTTGCATTCCTGGAATAAACCCCATTTGATCATGGTGTATGATCCTTTTAATGTCCTATTAGATTCTGTTTGCTAGTAATTTGTTGAGGATTTTTGCGTCTATGTTCATCAGTGATATTGGCCTGTAGTTTTCTTTCTTTGTGACATCCTTGTCTGCTTTTGGTATCAAGGTGATGGTGGCCTCGTAGAATGAATTTGGGAGTGTTCCTCCCTCTGCTATATTTTGGGAGAGTTTGAGAAGGATAGGTGTTAGGTGTTCTCTAAATGTTTGATAGAATTCGCGTGTGAAGCCATCTGGTCCTGGGCTTTTGTTTGTTGGAAGATTTTTAATCACAGTTTCAATTTCAGTGCTTGTGATTGGTCTGTTCATATTTTCTATTTCTTCCTGATTAAGTCTTGGCAGGTTGTGCATTTCTAAGAATTTGTCCAGTTCTTCCAGGTTGTCCATTTTATTGGCATAGAGTTGCTTGTAGTAATCTCTCATGATCTTTTGTATTTCTGCAGTGTCAGTTGTTACTTCTCCTTTTTCATTTCTAATTCTATTGATTTGAGTCTTCTCCCTTTTTGATGAGTCTGGCTAATGGTTTATCAATTTTGTTTATCTTCTCAGAGAACCAGCTTTTAGTTCTATTGATCTTTGCTATTGTTTCCTTCATTTCTTTTTCATTTATTTCTGATCTGATTTTTATGATTTCTTTCCTTCTGCTAACTTTGGGGTTTTTTTGTTCTTCTTTCTCTAATTGCTTTAGGTGCAAGGTTAGGTTGTTTATTCGAGATGTTTCCTGTTTCTTAAGGTAGGATTGTATTGCTCTAAACTTCCGTCTTAAAACTGCTTTTGTTGCATCCCATTGATTTTGGGTCGTCGTGTCTCCATTGTCATTTGTTTCTAGGTATTTTTTTTATTTCCTCTTTGATTTCTTCAGTGATCACTTCGTTATTAAGTAGTGTGTTGTTTAGCCTCCATGTGTTTGTATTTTTTACCGATCTTTTCCTGTAATTGATATCTAGTCTCATAGCGTTGTTGTCGGAAAAGATACTTGAAACAATTTCAATATTCTTAAATTTACCAAGGCTTGACTTGTGACCCAGGACATGATCTATCCTGGAGAATGTTCCATGAGCACTTGAGAAAAATGTGTATTCTGTTGTTTTTGGATGGAATGTCCTATAAATATCAATTACGTCCATCTTGTTTAATGTATCATTTAAAGCTTGTGTTTCCTTATTTATGTTCATTTTGGATGATCTGTCCATTGGTGAAAGTAGGATGTTAATGTCCCCTACTATGATTGTGTTACTGTCTATTTCCCGTTTTATGGCTGTTAGTATTTGCCTTATGTATTGAGGTGCTCCTATGTTGGGTGCATAAATATTTACAATTGTTATATCTTTTTCTTGGACTGATCCCTTGATCATTGATCCCTTGATCAAAGTTTCCTTCTTTGTCCCTTCTAATAGTCTTTATTTTAAAGTCTATTTTGTCTGATATGAGAATTGCTATTCAAGCTTTCTTTTGGTTTCCATTTGCATGAAATACCTTTTTCCATCCCCTTACTTTCAGTCTGTATGTTACTTTATGTCTGAAGTGGGTCTCTTGTAGACAGCAAATATATGGGTCTTGTTTTTGTATCCATTCAGCCAATCTGTATCTTTTGGTGGGAGCATTTAGTCCATTTACATTTAAGGTAATTATCGATATGTATGTTCCTATTCCCATTTTCTTAATTGTTTTGGGTTCATTGTTGTAGGTCTTTTCCTTCTCTTGTGTTTCTTGCCTAGAGAAGTTCCTTTAGCAGTTGTTTTAAAGCTGATTTGGTGGTGCTGAACTCTCTCAGCTATTGCTTGTCTGTAAAGGTTTTAATTTCTCCATCAAATCTGAATGAGATCCTTGCTGGGTAGAGTAATCTTGGTTGGAGGTTTTTCTCCTTCATCACTTTAAATATGTCCTGCCAGTCCCTTCTGGCTTGCAGAGTTTCTGCTGAAAGATCAGCTGTTAACCTTATGGGGATTCCCTTGTGTGTTATTTGTTCTTTTTCCCTTGCTGCTTTTAATATGTTTCCTTTGTATTTAATTTTTGACAGTTTGATTTATATGTGTCTTGGCGTATTTCTCCTTGGATTTATCCTGTATGGGACTCTCTGTGCTTCGTGGACTTGGTTAACTATTTCCTTTCCCATATTAGGGAAATTTTCAACTATAATCTCTTCAAATATTTTCTCAGTCCCTTTCTTTTTCTCTTCTTCTTCTGGAACCCCTATAATTCAAATGTTGGTGCTTTTAATGTTGTCCCAGAGGTCTCTGAGACTGTCCTCAGTTCCTTTCATTCTTTTTTCTTTATTCTGCTCTGCAGTAGTTATTTCCACTATTTTATCTTCTAGGTCACTTATCCGTTCTTCTGCCTCAGTTATTCTGCTATTGATCCCATCTAGAGTATTTTTAATTTCATTTATTGTGTTGTTTATCATTGTTTGTTTCATCTTTAGTTCTTCTAGGTCCTTGTTAAATGTTTCTTGCATTTTGTCCATTCTATTTCCAAGATTTTGGATCCTCTTTACTATCATTATTCTGAATTCTTTTTCAGGTAGACTGCCTATTTTGTCTTCATTCGTTGGGTCTGGGGGGTTTTTATCTTGCTCCTTTATCTGCTGTGTGTTTTTCTGTCTTCTCACTTCGCTTATCTTACTGTGTTTGGGGTCTCCTTTTTGCAGTCTGCAGGTTCATAGTTCCCATTGTTTTGGTGTCTGTCCCCAGTGGCTAAGGTTGGTTCAGTGGGCTTTGTAGGCTTCCCGGTGGAGGGGACTAGTGCCTGTGTTCTGGTGGATGAGGCCGGATCTTGTCTTTCTGGTGGGCAGGTCCACGTCTGGTGGTGTGTTTTGGGGTGTCTGTGGACTTATTATGATTTTAGGCAGCCTCTCTGCTAATGTGTGGGGTTGTGTTCCTCTCTTGCTAGTTGTTTGGCATAGGATGTCCAGCACTGTAGCTTGCTGGTCGTTGAGTGAAGCTGGGTGCTGGTGTTGAGATGGAGATCTCTGGGAGATTTTCGCCATTTGATATTATGCGGAGCTGGGAGGTCTCTTGTAGACCAGTGTCCTGAAGTTGGCTCTCTCACCTCAGAGGCACAGCACTGACTCCTGGCTGCAGCACCAAGAGCCTTTCATCCACACGGCTCAGAATAAAAGGGAGAAAAAGTAGAAAGAAAGAATTAGTAGAAGTAGAAAGAAAGAAAGAAAGAAAGAAAGAATATAAAGTAAAATAAAATAAAGTTATTAAAATAAAAAATAATTATTAAAAATAAATAAATAAAAAATGGAAGGATAGAACCCTAGGACAAATGGTGGAAGCAAAGCTATACAGACAAAATCTCACACAGAGACATACACATACACACTCACAAAAAGAGGAAAAGGGGAAAAAATCATAAATCTTGCTCTTGAAGTCAACCTCCTCAATTTGGGATGATTCATTGTCTATTCATGTATTCCACAGATGCAGGGTACATCAAGTTGATTGTGGAGCTTTAATCCGCGCTGCTTCTGAGGCTGCTGGGAGAGATTTCCCTTTCTCTTGTTTGTTCTCACAGCTCACAGGGGCTCAGCTTTGGATTTGGCCCCGCCTCTGCGTGTAGGTCGCTGGAGGGCGTCTTTTCTTCGCTCAGACAGGATGGGGTTAAAGGAGCCGCTGATTCGGGGGCTCCAGCTCACTTAGGCGGCACGGAGTGCGGGGCGGGCCTGCGGCAGCAGAGGCAGGCATGACGTTACACCAGCCCGAGGCGCGCTGTGCGTTCTCCTGGGGGAGTTGTCCCTGGATCCCAGGAACCTGGCAGTGGCGGGCTGCACAGGCTCCCCGGAAGAGGGTGTGGATTGCACACAGGCTTCTTGGTGGCGGCAGCAACAGCCTTAGTGTCTTATGCCCGTCTCTGGGAAAAGCCGCAGCTTGCGCTGGTCTCTTTTAAGCAGCGCTCTTAATCCCCTCTCCTCGTGCACCAGGAAACAAAGAGGGAAGAAAAAGTCTCTTGCCTCTTCGGCAGGTCCAGACTTTTCCCGGGACTCCCTCCCGGCTAGCCGTGGTGCACTAATCCCCTGCAGGCTGTGTTCAAGCCGCCAACCCCAGTCCTCTCCCGGCGCTCCGACCGAAGCCGGAGCCTCAACTCCCAGCCCCGCCCACCCCGTTGGGTGAGCAGACAAGCCTGTCGGGCTGGTGAGTGCTGGTCGGCACCGATCCTCTGTGCGGGAATCTCCCCGCTTTGCCCTCCGCACCCCTGTGGCTGTGCTCTCCTCCGCGTCTACGAAGCTTTCCCCCTTCGCCACCAGCAGTCTCTGCCCGAAGGGGCTTCTAGTGTGTGGAAATCTTTCCTCCTTCACAGCTCCCTCCCACTGGCTCAGGTCCCGTCCCTATTCTTTTGTCTCTGTTTATTCTTTTTTCTTTTGCCCTACCCAGGTACGTGGGGGGTTTCTTGCCTTTTGGGAGGTCTGAGGTCTTCTGCCAACATTCAGTAGGTGTTCTGTAGGAGTTGTTCCACGTGTAGATGTATTTCTGGTGTATCTGTGGGGAGGAAGGTGATCTCCGCGTCTTACTCTTCCGCCAGCTTCCCGGAAGCCTGGATACAGTTTTGTGTTTACTCTTTAATTTAGTTACAAGCAAACAATAAATTTGCTTCTTAATAGTTTAATGTCTTTTAGTTTCTAGTTTTGTTTTGTTGTTGTTGTTGTTGTTTTGTTTGTTTTGGGGTTTGTTTGGTTTTGGTCCTGAACTTTTTGTATTCAGATGTTTGGATCATTTCAGTGAACATTAAAATAAAAGAGGACTTCCCTAAAACCACAATAAACATTTAAAATCAATTTTATAATTTTCCTATTTATTCGTTAGGTGTTCTCATAAACTAGACTGTCTACATACTGCCTGTAATTTTTGATAGTTTTTTTTTTTTTGCAGAAAAGAATATGGGGGCAGAGTTTTGTGATTTGATATTTCTAAGCTATAATATATAACATGGTTCTGCTAATATTACAAAAGATGCATGGGAAAAATGAGGAGGTAACAATTATATTTTGCTGTGTCCTGCAATCAATAGGAGACTGAACTCAGGAGACAGACTGTCTGCATTCCCATCCAGGCTGTAATATTTACTAGTGAAAAAAACGTGAGTAAGTTGCATTAATTCTCTGTGCCTCCCTTTTCTCACGTCTAAAATGAGGTTTATAAGAATAGTAATACCTAACCAATTAGACTAGGTTGGGAAGTTTAAATTAGTTAATATATGTAAATTGATTATAACAGTCCCTGGCACAAGAAAACACTCAAGAAAAGTTATCTGTTATTATTATTTTGCATCTGGGTTATAATTAATAGTGATTAGATTTTTTAAACCATGGTGTGAATTATGGCAAAGACTAGAAGCAACTCTTAATCAGTGGCTTATTCAGTAGCAATTTGGTCTTTTTGAACAATGAAGCTAAAATCATTCTTCTAAAATGTCCTTCTTGTTCAATAGCAGTGAATGAAGTGGGTGTTTTACAAGGTGAACAGAGGCAGCAACAGGAATTTATACCTGATTGGGACCTGGTGATTATTTTATGGTCCAGATGAGGAAAGTAAAGTATTCAGCATTAGTAGAGGCTGCTCTGAAACCAGTATCTTCTGATTTTTTTCCACATTGTTTTGCAATAATTAAGGGACCCCTATGCTTCTCTGAATAGTGAGCATTCTCCTAGCTTGGGGGGGAAAAAGTTTAAACTGAATAAGCAAGATCAAGGTGATTAGGTATGGATTAGTAAGCAGTGTTTTCTAATTAAACGAGGGGAAGAAATTCATACTCTTTTGAAACATATTTTCATACTTTTAGGTCTAGCCAGACCACCCTCTGATCAGCACACCCACCTTCTTTAAAACAAGTTGCTTTCACTAGAATTTCTCTATTGAATTAATAGCTTCTTTTTGCTATGGTGGGCAGTGGAGGGCCCCAGTGGCCTTAAGCATTGAATGACTAAACTGTGGAGTTATCCATTAAATACTTCTCATGGAATTCGATAAGCATATATCTAATACTCATACCACATTTTATATATGAATTTATAGATGGAGAAATTTATGCATTCTAAGATTAAATAACCTATCCAAGACTAAGCAGCTAACAGAAGATACATGTCCAGGATTAAGTCCAATGTTTCTGATTCCAAAGCCAGATCTCTTTGAAATATACTGCATACAGCACAATTTCCACCGGTTGGAATTGTGAATGGATTGTCTTCTGACTTTAAAGTTGCAAATAGCAGTTTTCCAAACTCCAAGTTGTATTCATGATAATAGCAATGTCCCTGGGTAGCAAAAAGAGAATGGAAGCATGTGATTGGAGAGAGTGATTTACCTGACCATTTGATCACCACAGACCACCTGTGCTCACCATAAACTTTCATTTCACAATCCTTACTACATTATTTCTAACAGATCATGGATGCAGCAATGTTTTTCAGCAATATTAAGGCAAATAAGAGCATGTTTATTTTACTGATATCTCTGGGGTTCAGAGTCATCTTGGCTCTGTATACTAAAATTTCCTGAAGTCCTAACTCCACCACTGTCACTTTGTTACAAAGATTGTCTTGAGAAGTTCTGAACTGTTTCAAACTGCTTGTGATATCAGTTTTAGGGTTTGGTCTTTTTTTGGTGACCCTTTTTATTTCATTTTGTTATTTTATTTTATTTTTTATTGAGATATAATTGACATATAACCTTACATTAGTTTCAGGTATATAAGATAGTAATTTGATATCTGTGTATATTGCAAAATGATCACTGTGACAAGGCTAGGCTACATCCATCACCACACGTAGGTGCAAATTTTTTTTCTTGTGATGAGAACTTTTAAGATCTATTTTCTTAGCACCTTTCAAATATAAAATACAATATTAACCACCATGCTATACGTTACATCCCCAGGACTTATTTATTTATAACTGGAAGTTTGTACCTTTTAACCACCTTCACCCAATTTTGCTCACCCCCTATCCCACCACCTCTGGTAACTACCAATCTGTTCTCTGTATCTATGAGTTTGCTTGTTTGTTTATTTGTTTTTTAAGATTCCACGTGTAAGTGAGATTATAGAGATTTGTCTTTCTCTGTCTGACTTATTTCACTTAGCATAATGTCCTCAAGGTCCGTCCATGTTGTTGCAAAAGGCAAGATTTCCTTCTCTTTAACAGTTGAATAATATTCCATTATATATCACATTCTCTTAGCCATTCATCCACTGATGGACACCTAGTTTGCTTCCATGTCTTGGCTGTTGTAAATAATGCTTCAGTGAACTTGGAGTTGCACATATCTTTTTGAATTAATGTTCTTCATATTTTAAAAAGATAAAAGTCTTTCACTAAGTATTTATGAAAAATTTCAGTGCCTGTGTACACACACACACACACACACACACACACACACATTACAAATATATGTAGACTGTATCTTGGTGATGTCTAGTATACACAGTAGGTGCTACTCAAATATGATTTTTTACACTTTTCCAAATGTTGAAAATGGAGGTTTTAGGAATCCAAAAGCATAATGATTATAACTAGACCACAACAATATTTGGAATATCAGTTTCTCTCTTTAGCAATTCACATAACTTCTCTCAGTTTAGTCTAGTGTCATACTGGCTATCACACACTCAGAGCCTGGGGCTTACCCTATCTACCTGAGACTAGTTTATAATGTTATTGCATCACTTGTGCACAGGATAGCAACATGATCATTCGGAGAGGCCAGTATTTTCAGCAGACTCTCTAAAGCAGGGAAGGAAGGAACAGTATTACTCTGTGCCATGGCTTTGGTGTCATAATACCTGAAACGAGAGGCAGTCTCCCCTGTAGCCACTCATGGTTATATTACTAGAAGAAGTAGATTAGTCATTTGCAGCTGAAACTAAGAAGACTTAGGTGTGTTCCTTTTTCTGTGAGAGAAGATTTGCATTTCTAATTTGTGTGATATTTGATTCATTTTTCCATAAAAACCATTAATTAGGATTGCAGGGGTTGCTGGATCAGATACCCATGTTCTGATGACATACATTATTGTTGACGACTCTCTATAGCTTTAAGTAACAGAAAAACCCCAATCCAAATCATCAGCAGCAAGTGGAATTTATTGGCTCACAAAACTGAAACAGTTTGGAGCTAGAGCTGGTCCCTACTGAGGCTTGTAACTGCCATTCCGTGACATCCTCACCATGTCTTGTCAGGGTCTGTTTCATTTCCAGGCTCCAGAATGTTTTGCACACCCACCCATACAGCTCCAAGGAAGGAGAGAGGAGAGTCCCAGCAGACTGGTGCTCAGATGTTGAGATTCCATCTCTTTCATTGGCCCAAACTGGATCCTGCGTCCATTCCTGAACAAACTACTGTAGCTGGAGGGGATGCAACATGAGGATTAGCTTAGACCAATAAGGCTCCACACTTGAAGCTAGGAATGGGGTCAGTCTCCACCAAAAGTAAGGTTGTAACACAACTGTAGAGAAGTAATTTACCAAAAGGAAATTCCATGCTTGCTGGAAGAAAAAATGGAAGCTGAGGAGGCAGCCAATAAATGCCTACACAGATGCAATCCCGTCTATCCTGCATGACGCTGAAGTGTTTACCCAGAAATGAAGCATAGACAGTATCCCTTTGGAGTGACTACCCTGAAAACATTGAGACTGCAAACTCTGGGCACCAGTATGTCAAATAATTCAAGATCCAGATCAAAGGAGAATAAAGAGTGTTGATGTTTTCTGCCCAATAGAACCCTTAGCAATATCAAAGGGCTTTGAAGATGGGAACTACTGTATTATTTTTATCATGAACCCAAGATGGATTTCTGTTTTTCTGGAAAGTGTTCTTTTGAGCAGAGAAAGTCATGATTATTTCACTTTGTCATCTTCTGACCGCCCTCCCCGCCCCCCCGCCCCCTTTCTGGCTTTCCTCAGAGTCTGAGACTTGCAGGGGAACCAAGGCAATGGACACGTCTTCTGCAGGTTACTCTAAATATGGAAAAACCCTAGATTCTGAGTATACTGACTATGCTGGGGGCAAACTGAACATCAGAACAAATATTAAGACATTGGAGTAGTGTCGTGTAATAGAAAAACCCAGGCTTTGAGGTTAGATTGGAATTCTAATGCCAGTTTCATCCATAATTAAGGCATGGCTTTCCTCAGGCTCAGTTTCCTCATCTATAAATGGGAATCATATTACATGCATCGTGGAGGTGGAGGATTATATGTGATATGTATAGATGGGTAGATAGATAGATAGATAGGAGCAATAGCCACTATACAAGAAATGAGCAGTATTCATTTCTTAATCTTCCTTTATTTTCTAGTTTTTAGAAAATGTTTTGAGGCCATACTTGTGTGCCACCTCTGACTTAATTACTAACCATAAAAATAATACCTAATATATATTGAACACAGTCAGTACAATAGTTAAGAAAATAAACTATGAAGCCAGATGCCTGGGTTTGAGCACAAACTCTTCCATTTGACTCACTGGTGACATTGAGCAAATTACTTAACTTCTCTCTGTGCCTCAGTTTTCTCATCTATAAAATGGTGACAGAAAAAGATCTGACATTTATAGAAATGCTAGGCATTCTTCTAGACCTTGCTATGTATGAACTCAGTTATCTTCCCAATAACCCCACGTAGTGGTACAATTACTATCGCTATTTTACAAATGAGGAAATTGAAACACAGAAAGGTTTAAAAACTTACCCAAGTGATGGAGCTGAGATAAAAATCCAGACAATGAGTCTCTGAAGTCACTTTGTTAACCACTAACTCTATTATTATATAACTTCACCTCAAAACTCTTCTCAAGTATTATCTCATTTAATTCACTCAAAACTGAGACATTCTAAGACGTTGCTTCTACAGTACTTCTAATTTTCAGAGACTGAGGAACAATGAGCTGAAACAAATGGCTCAAGTTCACAAAGCTGATATGTTACTGCCTAGTTTTAAAATCTATATTCAGAAAATCTAAACCACATAGCCTCTATTTTAATGATAAGCCGGAGACTGAGAATTTTGCACAAATACTCATAGCCCCCTGGTCTAATGGGAGCATTTGAAGTTCAGCAGAATTCTCTTCTCTCCCACACTACTCCCATAATATGCTTTGTTACCTAATATGTATTTGGGGCTTTTGTCACTGGGTTCTCCCTTCACGCCCCTACATCTTCACTGTCGCTGGTCTGTGGTGTCAGAAGGGCTGTTTGTGCAGCCTGATTGGAGTGATTGGCAGAGGGTGGATTTTTGCTGGTAACTCCCAAAGTTTTTCTGTGCCAAGACTTGCCTGGCAGCAAGAAGTTTTAAGTGGTTGCAAGAAAAAAAAGAATATATATGTGTGTGTGGGTATATATATATATATATATATATATATATTAACCATAAAGTGTGCCTTTTGCATACACCCACTCACATTTTTTATAACACCTTGGTTCACTACCTTTAAAATTAATGCATACACATCATGGTTGGTGGGAATATACAGAAAATTGCATGGAAGATATTAAAGAGTATTTATGGATCTTATCACCTAAAGACAGCTGTGGCTAACATTCAGTGTTTGTTATAGTTTGTCCAACCTCTTTGATGTATGTGTTCATGCATGACGTATATAAAATGATGTATTCTGTGATCTGAATCAGTTCAGACACAAACAGGAATTGCTTGATTTTTACTGAGTGGTTACCCCAGTTAAGTCATGTTAACTCTTTTATCCCTAGAAGATAGTACATCCCTTAGTAGCACCTTGGACAGTCTTTCATATTTGAAATAGTTAATGAAAAGTTTATTTAGTTTAAAAAACTCTAATCTCACATTCAAAAGCTTTCCTCCCCCCCGCTCCCCCATGAAAGCCAGGAAGGAGAGGAAGAGGGGATAGTAAAAGACAGAAGTCTCTGAATTACCTAGATACTATAGTTCTCCCAAAAATAGCTGCTGAAGGATATTAATCACTTGCTAAATAAAATACACACACCTTTTTCAATTTGCCATGTGCCTCTTCGAGTTGGTATAATTATTTTATAATATTGAAATAATTATAAAGTGTTACATGGAACCAAATCTAGCAAAATTTTCCTATGAATTCTACCTTCCCCATCCTAAAAAGGGAAAACATGCCTCTGAAGTCACATCCCTTACCACTACCTCTGTCATTATGTATCTGTACTTCTAAGTCCTTTCCATATATTGTCTCATCTCATCCACCTAAATTAAAACAATATAAGGCATTGCTTCTGTTAGTACTTCTAAAGAACTCCTAGGTTTTTGGTTTAAGACATTTTATTCTACATTTAGCTCTTTAATATATTTGGGAGCTGGAGCATCGGAGCATTGGAGTTTCCTGCTCTGTTCAGGAGAAATATGTGACCAGCTTGGTTTTGCTCTTTCGTTAATAAAAGTGTCTCTGTTCTTTAATGCTTGGAGAATGTTTTATTCACCTATAGGTCTGGATTATTGGCTCTCTGACAGGAGACTACTCACTGGGTAGGCTGATCCAGTTCACTAAGGTGAGCATAGATGCTTTTGACAGAACTCATTAATTTCATATCAATTACTTATGAATTTTTACTAAATCTTACCATAAGGCAAATTGTAAAGAAGCATGTTAGAAAAACAAATGTCAGGGCCAGAAAACCAAGGAAAGTAACAAAAATAAAGCACTTACTTCCAGCAAACAGCCCTAGCCAGATATAAAATAAAGACAAAAAGAGATGAAATTTAATAAGCAGGTTCAACTCTTAGGAAGTCAAGTGGGTGAACTTTCTGAAAGTACAAAGTAATAAAATAAGAAAGCAGAATACTAGAGGCATTTGCCACTACTTACGAAAAAGATGTAGCCAAAGCAAATGCTGCTCAGTGAGTGTCTGGAACATTCAAAGGTTGAAGAATGACAGCGTCTGCAAAGCATAAGCAGAGACGTTGGTGGTCAGGGTGCCCCTAGTTTCCAAAGTATCAACAGCAGCTTGGGAATTCCCTAGGAAACATAGGCTTTAGCAATTATAGCAAGAGGCAAAAGCTGCTGGCACAGTTATAAAAGGCCTACTCACAAGAGAATGAGCAGATAGTTTTACCAGGTAAAGTTTCCCCCAGCTCACCATGAAGCTGCCAGAGATATGGGACCAAAAAAAAAAAAAGAAAGAAAACCAAGAGACTTTTAATACTCTGGATGAAAATATATTATACCTCAATAAGTGGCTGCCACTTTTGCAAATTTTAAGGATTAATAAAATACAATTGTCTTGAAAGTCACTCTGCTTGAAGAGATCCTATACACGGTTGCATTTTTTCCCAGACAAGTGGTAAAATAAATGGAAATAACCTACTGATGGAAGATGTCTCCCAACTGACAATAAACTAACAGGTGGTGGTCTCCAGGGAGACCTAAGTTGACTGGCATTCTGGCAAAGCTTATACAAGGAAGGGTTTCTCTGCCTGCCACCAGTGAGCATCACTGAGTCACTGCAATAGACTTTGGCAACATCAAATGCTAAATTTCAGGAATAAAGATTCTTGGATGAACTATTATAGCTGATAAAATAAAATATATTTTATTTTATTTCATTTATTTTATTTTATTTATTTATTTTTTTCTGGGAGTTGGAATGGTGCTTTGAACCCTTGAGAGAATTGGCATGGAATTCATTACACTTCTGAAATCCTGAAGGATTGCATTGTTATGGGCTGAATTGTGTTCCTTCAAAATTGACATGTTGAAGTCCTAACCGCCACCCCTCCCACCCCCCAACCCCCCCCCACCCCCGTCCCCAGTACCTCAGAGTGTATGCATTTGGAGATAAGGTCATAAAGAGGTGATTAATTGAAAGTGAGGTCATTAAGGTGGGCCTTAATCCAATATGGCTGGTGTCCTTATAAGAAGAAGATACCTGAACACAGAGACAGAGAGATACCCAACATATGCATGAATAAAGGAATGATGATATGAGGGCACAGTGGGAAGGAAGGCAGCTTCAGAAGAAGCCAAACCTGCCAACACCCTGATCTTGAACTTCCAGCCTTCAGAATTGTGAGTAAATAAATTTCTGTTGTTTAAACCATCCAGTTTGTGATATTTAGTTATGACAACTCAGAAAATGAATACATATACCTATGCCAATAGAAGACATTGGAAAGAGCAGTGATGGCAAAACTTCAACTCCACCCAGGCCTGAGGATGACATCTAGCTGAGAAAAAGCAGGAAAAAAAAAAAGGCAAGAATTTAAATTTCTTTAGACAATTTAAGAATGTTGAATTCTTTTTGTGCTTTAACATATAAGAACAAGATAATTTCCTTTGGACTTGAATTTACAACAGCAAAGGGATTTAATATTGAATTTATTTATTCGCAGTAATTTGATTTGAGGAAGGGATTTAATTTCTACTTTGGGGCATCTCTGTTATAGACATTTTATGATGAGTATCTTCTTTTATCAGTTAATCTTACTGTAGAACTTCTGAAGGCCTTTAAGTGGAATGTGGCTGGACTTAATTTGAGATAGGAATTAAAAAGGCATGAATTTTATTTTTGGGTTTAGTGTGGGATTGTGGGTGATTTAATTAATGTGCACGGAATGTTCCATTCCATAGCTTTCTGGAGGCAAAATGTACTCTGCGCACCAGAGAAATACCCAAAGGGACAGTGATCAAATACCCACACACACACAGGGACATACATACACACACATAAATATTGGAAATATAACAAGATGGACTTCTCAAATGGTTGGAAGTACTACTTTGGTAAGCTACTTTTTTGGGAGGGGTGTTGGTGACTCCCTGAGTTGTATACTGAGAACAAACACTGTTAAATTTTCTTCTGAGGAGACTAGATACAGCTAACTATAGAGTGTTTGATTAGATGGTGAGTTTGCAACTTTGGAACCTGAGCTGAATTTCTCAGTGAAATAAAAGAGAGCCTGCAAACTGTAAGTACTTGTCCTCTTTTGCCACCCTCTGCCTTTACTCCACATAGCATTTATCCTTCCCTCCAAATAAGTATTAAAAATATTAGTGAAATAAGAGTTTAAATGGGTATGAGACTACTAGCCTGCCTGGGGTATAAATATGGACTGGGCCTTCCCTGACTCTGAGATTTTCAAATGAAAGAGCCCTTGTGGAGGTTGTTAGATACTAAAAGACAATCTTTCTTTAAACAAATCGTGTCATGAAGCCTAAACACAACTCATGCAGACTATATAGTTCGACAGAGTAGGAGCCAGAGTAGGTAGCTATTATTTACTGTTTGAATCATGAGTGTAAGAATTTTTCTTTTTAAATTAATTTCCAGACAAGGAATCCAATATAACACAGTCTAAGGCTTTAAGGGAGGATATATGGAGATGGGAAAAAGGGGTAGGTATTTTAAAGTCAAGAAACCCAAACCTTCTCTGACATAGCAGAACAGCTGAGAACACTGTTTGTTTGGTGGCTTCCAGTCTTATCAAAAAGGTAAGCCCTGGGCTGCGTGGAGGCAGATTGTCTAGCAGAAGACCCCGTTTTGCTCATCTGGGATTTATGATGTGCTGTTCCCACTAGGTCATATCTGAAGATCTCCATTCAGGATAATTACAGCAAATTCAAATCTGCATTATAAGTCAGGCTGTACTAGACAGCGAGCTCAGGGTTTAAGTAACTACTCTGTTGAGGCCCTGTTTTGTTAGTCTTCATATCAACACTATGAGATGAGTTAATTTAATACCCCAAATTATAGATGAGAAACTTGTACCTAAGGAAGTTAATAATATATCTAAATTCATATAATTAATAAGGAGCATAGCTTGTAACTGAAACTTGTCTTATCCTAAAGTGTGTCACTTACCAAGACACTAGTGAATTTTCCAGTAAAGGAATTTAGAAAAAGCATGTTTACACTGATTTAGCTGATCTGAAACGCTGGTCTCAGAAATGTTGAAAAAAAATTAAAATAATGAATCAGAAACTTAATATTCTTTAAGAAAGAAAACCCAAAGAGGTAAGGAAATATCTATAACACTCAAGTACAAATATAGTCTTATACTTCAGTTGGGAAAGAACTGCATTAATTCGTGGTTTATCCTGCAAAAGTCTTATTCAGTTAAAGTTTGAGAGCACAACCTCAAGCCGCTCACTCAAGCAGTATTTATTTAGCATATCCATTGAGTTTCTTTCACACTTTTCCTATGAAAACCTCAAGGTACAGTTCAAAGATCCTTTCTCTTTTTCTTGAACAAAAAAGTATGCCTCAAACATTATAATGAAGAGAAAAGGCCAGGAGAATAGCAAACTAAGGAATATAGGAAAATGGCCAAGGGGGTTAGAAGAGGTCATTTTGATTGAGAAGGATACATTCCAGTGACATGACAGATAATGCAATTTATCTCTTTTACATACAATTTAACATCATGGCCACACATTAATTGGGGGTTTTAGTTTCAATTTGTACTGTGTCCCTATGCTATCTTTAATCATCCCTCCTATTTTTTTTTTTCTTTTTCTCTTTCCTTTTCTTTCTCTTCCTTAATTCTCTCTCCCCAGGGCCAACCAATTGTTACCTGTTTTAAAGGTATGAGATTGCCTTCATGATATATTTGATTTTTATAACTCCAAGGTAAACTAATTGGTGCCCGGACCTGCAAACTAAGGGATACACTTTTAAAGTCTATAATCTGTTTTCTAGCATTTTAAATATTCTTTAGTTACTTAATAGAGTGTGAATGAATCTCAGATCTTTCTGTGAGAGCAAATTTTAGCAGAGAAATTCCAGTCATATGCCAGCATCATCTCAAATTCTTGGACTACTATTCACTCTGAGACAGAAGCAGCCAAATAGGAATAGGCATGTTGGTCATTCCCCAAATCAGGACCCAGTTCTTTGCTTGAAAGACTGACTTCGACATGTCTGGGAAGAACTGATTCATCCTGGCATCTCTGGAGATCTTGCTGTTAAAAATTGATAAAATACAATTGCATTTTACAAACTTACATAATATTCAGCTTCTCTATCAAGTACAGAATGACATGGTATGGTTGAACTTGACCACTAGATAAATTACACTTCTGGTTTAATGTTCCTATGACTCTTTGGGTGTTGTTGATATGTGTTAGCTATTCTAAAAGACTCTAATGAGTCCAGTTTAAATAAGTAAGTTGCTTTTGAAATGTCAATAGGCAAAATGGTGTAGAGTTATTATTTATTCATCATTTAGATTTAACTGTGTCATTTCTCTATAAACTTTATTTTAGAAAAATAAGTGCACTACTTTTCCTTATGTTTCTGTTAATATCACCACTAAGTTGATAAGAGATCTCTGCACATGACAACCAGTAAATGTCCCAGGACATTATCCCAAAGCCATGATGTGTCATTGATGCCCTTGTCATGTGCAAGTCATCTTGCAGATAGATGTTCAAGTGGCTTCAGCAACTTAATGATTGCATTGTATGCCATTCTCCTCTTGAGAAATGTGAATCTCATAGGAAATATTTCCCATAACTCAGGAAGACATGCACACGAGTTTAGCTACAATTCTCTGTGGCCCGCAAATAAATAATGATGGTGGAGCCTAGCAAACTGCCTGGTACATAATAGACATTTCATTGCTAAGCAAATTCATGACATTTTTGGTAAATATTCACAAATATTTGTTGACAAGCAAATGCATGACCTTTCACATCCTCCCTGAATTTTCTTGTAGTGTGCATACACTTTCAAATAAGACTAAAAACTGCAATCAGAACTTAGATCAGTTCAGTAAGGAACTGGTCTTGCGCCCTCTTTAATATCAATATCATGTTACCCTGTCTGGAAGTCACTGCTGGAGGAAACAGATGTCTTACTGTACCATTTGATCGAATCTCACTTTTTCAGAAGAAACTGCAGACTCATGAGAAAAGTTGAGCACTTTTGTGGGGTTTTCTCCAGCTATGCCATCACTGAGGCTGGAATGGAACTGCTTTGCCAGAGTACATCATTAGCAGCCTCATCCAGCCCTCCATATCTCACGCCTCCACGGTGCTCAGCTGTTGTTCCCACCTGGCATAAGAAATGCAACTCAAGGAAAGAAACAGCAGAAGGGAAATAAAACAAGAACAAGGAGCTGGGATTGAAGCCAGAAGAGGTAAAATGAGCATAGGGTCTGGGAAAAATAGAATCTAAATTCAAATTTACCCATTGCCTCAACCCATCTCTGAGAGTACTGGCCCCATCTCTTTCATCATTCTCCTGCCTCTCAAAAGGTTTCTAGGATGGAGGAAAGTAGAGAAAAGGAGAGATGATGTGAGTGCTGCAGAAATATCAATTAGGCCAACTTCTGAGGTAAGAAGAAACTCACTTAACACCAGGAAGAGGTTTTGAAAAGGTGAAAATGCTTCCTTCCCTGGAATAGACCTTGACAGCAATCCTGTCAATTTCCCCTTTGCTGAGTGAAGGAATCTTTGAGATAGAATTTCAGAGTTTAAAGTGGATGAGAAAATATAGGAGCTTTCTGATCTCAATCCTCATTGTTACAAAGCTTTAAGTGTCCAACATCCTCTAAGGTTTATGTGACTCTGGAACTTATATATTTAATTATTTAGAGCTGGATGGACTAGCCTGAGCCAAGCAAAGCAGAAGCTAGATCCAGTTAGCATAAGGTTTGCTCCTGATGTCTAAGGAGAAAGGAGAAAAAGTATTTGCCATTGAGATACACCAGTGCAGGTCAAAAGTGAGCAAAAGAGATGAGGATTTAGGACAGACTCATTTTGTGACTACCATTTGTAGTAGAAATTATTTTATATATTCTTTTCTGCTTTCTGCTTTATACTGAATTGAAATTTTTAATTAAATTTTTCCCATTTTATACATTTTGAAGTTATGCATGTTTATTTTTATTTACTATTTTATTTATTTCTTTAGTTATTAAAATGAGAGCATGGATATTTGATTTAACAAAGTCTAAATGTATTCAATTTTGTGATCCTGCTTCCAAATAATATGAGGATTTTGAACATCTAAATTTCAATCTTCTTATTCCCTTCATACATGCTATTTTTGTTCAACATTTCAGGTTTTTATAAGTTGCAAAGTCCTAAATTCGAATATACTGCTAAAGTGTTGTACAGTCAATACCTAACTTCTCAGATCATTTTCTTTTCGTTTTATTCTCCAATCGTATTTTAGCTGGAAGATACGATTCTAGGTTGAGAGTTATTTTCTCTCAGCAATTGGAAAATATTATTTTACTTTCTGGTTTAAAATTTTTCACTTGATGAATGTGTATCAGCTTAATAGTTGCTGCTTTATATATAATCAGTCTTTTTCTCCCTTCATATAAGAGTTTTTCTTTGTCTTTTGGTTTTGAACATTTCCTACAATAAATCTTTTTTAGATTATTTTTATTGTCCTTACTTTAGATTTCATTATGATTCCTGAATTAGAAGATATAGGACTTTTATGAGTTCTTAAAAATTTTCTTCTAATTTTTCTCTCTCTTTTTAAAATATTGCCTCTCCCACGTTCATTCATTTTATTCTATGCATATCTATGTTTGATGCATGTTAGATCTTCTCATTTTATCCTTCTTGTCTCATAACCTTTCTTTGTATCTTCTATTGTTATTCCTTGGAAAACCCTAATTGAGTTTATGTATTTAATTATGGATTTCAGGAGCTTTTGACCTTGAATGGGGAGAAATCAGGAACTGGGAAAAATCTTGAAACAAATGTCAAAATTCATTTACACAAACTGAGAACTTTGCCTTCAGACACAGCCAAGAAGACAGAGAGAGTAAACTTACCTTAATGACCAACCAATGTAATTAATAGATAACACACATTTTATTTGGTAGTGGGTGCACAAAGAAAGGAGTATTTACAAGGTGAGTGCCTTTGGGTACATTACTTAATCTTTCTACACAATAACTTCTTTTTCTGTGAAAATGGTCATGATATTAACTGCATGGTGCTTTGTGAAGATGGCATTAAGATAATACTTTTAAAGCAGTGAGTATGGTACCTGGCACATTGAAAACATCAATAAATAGGATTAAATTTGGGGTTATAATAATAAAAATAATAGTGGAAAATCTACCTGGAGAAAGGATTCACATGAGAAAAATTAGTAGGATTTCCCTAGAAGAACAGGAGAGACAGGGGGAGAATACCATTCTAAAGGAGGGAACTGGTAGCGCACAGAGTTTATATTTATTGGGCACTTATTATGTACCAGACACCATACAAGAGGTCAGTAAACCAGAGAATCTGAGTCATATCCGAGCTAGGCGTGCTAGCTATCTGTTTTTGTAAACAATGCTTTATTGGAACACAGTCATAATCATTTGTTTACATATTGCTGATGGCTACCTTTACATGGCAATGGCAGAGTTCAGTAGTTGCAACAAAGACCTTAGGCCCTTATCATACACTAAAATGTTTATTATGTAGTAAAAGTTTGCCAACTCCTGGACTATACAAAGGACAATGAACTAAGCAGTTAATTGCCTCATTTAATTATCACAGTATTTAGCACCAAGGGGAAATAAAAGAGTGTGGTCAGTTAAGGCAATGCAATAACTTGAAATTGACACCAAATATAGTTTCAGGCTGGGTGGGGAGTGTGTGGTGAAGGATAGGAGTTGAGGAGATGTAGGGAAGCAAAATTTACCACCTCAAATTGTGTCTCTTTGGCACAGGATTTATTTAGGCTGATTATTTTTCAAGCCCCAAAGACTCAGGATGAGCCTTTGACCTTCCTCCAACTGCCTAAAATAATGTAGATGGAGAACATGTCCCCAGAAGGGAGCTATGACTGTAGAGAGCTCTAGTATGAACTAGGTGTGTAGACAGGGAGGAACCTAGCAAACTCTGTGTGTTAAAGTTCCTCCCTGTGTCTCATTGTCTCTGACTGGCCCGACAAACATTTGTTTACCAAACCTTTGTTTTTCCATCTCCATGTAAATTGCCTTCCTCCCCTTTGAAGTCCCAAACCATTACCTGCCAACATCCTCTTTTATCTTTAGCTGATGATGGTGTTTAAGGTGAGGGCTTTGGCCATTTTGGCCAAAACAACAACAACAACAAAACAAACAAACAAAAAAACACACACAAAAACTTAGTTTGGTGAGTTACTTAGTTTTCCTGGTCTCTCGTATTTGGTGAGTTATTTAGTTTTCCTGGGTCTCTCCCATGTATACACATTGTTAAACTTTTGTTAGATTTTCTCCTGTTAATCTGGCTCATGCCCATTTAATTCTTAGACCAGCCAGAAGAATCTAGAAGTGTAGAGGAAAATTTCTTCCTCCTCCACAGCAAGAAAGGCAAATTACAGCCAGTCTTAAATATTTTATTCAAAAACATTTGAAAATAATGGCAATAAAAGTGAGAGATTAGCTGGATAAAATTGAGTATAAGTTTCCAAAAATAGATGCACAGCTACCTGCTTCGATAGCAAAGAACAGCCCCTTATCTGCTACTTATTTCTCATCATAAATTAGTTGCTGTTTGTGTATCACACCTTTTACTCTGCTTAGTCAATATAAGTCTGTCATTCCTAAGTACTTTGCTACAAAAAGACTTCCTCATCTTTTCCATTGCTTTCCTCAACACCCATTCCTTACTTCCCACCCATCATCAGGATTTCTGTTCGTGAATTTTTTTTTTCTCTATATTACATCTTATCTGAGCTTCTTCATTTTCAAACAGCTACATCCTACACAAACTCTGACTCTCGTTCTGATCTATCTTGCCAAGATTTTTCTGAGCTTGTGAATCAATGTTTAAAATAACTTACAAGAATTGGGCTGTAATAACCTTAGGGTATTTCACTCTCAAGAGACCGTTGCTATTGCCATTTCCTGAGGTGGAAGATGTACCTAACTCATGAACATCAACAGCTCTAATTCCCCAGAGAAAAGCTGTTTGCACTGAGGTTCATTTTCAAGAAGGTTGTAATGAGCCTACCTCAAGGAACTCCCAGAACACAATGTTTAGCATAACTGTTGAATTCACATGAATGAAATGAAATGAGTATTTGAGATATATGGATTATGCAGATTTACAGGAAGGAAAAAACAAGATGGTTGACCTGGTTAGAAAAGGCTTCTCAAATGGGAGAAGTTAACATATAAACTGGAACTGTAAAATTGCATTATAATCAAGTTACAACTGTAAGGATAACAACATACCTGAGACTGGATAACCTCCAGGACTAATCAAGAATGGTGGGCATTATGTTCTATCAGAGTAATTCAGTTAATGTTTAGCCCTTCCATTCCATTTATTCATTTATTCATTCATTATTTTATTCATCCAACTTCCATTCCACAATCAATCCAAGTGCTGTGTAAATCAACAGAGATTTTAGGGATAAAGAATTTGTGGAATTCAAAGCTCAGTGTAGCCAAAAAGCATATATATATATATATACATATATATATATATATATGGTAACTGCATAGTCATTTACCAAACATCTTGTTGTGTTAGTTGCCATTCTTACAACGTAGCAAGTTTGGTATTCATGTAACCACAGAAGTTCGTAGAGGTTAATCAAATTGCTCAAGGACTCATGGCTTGTAAGTCTCAGAGCTGGTAATTTAACCCAAGGTTGTCTGTCTCTAGAAATAATTGTATATTCTTTTCCCCATGTCATGTTGCCTCTCTGGGAGATGTGAAAATTGCAACAGCAGAAACATATTCAAGGAAACGAGTTAGCCTAGGGGAAGAAGAGACCAGCAATAGGTGTTATGAGTCAGTGGTTTTTAGGAACATATTATACTTAGCATGATCCTTCAAGAGCTCCTAGTTCTGTTGGAGAGAAAAACACCTCATGTATGAATTGATTAAAGAATGAACCTTTCTTTCATTATAAGATCTTCTGTAGCTGACATCTAGAATTAGGAGCTCTTCAAGCAAATGCTCATTCCACTGGTTTTTAGGCCCTGTTTTTCTTCTTTTTTTTTTTTTTAATTAATACTAAATCTGACCAGAGAAGTCTCTTGCCCAATTCCCTCTTATCTTATATCAGGGTTCATATGGAATAACTGAATTTGCCTATATTAAATTGAAAGTGCCCAGGGTGATTTATATCTGAATCTCTTCCAATATGAATTCCAGGCAAGCACTAGGATTTCCTCTTGTTCTCTTCAAGTTCTGCCAAACAAATAGCAAAAGACTGCTGAGAATAAGTTTAGAATCGAAATGAATCAAAATTAGGGACTTAGGTGTATGCTGGCATTTTTCTTTGTGAGCTGAAGCCCTGACTAATGAAATACACTGTACGTTGCAATAAAAATTTTTAATGTTAGTTTCATTCTTAGAGACGATGACGTGTCTCATTTTTTGAGAGTCCCTGCAACAGTCTGAACCAATGCATCTCAAAGTTTAATGTACATACAAATCACCTAGAAATCTTGAAAAATACTGATACAGACTCAACAGTTCTGGAATGGGCCCTAAGATTCTGCATTTCTAACCAGTGCTCAGGTGATTCTCATGCTACTGATCAGTAGAGCTCATTCATCCAGCAAGAGATGAGGATGTTGGAATGACAAGGCATGAATGTAAATGGTACCTTGCATTCTAGCCATCTCATTTCCTTGTTGTCTTGGGATATGTATTAGGGTTTTCCAAAGATACAGAATTAATAATATTTATTATTAATAATATATTAATAGAATTAAAAGAATTAATATATATATAATTAATACACTATATATATACACAGAGAGAGAGAGAGAGAGACTGATTATGATTAATTAGCTTATATGATAATGGAAGCTGAGAAGTCCTACAATCTACTTGAGAAACAGGGGAGCCTATGGTAAAAATCTCAATCCAAGGGCAGGAATAGATTGATGTCCTAACTCAAGCAGGAAGGCAGGGAAGAAGGAATTCTCCCTTCTTCCACTTTTTGTCCTATTCAGGCCATCAATGAATTGGATAATGCCTACCCACTTTGGGGGAGGGTGATTTATTTCAGTGAGTTCACCAGTTCAAATGCTAATCTTATCTGGAAAAACACTCTTAAAGACACACCCAGAAATAATGCTTAATCTGGCATCCCATGCTCAGTCAATCTGACATATAAAATTAACCATCGCAGGATGTATAGGAGATAAAGTAAAAATGATGTAACACGTGGTAAATATCAAGGGAGACTGGCACGTAATAGGCTCTCAAAACTATTATTAAATACATATTATTAAATGTGTTTCAGGGTGCAGTGAAGGACTACGAAGCTGATTAAGAAATACTCCGGATTCTCTTTAGTGCTTTCCCACTATCTGTGGTAAGGACCAATTTTTCTTCCACTCCCTCTCAGAACAATAGTTTATAAAATACAATAAAAATGAATTATTAGAAAAAAAGACACAACAAAGAGTTTAAAATATAAGTATTTAAAAACTTTGAGATTCAAGTGAGGTAAAATTTCTGTTACATTCATATAAGAGTTCCTAGTGTTAACTTTCAATTTCTATGCCTATCTCCTTACCAAGTCTCTGCCCCAATACACAGGACCCACTTTGAGCAGCATGGCTCACCAGAGGATTGTATATGATGGGGCACAAAGCTCTGCGTGTCATAAACACTCACTAAGCAGCCTGTTAACTGCTCACTGAAGATTCTGGGTCTTTTTCATATGAGTCATAGTGAAATGTGATTTCAGATTCTGTATTTCCTTCCTGTATAGATTCCTCCAGCTTGCTCCCTCTGGACTTTTGCTTAAAAAAATGCATCTAAACGGCCTCACTGTTACTGATTTCAGGAAGAAATGTTAGGGGAGGTGTGTTTGAAGTGGCTACAGTAAAAAAAAAAAAAAAAAGGACAATTATTTTAATAGGATTTGACAGCTTCAGAGAAGAGTTGTCTGATGGTGACTGAGTTAGGAAGTTTTTTGTTTGTTTGTTTTCCCCAATCATGAATTGAGGTACATATATTTCAGTGACACAGTGACACAGAAGCAGGAATGCAATGATTTCAATGACTCTGTGAGGTCACTGAAATATTGTCAAAATAATTAATCATAAGAGAACATGTGCCCTGCTTTCCAATATTGGAGGAATGAAAGACAAAAGCATATAGCTAGTGCAATATGGGTGAAAGATGAGAGCACATTTTAATCCAGATTGGACAGGAGAGATTAAAATGCCATTGTTGATGGTATTACCTTATCCATTGTAAGAGACGTGTAAGACGGGTGAAAACATTGGATGTGCCTCATAACACAACACAGATATTGTACTCAAACCCATATCAAAATCAGAAGGAGTAGTGAATAGAGCATTAGATTGAAGACAGTTCACGAGAAGTCATGTTTAAAAAATGTGTTAAATAGAAAATGTGTAACACACCTGCTGATTTGGACTTTTGCCTCCAAAGTGCCTGACCTGCTCCATGTGCCAGCATATGGAACTTTTTTATTATGGGCACATTCTCCCGAGCTGAAATGAAGTCTGAAATACTTGGCTTCTTAAAAACGTTAATTACTGTGCAATTGGCTCTTTTTAACTGACCCACCTGCAGTATTAATACAATGTGGGAATAAAGAAACTGTTATTCCCTTCTGCAGCAGAGTTTTTGTCCAAAGGGGTAATTGGAACTTATTAGAGATTTTTTTTTTCACAATACTCTGTTTCATTTTATCTCAAACTTTAAGAAAAGTGAATGTATCAAATTTTAGACAATTCAAATGATAGCCCTCTGGGTGGTTATGCTAAGTGGATTCCTCAGGTAATTATCCAACACCTGAAGCCCTAAGAAGTCATCAAGGTTTGTGGACTAGCTTTGGATATTCTGGTTTTATTTTAAAATGTGACCTTTTTTTTTTCAGATTTCTTGGTCTTCCTGGGATCTTACATTGATGTCTACAAGTGTTGCCTTTCGAACAACCATAAGTAAATCTCTTTGCTATTGTTTAGAAGCTAAATACTATCTATTTACTGTATTTAATTCACTACATAAAATTTAGTTAGCCAAATAATAGGGTTTTCCATTTCTCTTTAACGTTCTTCTGTGGCCAAGTAAGGGATGCCTGAGCACCAAGACATGGACTGCAAAGTTGGGGGTATCTGTTTTCCCTAATACTTTTCCTTAAAAATACCTATTTTGGGTTCATAAGCTTTGTAACCTATGGGATGGAATTTTTTGAATGAAATACACTTTTTAGAATGACCTATATATTATCTATGTGTAGAAAATTATATATGCATATTCCTTGTCCTGAGTAAATGTCAAGGTTGAGAGTATTGGAGTCAAATTCTTGCTTCACTGTTCACCAGCCGTGAGACCTTAGAAATGCTGCTTAACATCTCTGACCTTTAGTTTTCTCATCTTCATAGTGGTTATAATGAGTGAACTGACCTCACAGAATTTTCCTGAGCATCAAATGTGACAGTGCTTATTAAATTCTTAGCATGAATTCTGGAATATGCTAAAGACTATGAATGAACAGCCAGATGAAGAGATTCATAGGGCAAGGTCCAGAAGTGTCTTGAGAACAGGTGCTCTGTCCCTGTAGAGTTAGGGCACGCCACTCTCTCAGCATGTAGATGTGTTCACCGACTCAGAAGCTTTGCTTGGAGTACCTAGAAATCAGGATTGAGTAAGAGACCTAAGAGGACCAGATAGTGCAGGTCAGCAGTCTTTGCACAGTCATCTCCTAAGCCTGGGTTATTGGCAGCAACTAGAAATAATTGACCGTATAGCAGCTGAAAGTCCAAACAGAGGCACAGGGCAGTATGGCTAAAGTTTAAATGTCCAGAGAAACGTTGAATTTGGAAATTGAGGCTACAACAGAGCCAAGAGGTGTTGTGGTTTTTAATAACCAGAAATAAGCCTTAATCTGAGTGGAAGGGCATTTGTTCAATCAGGACCAGAGTAAGGTAATCCAAGTAGTTCAAGACCAAAGCAATAGAAAACTTAAAATGCCTACTTAACTTCCTTCTAGATCAGGTTTTTTTTGGCAACTGCCCACCCTTTCATGATCCCTCTTGGGTTTGGACAGTGGTGGATTGGCTCTTGAAGGTATAAAAAAGGTCATTTTGTTGCTGTCAATCCAGACTAATTACAAGTTCTATCTATGGTAGCCCTAGAAATGCAGATCTGTGATTATACACTTAACAAACTGATGGAGGCTGGGACCTAATAAATTATCTTTCTCCACATCCATCTCAAAACCAACTGACCAAGGAGACATGGATTGTTTTTATAAGCTGAGAGGTCCCTGTTGCCCTTCTTCATTGCAAATTATGTAAACCTTTCTTAAGCCTCTCTGAATGATGCTGATTTTTGGTACCTACTGGAAGTCAACATTGTTCCAAGAAGCAATTCTTAGAAATTAAGTGTAGAGGCTCTAGCCTATATTTCATAAGCTTAATCCAGGCTCCACAGCCTACTAAGTCTGACCCTGAGCAAATTACATAACTGTGTTAATCTTCCTACATTTAAACTGGGAATTGTAAGACTACCGGTATCAGATAACTGTTGTGAGAAGATGAAATGAGATAAGCACGTGAAGTGTTCCAAATATTGATTGCATCATTAGTATTATGGGAGAAAAATGAAGTGTTCAAAACAGATGAGGGCATCAGGAATGGGCATGGAAGTTAGGAGCTGGATAATCTGAGCTGCTTGTCTTCTGAGAATTATATGTGAGAGTATAGAATTTTGTGATATGAGCATACAAGGCAATCTCACATGAAATGGGTGAATGGTACAATGATCCCCTCTTTAAAATAAATTTATCCTAAGAAAGACACTAAATTTAAAAAAACAAAAACAAACAAACAAAAAAACCCACAAGCATTCATTTATTTTATTTGTCCAAAGTGAGAAATTGGTCAGATCCTGAAGTAAAGTGTCAAAAGGAAGAGAGCTAATGCCCTTTGCCCGGCAATAAGCAAAGAGCCAGTTTGAAACTTTTGCTAAAACACTCTAATGAAACCACCTCATTGACTCTAAATACTCATCTTTTGGATCATCCTTGGAAATTAAATTCTTTGGAGTTTAAGAAATAACAACATTTTATTGAAAGGAAGTCATAACTTTAATAAAACTATATATAGTCTTTGTGAAAGGATGTTGTCTTGCTCAAGCAATATTTCCAACAAACTTCATGTGGCAAATCTAACCTACAGATATAACAGTGGTACTTCAGGATTTATATATAAAGAAATGTATTTAGTTTGGTATTTTTATGGAAGCAAAATAAATTAAGATTATACATAAATAAGGAAACAGTGGATAAATTATATATAATAATTTATTATATATAATATATATAATATATATATATTATATATATAAAATATATAATAAATTATATATAAATATATATAATATATATAATAAATATATATATAATAAATTATATATAATAATTGATAAATTGATATTATAAAATATTATGCAGCTATTGAAAGCAAAACATTACATCAATACACATTGATAAGGGAAGGAAGAAGGAACAAAAGAAGGGAACGAGAGAGAGAAGAAGAAATGGTAGACCTGAATTTCTAAATTTGACAAATCAGGAAGCCCTTTACAACTAATTGGGGAAAACATGAAAGTTTTCTCCAGGTTTTATGAAAAATACCCTGGGTTGTTTGTCTCTCAGAACTCACAATGTGATTTAAAGATGCAGCACTTACTTGATTTCCCATCCATTTCATACTGATTATTGAATGAGAAGAAAAACACTTACCCAGGTATCTGTGGAACTTCTCACTTCTTCTGTATCAGCACAACACCTCTCTCAGTTTATGCAGAGCCTCCATCTTTAGATCTGCAGTCCTTAGACTTTTGAAGTGTGAAGACCTCATTTGAAAATACGACGAAAACAAAGAACATGGCACATAAGCTTAAGTGTAACACAGTGAGCCTGTCTGAGAATGAAGCCAACAAAGTAGAACTGAGGAATAAGCCCAGATGGTATTGTCGCATAGGCCTGTGATGAAAGTCAGCTCAATCCGCAGATATTCAGATAAATAAGCTATTCAGATAAAAAATTTCTTCTATTCCTATACACTAATGATGAAAAATCTGAAAGTGAAATTAAGAAAACACTCCCATTTACCATTGCAACAAAAAGAATAAAATACCTAGGAATAAACCTACCTAAGGAGACAAAAGACCTGTATGCAGAAAACTATAAGACACTGATGAAAGAAATTAAAGATGAGACCAACAGATGGAGAGATATACCATGTTCTTGGATTGGAAGAGTCAACATTGTGAAAATGACAATACTACCCAAAGCAATCCACAGATTCAGTGCAATCCCTATCAAACTACCAATGACATTTTTCACAGAACTAGAACAAAAAAACTTCACAATTTGTATGGAAACACAAAAGACCCCAAATAGCCAAAGCAATCTTGAGAAAGAAAAATGCAGCTGGAGGAATCAGACTCCCTGACTTCAGACTATACTACAAAGCTACAGTAATCGAGACAGTATGGTACTGGCACAAAAACAGAAAGATAGATCAATGGAACAGGATAGAAAGCCCAGAGATAAACCCATGCACCTATGGTCACCTTATCTTTGATAAAGGAGGCAAGGATATACAATGGAGAAAAGACAGCCTCTTCAATAAGTGGTGCTGGGAAAACTGGACAGCTACGTGTAAAAGAATGAAATTAGAACACTCGCTAACACCATACACAAAAATAAACTCCAAATGGATTAAACACCAGACACTGTAATACTATATGTCTTATAGAACTCTACATGTATTTGTGTGACTATGGGATCAAAATCGATTCTCTAGAATATGGGACTGTGCCTGTCTCCATGTGAAGCACCAAGCCTGGCAAAAGGAGAAGCTAAATAATTGTTCAATAAATGCTATTAATGAATGTTTTGTTTGGTGTATGTAACCATGAATATAGCGATCACCATCTCTGCAAACATAGAGATTTGGTCATAGAGATTCTTGGAAACACCAATTTCTATTTCAGCACTGGAAGATGGGGAATTGATTCAAACAAAAAAAGCTTGGTGCAGGGTAGCAGAACGAGGCAAACGACCAGAGTTCCAGTTAACTGCCTGTTATTCAGCCCCAAGCTGCTTCACTGTAATGGAGGGTGCTGGGAAACTGAGTGTTTCCAAGGCAATACTGCTGATTTATGGAAATGTTCAAGACACGGGACTACTTGTGAGTTTCTGCCAGACAGATATTTAATACTGTCAGTGCAGGGAAATGCATTAGAAACAATTATTCAAAAACCACTTCCCCTGGCCAGTTCTATGTTACATACTGCTGCTACTGTCACGGATATTTGTGTTTTAAATAAGAGCCTTTTTACTCTTAGCCCTTTATGCTGCTGTTCCATGATATCAAAGCTGAGAAAATCATGGTTACCTGGCTATATTGATGAAGAGGTCTGATATGTCCTCTTAGGAGCTTTTATTATCCAGTGTGTAAGAGTACCACTTGTTTATGAAGCAAAGTCCCATACTTCTATTGATGTTACATTCTCTTGCATAAGAAAAATTCCCCTTTAATTTTGAGCAAAACGTAAACTTAGGCATCTGGTTAAAATAGCTCATAGAATGTACCTTCCTAGAGAAGGAATTTTCTGGTTAAATCAGGCCTGAGAATGGGTGAGCTAATTTCTTCATCAGGTTTTGTTGGATTATCATTGTAAACAAAATTCAAATCCTGACCCTAAGTTGGACCTCTGACACTTTTCAGTTTTCAAGTCTTGCCTTCTTTACCTTTTCTGGGCTTCTTTTCTCTTAGGTCTTTCACTTGATAATAATCCCAATTCTCTCATGGAGGTTAGGACATCTAGTTTGACAATAAATTTGAAGATACAGTGTAAATAATCAAACAGTATACATGTAAATAGTTAGGTCTTATTACTGTTATGAAATCTAGGTAAAAATCATCCTTTTATCTGCCTCATATGCATAAAATATGTATCCCTTAAATATTACTTTCTCTGGGATTGATTCTGATCCATCTTTAACCACATCCATGGTATCTTATTCTTCTGACATAGAATCACAAATCTCCTGGTAATTGCTCATTTAGTTTCCTGTCTTCTCACTAAACAGGAAACACCTTAAAGATGAAGACCTTTCCTGTCTTACACACCACACTACCATCAATGTCAGCAGAATATCTAGTATATATCAAGCACTCAGTACACATTCTTGGATGAATGCATAAATAGGTAGAATAATAGATAATATGACTGTAAAAGACACTGTCTAAATAGACTGACATGAACTAGTATGGCCAGGAAAGTTATTTTATTTTTCATGTTCAATGTGTGAAAGAGAGAGGGTTTTCAACTTCACAAAGCATTAGCACAGATTAATGAGTCTCACCCTTACATAGCTACCCTTTTATAGCTATTTACCTGTTAGTATCAAATTGGTCCTCTTTCCTTATTTATATTAACTCATATACTATTTCTTTAAATATAATCATTTTCACCAAGGGATTCAAGGAATGTCACCATTGTTTAACTGTGACGCTGTTAATTTGTAATCACATTTATCACAACCTCTGGGAGCACTCTCTAACAAGCTCCAGATCCTACTCCAACTCCCTCTGTAACCTTGTAAGTGGATGCATTGGTATTGCTTCTTCACTTAAGTAGCCACTTCCTAAAAGTGAATAAGCATGCTTTTCCCACAGTGCCTTTCTATGGACTAATTAGTTGATGCTTGCAGTGTTCCTTCAAGGAGATAAGTACCATGGAAATGCTAAGTGCCATTGGTCCTGAAGCAATAGCTGTGGGTTCCTCTGGGATGGAAGCTGCTTGAGAAATGTATTGCAGAACAATGCAGAGTGGAATGGAGCAGAGGTTCTCCCCAGGATACAGCAGCTTACTCCAGGGAGACAAATCTTTATGAAAATAGTCTAACATAACTTTCTTATTTATTTATTTGTTTATTTATTAATTTATTATCCACACGGCATGTGGGATCTTAGTTCCTGACCTGGGATCGAACCCATGCTCCCTGCAGTGGAAGTGCAGAGTCTTAACTACTGGACCACCAGGGAAGTCCCTAAGATAACTTTCTTTGAAGCAGGCAAAACTTTGGGAGTGGCCATGGCTAAATGTCACTGAGTCAGGAACACAATTTCCTTCTACTGCCTGTTTCCCTAGAAAATTAGGAGAAAATAAGCACAGCCACTATGGAGCTTTGGAATTTTTAAGACCAAGGAGATTTCATTTACCTCTCTGTATGAAGACTCTGCCTCATTGCCTGATATGAGAGCTCCCTGCCCTGACCTTACCCATCCTCACATGGTAGTATTGGGATATGTATTCCTGGAGCTGTGGACATGACAGAGCCAGCACGAGTGCCTAATATGCAACCTTTCCTCCTTCCTTTCTGATTTTCTGTATTTCCTCCCAAAAATAGCATTGAGTTCCTACTGTTTGTCAGGCATTGTCCTAGGTAGAGGTTTGATAGGAAATAGAAAGAAAGGAGCTCTTTTCTTCCTGGTTTTCTATGCACTCATCTCAACCAGTTATCTTCTAAGTGTATGTGCTTCTTCCTTAGGTGGAATCATGGATTCATGAAGGCATAGTATATTTTGATCTAAAAGAGACTTTGGAGAACCTTACTTAACAAATAAGAAAACATGTGTGTATGTGGTGGTGGTATTGTTACCAGTACCAACGCTATCACTACCACAAATACTGATGATGATGATGCAAAACTCTTTCTACTACCCGGCCTAGATTTGGGGTAGGTATCCTTGTTTCATAATTTTATATTAAGAAATACTTTTCTTCCTTATTCTTGGGACAAATACAGCTCTTCTGAAGCACATACCATCAAATTATACCCCTTAGTACTCCTGTTATATGAAGTCATCTGTAGACATCTTGAACATTCTTTAATCACTGAAGATTTCAGCACTTGGTCACCCTCATTCTTGATGCTTGAACATCTCCAGAGGTGATCCATCCAGCAATTTAGTGTCTCAGTGTTTGATTGTCTCAATTCAAGCTCTATTTTCCTCTCTATCCCTTGGCTACTTTTTCAATAAGTGTAGACTAGAACTTATTATTATCTATAGCTGTACAACCTCTAAAATCTTAGTTTCAAACATCAAAATCTATGATAACACTTCCAACTAATTTATTCTGGAGTAATAATTACTCCAGTAATTATTCAATCCCATCTTTTCTCTAATTCATTGAACTTACTATTATTTTACTTACCATGAACACTGTTGGTTCCTCAACTCTCCCAATCCACAGTTTACTTTCGGTAGTCCATCATGAAAATCACTCCCTTACACACACACTTCAGCTCCTTATCTTCCTTCCCTTCCCTTTCTTCATTTTACTCATCTGGCAAAATATAACTTTCCAACTATTCTTTTCCTCTTACAAAACATAATTGGAGAAAAACATATTATGCCCTCTAGTCTTGGAATTTATGACCATAAGCTGCAAGTGAGATCTCAGTACTTCTGGGAAGCCAACTAGTCAATTTGCTTTCTCATTTTCTTCTCGCCGTTGACTGGTATCTTACCTCTTATTGCCCTGAGAAGATAGAAGCAATCGTAAGTGAACTATTTTGTCCTCCCACCACAAGGTCTATCAGTGATCCTGCATTTGTGCCAATAAATTTGTCTTCCCTCCTGTTAAAATGAATGGACTCTACATTCTTATCAAAATATTTCTACACTTGTTTATTGGATTGTACATTGTCACCTATGCAAAAACTTTGCTTCTGAAGTTAAGTATCCCCTTTCCTGTGTCATCACAGAATTTCCTACTGGATTATGTCCTTCAGAATGCAAGCCTACCATAATAGGTTCCATCAGAAATAAAACAACATGTCTAGAATCATTGTTCAAAAAAGTATTGGCAATTATCTGATCATTTCTTCTCTATTTTACAGCAAAAGTTCTCAAAAGTATAGTCTATGCTAATTGTCTTCTTCTCTTCACCTCACATTTTCTCCTGAACCCATTCACTGCAGGCTTTCTTCCCCACAACTTCACTGAAATTACCTTGATATAAGAGACCACCATCTTGCCAAAGTCATATATCGTCTTAGTCTTTGTTGACCTCTCAGTAGCATTTTACATAATGAATATCCTTCTTGAAACATTTTCTTCACTTGGCTTCTGAGACACAGAATTCTCCTGACTTTCTTTCTACCTTATGTACAGTTTCTTCTCATTATCCTCAGCTAGACTTGCTTCCATTTCCTGAATGATAAAGGTTAGATATTTCAGGAACCAGTCTTGGAATTCATCTTTCCTTTATCTTCAATACTCCCTGAGGCGACCTTACCTAATTTCATGGTTTTAAATATTATCCAAATGCTGAACATGTAGCTCTAGCTGTGTACTCTCTCTCAAGCTTTAGGCTGCTCACTCCCTAGCCCCTTACAAGTATAACTGACTGCTCAAATATATAATTTTCAAAGCAGAGCTCATGATTTCTATTCCAGTTTTTCCATTCTCAGTCTTTCTCATTTTAGTAAAGGGCACTACCATGTACTCAAGTACTCAGGCCAAAATCCTTGATGTCATTTAAATTTTTTTCTCATTTCTTAACTATACTCCTATTCCAGTAAATCTGAAAATTCTGCCAGCTTTATCTTTAAAATATATCTTGAATCTATTTGCCCCACTATAATAAAAACTATCTTTATCTATCATTAATACTTGGATTAAGGTCTCTGAACTGGTCTCCCTGTCTTTAAGCTTCCCCACTATGGTCAATTATCCTCAAAGCAACCAGAGTGAACATTTAAAATTTATGATAGCTCATGCCACTCCTCTCCTCAAAACTCTGCAATGGCTTTCCATACTATTCTGAAAATTGAATATATATGTTTGAAAATTCCTATATCACTGGCTCCTGTGTATGCTTCCAATTTTATCTCCTGCTACTTTAGACCTTTAGCCTTGTTCTTTCAACTCACCAAACTCATTCTTGCCTCCAGGACTTTACGTTGTTATTCCACCTGCCTTCAACATTCTTTACTAGACCAATCTTCATATGCCTCTTTCCCTTGCTTTACTCGGGTCTCTTCTCAAAAGTCACCACTTTTGGAAACTCTACTATGACTACATTATCTAAAAACATACTCCTACCAGTGATTTTCCATTGTCTCATGAAGTTGTATTTTTATTCATGGTTTTTATTACAACCCATCATTATATTATGAAGTTATGTGTTATTAATAGTTTCTTTGCAAGAAGAAAGGTCCATGATGAAGGGACCTTATTTACAATTTTGTGCTCATTTATACAGCCACCTAGGAAAGTACATGGAATGTGGTATGTTCTCAACTTATTCCTGAATCTTAACATTTAGTCTATCTGTTACACCAATCTAAGAATAACTTCTATGGATATGCACAGATCAGACTGAATTATCAGACTATGCACTCTTCTTGGTACTTTCAATTTCTTAAATTTTTTAAAGCAGTTTCTCCAATATCTTAAGTTTTTAAATTGTGGATTACCACCCATTTAGAGAGTCATAAAATCAATTTGGTGACTGTAACCAGTATTTTAAAAACATGAAATAGAAAAGCAAATACTGAGATATCATACATAGTAATGTTTCATGAAATGCTTCATTGTTTTATAAAATATTTTTTTCAGTTATATTCATGTGTATATGTGTATTAAATAACAATGTAAAAATATTTTTATTGGGGGTGTCAGTCAAAAAATTTGAGAACCACCCTAATGAGATTCCATTGTAGCAGGAAATGTCTTTTCTCCAAGGTTACAGTAAACACAGACAGCAGGGACACTCAGACTTGATGAATGCAATGTGGTGGTCAGTATCAGAGATTCTGATGTTGAATGACTTTTTAAATTGCTGCCTCTTTTTTTTTTTTCTGTTCAAAGACAGAAAGACTTCAAATTCCCACTGAGCTTGTCCTAAGATTCCTGCACATCACCTTTAGTACTTTCCCCACATTGCCTTTTAAATCCATCCTTTACTCGGAAGGAGATGAGAATCTCTCCATCAACTTTCCCATCATTCTGCCTGTGTTTTGGAAAATGGGTAACTAGGATCTGCTTTTGTCCATTTGTATCTTTCTGATAAGTGTCCACTGAGGTCTCATGAAAGAGGCACAACAACCATGGCTACCATGTTGCAGTTCTTCATTGGAAAACAAAATTTCTCTACCTGCCAAAAATTCGCTTTCTTTTTGGTGCTTTTCTTTGTTTCTCAGAAATTTGCAGAAATTGACTCCCTTTCCACATTTCTAAATCTCAACTGTCTCAAGAGAGTCTTCTAGTATCAGCTTCAAATTGGAAGGACAAGAAAGGAAGATAACACAGCAAGTTTAAGTGGTTTCTACTCCCAAAACTCCAGGAGAAACTCTCCAAGATAAATGACTATATTTCTAACAATGCCACAAAATTTTACTATTGCCTGAGAGGAAAGGAACACTGATATTTTTTAAACAATCATTATGCGCTACAACCTCCATACAGACAATGGAAATTAACCCTGTTTTATTTTACCTGCAGAGTTTTGTCTTGCAGTGTTTTAAATAAATTTGATTTAGTTGCCAAGATTTAAAAATCAGAAGATTTTACATATATTCCAGATTTCTGACTTCTCTGAAACAATCTGAAGATGTAGTTGGCTAACACACAATAGTCATATTAGTTTGCTAGACCTACCATAACAAGATACCACTGACTAGATGGCTTAAAAAGTAGAAATTTATTTTCTCACAGTTCTGGAGACTAGAATCCAAGATCAAAGTGTGAGCAGGTTTGGTTTCTTCTGAGACCTCTCTCCTTGACTTACAGACAGGCACCTTCTCACTGTGTCCTCACATGGTCATCTCTCTGTGTGTCAATCTCTCTTATCATAAGGACACCAGCTGTATTAGGTTAGGCTCACCATATGACCTCATTTAATCTTAATTACCTCTTTAAAGATTCTGTCTCCAAATACAGTAACATTCGGAGGTACTGGGGGTTAGGATTTCAGCATATAATTTGGGGGCGGGGGGGTGGCACAGTTCTATAATAACCCTCCTGGTAACAATTTACACTGTGTGAGCCAGAGATTCGCTCTAAGGGTCACCGTAATCTCCACTGCTTCCTATTATCTCCCTGAAGCTGGGGCTGAGTAGCAGTAGCCATGTATCATTAGAATGACTTCTCTTAAGTACATTAAATGCATTTCCCTAAAAAGGGTTTTGAATTTTCCAACCAGTTTTAGAATCCCATTGGCCTCCCTTTGAATTCCAGCTGCGTCCCTTCTTAGGTAGCTTCAAGAATGTTGCTTAACACACCTTAGCCTTAATTTGCATACCTCCCAAACAAGACAAAAATGCCTATTATTGTGAGAACAAAGTGATTCAGAGCAAAATTTTAATATATAGTCTTCCTTTTCCTCACTCATATTACTTTAATATGCTTATGAAAATGGGTTAGAGTAGTGTTCAGTGAGAGATCCCCCCAGTAGCAACAGAAGCATCACCTGGGAATTTTATAGACATGTAAATTGTAAGATCCCATCCCAGACCTACTGAATCAGAAACTGACATGTGGTCCAGGAATCTATGTTTTTTTCTTAAGCTTTCTAGGTGATTCTGAGGCATGCCAAATTCTGAGAACTACTGATTTAGAATGTGAATTCCTGTAGTGAAGTCCTTATGACTTCTCACTGGTTTCCACATTTATTTGGTAATCAAAAAATAATAGGTGAAAATACCAGGAATTCTATTTCCACATCTGCAAAATGGTTGCCTTTTAAAACCTATATCATAAATATTTTTTTCTAAATGTCTATCTTCATGTTTATTTTGTTGGTATTAATAAACAGTAAATGAAATTAGTGATGAAAGACAACACAAATGAACACTGTAATGAAAATAATTGCACATGTTTTAAGATTGGAAAGAAAAGAACATTTATTCACTCTACTTGTTTTTTCTTGTTAAATGATTCATCAAATCTCCAAACAGCTGCCATACCTTGAAGAGAGGGAGATTTTACATATAAATGACTTATCAAAATTGACAGCAAATGGCATTTTCATTTACATTTGAAAACAGAACGATTCCAAAACCAAATTTAATTCCTGTCCAATATTGCAGCAGAAGGGAGAAATTTTAAACAAGGGATAATGAAATGCTCTTAGTGATTTGGAAATTTCAGTGGATGCAAATCCTTGTTCTGAAGGGTTCACACTAGTGCCAAGTACAAAAAATGCTTATCTGAGCTGACTTTCTTTTCTTTTTCCAGTTCCAGACTTAAGAAAAATAGACATACTTTCTTTTTTTTTTTTAAACATCTTTATTGGAGTATAATTGCTTTACAATGGTGTATTAGTTTCTGCTTTATAACAAAGTGAATCAGCTATACATATACATATATCCCCATATCTCCTCCCTCTTGTACCTCCCTTCCACCCTCCCTATCTCACCCCTTTAAGCGGTCACAAAGCACCGAGCTGGTCTCCCTGTGCTATGTGGCTGCTGCCCACTAGCTATCTATTTTACATTTGGTAGTATCTCTCACTTCGTCCCAGCTTACCCTTCCCCCACCGCGTGTCCTCATGTCCATTCTCTACGTCTGCATCTTTATTCCTGTCCTGCCCCTAGGTTCTTCATGACATTTTGTTTTTTAATTTAGATATCATATATATGTGTTAGCATACGGTATTTGTTTTTCTCTTTCTGACTTATTTCACTCTGTATGACAAACTCTAGGTCCATCCACCTCACTACAAATAACTCAATTTTGTTTCCTTTTATGGATGAGTAACGTTCCCTTGTATATATGTGCCACATCTTCTTTATCCATTCATCTGTCGTTGGACACTTAGGTTGCTTCCATGTCCTGGCTATTGTAAATACAGCTGCAATGAACATTGTGGTACATGACTCTTTTTGAATTATGGTTTTCTCAGGGTGTATGCCCAGTAGTGGGATTGCTGGGTCATATGGTAGTTCTATTTTTAGTATTTAAGGAACCTCCATACTGTTCTCCCTCGTGGCTGTATCAATTTACATTCTCACCAACAGTGCAAGAGGGTTCCCTTTTCTCCACACCCTCTCCAGAATTTATTGTTTGTAGATTTTTTGATGATGACCATTCTGACTGGTGTGAGGTGATACCTCATTGTCGTTTTGATTTGCATTTCTCTAATGATTAGTGATGTTGAACATCCTTTTATGTGTTTGTTGGCAATCTGTATGTCTTCTTTGGAGAAATATCTATTTAGGTCTTCTGCCCATTTTTGGATTGGGTTGCTTGTTTTTTTGATATTGAGCTGCATGAGCTGCTTGCAAAGTTTGGAGATTAATCCTTTGTCAGTTGCTTCATTTGCAAATATTTTCTCCAGTTCTGAGGGCTGTCTTTTCGTCTTTTTTTATGGTTTCCTTTGCTGTGCAAAAGCTTTTAAGTTTCATTAGTTTCCATTTGTTTATTTTTGTTTTTATTTCCATTTCTGTAGGAGGTGGGTCAAAAAGGATCTTGCTGTGATTTATGTCATACAGTGTTCTGCCTATGTTTTCTTCTAAGAATTTTATAGTGTCTGGCCTTATATTTATGTCTTTAATCCATTTTGTGTTTATTTTTGTGTATGGTGTTAGGATGACTCTGACAGGGGAAAGGACGTAGGCCAGAATCCTGTCACTTTATGTAATTCCGAGCTACGCAGCCTAACCAGGCAGCTCAGTGCCAAGAACAAGGGCTTGAAGCAACTGCTCCCCAGCTACACATGCCATCCGGCTCCACCGGGATTGGAAGATATTAAGGATTCACTGGTTACAACTTTATAGGATGTGTTCTGGAAGCTCCCTTCTCCCTTTTCTGAGACATGTTAATCTAGAAGAAAAAGACAAAAAGAGGCATATGGATGACGTGGAATTTGAAGGCAACAACTCAAAAGGGAATTTACTTTAAAAAAGAATCATAATTCCTAAGTTTATTGGATGTTTACCTCCAGAAAGGCTAAATTTTATACACAGACATATCTCTCTCTATAGCTATATATATCATTTCCATGTATCACTTTTTTCACTCTTAAAAATATCCTTTGATGGATTTTTACAGATAATGAAACCATGGAGTGGTTCTGTGCCCCATGGAGCTCACAGAAGCTGATAACTATTAGAAGTTCTTGAACTTGTCTTACAGAACAACCAATATGGGAAACAGCTTGTTAAAACCCATTTGCTTGTAAACTGCCTTAGTTTTGCGGTGGAGGGGGATTTTTATTTCTTTTTCCCCTCTCTTTAATTGCATACCTTCCCACTCTCACGCAGCCCAGCAGTTTTTTAGGAATTCGGCGTCAGCTACTGCCCGGTGCAAGCCTGCTAGGGCGTGGTTGGGACCGCCGACCCTAAAACTGGGCCTGCGCAGCTGTCGCTTTAATGGCCTTTTGACTTCACAGGGCAGGAAAACTCCACCCTCTTCGGACGCTAAGCGCCGCCATTTTGAATGTGCGGAAGCGAGTTTCCTAGATGCGCCTGCTCCGAGCACCGAGTATCTCGCTCGTTTCTCCTTGTCGCCTTTCTCCGATGCCTGAGAGCACCCTGCTTATCCATACATATCCGAACCCCCTCCCCTTGGGGGAGGCAGACCTGAGAATTGTTCTCCCCTAACTTAGTTTGGCTGCCTTGTAAGTAACCTCTCTGTGGGCTGTGAACCTCGGCTTCTCAGCGTTTGCCTCACTGTGCCTCTGGCGGATCGACCTGGTTCGGTGATATTTCCTTCGAATCTGCTGCGTCTCCACAGGGTCAGAGTTTCCTAGGTTATAAGGTAACTTCCCCATATTACCTCACCTAAGCTTGTAAGATATATATATCTTATATAAGATGCAAGTACATCTATACCTATTTTCTAGGAGACACTATTTCTTTAGTAGTGTAGCCTTTGCGTATACACTGTCCCCAAAGCGCCCTATATATAGTCTGTTTATGAAAGCAGCTCTGTCTTATAGAAGATAGGTTGGTGTCCCAGCGTTATCCAGAGAGTAAATTGTGAAACTAAGATATACCCTAAATTTTTCTAACTACGAGCGAGATGCCTACGGCATCACCACTCCCCATTCACTAAGGGAAAATTAAAGATTTAAAAAATTCTTATTAGATTTTTTTTTTTATTAATATGCTCACCCTGTTTTAATTGACAGTCCACATTTCACTTACTCTTAGTTTTTTTTTTTTGCGGTACGCGGGCCTCTCACTGCTGTGGCCTCTCCCGTTGCGAAGCACAGGCTCCGGACGCGCAGGCCCAGTGGCCATGGCTCACGGGCCCAGCCGCTCCGAGGCATGCGGGATCCTCCCGGACCGGGGCACGAACCCGCGTCCCCTGCATCGGCAGGCGGACTCTCAACCACTGCGCCACCAGGGAAGCCCAACTCTTAGTTCTGACGTTCTACCAATAATTCTCCTTCTCTGTCGTATACAGCTTTATACCTCTCAGTGCATATCCAGGGGAAAGTTGCCCTCTGGGAATATTGATTAACATCCTGGGCTTCCCCCATTGCAATCCCACACAGGGAGCAGAAGGCCATTCTGCATTCGTCGCCTTTAAGAAGGGATTTGACAGCAAACAGAAGAGATGAGGTTCTTTCTAGCTTTGAGTTGTAAAAACACAATCATCCTAAATAAACTACTTAGGAAAGTACATGAAGAGTGGTCAATTTCTTACATAATTTATGCTAGAAAAGCATTGTCCAGGCTGTGAGGTAAGTGGTAGAGGTCATGGTAGTGAAGGCTAATCAGAGAAGGAGCCAGGAGAATGCAGTGATTGGTGAGTCCCTGAGAAAGAGGCCTAACCTCCTCTACAGGTTCCAGAGAGGCACTTAAATATTCAGATACATTTATGGAATGTGAGAACAAGAAGACCTGTGTTCCATTTCTAAGACTAAGGAATGCAACTGGAGAAAATATGTCTTGGGAGGTATTTGGCAGATCAGACCTTAGATATACTTACAGAATTCATCATCCCCTAAGCAGGGAAATGATTTGATGATTTTCTTATACCTGAGATGGCCAGAAACATGGCAGGAAGTGCAGCTGAGTCTAAAGTGGCCAAGAGAACAGGAAGTGGTGATGCCTTTGTGCTGCCAATGAAACCTAAACACCAGGGATGTGTATATCTTAGTGGGTTTCCACATGGTCGGATGAAACTGACCAAATCAACCTCTTCCCTGCCCTCATGCCCTGTTTCTTAACACAACACAAATACCTAAGCCATAATCATGGGAAACAAAGGAGGTGAGGAGACTCAAAATGGAAATTAGTTCACCCAAATCGCTGAAGTAAGATTTAAATTCACTACAAATATCTATATCACATTAAATAATTTTGTGCAAAGGCCACAGGATATATTTTATCACAGACTTCAAAACAGGAAATCTTAATTGTTTCTATTAATGGTTGTAGCAAATTCTCTCTGGGCCAAGTAAAATGATGTCTTGTGAAGATAACCCCTTCTCATGGGTAGAAACTCTTGCCTTGCCCTAAGATGTACATTTAAAGATGAAAGCATTTCACTTGAAAGAAAGACAGAATACAGTAAATTAGAAAAAGTCCCAATCAGGCATTTGAGATTCAGCCCTATCTCTTACTGTGTGATTTCAGGTAAGTTTCTTAAAGTATCTGAGCCTTGGTTTCATTCTTGTTCAAAAAGAGGTAATATGCAAGTTGGTTATTATGACCAGATGAGATGATGCATATTTAAACACTTTGAACAGTATCTACTATTTTGCCAGTCACAACTATTGTTATTATTCTAATGATGATGATTTGATACACTCTATTTTTAAGACCTTTGCTTCCAAATTGAGCACAATTTTAGTACTAGTTTTAACTGGGGCTTAGAAATCTCCCCAGATAATGATAAACTCTATGATCCTTCACCTAAATGGTGCACGTTATTTTCTCTGAAATGAAGCCAGTTCAAAATATGAAGGCAGGCAGGAGGTGATTTGTATTGAAACCCAACAGGGGGATGGACTCATAATTGGGACAGGAGAGTCAAAGAGATCTAGTGGTGGCAGATTGAACACGTGTGAATAGGGGGGTCTGGTTTACTGAATAGACTCCACCCGAGCAGATGGAACCCTGGACTATCAGCTTAGTCAGATGTTGACAGATATCAGCCTTAAGAATATGAATATCTGAAACTGCCTGACAGGGAAATAAAGAGTTTTATATATGTTTCCAGACATACGATGTTTTTGCTGTGGACCACATGGAATTTGTAACTGCTTTGAGAGATGAGATATATCTGGCTTTCAAGAGACCTAGGTTCAAGTTCCGATACTACCTAACTCTGAGTGAGTAGTTCTTTTTTCTTTGACTCATTTTGGCTATCTATAAAATTATGTTTAAAATAATAATAATTACTGCTACCACATATGCAGAGCTTAAGATCGTGCAGACACTGTGCTAAGTGTTTTACACATACCATCTCTTCTAGTTCTCATGGAGTTCTTTAACTAGATATTAGAGTGCTCATTTTATACAGGAGGAAACAAGGCTTAGAGAGATCAGATGCTTTGGTCAGAGTCACACAGATGTCAAGGGGCAGTTAAGGGTTTGAACAAATTATAAGTAAATCCAAAAATTGTCCTTTTAACTACATGAAGTACTACCAGCCTTGGCAAGAAACTGAATGAGATGCTGTATCAGGTCCTTGGAGTCAGATGGCTCCTGGCTAAAACCCTTACTCTGCTATTTGTTAGTTAACCTATTTGTGCCTCAGTTTCCTCTTCTGTAAAATGGGGACACATAGAGCACCTCTGACATAGGATTATTTTTTTTAAAGGCCACAGTTTCTTTTTCTGTTTAATTCAATGTATTGATAAATATCCAACAGGATTGACATGAACAGTGCTAGCTAGACGTATTCATGGTGACTTGATAAAGTATTTCTTTCTTTAAAATAAATGCTGACAAATTCTTACTGTCCCCCTTCCTCCATTGTTGATGGTAAAATTGTTGTTAAATCATTTGCTTCATACCTGATACTTCCATTTCCAACATTATATCTTTTTTTAAATTGAAGTAGAGTTGATTTACAGTGCTGTGCTAATCTCTGCTGTACAGCAAAGTGACTCAGTTATTCACATATAGACAGTTTTTCATATTCTTTTCCATTATGGTTTATCACAGGATATTGAATATAGTTCCCTGTGCTATATATTAGGACCTTGTTGTTTATCCATTCTAAATGTAATCATTTGCACCTACCAACCCCAAACCCCCAGTCCATCCCTCTCCCTGCCCTCCTCCCCCTTGGCATCCACAAGTCTGTTCTCTGTGTCTATGAGTCTGTTTCTGTTTTGTAGATAGGTTCATTTGTGCCATATTTTAGATTCCACATATAAGTGATACATGGTATTTGACTTTCTCTTTCTGACTTACTTCACTTAGTATGATAATCTCTAGTTGCATCTGTGTTACTGCAAATGGCATTATTTCATTCTCACTTAGTATGATAATCTCTAGTTGCATCTGTGTTACTGCAAATGGCATTATTTCATTCTCACTTAGTATGATAATCTCTAGTTGCATCTGTGTTACTGCAGATCGCATTATTTCATTCTTTTTATGGCTGAGTAGTATTCCATTGTATATATGTACCACATCTTCCTTATCCATTCATCAGCTGATGGACATTTAGGTTGTTTCCATGTTTTGGCTACTGTGAATAGTGCTGCCGTGAACATAAGGGTGCATGTATCTTTTCGAATTATAGTTTTGTCTGGGTATATTCTCAGGAGTGCGATTGCTGGATCATATGTTAATTCTATTTTTAGTTTTCTGAGGAACCTCCACACTGTTTTCCATAGTGGCTGTATTAACTTACATTCCCACCAACAGTGTAAGAGGGTTCCCTTTTCTCCACACCCTCTCCAGCATTTGTTATTTGTAGACATTTTAATGATGGCCATTCTGACCAGTGTGAGGTGATACCTCATGGTAGTTTTGATTTGTATTTCTCTAATAATTGGTGATGTTGAGCATCTTTTCATGTGCCTACTGGCCATCTGTATGTCTTCTCTGGAGAAATGACATGGGATTATTAATAGGATGAGATCATTTCTTTGTCTTCAGTTCTTCAGCACAGTTCCTGTGTTCCATAGATATTATTGCCATTGCTCTTTTGCTGTTATTAAAGTTGATGTTTTCATCCAGCCTTCAAAATCTTTGATAAGAAGAAGAAAGGGAAGCTTACAGGAGTGACCCTGAGGAGTGTGCTTTTAACAATACCTTGATCAGATATCTAACAATATCTTAGATCACAAAAGATGGAATTGAAAACAATCTTTGTAGTAGCTTCTTAGCTACAATGATGGGAATTAAATTCAGGAAGTCAGGGACTCTGTCTTAACCATCTTTATAACCACAGAATATTGCAGAGATTCTATTTTATAGCGGGCACTTGAATTGAATTTGATGGTTTACTTGCAAAGAAATGACTGGGGTTTACAGAAATTTTAAACATGCATTTTTGGTTTAAAAATGCAACCACAAAATATAAGAGCATTTGACCTTAAACAAGCAAAGAAAAAAAACCCCAACATGCATCTAGGCAAAAGCGATACTTAGAGATCACTCAGTGTAGGATTATTTTCTTTCTTTTCTGAAATACCATCTGCCTTCATTAATATGCAAATATAGATAAAGAGTATTTTTCATAGACTCCTTGTAATCTCAAGTATCAATAATTACTCCAGCAAAAGGGATCAAAAGCAAATTCCCTGGTTTTGAAGTGTTGGCTTTTTTAATATTTCACATAAATGTTTTCATTGGACTAAATCTAAAAAGTGATTTAAATAACGTTAAGAATCTGTGGTTTTTCACTTGATGCCAAATTTTGCTTCTCTTCAAATATCCACCCCGTTTGTACAAGAATTCTCTTCTCAGTATGTAAGCCATCTTCCACAGTAATTAAAAGAGTGGAAATGACAGATCAAATATGAGTCTTTACCCAGTCATCACCCAAACATCAAAGCAAACCTGGGTCTTTTAAGATGTCAAGAAAAGTTCAGCAACATTATTTCACAAGAAAAAGAGAATCGCAACCTTAAGATTTGGGTCTCTAAATGCCCTTCCTTATTTTAGATATCAAATTACATTTCTTATATAATCTAACTAAAATCTTTTTATTTTATAATTACAAAATTTTGTATCTGTTATAAAAAGTGAAATCTGTAAATGTATGGTTTACAATGTAAAAGTTCCATATAGTTGTACTCCCATAGATGCTGTTAATGGTTCAGAACATGTTCTTAAAGACCTTGAACTGCCTGAACATTTGTGCTTTTCTATTTATTAATTTTTACAGATAGTTATATTTTAATTATGTATACATACATATATAATATAGTCAGAAGTTTCCATATTTTCTTTGAGTAATTTATTTTGTTATTTCAAAATTATTCTTCCCAGATGTACAAAATATTCTCTTTTATACTGAGTTTTCCAATGATTTGATCAATTTAATTATTTTATCTAGTCTAATTTTATTTGGATATGATATATACTTATATTTTCCCTAATTGCTATCCTTTCATAGTTCCATGAATTATTAAATGAATCTTTAAAATGACTCTTTCGAAACTTGATTTGTGACACACATAAAACTTGTCAAAGTCCATCTTATTTTGAACACACGAAAAAGAAAAAAAAAATCATGGGTGATCCTTTCTAAATGATGCTTTGGGGGTAAATATCAAAAATAACACCTCTTAATACAACAAAATATTATTTCTATTATTAGTGTCATAAATCATTTACTGATTTTTTTTTCTTCAGACAACACAGAAGCACATATTAATTGAAATAGAAGTCAGGCAGTTTGGTTGTAGTTAAGAAGGACAAGCAAGTTTTCTGAGTGTCCTTGTATGACTTAGGGAGACAAATGATGAATACACCAACTCCATATGCGATCTCTGTATTGAAGTCATCACCACAAAGCATTCATGATTTACAGAAGAAAAATAAAAAGAGACGTGACTCGGGGCTTCCCTGGTGGCGCAGTGGTTGAGAATCTGCCTGCTAATGCAGGGGACACGGGTTCAAGCCCTGGTCTGGGAGGATCCTACATGCCGCAGAGGAACTAGGCCCGTGAGCCACAACTACTGAGTCTGCGCGTCTGGAGCCTGTGCTCCGCAACAAGAGAGGCCGCGAAAGTGAGAGGCCCGCGCACCACGATGAAGAGTGACCCCCGCTTGCCACAACTAGAGAGAGCCCTCGCACAGAAACGAAGACCCAACACAGCAAAAATAAAATAAATAAATAAACTCCTACCCCCAACATGTTCTTTAAAAAACAAAAAAAAGAAAGAAAATCACTGTGTTCACAGCATTGGTCCTCTTTAAAAAAAAAAAAAAAGAGGCACTTTAAATAAGTGATGAAATTTAGGTAATAGTTCCAACAACACTTTTCTGTTGATGCAAAGGATGAAAAGCATAAAGACTGCAAAATACCTTAAATTGAAAAATCATTTTAAAGCAGCATTTTAACTGTCTTAAGTGAATTCTGAATCCCTTTTACCTGATGGACTTTGAAGTCTTGGAATTCTGACAATCTAGAGTTTGAAACTTGACGCTGTCCATACCTATTTATGGCTTCTGTGGTTTTAGAAGAATCTTAGTTCTCAATCCACGTTTGCTGGCTTCCTATGGTGTAAAGCGTTAAGCAGATGATGGTTACCCCTTCCTTTTTCCTCTCACTCCTGAGATTTGACATCAAGGAGCAGGTATGAACAAAGAGGCACAGTCTGATTAGAAAGAAACCAAAAATAAAGTTAATAAGCTTCCTCTACTGTCTGAATAAAATTCCGCAAAGGGACAAAGTGACCACTTCTTCTTGACTTTACAAATGCTTTTACAGGTAATGACCCCATTAATGCACGTCTGTGATTGCCCAGTTTCTACCACATTGGTGACTTGAACTAAGCAAGAGAACCCAATATAACATTAACTCAATTGGGGAACTGGACTTTTCAATTTCTTTGCCCATGTGTAAAGAGGTGACCATTCATTTGGAATCCTAGGCAGATAAAGATGCTTGAGAATAGATTTGGGAAAAATTTAAGCCCCGTTTAACTGACTTCTTAATGAGAATGTCTCCCCTTTTATTGCATTTCACTTCTTTTTAAAAAATCCACTTTACTGAGGTATGATTGATGTTAAAAGAAAAAATTACATTGTTAATGTATACAACTTAATAAATTGTTGTGAGATAAGAATACATCCATGAAACTGTTGTCCGTCTGGGGTACACAAACTATATAGGAGTGCAAACGTTTTGAACCTTGTCTCTTGTCAACCTAAGCACTGAAGCAGTCTCCATTTTTGCAGGTTTTTTTTTTTTTTAATGTTTCATGTGTGAATCACGACAGGACCATGTTTCTGTTTATCTGGAATCTGTTCCTAATTCCTATTTCACCAAGACCATAGAGATATTTTCAAACAGTGAATCCCTTTGCATATGTTGTTTTTAGATAAACAACAATGATCAAACCTGTTTTTTAGTAAATTAACATTGATTATAATAATCACAGATATGCAGTTAACAGTTACCTTTGCCCAAGAATGCAGGGAACAGATGCCCTCATTGTAGGTGGAAGGCCAAGCTGGCAAGTATGACCATGTTCTAATGAGGATGCAGCAGAGTTTTCAGGATCTAAGAGTTCTTGACAGAAGTTACAACTTGCATTGAGGTGATGTTATGGAATGTTACTGACTCCTCTCCTTGGGGAACCCATCATTATCCTGTAGGTAGAAAATTGGAGGCCTAGTCAGACCTAGCAAAATAGATCCCAAACTGTTTATGGCCGCCCACCATTTCCTTCATAGGCCTAACAAAATGGAATCTGTAAGTTCATTGAACAGGTTTCCCACATGAGATCCAGGGACACATGAGGACCAACCAACCTGTAGACCCAGCCTCTGGATTCAAGAAACAAAATGCCTCACACTCCTGTCTGAAGTCACTAGTGACTTATATTATTGTCACTGTTCTGATCTGTGCTAATGTTACTCCTTCTGCTCTTTTAAAGTAATTTGAAATGCTAAAAGTAGGCTTATGTTCCACGGTATTTGTGACTTCTGATATATGAATGTGATCTACTCTGCCAGTGCCAGGCTGGAGAACTGAAAAACTCCGAGGTCTGTCTTCTCAGCGCTGACCACTACTCCTTCCACCCCCCTGGATTCCCTGCCTTCTGCTGGGAGCCCACATTGTTCTCTTTCTCCTGAGGCTCAGGGAACCCAAGTGTTCTGATTTAGACACCATTCTCATGTGCTTTTTCTCAGAGGCCAACTTTAAGATTTTCACAATAAAAACTACTCTTCTCAGATGCATCTTTCTGCACAAAACTTGTTTCAGCTTGTGATGCCATGGGCAACTATGCCGTATTATCAGTACTGGTATCACAGGAGCTGGTCCCCTTAGACATCTTCTTGAGCACTGAAAGACTGGTCAAGCATAACAGTACCGTCTTCCTGGTTTTTGGTCATGTCATCTGATTTAAGGTTGTCCCCAATTTTCAGAGAATCTGGGGAAAAGAACTCCCAAGAATGAACTCCCATGTCTCACCCTCTGGTTTAATATGTGAAATGGCAGGTGCATGCATGGTGGATTGGAGGTGCTGTCTGGCTCTTTTCTCCACAAACTAATTGTGCTTATGAAGACATCGAATGGGAAGGGTACAAGCTGGCCCAAGTCGCTGCACACTGATGTGGTCATGACAGTTGGCTGCTGTTTGCCATTCTGGATGGAGATGAGGCTTGGGCTTTGATACTTTGTCTCAGGTGCTGCACCCTAAATGAGTTCTACGTGTGAGCACTTTGCTCCTGGACCTACTCACTATGAAAGACAGGAATGGGGTCTTTGCTATTATGTAATATTTATATGCCTTAACAACCGAATTCCAATGCAGGTGAGAGGATGCCAGCCTGCATCCATACTCTCTCCCCCAGCATGAGAGTGGAGTTTACATCATATGGTTTATATCATGTGATTCAGTGTGGCCGAGGCCTCCATGGTCAACGCCTTGCTACCAGCCGAATCACATTCATGATCTCCCTCTGCCGCTGAGAGCAGGGCTCAAGATTGTGTTCTGCATGCTGTCTGTATAGAGCAGAATCTACAGTGGCAGAGCCACAGAGCTGACCATGGAGTCTAGTAGGTCAGTTCCTCAGGGATCTGTTCCAGGTGTCCAAGAGAATCACACTCTTCCCTTTCTTTATTGGAGGAGGCATTGACCCCTCTGCTAACAGATACAGCAGTGTGAGAAGAAATGAAGATATCCATGAAGTTTTCTCCCCTTCCTCCAACCTCCACTACCCCACCCCTTACTTTCCATCCCATAGCCTGTTTGTGGAGGGACTCTCACCTTTACTTTGGAAGATGTTTTCAATGGATATATCGTTCTATTTATTTTATAGTACAAAGATGTTTCCCCTTCTTGTCTTTTGGCATGAATAGTTTCTGATGAGATAGCTACTATTTTTCTTAACTTTGCTCTTCTGTTACCCTTCCTTATGTCTGCTTTTATTTATTTTTGTTTGTCTGTTTTATCACTGGTCTTCAGCAATTTGATTATTCTCTGCCCTGGTTTGTTTTTGCTATGTTTATTTAGTTTGTGTTTCATTGACCTTCTTATCTTTGTGGTTGTGTAATTTTTATAAAATTTGGAAAGATTTTTGACTATTATTCCTTCAAATATCTTTTCTGTCTTTCTTCCTTTCTTCTGAGACTCCAGTTCCACATATAGTTAACCACTTACCACAGGTGGTTTAAATTTTTTTCAATCTTTTATTTTTAACTCTGTGCTTTATTTTTGTTTCTATAGCTGTATCTTTTTTCTGCAGCATTCAAATTTGTCATTACATCTCTTTCAGTGTATTTTCATTTCAGATATTGATGTCTCAATTTCAGAAATTTCATGTAGGTGTTTTGTTAAATTTCTCATTTCTTTTATAGTCATTTTTATATTTTTATCTACCTGCCTAAACATATGCAGATATTTATAATAGCTGTTTTAACATGTTTGTCTGCAAATTCTATCATATCTGTCCTTTCTAGATCTGTTTGTATTGACATTATCCTGGTTAAGTTTCAAATTTTTCTCCTCATTTGGATTCCTGATTATTTTTAATTAGATGTCAAATGTAAATTTTATGCTGTTGAGTGCTAGATTTTGCTATATTCCTTTACATAATAGTGGGTCTTTTTTGGACACACAATTAAGTTGTTTGGAATCAGTTTTATCTTTTAAAGTCTTGCTTTTAAACTTTGGGAGAACAGGTGCAGAGCAAGCTTTATTCTAGGATTAATTAAGCCTCATTATGAAAGTGATACCCACCTGAAGTCCACCCCCTGCCTCATGTACTACAAAGTTTTCTCACCCAGCTGGAAGAAACATGAACTATTCATAGCTATGTTAGCTTTTGGAATTGTTTGGTCTACTCCTCCTGGTTATTCTTGCACTGTCTTGGGTTGTTTCTCATGCTTATACAAATCAGTACAGCCAAAGACTTGAGGGAACCCCCATGAAACTCTCCAAGCATCCCTCTCTGTGTCTCTTCCTCATCTACAATGCTCTGTTCCCAAAATTCTGGCAGTCTTCCTCTGAATGGTCTATCCTTTGAATCTTCTATGCAGCAAACATGCCTGTTTGAAGTCTTCCTCTCTGCGTTGTGGTCTGGAAACTGCTTCCATACATTTAATTTGTGAAAACATAGGGCTAACCTTGTTTAACTTTCAGGTATCACAGTTTTGTTCTGCCTGTTGTCCAATGTCTGAAAACCCTTGTTTCTTATATTTTGCCTGCTTTTCTGTCTGTTTCTATTTTTAAGCAGGAAAATAAATCCAGTCTCTGTTACTCTGTCATGGTGTGAAGTGGTAATCTCTAATTTACTTATTTATTTTCTGTATCGTTTATCCTTCCTGTAATGAAATGAAAGCTTTATAAGGGAACAGATATCTATGATTGATTTATTCACTGAGGTACACCAACCACCTAGAATAGTTTCTAGACATGGTAAATGTTAAAAAATACTCATTGAATGAATAAATTGATAAAGCAATATCACTTCATAGTCTGAGATCCCATTCTTTAGCGTACATTATTTTTGTTTTTCTGAGGAAACACTGATCCAACTGAAAGTTTTTGGCTACTAGACCAGTTTCTCTGTTATATCCCACAGTTTGTCACTGTTTAGCGAAATCATATAAATTACACCCTGGAGGTTCTAGAGATTGTTTGACCTGGATTATGTGGTATTTATGATGAAGAGGAGGAAAGGAGATACTCCAGAAACTTCAAATGTTTCATAATACCTACAATTACATAATGTAATGCCCAAGGTCAGCTTTCTGGTAGGAAGTGATAGACTTGAATATTTATGCTCAGATAATTTTGAAAGCTCTCCCCTTCACTCCCCTTTCCTCCCATCCACTTACAGCAGGTATTCTGCAGTTAGGAATCTCTATTAGTATGAAAACTCAGCTGGAAGAAACTTAATCAGTCAGCCAGTCAATTTTTTAAGTAAGAAGAATTATAAAACATCTCTAGCCTTAAAAATTACTGTCATTAATCAGTACTAGGAACAGCAGCAAATAATAAATGAACCTAGAACACCAATTGCAAATAAAGTTTATGGCCCTGTTCAGGAAGATTTGTCCTGGAAAGGCCTCAACTAACAGAGGAAAAATGTACCATTTGCCTCAGGACTTGAAAAGGAGAAAAAAAAAAATAAAAGAAAAGTAGCAACAGGGAGCATTAAGGGGAAAAATTACCATCTTAAATACATTCCTACACATGTCAGAAATGAACTAACTTTCGAAAGCTATTACTTGTTAATTGGAAAATCACAGAGCAGATGGAACCAATTAATCTACAATTACAGAATCACTACAATCCAAACAAAAATAAACTCATTTGCAAGATATAATTTTGTTAAAGAAACTCTTCCTAATATGTCTAAAATTGGGCAAGAGACACAGCATTTCATTGTTATAGGGAGTTTAAGCCATTCCCAGAGGCTAAGTTTCCCTCAGGCTAAAAGGGGAGTTGGTCTTATGGTGAAACGTACAGTCCAAACTTCCAAAAAAAGAATACAGATGTAAAGTGTGTTAAGACCATTCATTTAAGAATATTATTTATATCTACTACACATGAGGAACTGTGTTAGTTGCTAATTATGAAATAGTGACTGACAACAGATAAGGATTCTGCTGTCATGGAATTTAGAGTCTAGTGTGTGGCAAATACCAAACCACCACCCGAACAGATGCCAATTTGCAATTATAATTCATGCTGTGAAGAAGGGCTACTTGGTATAGTATGTACTATAGACTGAATGTTTGTGTTCCCCCCAAATTCCTATGTTGAGACCTAGTTTGCAATGTGATGATATTTGAAGGTAAGGACTTTAAGATATGATCAGCTCATGAGGATGGGATCCTCATGAATAGGATTAGTGTCCTTATAAAAGAGGCCCCAGAGAGCTCCCTTATTCCTTCTGCCATGTGAGAACACAGTGAGAAAAGGGACATCTATTAACCAGGAAGACGAGGGGCCTCATCATACATCAAATCAGCTGGTGCCTTGATCTTGGACTTCCCAAGACTGTCAGAAATAAGTTTCTGTTGTTTATAAGCCACTATGTAACTCTGTTATAGCAGCCTGAACAGACTAAGATACTGTTGTCCCAATTTATTAATGTACTATCTTCAGAGAGTTTCCAGGCTGGGTTGCAAGGAGGGAGATCCAGGAAAAAGCAGGTGGATTCCAAGAGTTGAGGAGATGGAGTTAAGAGTTCAAGGAGACAAGAGGGAGAGAGCTATAGTTCATAGGGCATGGTCCCAAACCAGAAGGAACCCCACAAAGAGAGAATTCCAAATATCAGTTAGGCGCTCCTCAAGTATTCAGCAGAGTTCTGATTCACACATGCATTTGATGAACTACCCCGGAATGGAGAAAGACCTTCAGAGATAATCAGAGGCAATGCTTACTAGAGCACGAAAAGGACTGGTGATATTGCGTGTTCCCACTTGAAAAACAGAAAATCTTCATGATTATTGGAGCATCAGGTAGCATACTAACAAGGTCCTTACCTCATTAATGGAGAATAATTAGCCCTAGACCAACACTGCTCTAGTCCCACCCAACAAATCATTTTTTAAATATTTCATTGAAGTATAGTTGATTTAAAATGTTGTGTTAATTTCTGCTGTGCAGCAAAGTGATTCAGTTATACATATATATATATATTCTTTTTCATGTTCTTTTCCATTATAGTTTATCACAGGTTATTGAATGTAGTTCCCTGTGCTATAAAGTAGAACCTTGTTTATCCATCCTATATATACTAGTTTGCATCTCCTAATGCCAAACTTCCAATCTTTCCTTCCCTATCCGCCCTCCCCCTTGGCAACCACAAGTCTGTTCTTTACATATGTGTATCTGTTTCTGTCTCATAGATATGTTCATTTGTGCCGTGTTTTAGATTCCACATGTAAGTGATATCATATTGGATTTGTCTTTCTCTTTTTGACTAACTTTGCTTAGTATGATAATCTCTGGATCCATCCATTTTGCTGCAAATGGTATTATTTCATTCTTTTTTATGGCTAATATTCCTATATATATATTATATATATATATATATAATATATATATATCAATCACATCCTCTTTATCCATTCATCTGTCGATAGATATTTAGGTTGTCTCCATGTCTTGGCTATTGTAAATAGTATTGCTGTCAACATAGGGGTGCATGTATCTTTTTCAGTTATGGTTTTGTCTGGGTGTATGCCCAAGGGTGGGATTGCTGGATCATATGATAACTCTATTTTTAGTTTTTTGAGGAACTCCATAGTGGCTGCACCAATATACATTCTCATCAGCAGTTTATGAGGGTTCCCTTTTCTCCACACCCTCTTCAACATTTATTATTTGTAGACTTTTTAATGATGACCATTGTGACTGGTGTGAGGTGGTACCTCATTGTAGTTTTGATTTGTGTTTCTCTAATAATTAGTGATGCTGAGCATCTTTTCATGTGCCTCTTGGCCATCTGTATGACTTCTTTGGAGAAATGTCTACTTAGGTCTTCTGCCCCCACCCAACAAATCTTAAAATCAAGTATAAAGAGATCAAATTGTTTACAAGTAATTTAACCATGTCACAGAACAAAATTCAAAAATATTTCTGGGCATATAGATATCTAGCATCCAAAAAAGTAAAATTCACAATGTGTGGCAGCTAATCAAAGAGTACTAGATAACTGTAGGAAAATAAAGATCATACAAAGAAGAAATAGAAATTAAAAGACTGACTCAGAAATAACACAGATATTAGGGTTGGCAGACATGGATAGTAAAACAGTTAATATAACTGTGTTCCAGATGTGCAAAAAGTTAAGTAGAGATATGGAAGATGTAAAAAAGAATCAAATAGAACTTATAGAAATCAAAATTATAATATCTGAGATGAAAAAGACACTGGATGAGATTACTAGCAAATTAGACTTTGCAGAAGAAAAGATTAGTGAACTTGAAGGCATGTCAAAAGAAACCATTCCAAATGAAACACAGAGAAAACAAAATAAAAACAAAAGATACTGTCAGTGAGCTATGAAAGAACTTCAAGAAACCTAGTATATATGTAATTAGAGTCCCCAAAGAGAGGAAATATTTGAGAAATCATGGCCAGAAATGTTTTAATTTGGTGAAAACTGTAACTCATAAATCTAAGAAAACCAATGTACGAGAAATATGAATAAAACTATTTGAAGACACATTTTAATCAAATTGCTCATAAGCAATGATAAAGAGAATATCTTAAAAGCAGCCAGAGTAAAAAGACAGAGAGGAACAAAGATAATGATGATTTCTCAGCAGAAAAACATGCAAGTGAGAAGATAGTAGAGCAACATCTTCAAAGCTCTGAAAGGAAATTAAAACTGTTAACCTAGAAAGTAGTTCTTAAAAATGAAGGTGAAAAATGGCTTCTTCAGACATATGGAACATTTCATCAGCAGTAGACCTTCATGTCATAAAATTTTAAAGGAAGTCCTTTAGACAAAAGGAAAATAGTACCAGTTGGAAATACGGATCATCACAAAGGAATAAGGAATATTAGAAATTGTAACTGTGGGTAAAGATATAAGATTTTTTATTACAATTAAAATCCCTTTAAAATAACTGACTTTTAAAACAAAAATGATAAAAACTTACTGTGAGAATTATAACATATTTGTAAATAAAATGTCTAAAAAAGCATGCAAGTTGGGAGGGGAGAAATGAAAGTATACAAATTTTAATATTTATTCCTTGCATAAAGTGATATAATATCACTTGAAGGTATACTGGTATAAAGATGTATACTATAAATCCTAAAGTAACACTAATATGAAAAATACAAAGTTGTAAGTAATAACCCAACAAAAGAAATAAAATGGAATTATAAATTTAAAAAAGGGTATTAAGAAGAGTAGGGGAAAATAGAAAACACATCACAAGCTAATAGACTTAAAACTAATATCAATAGTTCCCTTACACATAAATGATCTCAGCATATCAATTAAAAGACAGGAATTGTCAAATTATATATAAAATCAAGACTCAAGGGTGGGAGGGAGGAAGATGCAAGAGGGAAGAGATATGGGAACATATGTATATGTATAACTGATTCACTTTGTTGTAAAGCAGAAACTAACACACCATTGTAAAGCAGTTATACCCCAATAAAGATGTTAAAAAAAAGACTTAAGCATGTGCTGCTTATAAGAAACACATTTTAAATAATTGTCATAAATAAATTTAAAGTAATTTGGTTGGATGGGAAAATATATACCATGCTAATACTCATTAAGGAAAGCTGAGTCAGCTGTATTAATACCAGACAAACTAGATTTCAGAGAAAAGAATATAAAGAAGGATCTTCCCTTTTAATGAAAACCTAGAAACTAGATATCAGTTTTGTATATTTCAGCAAATAATTAAATCATTTATTTTGGAGAATAAAGTTATCTTATAAGCATCATTATCCTATTGGCCTGGACTGCAAAAAAATTAGACCATACAAAGGATGCGGGCAGCAAGAATAATAATACAGTTATAGAGAGAGTGCCAAATTAATTCCTTGCTAAACAATTGATTGTGGTGTATAAATATTAACACAGAAAAAAACCAGGATTTGGGATAATTCATATTTCTTTTTTCAGGATATTAGAGTCCATGGACATGAGTATAGACTTATGGGACTGTCAATAAATTTAAAAAAAAAATTGTTTTTCTCCTTCTAGTCCTAGAAATGGACTTTAATTGAAGCTGGCAGATACTGGATATAGACAAAACACCTGCCAACATCTATCCAGAAATATTGTCCAAAAGTGTAGCAGAATTATTTCTGAAGGTTGATAAATCCAATAAGGGGTTAGATCCCTATACTTTCAGGCTCTCACACATGTGAGATCTCCTGGCTGGTACATCATTTCTTTTCCATTCTTGTAAGCCAAATCCTCTCACTCACTGAAATCCTTATTCAAGAAGTAGGTCAAGGATTATATTTTAGTATCACTGTGCATTTTTTTTTTTTTTTTTTTTTTTTGCGGTACGTGGGCCTCTCACTGTTGTGGCCTCTCCCGTTGCGGAGCACAGGCTCCGGACGCGCAGGCTCAGCGGCCATGGCTCACGGGCCCAGCCGCTCCGCGGCATGTGGGATCTTCCCGGACCGGGGCACGAACCCGTGTCCCCTGCATCGGCAGGCGGACTCTCAACCACTGCGCCACCAGGGAAGCCCTACTGTGCATATTTTTTAAAGAATCCTGCATCTTCCAACAATTTCTCATGAATACTATAAGTCTCACATTTGGAGGAAACACATTTTGAAAGGTTAAGTAACTTGTCTAATGAAACATAGTAGGTGACGAAACTTGGATTAAAGCATTTATTTACTCAACAAAAATTAATTGAATGCCTAATACATTCTAGTCACTGTTCTTGGTTTTAAGAGTGCATCAATAAATAAAATGGACAAAACAAAAACTGGAAAAAACAAAAACTAAGTCCTGCCCTTTTGGGCTCAGATGTGTCTAATGGAGAACATGTGATTTTATTACTGTCTCCTATGACTTCCTTATCAAAGAGCATTGAAACTTCCCCTTTCTAACTTCCCGTTAAACATGACATCAAGAATGTATTTGAAATACTCCTCACACAAAAGCATTCTAAATGAATGATAATGAACAATATTTTAAAAAAAGTCTACTGGAATAGTGGAAAGGCACGTAGTGACAGGATGAGATAGGGCCTGATCTGTCAGCACAGTGACTTGTCATGCCCAACATTTGTGTTGGGAAACAGATGCCTGAAAGTCTACCTCAAAGCAAATTAAGTATTATTTATTAACTTTTTTCTTTATTAATAACTTTTCAATGATAATTCCTACATCTGTAGTAAAATGTGAGAGCTCCTAAAGGAATGCATAGCTAAACTAAAATGAGAAAAAGGATCTCGGAAAAGGGATGTTTGATCATACAGCAAAAATACTGAATCTGTGTATTAGGTAAATCTCTTTCGAGTATAACCTATAGAAATCTAATGCAAACTACCTCAGAAACAAAAAAATCCATTTCAGGTTAAGGCTGGTTTCAGGTACACTTACAATGACAATTACATCTTGTTCACCACGTCCTGAGTGATCTTTTTTCTCTCTGGCTTTATTCTACATATGGTTCTCTCCATTTGATGAGGAATATACCCACTTGCAAATCCAGGATTATGTAGCAGTTACAGCTCTTACTTTCAGAGGGAGCGCATGCTAAAATTTAAATTTTATAAAGGAGAACTTACAGAATATAATTATATATTTTGATATTAACATTAATATTTGAGAGTCTAAAATCTTATATATTTTATAAAATAAATTAGTTCTTCAAGAGTTTTTTTCCTCTTATTTTCACTGTTGTTTGATGTGATTGTTCTGCTCTTGATTTATTTACTCACTTAGCACTAGGGTATTGGAGGCAGTAATGCTTATTGGTTTTTCCTATGTGTAAGGAACTATGATCAGCACTTACCTTCATTAATCACATTGCATTGTCACAACAGCCCAGTAAGAAAAGTCCTATTATTCCAACCATTTAAAATGTAAGGAAGTTGAGTCTTAAAAGACTGTCCAATTGTATGTATCTAATAAACAGCTAAGCTAAGATGTAAATCCAGAAACTGAGCTTCTCATAGGCACAATGCTACTTTGCCTCTCTGACAGTACAGTAGGGAAAAATTACCTAAGATTACAATGCTTCCTCAAAATTAAATCCTTAAATCTTTATCTTACAAAAGACTGTATTTTAAAAAACGACATGGGGTAATAAGAGATATCAAACCCTAGTGGTAACATATGAATTCAAATCCCAATTCCACCACTGATTAGCTGTGAACATTTAGGCACTCAGCTCAAATTTTATATACAGGAGTTTCATAAAATGTAAAAATATAATAATATATATACCAGTATATTTTGTGAAGATTAAGTGAAATAGTCTGTTGCTTGTATAGTAGGCAGGTTATACTGTAGCCAATAATAGCATGAGAGTCAGGTAAAATATAAAAATTGTTTATTTAAAAGTGTTAAAGGGCAAGAACTCTTGCATTCTCCTGGACTATAAAATGGCATAACCACTTTGGAAAACTCTGATGATTTCTGAAAAACACAAATATATACCTATCATAACCCAGAGATTCAACTTCTAAGTGTTCACCTAAAAATGAACATATGTTCACACAGAGTTGTACAAGAATATTTACAGAAACTTGTCCAGGATAGACCCAAATTGGAAACAACCAGACTTCCTGTTAACAGATGAATGGATTTTTAAAAATTGTGTTAGTTCCATACAGTGGAATAAGGCACATCAATATAAAGAAACTACCTGTTGATACACACAATACGGATGAATATCGAAATAGTTACTCTGAGTGAAAGAAGCTGATACAAAGAGTACATAGTGTGTGATTCCATGTATTTTAAATAGTGGTAAATGCACAGTAATTTCTAGTGACAAGTAGCCAATCAGTTGTTACCTGGGGAAGGGAGCTAAAGGAGGAACAGACTGCAAAGGAATGTGAGGATCTTTAGAGAGAGAGAGAGATTTTACATATCTTGATTGTAGTGGTGGCTTCATGGGTACATACATCTGTCAGATTTAGTGAGTCGTACGTTTTAAATGGATGCAGTTTATTATATGTAAGTTATACCACAGTAAAGTTAACTTTAAAAATGGAGAGACATTTCATGTACATGGATTGAAGGACTCAATATTTTAAAGATATAAATTCTTCCCAAACTGATCCGGAAAAATAAATGCATTTTAAATAAAATTACCTGCAGGGTTGTGTGTGTGTGCATGCCTGTTCATGCATTTGCAAGCATGTGTGTGTGAAAATTAAGGAAGTGGGTCTCAAATTTACAAAGAAATGCAAAGAACACAAAATATCTAACACACTATAGAATAATATTAAACAAGCTAGATTAATATCATATTGAGGCCTGTTATGTATAACACTAGTAATTAAGACAATGTGAAATTGTCATAAATATAGACAAATTGACCACTGAAGCTATAGAGAAAATCCAGGAATAGACTTACTTACTTACATATCTATGGTTACCTAATTTTTACAAAGGAAACACTACACTTCAGTGGGAAAAGAATAGTCTTTTTTGTAAATGGAAATTCATATAGAAAAATAATAAATCTTATCCTGTTCCTTAAATTATATATGAAAATTGATTCTAGATCTAAATATGTAAGAAAAAGATAAAACTTTTAGAAAAAATATTAAAATAACTTTATTACCTTAAGGTAGCCAAAGATTTCTTAAACAAGAACAGAAATTACTCATAATAAGAGGAAACTTGATAAATAGATTACATTAAAATTAAAATTATGTCAAAGACATGATTAAGAGTGTGAAAAGTAAATTCAAATAGGAGAAAATATTTTTTGCATATATCTGTCAAAAATAATATCTAGAATAAAGAACTTTATAAATAAGATAAACAATAAGTCAATAGAAAAAATGAACATTTTTGAACAAATTTTGTTTTTTTTAATTTTATTTTATTGTGGTAAGAACATTTAATATGAGATATATCCTCTTAACAAATTCTTAAGTGTACAACAGTATATTGTTGGTTATAGGTGCAGTGATTTATAGCAGATCTCTAGAACTTACTCATCTTCCTTAACTGAAACTATGCCCATTGATCAGGAACTTCCCACTTGCCCTTCCTCCTAGTTCCTGGCAACCACCATTCTAATCTTTGATTCTGTGAATTTGACTAATTTTAGGTTTCTCAAATAAGTGGAATCATGCTGTATTTGTCTTTCTGTGACTGGCTTATTTCACTTAGCATCATGTCCTCAAGTTTGTCGCATGTGGCAGAATTTCATTCCTTTTAAGGCTGAACACTGTATCTGTGGATGGACGTTAAGGTTATTTCTACATCTTGGCTATTGAGAATAGTGTTGTAATGGATATGGGAGTGCTAGTATCTGATTTCGATTATTTTGGGTAAACACCCAGTTATGGGATTGCTGACTCATATGGTAGTTCTGTTTTTAATTTTTTGAGGAACCTTCACATTGTTTCCATAGCAGCTGCACTATTTTGCATTCCCACCAAAAGCACGCAAAGATTTGAACAGACGTTTCATTTAAAAATATCCAAATGGCCAGTAAACTTAGGAAATGTGCTAAACTTTATATGCCATCATGGAAATACAAATTGAAACCACCAGAGTGACTAAAATGAATAAAATAGTCTGACAGTTTCAAATGTTAAGTAATGATGTGAAGCAAATGGAATCTTCATACTCTCCTGGTGAGAGTATAAATTGAGATATAGCCACTTTAGAAAATGGTTGGTCAGGATGCACTAAAACTGCACTAGCTCATAACTTAGGACTTAGCAGTTCCATTCCTTAGTGTATACCCAACAGAACTGCATAGTTATGTTCACCAAAAGCATTATACAAGTATGTTTATAGCAGCATTATGTGTAATAGATTGATAATGAAAACAGTCATCAGTGATAGAAAGGATAAATACGATGAGATATTATACAGTAATGAGAGTAAATGAACTGCAACTACATGCAGCAAGATGGATGAATCTCATAAACAATATATTAAGGAAAGAAGCCAGACACAAGAGTAGTACATGTATATGATTCCATTCACATACAGTTGAAAAAGAGGGAACATTATTTTTTCCCCTTGAAGTCAAGATAGCAGTTACTCTTGTGTGGTTAGTAACAGAGATGGGGCATGAGGTGACTTTTGGGATGCAGATGGTGCTCTGTTTCTTGATTCAGGCTCTGACTGCAGGAATGTGTTTTACTTTGTGAAAATCCATTGTGTTGCACACTTAGGGTATGTATCCTTTTCATTATGTATGTTAAACTTCAATACAAATTTTAAAAAGTAACACACATACCAACTATATCTTACCTTATTAAAGAAAATCACATACCATTTCATGAATGATTTAAGCTCTGCGTAAAGTAGGAGAACCCAGAGGAGGAACTTTAAACTATTTTGTAGTTGAGCATTTAGAATACGTAAGTCAAGAGACTGAGAAAGGAGGAAGTCCAAGAATGGATAGAAGTAAATATCTACATATAATGAAGGAAGATTTCTGCTTACAAAGTCTTTAGAAATTGTTTAGAACTAAATTAGTGCCATAATAGAGAGTGATAACAACGTAACTTCCTATCTTGGATAAAGATAAATCAGAATCAAAAAAGTAAAATACAAATTTTTAATTTTTGTGGCAATGTGTGTATATTCACGCGTTTCCTTAAGCATGCTTAAACATTCTTTGTCCTTCCCTCTTCCCCCAACCACGCTTCTCTCTCTCTCTGCCTCCCTCCCTCCATTCCTTCCTTTGCCTCTTTTTCTCTTTCTCTCTTTTTTTTTTTTGGTGATTATATAAATCAAACACAATAGTTGAGTGCCAATATATTTTCTTCATAGTAGCATCATTATCTATTAGTTATCATCTTAGATTCCTACAGGTCAAGGCAATTTTTTTTTTTTTTTACTTTGGTTGGTTGTCCATTAAGTATCGTCAGCTGCAGTCTGTCATCCTGCGATCTTATCGTCCCCATAATATTGGCAATACCAGTTACCTTGCAGCATCTCTCACTGTCAACCATAGCCTTCAGAGGATAGGTAACATCAAGCTTCTCAGATAGGCTGGTGCCCCCTGTACACTGTATTTCACAAAGCCTTAATAGAGGGAGTGTCTATTAAGCCCTTGATGCTAGAAGTGTGGTTCCCACACCAGCAGAATAATCTCATGCTCAACCTGGATATATTGAATGAGAATTTGCATTTCAGCAAAATCCGTCGGTTCTTTGGATGCACGTTAAATTTTGAAAGCCACCACTGTAGGCATTCTCTGGATAAAATGTTCAAGGGGTAGGTTCTTAAGTCTTAATTGATAAATCATTTCTAACAGCCGCAATTTCCTGAACTTCTGGCTTTCCTTCGTACTCTGCCAGGGGAACTTGGAACATCCACCTCAACTAAACCACTGTCCTATTTACGTTTTAAAGAACTGTTCTAATAAACATTAGAAGCAGCTCTGGTTGTTCTTGACATAATCCTAAATCCTAAATCCTAATTGATTTAAATGGTACCAATAAATGCTTCCCTGTCCGTGACACAGCCCCACTAGTACAACATTCTCTACACTTCACCTTGGTTCATGCTGGTACACATTTGTCAGGTACTGTAACTCCTTTAATAGTAGGCTGTTTCTTCCTGGGGCAAAGTTCACACTTCCCTGCTTAGGTTGTATTAAAAGTGACTTGGATTTTGGTTCTAGAGGCAATGAGGAAGACTGGAGGAGGAACTTGTAGAAGATGAATGTTGCTCTGAGATGCAGCTATTCCAGATATAGGATTGCAAGATAAAGTTAAAATTGAAATTTAGATAAATGAAAAACCTTGTTTTAGTATAAGTATGCACTACGTATTGCATCAGGCAAATTCATACTAAAGAACACTTGTTTCTTATCTGAAATTCAAATGTAACTGCGTCCTTTTTTCAAAAAGATTAACCTTTCTATTTTAGATATTTTACTTTTAGATTTACAGAAAAAATACAGAGGTGATAGGGAGAGCTTCCATGCATTCCACACACATTTTTCCTTATTGTTATCATCCTATTTAGTATGGTATATTTGTTACAATTAATGAACCAATATTGATTCATCATTATTAACTGAGGTCCACATTTTATTCAGATTTCCTTAGTTTAGCCTAGCATCTTGTTCTATTCCAGCATGCCACCCAGGATACCATATTACACTGACTTGTCATGTTTCTTTAGGCTCATCTTAGCTGTGACAGTTTCTGTGATGTTCCTTGTTTTTGATGACCTTCAAAGTTTTGAGGAGTACTGGTCAGGTATTTTTTAGTCTGTCTCTCAGTGGGATTTGTCGTCTTTATCCTGATTATATTGGGGTCATGTGTTCTTGGGAGGAAGACCACAGGATTAAGTGCCGTTTTTATCACATAACATCAGAGGTATATATTATCAACATGGCTCAACTTTGAACCTTATATTTTAAGGTGTATATCTGGAGTCACTGGTTCCTGAAAATATTAAAATTAAAAAAGCACTTAGAGGTCATCTCATATTTTAGACCCTGAATATCTTATCCATTTCAATTTGTCCCAGAATCTTAAATTTATTAGGTACGTATGGTCTGTTTGGGAAATGGGTTATCAGTGATCCATCCCCTAATTATACTATAGGAAGTACCACATCTGAGAATATGTTATTTAAACAGCTAATATTCATTAATATTTCATCCAATGGAAATACTCAAAAGGTGAAAATTTTCTATGAACTTTCTATCCATGAGTTGATCTAAGTGTTATGACAGTTATTTTCCTTTCTTCTTTTGATAACTGAGGAATAAAGAAGGAATAGTTAGCCTGGAACATTGTCTGGCAGATTTTCCACATAATATCAAGTAATAAACACCTATGAAATCAAATGTACAGAGCCTAGCCATAATGAGTTTCCCAGAAAAAGTGAATCCACTTTGTCCAGGTTGCAGTCATCAGGGTCAACAGCCTACAAGGATCTCCAGGTGGCTTGGGAAATTCCTGGGTCTGGGGAGATATCCTGAATGCTAATATTGACATTCCCTTTTGCGAGTTCACTATAAAGATGAGTACAAATACATCCTTTATTAGTTAACCAAATATTTATTTTTCTAAATATCTTTGTTTGAGTGTTCTTATTCCAGAGCACAAAATCCATAACCCTCTTGGTATCTGCTCTAATACTTTATGTGTATAATTTGCCAATCATTTAGAAAATATGTAATTTTTCACCCCTAGTAACATTTTCTTGTCTGTATTTGTCACAACTTTTCAGAGACGTTCACAGCTTTTCCTTGTTCCTTTGTGTGCTCTGTTTCTGCTTGTTGTCATCATTAAACATGCTGTGTCCACTGTTGAACTAGGAATGGTTAAGAAAACAAAATAATTAAAACAATATTTGTTAAAACCCTACTGTGTGCTTGGCATAATGGTGGGTTCTCAAATAAAAATAAGAAAGAATAAACAGTAAAATTTACAAAAATGCTGAAGAAGAGCATGGCGTTTCTCAGGAAAAATAAGTAGTTTAATTCAATTAAAATACAACATACAGAGAGAGAGTGGTAAAAGATAAAACTGTAAACCTAACATCTGGTGGATCATAAAAGTCCTCTCTTATCTCCTAACTGCCACGGACTTCATTTTAAGCACCAGTGTTCTAAGATTGAATCTCAGCTTTTTGAAGTCTTCCCTGGTGGCTATATAGGGAAGAAAGAAATAAAAATTCAATGGCCTTCCTTAGGATAGATGAACATCTACTTGAAAAGGCAAGACTTAGGAACATGGGGTAAGGAATAATTCAAAATGGAGTATGGTCAAGTAGAAAATACTGGGCTAAGAAATATATTATCCATAACAACTGGTGTTTCTTTAATCCATTTTCCTCATTGCAGCCAGAATTATTACCTTGTTAAAGCATAGATCCAATCATTTCAACCTCTACATTGCACGGCCCCTGAAATCCTTGACTGATTTTCTAGTGCTTATAGAGAAACAAAATTGTTTCTTTAACAAGTCTTAACAACCTCTATCCCATATTTATAACCAAGTTTCTTGATTTCTGCATTTCAACCACACTGGCTTTTATAGGCCCACACAACAATATTTACTTTTTCTGTAAGCCCACATGGGCTGCTCCCTGTTTGTGGAAAGCCCTTCCCATCCTGGCCATCTTTCCTTTTCATTTAATTCCAAACATTTCCTCTCCAGACGTATCCTCTGGAAAGCTTTCATTGGCCTCCCTTACTTGTGCAAATCCCCATTATTCAGTTTCATACTGTATTAGTCAGGGTTCTCCAGAGAAACAGAACCAGTAGAAGATGATGGATAGGTAGATGATGCTAGCTAGCTAGCTAGCTAGGTAGATAGCTAGATATCTAGCTAGCTAGATATTTAGAAAGAGATTTATTATGAGGAATTGGCTCACATGATGGTGGAGACGAAGTCCTATGATCTGCCATCTGCAAGCTGGACACCAAGGAAAGCCAGTGGTATAGTTTCACTGCAAATCTCAAGGCCTAAGAATCTGGACCACTTATGTCTGAAGGCAGGAGAAAGATCCATGTTTGCCCTTCCTCAGCTTTTGTTCTATTTAGGCCCTCAGTGGATTGAATAATGGCCACAATGTGGGTGAGGGTAATCTTTACTCAGTCTACTGATGCAAATTCTCATCTCTCTGGAAACATCCTCACAGACACACCCAGAAATAATGTTTTACCAGCTATCTGGATACTCCTTAGTCCAGTAAAACTGACAGATAAAATTAGCCATCACAGTAAAGTTCACTTCATTTGTCTCCCATCTCTCAAGGATCAATTTCCTTTAGCTATTCACTCTTCCTTCTCCTAGACCATCAGTTCTTCTCTTTATAATTTTTTAAAGTATACGTGAAAAAGTATGTTTCTCAATTAAAACACAAAGAAACCTTTCTTGACCTTATAATGTCTTCCAATTACATGTCCATTTTTCTACTTTCCTTCACAGAAAAGTTCCTCAGAAGAGTTTTCTACTCATTGTCTCAAATTTCTCCCCTCTTATTCTTTATTGAATTCAGTTCAGCCAGGTTGCAGCTCTGAGCATTCTTCCAAAATAACTCTCATTAAGGCAGTAACTGGCAGATATATTACTAAACACAAATGGACAAAACTCAGTCCTCATCCATACTTGACATGTCACCAGCAGTTAGGACATGGTGACCATTATTTCCTCCATGACAATTTCTTCACTTGAATTTCAGGACCCTACAACTTAATGGTTTCTTCTTGCTGTGTTGAAGGCAGTCTGCTCAGTCTTGTTTGCCGGCTCCTCTTTCTCCCATATTCTGTCTTAATGTGGGACTGCCTAAGGAATCAGTCTTAAACCTCTCTTGGATTCCATCTTACTCCCTACCATGGTGATTTCATCCAATCCCATGCCTCAAATGCCACCTGTATGCTTATCGGTCTAAGTTTTATAGGCTAAGCCCAGAACTGATCCCTGGACTTTTGGGTCAGATATCTAACTAAAAATTCAATATATTTGTTTGTATTGCCAAGAGAAATCTCAGACTTAAAAATTAGCTTCTGATCTCTCAACTTAAAACCTGTTCCTCTGCCAGTCTTCCCTATTTCAATTAGAGTCCTCATTTTATCTACATGGTTCTCAAATTCTGGGGTCAAACTTAACTCCTGTCTCTTATATTCTTACACCACCTCTTCCATCAATTAGCAAAGTCTGTTCACTCAACCTTAAAAACATATGCAGAATCTGGCCAATTCTAATCATGTCCACTGTTATCTGTCACTTTGGACAAACCTACAGTCATCATCATTTCTTGTACAAATTATTGTAATTGCCCTCTAACTGGTCTCTATATTTTTCCTTTGCCCTATGTAGTCTACTAAGCAGAACAGCTGGAATGATCCTATTAAAAGTAAGATGAAGTTATATTTGTAGGGAAAGTTCTTCAATGGTGTCTTATTGCTCTCAGAATAAAGTTCTTTAACCTGTGAGGCCCTATACAGTCTGGCCCTCTGCAGACTCTTTGATCTAATTTCTTGATTTTTCTTTTTCTTTGAGTCTGCTTCAGTCACAGTGGTCATCTTGCTGTGATTTTTTTTTTTTTTTTTCTTTTTTAAACTAGGAACTTTCTCAGTGTGGGAATTCTTGGCACAAACAAAGTAAGCTGCCAGGACCCAGTTAATTAACTAAAGGAACGGCTGCTATTATTGTTGATATCTGAATTGTTAAAGGTCTAGAAAGGGGTGCCTGTAAGTCTGTGCTTTGTTGCATAAAGTAGACCAATTCAAAAGGGGCTAGTTAATGGGCACAAAAATTCCCATGATCCCTCCCACTTCCTTGCTACTGTATCTTCAGAAGTAGGGCAAGATCCTTTTAAGCTAACAGATATGAAATTGATTTACTGATAGATTGCTTAAGACTGATTCAGGAATGGGGAAGTGCTAAATTGGTAGGTAGAAGTTATTATTAATGTGTTTTGGAAAATACTGATTCTCTACCTTGTCCCAATCTTACTGAATAAGAATGTTAATGTGGTGGAGCTGTTGAATCAGTGTTTTAAAGAAGTTATTTTATAATTTTTATGCTTATCCAGATACAATCCTAGCTGCAAAAAAATTCCCTGACGATCTTTTAAAAAATGTTAATAGTCATGCTTAACCTCAGAAATCTGATTTAATAACCAGCAGCATTGAGAATCTATGGTCAGAGTTAGAGATCAATATTGAATGAATAAAATGAGTGAGTGACAACTGATTAAAATGTGAATTATTATATACTTATATTCCTTGACAATTCAGTTATGTTCTCATTTTCCCTTGGATTGTCTTTAGTTTCTCAATGTGAAGGAAAGACTAAAAATTAAATTCCTCACTTCATATTATGGTTGAGAAAGTCTTCATTACCTTCATTGTCTGCAATTTCTGCCCTTGTTTTGCCATTTCCTCCTTACTAAAGCTAGAGCTGTTTTTCTAGAACTCAACCAATCATATTATGTGCATATTTAAAAACTTGTTTATGTTTCTGTTTTTTAATCTGGAACCTTTTGGTTATGACGGAAACTCAACTCAAACCAGTTTAAATGAAAAAAAAAATTCTTTTCAATTGGCTAACATAACAGATCTGAGCTGAATCTAGGACTCCATAGGATTCTATTTATTTCCAGTTTTACCCTAATTTCTCCATTTTGCTTAATTCTTTCTTGAAATTTCAGATTTGCTATTTAGCAGTTTAGCATCTGTGGTAACCCAAACAAAATTTCAAGATTAACCCAGGTATTCAGCTTGAATCATGGGTTCATCCCTTAGCTGCACTGGAGCCGGAAGGATGGGACGATCTGACTGGTCAAACATGTGCCTCTTATGAGTGTGCATTTTTGGGTTTTGAGAGTGTTGATACAGGTTTGCACCACCCAAGACATATACACTGAGACTGGCCCAAAGGGAAAAAGAGAGGGCTCTTACCAGGAGAAGAAAGGAAAAATCCAGAGCAGACAAAATGACACCACAGGATATATTCAGGATGATTTAATTAAAGTGTTATGCTAGTCCCCAAACCATTACTACTTGTGCCCTATTTACCTCTATAGCCCTGAAGGTCATTTACTTCTCCTCCTGTACCCACCATTTCAGTCACACTGAGCTACTTGTTTCTGGAACATGCCATACTCATTTTTATGTATGCCTTCACTTGTGGTATTTCTTATATTAGGAATACTTGCCAAATTTCTATTCCTTTTTCAAGGTATATCTTTCAATCATCCACTGCTGTGTAACAAACCACTTTGAAATTTAATTATTGACAAAAGCCATTCTATTACTTACTCATGAATCTGCGATTTGGGCAGCGCCCAATAGGAACAGCCCATCTCCGTTTAACATAGTGTCAGCCTGAGAAACTCAAAGAGCTGGGGCCTCATCTCTCAGGAGGAGGTCAAGCTGGGTCATATATCTGAGACCTCAATTCTCATTGTCAGCTGAGTGTTCATCTGGAGCCAGCCATAGGGGCACCTTAGTTCCCCTCCACGTGGCGTGAGGTTCCTGTAGCATGGCAACTTGACTAAAAGGGAGAGAAGTGGAGGCTGCCTGTCATCTTAAGGCTCCAGACATCACTCTGCTGCATTCTCTTGGTCAAAGATAGTTGAAGGGCCAACTTGGGTTCACAGGGAGGGGAAGTAAGCTCTCTTCTCCGTAGGAGGGAGATGTGCGGAGTGACGTGCACATTTAAGTGGCGGCGGTGTTGGGTCTGGGGGTTGTGTGGCTCTTCTTCCAAGACGCCTGCAGCCTAAGTCCAACTTAGCTGTTTCCGTTTTCCAGTAGGCTGGCTCAACCTCTGAATGACACCAAGTAAAGTTAATAATTTTTGTGTCTCTTTTCTTTTAAAAGAGTGTTTCTCAGAGTATGTTTAACAGATTTGTTGGGAAGCAAATAGGCCCACTACAGAAAAAAAAAAAAGATTTTATTTTTAATCAACTTAATTGTGGAGGGTTTCCCTATTGCAGGAAGTCTCAGCTTTTGTAATATGCTGATGTGCATTGTAAACCTCCCAGTGATAGGAGTAAGGAAGTTAGGTGGAGAACAGGAAAGGTTACATAATAGAGCCTAACAGTCCACTTGTCATGTAATTTTATAATTATTTGATTGTCAATTTGTATGTTGTACTATGAGCTCTCCAATCATGGTAATTTGGTGTTCTTTTGTTGTTTTGTGTCCAACTATCACAGGGCCTAACACATACTAGTCTTCTAGTGAACATTTCAGGAATAAGAGGTAAGGAAAAAGAGAGAGGAGGGTAGGGAGGAAACAGTTTTAAACCCTTCCTCATGTAGGCCCAGCCTCCATGTATGCAGTCTGACCACTTACGCAATTCCCAATTCATCTGATAGAATCCAGTCTTTCTGTGCAGATTCCTCAGAGGAACTCATCATTATTTCAGATCAAATAAAACCATGTTGCTCCTGAATAGTTCCATTGTAATAGAAAGGACAATAGCCCCTGAATGATGTTCACATCCTAATCTCTAGAACCTGGAATAGTTACAGTACCCAGCAAATGGAATTAAAGTTGCAGATGAAAGTAAGATTGCTAATCAGCTGAACTTAAAATAAAGAGGTGATTTTGGATTATCTGCATGAACCCAGTGTAATCACAGGAGCTCTTAAAGTGGAAGAGGGAGACAGAAAAGAGAACCAGAGCAATGAAGTGTTAGAAGAACTTAGACAGATGTTGCTGACTTTGAAAATGGAGACAGAAGACAGTGAGCTAAGGTATGAGCCAGGATGACCTCTAGGAGCTGGAAAAAGCAAGGAAATGGATTCTCCCCTAGAGCCTCCAGAAGGAACACAGCTCGACTGATACCTTGATATATGCCCTGAGACCCATTTTGGATTTCTGACCACCAGAACTATAAGATAATACATTTGTATTGCCTTAAGCTATTGAGTTTCTGATAATTTGTTACAGCAGCCATAGAAAACTAATACACCCGTGGATGATTACCATATTTTCTGGTTGACTAGTGATTAAAAAGAAATTATTTAGAAGCAAGAATGGTACAGCCCTGGCTACACTTAATTTAATAGATTCAGTCTTAATTACCTTGATGTGACTCTGTAGTATGTTAGCAAATACACCATAGTCCATTTGTAAAACTGACTAATCTATATTAATAGATGCTCTCAGTATGGTATTCGGTCTGGGCTAATTCCACTATAGGAAAGCATGCGTGAATATTTGTGGGATATGGAAATGGTTATTCTTTAGGTTATATAACTCTGAGAAACACTGTGCTTTGAGGATGATTTGCAGCTTACAGAAGCAGATCAATGTTTTATAAGGAAAGGAGCATTCCAAAATATGAGAATTTTAATAATATATAAATAATTCATCCGAAGTATGTTCAGTTATTTAAATTTTCTTTCCTCAGGTAGCTAATAAGAACCTCCCCGTGTCTGTCATGATCTCAGGTGGTGGGGATACACTGGTGAGTTAAGCACAGTCACTTAAGATTCATATCTTTTATTGGAAGAAACTGACTAAAATTTAATATTGAATCAATGTGAATGATGCTCTAATAATATTTACAAAGTATTGTAGAAGATCAGATGAGAGTTCATCCAACTTTTAAGAAAAAAAAACTTTACGATGCCAATAATATTGCACTGTATCTTTAAAGTATTCAGGTGAACAAGTTAGAAAAATAGATTCCAGGAAGAGGAAAAGACCCATGTGAAAACACTTATATCTCCAAAAATACATTTGTTTGAGAGATGGGAAGCAATTTGTGGCACTGGGATACAGACTATGCATGAAGGATATAGCACAGTGGAAAGGGAGGAGCTTATTGAAAATTTTCCCAGGAAAACCATGCAGGGACTAACAATGTGAGGGTCTTTGTAAACATACCAAGTATGTTGGATTTCATCCTGAAGGATGTGGGAAACAAAGAATTTTTAAACAAACCCATAACAGCAGATTTTCTCCAGAGAAATCTAAAGATGTGTGGATGATGAATTGGAGAGATGTTATTAAAATGAATCAGAAAAACATGATGAAAGTTGAAACTAGGAAGATGGTGATTGTTCGGAGATTAGAAAATTGGGTGACACTTAATGAGCAGATTCTATAGTTTTGGTGATTGAGGAGAAGTGGAATTAAAAAACTCTAATGGTAATAATTTAGACAACTAGTGAAACTACGTTTCCTTATTCAGATACCATAATAAGAAAAACATGTATATCATTTATCATGGTTAGGATTCTTTCTGATGACAGTAATAAAAAAATATAACTCAAACTTGTTTTAAAAAAAGTAAGGAGATACAAAGTCTCACATACCTGAAATTACAATAAAACTTTGAAGAGGCTTGAAGGTGAGCCAAATAATGATTCCAAAACAGTTTATATCTCCTTTCAACTCTGCTTGCATTGTCTTTTTGCTTATATTCATTCAGAGCGCTGTCTTCAACAAATGTTTTTACATGACGATACTTGTTAAAAATGTGTCTCAATTGTTTTGAATATTTTACCAGATTTAGATGTGAAAATTATAGGTCTTCTCAGTTCCATTCCTTTGCAGAGTAGAAAATAAATGATTAAAATTGAAAGTAAGATCTCCATGAATATATGCTTTCCAAAGTTGAAATATTATAAAATTAAACTATAGAGTTTTAATATTAAAACCTGTATTCTATTTGAACTCTCACAATTAATTTGCTCAAATCCACTGTTACCTTTGAAGTAGTAAATTTCAAGTTTTCCCTGTTTGCAAGCTTTATTTTTAGTCATTGCAATTTATTAAATCTTAAGCTGAACATTTCTGTTCTTTTATTTCTTGAATAAACTGATTAAAGATTTTCAATTGATTTTAAATGGAATGCAAAGTCTTGGTTATAAAACAAGTTAAATACCATTGCAGAACACTTAAATTGATATCCAAGTAATTCTTGTTTTTAAATTTATTTTGTTATTTTATTTTATTTTGGCTGTGTTGGGTCTTTGTTGCTGTGCGCGGGCTTTTCTCTGGTTGCGGTGAGCAGGGGCTACACTTCATTGCCTTGCGCGGGATTCTTATTGCAGTGGCTTCTCTTGTTGTGGAGCATGGGCTCTAGGCACGCCGGCTTTAGTAGTTGTGGCACACAGACTCAGTAGTTGTGTTTAGTTGCTCTGTGGCATGTGGGATTTTCCCGGACCAGGGCTCGAACCCATGTTCCCTGCATTGGCAGGTGGATTCTTAACCACTGTGCCACTAGGGAAGCCCTCCAAGTAATTCTTGAAATATTTAAACATTGCTAAAATCCAGTTGATGATGACAGAAAAGAGAAGGCCCAGATAAATTCATGTTGAAATATGTTTTAATGCAACATCAACCATATACACACAAAAATTATAGTTGTTTTTCTATTTCTGTGCATAAAGTATTTACAAATTTTGACTACAGCTATTTCAGTGCAATTATTAAGTTATGTACCACAAGAAATTCTAGGTATATTTCTTTTTTGTTTGTTTTTTTTGTGGTACGCGGGCCTCTCACTGTTGTGGCCTCTCCCGTTGCGGAGCACAGGCTCTGGACACACAGGCTCAGCGGCCATGGCTCGCGGGCCCAGCCGCTCCGTGGCATGTGGGATCTTCCCGGACCGGGGCACAAACCCGCGTCCCATGCATCGGCAGGCGGACTCTCACCCACTGTGCCACCAGGGAAGCCCTAGGTATATTTCTTGATAAATAGGTTTTTTACTTTAGTAAGACCATTGTTTTCACCGTAACACTGTACTCTAACAACTTAGTGTTTCATATTTTTATCCTTGCAAAAACAAAATATTTAACTCCAATGTTGAGTGTTTTAATAGTGTTCACACTGCTGCTTTCAAGAAAATGAACTTGTAAAACTTTACTTTGATGCTATGAATTAAATGAAAAAAGTTGAACCATTATTGGACTTAACTGATTTTCTATTTGAAGCATGTGCTGATATAACACTTATATCATTCAGTTGTTTGTGAAATTCTTCTGTTGATGGAGTCAACATTGTCATCTATTCCTTCACTTTTCCTATCTACCTATGAAAAGTTGGATATGTATTCACTTAGAGAAAGTCAATTGGTCTAAATGAAAAGTCATAGTTTGCAGTATGATATGTTACTCTCCCTTGGGTAGCTGGACACATTTGTCATCTCAAGTATAGTTCACTTTAAATGGACAACATTCTTTAAATAAATACTGATGCTACTTCTGCAGATCTGTGTCCTCTAGTTTTTCTCTCCTGAGAGTAGATGGTAACACCAATTAATATTTTATTCAAGTTAAACTTTTACCAACTTTTTAAGAAATGGAAACTCTGGAAGTAAATTTTTAAATTTATTTATATCAAATGATTTATTGCAAAAAATAAAATAAAATGCTACCAAACAATAAATTAGATAAATATATATATAGATATGCAACATTAAATAAATATCAAAACCACTTAAGAAGAACATTAAGACTACAATTTTTGATAGGACAACACAGCTATTATTTCTTGATCATTTTTCAAGCACACATCAACCTATAATTTCACATTGACCTGACTAACTGGAGGTTCCATGGATTCCATTTCTCAAAGGTCATGGCACAAATCTTGACATAAATGGCTGGTATTCCAAGTGACCAGCAGGGGCAGTAAAAACTTCTACTACTCCTCTAGACCTGAAAAATGTAGCTCTTTCCTACATGTCCATTTTTTTTTATAGACTTTATTTTTTTAGAGCAGTTTTAGGCTTTCAGTACAATTGAACAGAAAGTACAGAGAGTTCCTATATACCCGCTGACTCCACACACTACATGTCCTATTATAATTATTTTATCAGAAAATTTTTGCATTCTGCCCTCAAAAGTGAGATATTATATCTGGAAAAGAAGAGTGAAAACACACTGGTAATCTTCCAGATAGCCACATGTTAAAGTTAGAACTCTGTTCATTTCACATGAGTTTCATCCATTATTATACAAGATAATGGCAGGAGCTGAAAGTAAAATTTTAATGCAACTATTATTAATAATACTTACTGAAAAATGAAAAAACCTAGGTTAAATGTTGAACTGAACAGGACTCAAGACAATAGGCATGTATTTCAGGCAAACTTGGATACATGTTCACCCATGTATTATGACATTGATGTGATTATCATTTCAGAGTATGCATGGAAAACACATTGTAAAGGTTAAACAATAAAAAGCACTAAACCTCACATTTATGTTGAAAATGCTTATTTTTACTATTTCCATTGTGCTAATATGGCTCAGATTTCAAACTTCCTGATCAGTTGACACAAGTGCACAGACAAGAGTGTGTTAAGGGAGTCTTCTGGAATCGAATGGAAATCTGACTCTGCCACCTTCTAGCTCTGTGACCATCAACACATAAACTACTTTTCTGAAATTCAGTATATTATCTTATAATATGGGGATGATGTTACTTCCATTAAAGTGTTCTTATAAGGTAATGTGAGTTCACAGCAGCAAAGTGCTAATATTGTAGTAGCTCAATAATTTAATTTCCTTCTGTATGCCCCTTTTCCTTCACTTCACTTTTATGTCAAGAGTGTGATACTTCCCATCCACCCATCCACATTAAAACGACTAAATTAGGGGTAGTGACTATCTATATAAAGTCTCCCTTCTCTAATTTTTACTGCAGTTGGGACCCATTTGGGTGCTGGCAAAAGGATTTATAGTCAGTTAATTATGAACATAACAGTTGGTGGATTAGAGGAAGAAATGAAACTGTTTAAAGGCCTAATGGTACATTTTAGATTCTGGAACTTCCAATATGAGTCTTAACAATGTCAGGGAGGTTGGTTTTTTGTTTTTTGTTTTTGTTTTTTTTCCCAGTTGTGGGCACGAGGAGTTAGGAGATCAGTTTAAAGGAAGAAAATATTGTGTGTTCAAATATCATAAGGTGACCCTTTGAAGAAACTAACAATCAAGAAAGAGCAAAGTAACAGTTCCTTTATGTTTCTCCAAAGATTGACTGTGTTGAATCAGAATTACCTTACAACGTACATAACAGGTGGTGTGTACAGCTATAGGTTATGTATATATATAGCTCATAAAAGTCATTAAATAAAATAACTTGAATAAAAAAACAAGGGTTAGAATAGGTCATTAATAGAAGAAGAACCCTGAAATGTCATTAAACATGAAACAATTTTCAACTACAATGATCTAGGAACTGCATACATGAGACAAAAATGAAATACACAAATATGACACCATTTTACATCCATTAGACTAGCAAAAGTTAAGTTTAACAGTAGCAAGTGTTGACAAAGATGTGGGAAAATGGAATCACAGGATCATGTTAACCCTTTGGAGAGCAGTTTTACAATACTACTTACTAAAATTGTCAATGTGCAACCCTACGACTAACAGTTGTACTTCTGGGATTATATTCTATAGAAATTCTCTAAAATGTGCAATAGGAGACTTGTGCAAGGGTATTTATGACACCATTTTCAATAATAGGAAAATGCTACAAATGATCAAAATCTAATACTGGAAAAATGGAAAATGAAATATGATATACTTGTATAATTCAATACTTGACATCAATTAAAAGGAATGAACTAGACTTCTTTATAGCATTGGTCATCTCAAAAACATAAGTTTTGAGGGAAATAGGCTATTTGAAGAATGATACATATAATAAATATGTATGCAAATTTAAAACCATAGATAATACTATACACAGATATATATAAATGAGTGTTGTCTATTTACCTATCCATATCTATCAGGAATTGTTATGCATTCATGAATTTATCCATCTTTCTGTCAATCCATTAATATATCCATGTGTATTTTAAAATGTACTAGAATAATGCACATAAAATTTATGGTTGCCTGGGGATGGAAGGAAATTTGCTAGAACGGAATTGTAGATAAAGCAGAGTGCATTGTAAGTTCATTTACAATGTGTATCTTTTCATAATTTAAGAAAAGAAATGAAGCAAATTTTACAAAATATAATTATTGTCTATTTTAGGTGGTGTGTACAGCTATAGGTTATACCATTCTTTTAATCTTTCTTATTTGTCCAAAAATAAGATTCTAAGTGATAGAATTAAATATATATAATGCTGGATTTTTAGCCTTTGAAATCTGAATATGTTTTTATTGACTAGAAGAGGCAAATATGGTCACTTGTGTGGAACATCTGTAATGGGCCGTGAAACAATTCATAAAGGAATGGGATTTGGCGTCTGTCCAGAGGACCCAGATCTACACAAGTCTTGCCCTGGTAATTATGTCTGCAGTGAGAGAAGTAGCTCTGAGAAATGAAGTAATTATGGAAGATCAGAGGTAGAGAACTCAAGAAACCATCCAGGAAGATCCTGTCATTTGAGTGATGAAGAAACTGAGGTCCATGCAGGGGCAGCCACTTGGCAGTCGATTCTCTGAACTTCTAGTTGAGTGCACCGTACGGAATTACATGTGCTTCTTCTGGGAACCCAAATTACTTTTTCCTGTTCCAGTGACTTTTGCTTCTGGGCAAAAGCGATGAAGTCAGAAGCAATGCCAATTAGCCATTCCTGTATTCTGCCCTGAGCCAAATAGCAGGGGTGGGGGCATTCTCCAGGGCTCTACCTCAGGGTCTGGGCTTCCATCCATCAGCTGTCAGGTCAGCTCATGGGACATACCCAGCTCCCCCTTGTCCTTCTGTCATCACACCAGTTTTGCCTCCTGTGGCTTTGGCTTCACTCTCATTGATTTCAGGAAAATCCAGGGGGAACAGTTCCTTCTTGAGAGATGCAATTTTGAAGGGCTTTGGAGGCTTGTAAGGGGCTTATTAATAAAGTCTGGAATTAATTAAAAAAGAAGGTCAAAGGAGCTTAACCACCTATTGCTCTGGAAGGACAACAAGGCACCAAATGAGTGACTGTTATTGATTAAGCATCTTGATTGCCTGCTTGGTCAGTCAATCAATACTAAAGAGTCAGATTCTTCAAAATATTAAACAAAATGAAGACAAGGATTTTAGCTCGGAGCCTGAATTCCTAATGTTTTGCTAAAAGTTAGGTAGAAACCTCTTTGCATCCAGGTGAATTGCGGGAATATAAGTGAAGGCAGAATGATGGATTATGGAGCTGCTTGAAAAGCAATAGTTGCTGCCTGTGGCTCTTATAATTTACTCTGGAAACTGTGTCCTGAGGCTTGTGGTAAGAGTAGATCAGATATAATGGGTATTTTTTTCATCATTGAAACATAAGGGATATTTTTCTTCCCATTAAGGACAGAAAAGCAGCTCCTTACTGAAGAATCCATTTCAAACGTTAAAGGGACGTAGGTGATTGTTCTCATTTTATAATTGAAAGTAGTCCAACAGTTCTAAAAAACAGTGCTTCCAAGGTCTAAAAGAGAGGTCAAGGCAGAACTGAAAGTTCGTGCCATTTCTACCCTAAAGGCAAGAGCTAGATGGTGCTTAGTAGGGGGTCATGCAATGTTGACTCATTTAATTCTCACAATAAACCTCTGAGGCATGTGTTAATATTATCCCCCTTTTCTAGATAAGGAAACAATCATAGAGAAATTATTTTGCCCGATGCTCGCTCAGCTGTTAATAGCAGAGCTATGATCTGAATTGAGAAAGTTTGTATCCCTAGCCACCAGCCTAGTAGTTTTCCTGTTTTAACACACACCAGAATCACTGGGAGGGCTTGTTAACCACAGAATGCTGGGCTCCATCCCCAGAGTTTCTGATTTAGCAGGTATGGGGTGGGACCAAAGAATTTACATTTCTAATAAGATCCAAATTAATGCTGTTACTCCTGGCCTAGAATTCAGGCTTTGAGAACCACTGCGCTAGGCTATGGCACTTGATATGTCCCTACTTCCCTACCTAAGATTCTACAACATTCACAGTGCAAATGGCTCACAGATGTGACTCTTAGACTGTCAGTTTTTTCAGGTTTGGGGTCATAGTTAATCACCCAAGCATAACACCGTGGATAATTAAAACCTCTTTTATTATAGGATCTATGATTGCATTTTTATTAAAGTTTACATAAATTTATTCAGAATCTATACTTCCTCCCACCCCCCATCTCTGGTAACCATTAATCTGTTCTCTCTATATATATAAGGTTTTTTTTTTTTTTTTCGTATTTAGATTCCATATGTAAGTGAGATCATACAGCATTGTCTTTCTCTCTCTGACTTATTTCACTTAGCATAATGCCCTCAAGGTCTATTCATGGTGTCACAATTGGCATGATGTCGTTCTTTTTTATGGTTGAGTAATATTCCATTGTATATATATTGTAGGGACAGAAAAAATTTTCCTTCCTCTCTTTGGCTAGTCTAGTAATTAAATTAACATAAGACAGATTAACAGGAGAAAAAACAAATTTAATTTTATACACACAGAAGACCCAAAGATATGAGACTCAAGGGCAAATTGGGCAATTGAGGCTTATATGCCATCCTGAGCTAAGGAATGAGATAGGATTCTGGGGTTTCAAAGGGGAGGAGAATGATTCACTGAATGATAAGAGCAGATGTTTGGTAATTAGAAGTTTGCCCTGCCATGCAGATAGATCTTTCAGATAAAAAAGTTACCTCTGGTAATAGCTTTTCTTCTGGTGCAGGCCCTTTATCTAAATTCTTTTAGGTAGTTAGGGGAGAGGTCAAAGTTTTTCCTGAGTCTGCTGCATTGCCTTTTGCTCAAAATAATCCATATGCCCAAATGGCATATTTTGGGGTGGCATATTCTGTGCTCCTTCAATATATCACAGTTTCTTTATCTGTTCATTCGTGGATGGATACTTAGGTTGTTTCCATATCTTGGCTATTGTAAACAATGCTGCAGTGAACATGGGAATGCACATACTTTTTTGAGCTAGTGTTTTCATTTTCTTCACATGTATACCTAGAAGTGGAATTGCTGGATCATATGGTTGTTCTATTTTTAATTTTTTGAGGAACCTCCATGCTACTTTCCATAGTGGTGGTACCAATTTACATTCTCACCGACAGTTTACAAGGGTTCCATTTTATGTGTTTCAGGTTTTCTGGGTTTTAGTCTTCTGGTTTCTGGTTTCAGATTTTCAAGTCTTTAATCCATTTTGAGTTACTTTTTTATGTATGGTGTAAGATAGGACACTTAAAACGTTTTAATAAGTAGAGGAAGTAGTAAGAAATACAAAAGCACCAAAGTTTAAGTGTATCATGTTTGAGGTCTAGATGTGATATACCTTATGACTAGAGCATATCATTTGTAAATTGAATTATGGCTATAACTCTGTCATTTCCCCTCACTAAATGGTAGCTGCCCTATACCCAATTATTTGTTGATGGTTCACAATGTATATTTTCGTACCCCTAGGCTGTTTCCTTTGACTGAATGCTCCCTCATCTCTTACTGACAGACATCCTGCTCATCCTTCAAGGCCTTTGTCAGCTCCGTTGTAAAGTGTGAAGTTCCCATGGTTGAAAGGGACCTGAATTGATAAGATAACCATTCTCTAGACTAGTTTGTGGCAAAGAAAAGTTGCACTACAAGTCAGCAGCTTGAGATCATCAGAACATGAGCTTTGTTCATTCCTCTTGGCTCCCACATCAAGATGTCCTTACCTCTACCCTTGCCCTTTTCCTGTGTTTACTCACTTCTTTTTGGCCTTACGTATTGAGCACCTCAAGTTCAGATTCTAGAAGAATGCAAAGAATGCATGACTGATGTCTTTGACTTTAACTTTGTCCCATGTGGTTGTGATATTCCAAGAAACAGGTTACATCAGCTCATCTAACAACTCTGAATTCCCATGAACTTCTCCACAAAGTTCAGCTAATAAAGGAAGATCTCAATTACCTTTGTAGTTCAAAAACCTTCAGATCTCTAGCAAAATCAAAGCCATTGAAATGCACAGAACCCCCTAGTAGAGCTTGCTTTATTCTTGAATCCTCCGTGGCCCCATTTGTATGGCCTTATGGGAACACCATCTAGCTTTGGAAGTTGGTATCAAGTGAATATGAAGACAACTCCTAAATCTTGGGCAAAAAGAATGAAAGTTGGTAATACTGCTGCTTGGCTCTGATTCAGACACGGGCAGAGTGGAGTGAATATCTTGACATCTACCTCCCTCCTTCTTTCTAAGATGCCTGTGCTGCTTTGGAGTTGATGGAACTTAGGGTCAAAATCAGAAGGAAATTAGCCACTTCCACATACTATGGATGGAAGCCAGGCCTTCTTGTATTCTGCAGGTAATTAGGGAATTCACAGTAGACTTCCCTGGAATCCAGAGGACAGGAGGCTCTATAGAGGGGAAAGTTGTCATGATAAGTATCAACCATGGCAAACCCCAAATGTAGGTTTTACAGATAAGAAAACTGAGGCTTCAAGCAGTTGAGAAGGCAGAGAAGACGCAGACCAGGATTCCAAGTTAGGAGCCTTAGATCCCAGAGTATATGAATGCAGTCTCCATTTGAAAACACCAACAAACATAACAGCTCCAACTGTGCAGATTGTCTTGTAGCACTGCATTAGTCTCAGAGCCTTATTTCATGGTGGTCCTTGTACTTAGATAATTTTATGGAAAAATTATGTAATCTCCAGGGACTTCATTCTCAAACACTTGCTAATTCATTTAAGAAATGAATTTAAGAGTTCCCCTTTCAGATTCCTCTACAGTGTTGGTGAAAGTGTAAATTGGTGCAGCCACTGTGGAAAACAGTATGGAGGTTTCTTAAAAAACTAAACATAGAGTTACCATATGATCCAGAAATCCCACTCCTGGGCATATAGTATCTGGAAAAGACAAAAGGTCTAATTCAAAATGATACATGCACCCCAGTGTTCACTGTAGCATTATTTATAATAGCAAAGACATGGAAGCAACCTAAGTGTCCATCAACAGATGAATGGATAAAGAAGATGTGGTACATATATACAATGGAATATTACTCAGCCAGAAAAAGAATGAAATAATGCCATTTGCAGCAACATGGATGGACCTAGAGATTATCATACTAAGTGAAGTAAGTCAGACAGAAAGACAAATATCATATGATAGCACTTATATATGGAATCTAAAAAATAGTACAAATGAACTCGTTTATAAAACAAACAGACTCATAGACATAGAAAATGAATTTATGGTTACGAAAGGGGAGGAGGGGAGGAGGGATAAACTAGGAATATGGGATTAACAGATGCACACTACCATGTATAAAAGAGACAAACAGCAAGGATTTACTGTATAGCACAGGGAACTGTATTTAATATCTTGTAACAAACTATGGTGGAAAAGAATCAAAAAAAGAATATAGATTATACATATATAAAAAATTCCTTAAACTCTGACCTTCTAGACATTTATTATGTGACTTCCTTATGTACTGTGACAGGTTTAGAAAGCGGTAGAGTGAAAATAAGGACTGTGGGGTCACACAGCCCTATGTTTCATTACCCATCTGCCCCTTTGAGCATCCTTGTGCAAGTTACTTCTCTCTGAGTATTAGTTTCCCCCACGGATATTGTAAGGTTGAAATGATACAATACACATGAAAGTGTTTCACAAATTCTTAAAACAAAAAAATCCTGTGGATTCTACTGCTATCACGATCCTTAATTAAAAAAGAGAGGGGCTTCCCTGGTGGCGCAGTGGTTGAGAATCTGCCTGCCAATGCAGGGGATATGGGTTCGAGCCCTGGTCTGGGAAGGTCCCACATGTCGCGGAGCAACTGGGCCCGTGAACCACAACTACTGAGCCTGCGCGTCTGGAGTTTGTGCTGTGCAACAAAGAGAGGCCGCGATAGTGAGAGGCCCGCGCACCGTGATGAAGAGTGGCCCCCACTCGCCACAACTAGAGAAAGCCCTCGCACAGAAATGAAGACCCAACACAGCCAAAAATAAATTAATTAATTAATTTTAAAAAAAAAGGAGAAACCTCTTACCATAAGCATTTTGTTTGAGGATGTACAGAGGAGGAAATGAATAGCTTCTTTAGGCCAGCTCCCTAGAGGCAGCAGTTACCAAGAGCAGTTGATAGAGCTCTTACCCCAGCGGCCAGCTGCTCACCGTCTCTGAAACGGATTCTGCTGACAGGCTTTAGAGAGAGGAGGGTTACCAAGCAGAGTCTCCACCAGGGACTGGGGTATGGGAAGCTGCAGCTTTTGCCATAGTGCTGTTAAAACCTTGAGCCTCAGCGCTCTCTGGCCCGTGCTGAGCTCAGACACTTGGCTGTGTTTGCTTCTCATGAACCACGAGACTGTGTATTTTGGGTCTCATTAGCATCCTTGATGAACTTAGATACTTTTAACACCCCAGTTATGGGGTAGGCAGCCAGGGTAGCCCAGTTCCTAAATATAGCCCCCAGGAACTGCGTACCTACTGTTTGCCAAGCATGACATACCACACTTGACTTCTGGAATTTTCTCATAAGGTTACAGTGCAAAAATGACTTATTTGTAGGGGGCTTCCCAATATGAGAGACCTGGTGAAAACATAGCCCACTACTGCAGAAATAAAGAGGCCCAAAGACTCCTTTTCCCCATCCTCTATAGGTACAGTGGAGGCATATGAGCTCGGCTTGGCCAGTGGGATATTTCTCCCTGTCACTTTGAAGTGGAACCAGTAATACAATGAAGCATGCTCAGTGCTAGAAAGCAAAGATGGATCCAGAATCCGTGGTGCCTGTGACATCTGGGCTAGTGGTGGCTCCCAGTATTAACCATGCAGTTCCCGTGCTAGTGTGACCATAGCTGTGGTACTAATGACTTTAGCTTCCTCAGCATTCTGCCCATTCTTGACTTTCTGATAACTGGGGAGCTTTCTTTCTTTCCTGACGATTCTTCATTTTATGAACTACCCTTTATACTTTCAATAGATTACGTTTCTGCTACATTAAGTATATTTGTTCTCTGTCACTTGCAACCAAGATTGATACAAACATAGTAATATTGATGCTAGTAATCCCAATTTACAAAGACCAAGATTAAAATATAATGTGAAGAGAAATTAAGAAATGTTCCCGTGTGTATAAGCCTGACAAATCAAATATACCAGTGCTTTCTCTTCTTCTCTCTATTAAATATCTCACAGGTTTATAGTTTAGAGCAGAAGGGACTTTAAGAACCATGTTGCCCGAACAGCCCATTTTAAGGGAAGGATGTTTTACCCTAGACAGGATGACGTTAGCAAACCTATGGCAAATCTTTTCCCCTAACTATGTGGTCTTTCAAAACTGGTTTCTTGAATCTGAGAGCAAGGAAACAAACTTTAATAGAAAGGAAGTTGATGTTGGAATGGTACAGCCCTCTGACTGTATAAAACTCAGGCCTGCTCCAGGAGTAATGGAAGATGAACACTGAGATTATAAGTAGAGACAATCTGGAAAGTTTGGGTGGGGGGATGACTCATGAAGGAGCAGAAGAATGATCTCTTAATTCTGTTATTCTACTTCACATCTACAGGATGCCTGGCAGCTTATTAATAGTATTAAGAGTACTAGGAGGAACAAATAATCAATCTGCTTTAACCACTTCCATTTCCCTTTTCTGACTCTCCAGTTAAGAGAGCGCCTCCAGTTAGGGAGGCTGGAGGGCCTCTCTTCTGTTCCACCACCATGCCAAACATCTAAGAGAACCTCTTACAATGCATTGTATTCTTTCAGTTACTTTCCTGCCCAGCAGGGTCAGCTGTGGGCTCCTAGAAGGTGTCCCTAGCTCTGCTCCCTTTGTTCCAGACCCCAAGGACATCTCCAAACTGAGATGTTACAGCCACATGATGGGCATGTGTTAATTGTTTGTTAAATGTTGAGACTGAAGAAACATAAGTGGCAAGTATATTTTCCCTCAGCATAAACTAGATGTGCAAAAAAAAAGTAAAATTTCTTCTGTTTTCTTGCTGGTTTCTTCTATCTCATCTTACAATATAAGGATAAGTTAATATCTTCTGGGTTTAAACAGATGCTCTGTTCATATGGTTAGGTTTTTAGGTTTTCTTTCCCTTTTCCTCTTCTTTTTCTTTTCTCCAAATGGCAGTCCATACAGGCAGAACACCCAGGGACTCTCAACTGGCCACCTTCATCTGTTCTTCTATGTATCACAAAAGGGATTCCGAGAGAAGACTGTCCAGAGAAGAAGCATTCCAACAAGCTGCATGTTTCTTGTGACCTACCCTCTTGGAAGTTATATGGTATCACTTTCACCACATACTCTTGATTACAAGAGGATTAGACACTTCCCCTTTAGGGAGGCACATGTTGTGTAAGGCTTAAAATTAAGGACCAATGCTATATGCTGTCTTGACATCTGATAAAACCAGGGCCTCACCTTGAACGGCCTAACTGCAAGTTTCCTTCCCTACTCTGCTCTCACAGATAAAGTGTCCTAGCCAAACAACCCTCCTTATTAAGGGGAGCAGGCACAGTTCCTACTTATTTCTGAGTAGTTTGTTTCTGTTTCCTGACAGCTTGCAGAACTATTTAAACAAGCCAGTCACACTGTGCAGCCTGAACCAGGGGTCACCATCACCTTCTTGGTACTACAAAGCCTGCCTCTCACAGCCCTTGGATTTTCACTCTGTTCCCAAGTGCAGCCCCCAGGTGGCAGTGTATACCACGTGGTGTCCCTTTCCCTGGGACTATGAATATATGTGACTGATAACCTGCTATTGATCTCATCTGTCCACTGTTGAGTATTGTGTGTTCAGCCATCTTCAAGGGTGGGAATCCCTCCCTAACCGATGGGATGAATAGAAGGCAATTAAAACAGCATGGCAAAGTCACACTGCAGAAGACTGTATTAGATATAGAATGTAATATATTGTTGTGGTCATTGTTAGAAAATCTAATCCCCACTTCATCTCATCTTCCCCCGCCCCCCTCCTCAATGAGATAGGGGAACTCTCAAATGTGTCCCCATAAATTTAGAAGCCACTGAGAAAATTGTGTGATTTAGGATTAATTCTTCTCACCATCTTTATTACCAAACTGTTTGAGATGGATAATCTTTATCCTAGAGCACATTCTGGCACATTCTGGCATCTTGAAAGATCCTGAAGTGTGTGGGAGGTTGATTTATTTTTAGTCTAGGTGTGCTGCTCTACTCGTGAGGCATTCTAAAATGGGTAGAGTCTGAAACTATGCCCAGGCAATTCAGCGGTTAATATATTACAGGTGCTATCCCTACATAAATCAACGTTGGTTTTTAGTGGTAAGTTGCCACTTAGGCCCATTCTGTTTAAATTATAGCTTTTGGAGTCTTTTCTTCTGAAGCATCTTAAGTGCTTCAGGTGTGTTTGATGTGTTAACAAGTTTTCTGAGCTACTGGAAGGAGGGATGTTCCTGTGGATCCGTTTGGAAGGAAATCATCAAAGACTTAGGCTTTTTCTGCCGAGAAAGCCAGGGCTGTCTTGCAGGCAGCTAAAGAGGGAAGACACTGGCATCTGAAGAGCTAACATGGAAACATGTATGCATGCAAATTATAGCCATTGTATTTTTCAGGGTTCTCTAGCGAAACAGAACCAATAGGAGATTATATATAGGATCGTACAATTATGGACACTGAGAAGTCCCACGAGCTACTGTCTTGCAAGCTGGAGACCCAAAAAAGCCAGTGCTGTAATTCTGTCTGAGTCTGAAAGCCTGAGAATCAGGAACACCAAGGGTAGGAAAAGATGGATGTCTCAGCTCGAGTAATCAGGCAGGAAAGAACAAATTCTTCCTTCTTCCACCTTGTTATATTCAGGCCCTCAGTGGATTGGGTGATGCCCGCCCACACTGGGGAGGTCACCAATTCAAATGCAAAAACACCCTAACAGACACATCCAGAATGTTTAGTCTGGGTACCCATGGTCAGACAAGTTGACATATAAAATTAACTATCATAGCTATTGTTCCTCAAATATGCAATTTTCTGGTCACAGTGATAACATCGGGCTGTCTCTCAATCCTGACTCTTTCCCTTTTATGTGATCCTCTCCAACCTCTAGGTCCACCCTCATTGTCCTAGGTATCCAAGACCATGCCTCTTCATAGTCCAGTCTTCTGCCCCTTCCCAGGCTGGTTGATCCTCATTTAGTTCCCCTTGGACATAATTCTTTATTTTCTTTTTCAATTTATTGTTAAGGCATCTACTCTATATCTTGCTTTCTGTAAGGATTTCCTTTATGTTTTTCAATAGACTTTTCTCAGAAACACGTGATTCAAGCAAATCCAATACTTTGACTTTCAAAGCTATTGTTTCTTATAAAACTTTTGAGAGCTTATATTAAAAATGAAAAAAGGAATATACTTCCCTTTGAATTACTGACATAGAAAACTAATTCTCCTTGAGTTTTGTCACAGTGTGTAGTACATAAATAAATACTCAATAAGTGTCAGCTATTACAAACTACTACTACTACTATTCTTATTAGTCTTACTACTCCTGATAAAAAAGACTTAACAAGTATTTAAGAATAGAGGTCGAGCATAAATTCAGATATATGGATTCTAAGTCTAGCAATCATTTAAATAGAAAAATCTTGTTTTAAAAGGATTAATTTGTCAGCTGTTTGCTGCATGGACTAGAGAAAATAGAGAATGGAGGAGCCATCTCTTTATAAGTAATTTAGACTAATATGAGAGAAAAAACAAATTTCACTTGTAGATTATCACAGATGTACACACTAACACACATACATACACACAAATATAAGAAAATGGCTTATTACAGGCACATCAGCTTTTACTCTCATAAATGCAAATTTAAAATGAAGAAAGGTAGAAAATAAACACAAAAGAGGAAAAAAGATGAGAAAGAGGGAAGAAGAGAGGAGAGAAAAGACAGAAAGTTATGAGATTAAGTGATTGCTTAGAAAGGACTCACAAAAATAAAAATCTCAGTTCTGAATATTAGAAATTTCTAAATTATATTTATTATCTGTTTTTCTGAGTGTCTCCTCTTGACTGCTAGCCTACAAGCTCCTTTAAAGCAAGCAGTAGCTTTGTTAAGTTGATCTTTGTAACTTAGAAAGTGTTGCATAGACTATGTACTTAATAAATTGAATGAGAGAATGAATAAAAGAATAAAGGAATAATTGATTAATAAATGAACGCACAAAAAGAAGCAACAGATTAGAGAACATAAGGAGTCATTTTTCCAAAAAGAAATGATTAACAAGCAGGGATAGCCACAGGAGTTGGGCCAGAGGCCTTTTACGTGTGTTCTGACTGCCTTCTGCAAAGTTCTGCAGCTCAAAAGATAAGTATTCCACTGCCTATCAAAAAGCCTGAAGTTTTCTAATAGAATTCTTTGCTTTGACCTCAAGGGCTTTTCTGCCTTTAAGAGTTGTCTGTTAAATTACAGATATCTCTGGGATACATAAAATGTGAAGCTCTTATCAGCTGGAACCTCAGTGGGGATTAGTTGATGGGTGGTTGTTGGGAAGGTGTAAGCCTAGGAAGATAAAGGAGAGAGAAAAGGAAGGAACCTAGACTGACTGAAAGTTTAACATGTGAGGTGTTTTACATATATCATCTTCTGTAATCCTAAAACCAAAACCAAAACATTGCATAGTAGCTATCATTACACCCATTTTTACAGAGAGGAAGCAAGCTTATGGAGGCTACATCCCCACCTGAGATAACTCGGCCAGCAAGAAGCAGAGTTGGAATTTGAACGGAGACTTGTCAGGCTCCTTCCTCTCACTGGGCAGAACCATTGCCGAAGCCCAGGGGGAAACCCCAGGTTCTGACAAGCGATAATTTTGTTCAGTGCTGGATATTATGACACTTCCCAGCTTTCTTTTCTGAAAGGCAATTAAGCATTTGTATTACCTTCTTAGGGCTGCTGTGTAACAAAATACCACAAACTAGAAAGCTTAAAACAACATAAATTTATTGGTTCATGATTCTTGAGGCCAGAAGTCCAAAATCAAGGTGTTGGCAGGGCCATGCTCTGGGGCCTCTAGGGAAGGATGCTTCCTTGCATTTTCTAGCTTTTAATAGCCCCCTGGGTCCTTAATTTGTGGCAGCATAACTCCAGTCTCAGCCTCCATCTTCACATGGCCATCATCTGTGTTTTTATTTGTCTTCACATGGTGTCCTCTTCCCTGTGTCTCTGTCTTCTCTTCTTGAAATAAAGCCAGTCGTATTAGATTAAAACTCACCCTATCAAATATGACCTCATTTTAACCAGATTACATCTACAAAGAGTAGACTCACCAAGCGAGTCTGTTTAATGGAAGGCAGAAAGGGAAAAAACAAAGAAGGAAGGGTTAGGGCTCCTTTCTTTAAAGAAGGTGGTTTTATTGTCATGCTGGAGGCAAGGGTCTCCTGCATTTGCATTCATACTAGGCAAAGAGCTCCAGAGGGATTAGTGCCTTAGAAAAGCTTGGCTGTGTTTACTGTAGGGATAAAACGTTGAGCAAAGCCTTTCTTACCATATTTCTAAGCAAACAACTCAGTGTATTGCCATTTTTGAGATGAGAATGCTTCAAATGAGATTACTGCTGCCTTGAATCTGGGTTGCGATTGGAGATGATTTATCCTTTCCAATGACCAACACATTTGCAGGACCCTCCAGAGTGACTGACTTTCTGTTGCACATTGTGTTGATTTCTCACTTATGGTAGGCAAAGACTAATGATCAGAGCTGGAGGAAAAGCACTTTCAGCTCTGCGTTCAAAGGATAATCTTAAGGCAGCCTAAGACCCTTTGAATTTTTTGTTTATTTTTACATTTGTGGTGCAGAGACTCCAGAAGCTCTGACTATCAATCCTGGCTTTTTTATTTCAGGGGCAAATCATGTACGCTCAGTATCTTTGGGGAGGAAACTTGAGGGCATAGGCAATGTAGGAGTTATTTGCTAAGTGGTCCTTTAGATAGTGCATTAGTCATAGCACACAATGGATCAGAGACTCAGGAGTCATCCTGTGGACTCAGCACACATCTCTGCCCTCTCTCACCTTTCCCTGCACAGGCTGAATTCTAAGACTGACATTTGAGAAGATGGTGGAGCGTCTGTATCCCTATCAAAATATGCTCTTGGTGTTTCCATCCAGACTTCCTTGCTGTACCTCCTCATTTTGACAGAGCCTATCTGTGAGAAAATGGCATGTACTTCCGGAGAAATGTCAGCAAGATAGGCAATTAATATGAGTTGTCGGCACATCTCAGGGTCAGAAGATCAGAGTACTTCAAGCATTATTAGAATTCCATCTCTAACTCTGTGCATGATAGAGGGCAAAGGAGCTCCTTAAAAGAGAAGGAATAGGATGAATTCAGAAACAATCCTTGCATCAGCACAGACACGTGAACTCACACACACAATTATCACTGTCTAGTATTTATGCTGATTCAATACATACTATACAATTACCTTTTAATTACAGTGCCCCACGAGAGAGGTATGAGTAGCGGCAAGGCAAGTTTCAGGCCCTCGCAAAACTCACAGTGCATATGTGGAATGTGACAGACACATAAATGGCTCTAAAATGGACAGAGCGCTGACAAAGATGGCCTTAATGTTTCCATCAGTTTGACTAAACTTGAGATACGTTCTTCCTGACTCTAGGTCCCTCCCCTATAAGCCGACCCTTACAGAATCCAGATGGTCTCTTCCCTCTCTTTTCTTGGAGCATTTACTTTAGAAAACTCATAAATTTTTTCTACCCTTTAGTGATATAAAACTTTCTAAAAGTCTCTGGCCAAAAAGTCTCTGCTTTGATGTAAACAGATGCTGAGATTTTGAATCATATCCAAACTATTGACTTTATATATATATATATAAACACACTGATGCATACAAAAAAAAGGCCAGTGCTCAGGGATGACAGGTGAATGTCCCACTGACCTGCCCGAAAGGGGGCATCATGCCGTGGGTGAGATGAGGCCAGCCTCGGTTTCCCCATTGGCTGTGCAGCCTCAGGTCTAAATGGGGCCACAGTACTCACAGGCTCTGAGCGCTGCAGTGCTGGTGTCAGCACCCATGCAGACTGTGGCTCATGAAGGGCAGGAGGTGAGAAATGGTGACGCTCCACCTACCTGTCTGGAGGAGCAAAGAATCAACTCGAATGCTTCAGCCAAGGCCTGAGTCAAGCTCTCTAAGCATGGGCTGCTGGAAGGTGGGTGTTGTGAGGGGGCGGGAGGCTGGGGGCAGGGGAGATCCCCCTCAGCGAGTAACCCTTCCTTCTCTCCACCCATTAGAAAAATCAAAAGGCACTGGCCAGTTATAACCTCTGACTGTCTTTCTCAAGGACTTGGGAGTCATCCCTTTGAAATGTAATCACAACGGAAGATAATACCCCTGCCTCCCGATCTGTGGGGGAGGACAAGAGCCTAACTTCCTGCTCCATGTTTTTAGCCCCCTGTCCTAGAGAGGAAGGTTTACTTTTCCTTTGGGTAAGGCCCAAGGAAAAGGCCCAAGGAGATGGCCCAAGGAAAAGGCCCAAGGAAGTGGCCCAAGGAAAAGGCCCAAGGAAAAGGTCCAAGGAAATGGCCCAAGGAAAAGACCTAAGGAAATGGCCCAAGGAAAAGGCCCAAGGAAATGGCGCAAGGATATGGCCCAAGGAAAAGACCTAAGGAAGTGGCCCAAGGAAAAGGCCCAAGGAAATGGCCCAAGGAAATGGCCTGTGCTCTGCCCCCTCCGCTCCAGCTCCTTCAAACCTCTTCCACTTTCTTCCAGTGGCGTTTAGTTCAGACTGCGTTCTGCTTTCTTTCTCCTATTTCAGTAGCTTTCAATTACATTTTCCTAACTTTCTAACTTTGCTCACTGAAATTTTTCTTGGATAGCACTAAGGTAATGCTCTGGACAGTCAGAAGAATGTGTGTCTTGGGGGACAGCATGCAAGGTTTCAAAATACTGGAGGCACTTAACACCAGATCTTTGGATTTTAATGAGTAGTATTTTCAGAAGAAAAAGTAGAGAAAGAATAAGATGAAGCAAAATAAGCAAACAAAAAAAGTTCATCCATTGGTCACACATCAATTCAACAAATGATCTTTACCAAATGAAAAAAAAAAGTATTAAAGTTAGGTTTTGAGTTTCTAGCCATTCACAATGGATGGGTGCAGGATGGCGGCTGTGGTTACCAGAATTCCGTTGTTACCAAGCTTCCGGGCTCTCCTGCTCTCCTCCTCACCTCTCTCTACCTCTCAGGCTAACCATTATTTTTTATTTATTTGCTCCTCAGGCTTTCTTCTACCCCCTTCCCATCTCTATCTCCCTACATCTAGTGACTTCCTCTGCATCCCTCAGTCCCTCCCTACCATGCATCGTCATGCAAGTAAAGGGAGCTGGAGAAGAGAGAGGAAGATGAGTCCATAGTCGAGTCTCAGCCGCTGCTCCCTCCCAAAGGGTGAAAAATTATGAGCAGAGAAGAAGTGGAAGACTGAGGGACATTGAGTAAGGGATACTAAAAGACAGTGTTCCGTAAAGAAAAATATATGACACTTCCAAATTAGGTTAATTCAAAAAGGCCTATAAAAAGGGACTATTTCAAAGGTGTCCATAGAGTGTAGGGAAACCACAAAAACAGTACAGTATCCCAGGAATAGTACCCCCAGACTAGTGTGCCACCCCTAGTCTTGAAAGTTTAAGGGGAGGGAGAAGTTTCTGGAGTCTGTAGATGAGAGAGCTGGCTGGAGAGCTATCTGACAGGGGCTGTGACTTTTAGTCTGTGGGTAGTGCCAGCTATAGCTACTGTAGGCATAATAATCCCAACCTCTTTTGCTCTCTTTCATTTTCTTGCTAATGTTTCCTATTGGCCTAACCCTTCTGAAAGCCAGAGGGCAAGAGAGCCCACTGATGCCATCCATACAGGTCAGTCTTGGGGCAGAGCCCACTGATGCCATCCATACAGGTCAGTCTTGGGGAAGAGAGGAGAATGGCGAAGAGGAAACCGATCTGAAGGGGCAGATGGAAGATGTTTGGCATAGATAAAAAATAGGAAAACAGAGGCAGAGAGAAAGGCGACCAAGGAGTTGAAAAGCCCTAGAGGGCAGGAAACATCAAGGAGCTACATAAAAGGGAATAAAGGACAGAAGGAGGGAAAACTGAAGCATGGAACTAAGAGAAACAAAGGGGCAAGGGATCTGGACATGGAATTCTAACTCTGCAGCCATCCTACAATCTGTCAAACCATTAAATAAAAATTCTCATAAAGATTATTAATAGAAACCAAGAAGAAAGAAGTCTTTAGGAAGTCAGTATCTTTGGTGAATTTGGCATAGTGTCATTAACAAATTGATATTTTGGCAAATGAAACAGGGTGTCAGTAAATTTATTTTTTCCTGTTAGATTGCTTCCCAGGAAAGTTGTATAATTGGAGAAGTTCAGGGAACAGTAGGTTTGGTTTGCTGCATATTTAGTATCTGGTAAAAAATGTTGGTGTGTTATAAAGAGAGATTGGGGCCCATGTCAATCAAGAGGCTGTCAATTTCCAACCCATGCATAGCCTTACCATCTTGGTGACAGCTGATTCCCAACAGGGAAGTTCACCCAAGTCTTTGTGTTTAGAGGTTTTATTGGGGCTTAGTCACATGGGTATTGTTTGTTGCACACATAGCTGACCTTAGCCTCCAGCCTCTCTAGATGTTGAGCTCGTAAGCATAGTCCAACTTCCCCCCAACCTGCCACCATAAATCACATTGTTCGCATAGACTGTCTGGTATGGCCCAAGGCCCCAAATAAATAAAGACCCTCCTATCAGGCAGGGCGTACCAAGGGCTTAGAGGTTACCTCTCAGGAGCCAGGACAAAGGGCCAAACATTTCTATTTACTGCACAGAGGACCTTGAATACAGTGACCTGTGGTGGAGAGTTTGGTATTCAGTAGCATCTCTCTGCACTTACTGGGGGAGGTAGCAGGGGAACCATTGAATAATTTTTTTTTTCCCTCAATGCCAATATTGATATGAAAATAAAATAATGCATTTAACCTGCTGTGTTTTCTTATATGTATTTTCTTTTCCCTTCTATTGTATCTCTATTTTAATTGCCCCTCCTAGCTCTATTTCCCTTTTGTCAATACTGCACTCCTTCAGTAACCTTGAACTCTTTGTGGTGACCCAGTAATTTATGCAGAACAGAGACTAAGCTTCATTTTCATTGCAGAATCTTAGAAAATGCTTTTATCTTGTGCTTTTGGCCGATATTATAGGGAGACAGAATATAGCCTTTCAAATGCAGCTCAAAGACATAAATTTTCCCATTTATATTGGTCAGTTCCTTTTCTAATAACAGCAGTTTCTCTCTCCTAAAGATTCATGATATATGAAGAGATGGACAAATCATTCTCTCCATTTTCATAATATTTAATCAGAGAAATCATCCAGTGATCATATGAAGCTTTGATATAAAAGTCAATCAACATAAGATTATCTTTTAATCAGAGTCCTTTTGATTTTTAGACACCAGATATTTTACTTTAAGTCACAGGTATCCCTCCACTCCAGATTTCAGAGGCAATAGTGAAGATGATTTAGGAGTCGTATATCCTATATTGCAAATAAAAAGGAAGCAAAAACAACCAGCTATATCTGTTACCCATGGAGCCTGTAAGATATTCTAAGATAAAAAATAATGTAGAATATCACTGGGAATGTTAGATAATGAAAAGGGCAAATAAGCAAAAACAAAGGGGTCTGGAATAATAGGAGCTCTACAATAAGGCTGACTGAGATAAACTCTGCCCTGCTAAGGCTTATTCCACTGGAGGATACTGTTTTGACATCTTCTCATCCCTTTAATGCTTCCTTCCTTTCTCTTGAAGTTCTAACGCTCATGAAGTGAGGTTATTGATGCTGCTTATTAACCATTTCTACCTTGTCACTTTACAACCACTGGATTGTATTATATTTCTTGAACTTCCTTGTTTGGTTGGGGCAAGTGACAATCCTGGCCAACAAGTAATAAGCAAAAGTAATACCTATCACTTCCAGTAGGAGAATTTAATTACTTGTGCAAAGACACTCCAGAGCTTTTCCTTTCCTTCTAACAACGTTTGCTTTCCTGACAATGATTCCTGCTTCAGCGTGGAATGCAGTGACAGTGAGTAGAGTGATTGCCCAACCAGTCAGAGGTTGACAGGTACTATAAGTGAGGTATATACCACTGTTGTTTTAAGTCAATGATATTTGGTGTTTTTTCAGCAGTATAATCTAGCCGATCCTGACTGATATATGTAGCTCTGGGAATTAATAAGCTAAGTGAACCTAGAACTCATTGTAAATAAAATTCACTCTTTTTCCTAAGCCTTAACCCCAAGATTGGTAATACAAAGCTGGACCCTGTCTGCATTACAGATTTAGACCTCTGGAAATGTTTATTCAAATTGTGTTGATTGTACTATATAATGAAGAAATGTGAATCTCACCTCATTCAAGTGGATCCCAAAATTTATTATGGCTCTAAAATTACCTCATTCTGGACATTGCTAAAGGACTATTGAAAGGTATGGAGATGTAATGAATATACCTTTCTGAAGCATTTCAAGCATCCAGTAGAGAAGGTTATTGCGGGTGAACGAAGGTGTTGTTGGATGTTTGTTTATTGCATAATGGGTGTGGGTTCGTTCCTAGCATTGCCCATCTTCCATCAGCGCTGCTTCTGAATGCCAGCTTAAGACCTTATTTTACATTTATTGTTTTCACTAATTTCTGTGAAGTATTACTTTTCAATATATGCTAAACTAGTCTGGTATTTAACTTGTTTTTACCTTTAACTTGTTGCAAATAATGAGTTAGAGTGGTAGAAAATCAACTTGGCTAGAAGCCATTCTTTTACTTATTCAGTGGTTGGTCTCTGATGGGAGGATCCTTCTCTAGAGAGAGTCTTAAAAGCCGAGGTATAAAGCTGGGAAGGTAGACTAGGAGAAACGTGGCAGTTTGACCAGTAAAGGTACACATCTCTTAATTCCAGAAATGTTCAGAGTACCACCACAGCTTTGTGCAGGAGGGAGCATGTATATGCAAAGGGAGATGTGGGTAGATCCAGTGGCCTTTAATATGAATCGATCAACAAGGTAGAATTTATGACTCTCCTGTGCTGTTTGACCTCAGATAATGGGAGTTCCCTTTTAACGTCTGTAGTCATCTGATATTTAAATAGCTATATATTTTTGCTGTCAAATTTAGAAGGCATCTGTTACCACAGTTATTCTATTTGTAGATGCCAAGGGGAAAATTTGCATATGCACTATTGCTGAACCAGGTCTCTTTTAAGGCTCCCAGGGTTTCAGTCTTATGATCCAAATCAGGCAAATGAATGAGTAATGATGACAAACTGTAGATAGAGCAGGTGAGCTTTTGAACCTGTTACCCGATTAAAGACAGGATTCCTGGGACTGGTGGAAAATGTCATTATTAAGGGACCCCCAAATGGTCCTGAGATCAGACCATATGCATATTATCATGTCTGTTTACAACACCATCTAGAAACCCATCTTGCAGAGTTGAAGCAATTGTTAGAAGTAAATAAGCAGCAAAACCACAGACTAATTATTATAGTGAGTTTTCCTATCAGAGTCAGAAGTCCCAATCTCAGTGCTGTCATTTTTTACTAAGGAATGAAGACAGTTCATTCATATAACAAATATTTATTAAGCACTTATTGTGTATCAGACTTTTTTTTTTTACTAGGCACTGGAGTACTTTGTGGAACCAAACAGACAAGTAAGCCAGAGGCATAGTCCCTGCCCTCACTAAGCTTACAGACTAATGTAGGGGAGGCCACATGAATTTAAAAAAATCAACAAATAAATGGACAGTCTCAACTGTAATCATTCCTCTAAATGCAAGGCGTTAATTTCCAGATTTTTTTTCCTGCTGGACTCTGAAGTATTATGAACTATGAATGATCTTTATTAGAAAGAAAATACTAGTGGTCCTATTTGATTGACATAGCACACTCCTCACTGGAAACAATCTTGACAGTTGCAGCCTCCCTCTCACTCTCTCCCCACAACGTCAACGTAATTTTTTAGAAAGCTCCCATTTGGCAAACTCAGTTTCCCATTCTCCCATACAGCAGAATATAGATCTTGCTTGAAAGCATATGTAAGATAAAAGAAACTTTCAATGAAAGTTGTCACAACTACATTCTGCAAATACAGTATCCAGTATGATTCCGAAACTTTATAGTAAATCTCAGTATAGAAAGAGGGAAATTGCAACTGTGTGGAAAATATAATAATGAAATTATGGAAGACAAACTGAAACTCAGTAGTAGAAATAGAATTCTTGATTACGCCTGCTCTAGTTCTCTCTGAGGTGAATGAATAATGAAACACAAGCAAATGAAGAAGCTTAATAACTCATTTTTAAAGAATAATTCACAGACGTTTTGGGAGAAGGCTACCAGAATTAAAAAACTTGACTTTTTAAAGAGATATTCTTTATACTTTTAGTTTTGAATAAGGTATGGCACATATCCTGTTGATCTAACAGTTACAATATGCAAAGGCAGCTAAGGCGCTGATGGGTAGGAGCAGTGTTTGGAAGGATGATGCAGTTGAGTGTCCTTTGGTCTGCACGAACCGAGGATTAAATCATGCTCTTTGTCACCAACCCTTATGTTTAGGAACTGTGCTGTGCTTTATAGCGTATATTTTCAATGGAGGCATAACGTGAGGGAACATGCATTTAGAGGATAGTTGGCTGCAGAGGAGAAGGCAACACTGAGTTTCTAGACATCATAAACCCCTGTCTCTTACAGGTAATTAGGATAAAGGAATCAACCTGCAACCTAGATGGCGTACACCTACATGGTAACATCATATATATACATCACCATATATATGCATCACCATATATATATATATATATATATATATGGTGATTACTGTGGATGTAGGAATTGAACGTGCAGTCAAGACCTCATGCGTAGGCATATCTTGCTCAGGCTAACTCTGCTAAGCAGATTCTAAAGCCTGAGGCCTAAGGAAAAATATTTTAAACTTCTGGTCAAGTGAAGCACTTGAGAAATAAGTGAGCCTTAAGGGGATGTCTCTACTCTGCAAGTGGGGGAACATAGTAAATAACCCAAAAGAGCTGCAGATAAAGATTTTCATTTTCTATAGCAATGCTCCCAAAGAGTGGTATGCCTTAAGGAAAAAATGAGAACCGTAAAACAAGAGAGGAAGAGACTTTTTATGACTGTATGGTTTAGAATACCTAGGCTCCTAAGGGAATCTAACTGTTGGCATATAGGAAAAACTTGGAGAGAAAACAGTATGAGAAGTTTAAATTTCACTTGCTCCCATCTTTTCTTTACCATCTGTCCTTCACAGTAGGAAAGGATTTTCTAGGATGAGAGAAAAATGAGAGTCAGGGGAAAAAATGAGACAGAATTGAGGGTAAATCCCAGAGGAAGGGGCCCTGTGCCCACTCCCTGGGACACGTTCTAAGAGGTGGTGAGCCATCAGATACATTTATAGGATGGGAAAACAGAGAGGCTCGTGCCCTGCAGTAGGATAACAAAGGTAAGTGGGGGGTTTTAGTAATATATACCTAAGCTTACAATTAGTTCATACTTTTTAAATATGTTATCCTTTAATAAATATTGATTTCAGAGATTTCAGAGAACTCCCAGTTATTCAGCTGTTCTCTGCAATGGGTTATTGGTGCCCCCCAAAGTTATGCACATACCCTAATTCCCAGAACCTGTGTGAATTTTGAAAAATCATCTCTGCAGATATAATTAAGGTTCTTGGGATGAGACCATTCTGGATTATTGAGGAATGGGGACCCTAAATCCAATGACAAGTACACTTATAGGAGACATACAGGAAAGAAATACAGAGAGAAGAGGAGAGCACATATGAAGACAGTGCTAGAGATGCAGCCACAAACCCAGAAGTGCTGACAGTTACCAGAAACCAGAAGACCCAAGGGTCCTCCCTAGGGTCTGTGGGAGGAGTGTGACCCTGCCAACACCTTGGTTTTGGGTTTCTGACCTTCAGAACTATGAGAGAATGAATGTCAATTATTTTAAACTGCCAAGTACTTTCATACAGCAGGCCTAGGAAACTAATAGAACCCCACCCACGTGCTCAGCTGTAAGCAGATGCGTTCCTAGAGTAACTTCGTGACTGTTGAGACTCATTCCAGCTCCCTTCTGCAGCAGTTAACTCCATATACTGTGTTTAAACAGAATATTTGAAATAAACAGTGATAGCGCGGTAATTACAAAGATGAGTAACAAAACTTGAATTATTTCACTTCTGCCATAATGTGTGACTCATGAAATTTTTATTTGTGCTTAAAATTTTAAAGAGTTCAATAGAGCATGAACTGAGAGGTATGATATTTTTGTTGGTTGAGTGTATGTATGAAACATTTTACTGAATTTAAATATCTTTAACATAGAGATTTTTCAACTTCTTTATTGTAATTGTTATTAAATTATGGTAGTGTTATCACAGCAGAAGAGTACTATTTATTTTAAATTTCCCCCAAAGGAACATCAGTTTAATTAGAAAGTACAAATTTATTACCTTTTTCTTTTGTACTGTTATATTTATTATTTATTACTTTACTGGTATGATCATATATACAAAGTTTAATAAAAGAAAATTTTCACTGAATGCGTTTTTTCTGACCATTATTATTATTCATGTCATTTCGTCATTATCTGACAATAATTTTGATGTATAAAGAATGAGTTTTCAAAACTAGCTCTCTGAGACACAAATATATTAGGCAAGCCCACTGCTGGCTTGTTGGCTGGTTAGAGCCCAATAGTAAGGCAAGACTGTGTGGGAGAAATGGCAAGTGCTCTACTGGGTAGATGAGGTTGTAGTGTCACAGAGGATCCCTTGTCCCAGCATGTTTTGAAATCAGGATTTCCATGTGCTCCACAGTGATAATAATACAGTCAAGAAAGTCACTGAGCCTGTAGATGGCTCCCTGACGACTTTTGTGAACTAACGTCCATACACAATACAAGATGATGCTGGCCTTAGTGGATGCTGGTCCAGACAGATACTTAGAATCACTCCTCTTTACTGTTCACCATTAACACCTTTGTAAGCCTTCTCAACTTCCAAAATGAAGGAAGTAGGGTGGGGCATCCAACTGACAGAGATATGTTTCTACCTTCTCTGCAGAATGAAAGCTTATAGAAACTTAGCTAAGTTTACTAAAGTTACTTTTCTTGCTCGCCTTCCCAATGGACTAGAATTTATATATATAATATACATTTCCCAGAAGAGTAAACTGAGATTCAGATTATGTGACTTGTCTAAGATCTCACAAGTAATTAAAGAGAGAACTAAGATTCTAACACAGGTCCATCTAATTCCAAGAACCCCACCTTTTCTACCATGTTAGGCTATCACTCCAGGAACCACTGAGACTTCTGAGTTATGGAAAAAGAATAAACTGAGACAGTTTCAGGACAACAAAGTGTTGTCCCCTAAGTTTTAGAATTATTTTCTCCCAAAGTTTTGGTTATTTTTGTCCTTGGCTTACCTTGGAAGAGCAGTATGGCTCAATGGCAAGCTGGATTCAATCCATGTTTACCTCTCATCAGCTGTGTGACCTGGGGAAATTTCTCTACCTCTCAGTATCTTTTATTCTCATCTCTTATATGAGGAGAGAAATAACTAGAGAAATGCAGAGATTAGAAATTGCAAATATAAAGCATCTGGAACCAAGTAGGGCATTACCAATTGGAGCTATTTTATATTACCTTTATGAAGATATAATATTCCAGAATAGTTGCAAATGTCATTATCATTCTATACACAGCCTCTGATAGCTAGTATTTGAAAAGGTATAACTGAAGATTACTGTTTTACTTATCCATTGATGTATTGTTTATTTTTGCTGACAATGTTGAGTATATAGGCCTGCCTGGTGGATACAGAGAAAGGTTCAACCTAGATGGGGCATTAATTCCCTTCAAATTCTCTTTCTGTTATAACTTGCTGATCCTCTCTCAGCATGAAACTGATTAAGAAATTCACATCACTTAATTCTTTTCATAATCACCTAGTGCGAAACTAGCAAGGAAGGACTTTTTTTTTTTTTTAATGGGTAATGAGCCAAGTGAGGCATGCAGAAGGGAATAGAGTTGGCTATTCAAGTGCAAGTTTCTTCCCTCTTATGAAATGCCCCAGATAAGCAGTATTCCCTGCTGAGCTTCACAGATCAGATTGGTGTTCTGGAAGTCTGTTATGTTGGTAGAGACAGAAAGTAAAAGGGATAAGAGGTGAGAATAGGGAGCACTGGTTGCGGAAAATGGAAAAATGAACAAAACTAAAGCAACTCTTCCTGGCTGTTTCTGAAATGAAGCAGTGGAAAGGGGATAAAGAGTGCATATGAGGTGAGACTCTCTATTAAACAGATGTCCTTTAAAATATTTCTGGTGGAAAATAAAGGAGAAAAGAGATGAAAGCACTTATCTTTGATAGAAATTTCATACTTCTAACGATAGTTTCCAAGAAGTAGAAAAACCATGGCGTTTTGGAGATGGACAGACCTGGGACTAAATCTCTTCCGGATTATCAGTGTGACACACGGCTAGTTACTTAACTTCTCTGAATCACTGTCTCCTCATCTGTTGCTAGGTATGCTATTTCTCCACTTATTGATAATTTAAGGGATTAACTTTTCTGCACTCACTATTTTATGTCTTTGATCATTGTATTAAATTTGTTTGGAACTTCATATCCCTTTGTCTATCTATTCTGGTTGACTGAGCTCATTGAGGGCCGTGGTGACGTCTTTGATCTCTACTAAGTTAATGTCATTACCACTCCATTTTTGCTGAAGCTGAAGTTAGTTGCATGATGACTTTCAAGGTGGGCAGCTAATGGATTTTATGCTTGGAGTATATGTCTAGGAGAGACAATATTTAGACCTTGACAGGAGGGAACCAAGCCTTGCATCCTGCTCTTTAAAGGGTCTTCTCTGACTCTCCTCTGTTTACACCTTTCCCCATTATGCAATAATTTCCTGGGGCCCCAAAACTGTGCCCAAACTTATATCATGCCCTCGTCTACACCACACTATGGATATCAGAGCACAAGAATCCCCTGCCTTCCTTAAACCTGACACAGCTTCCAAGGCTGGATGTGTCCTCCAGGGTGGAATTTGCAAGTGATGCCCTGACTTCTAGGTCTCAAAGAAGGTTATTTGGGAAGGGTTATATAGGACTTGTGACTAGAGGCTGAGTCACTCCCCCAAATGCAGATGGGGCCCCCAAATGGCATGGAGCAAGGTATGAAAAAAGAAAGTTGCTGGGCCCAGGCCAGCCCTCCCCATGCAGCAGAGAACTCTGAGGAATCTGAGAATTCTGAATTTAAATCTGACCTTCCAGGTCATTATAAAGGTCAGAGATAGAACACTTTTTAACAGTGAGCTTGATTTACATCCTTAAATATTTAGACATATGGCAGACAACTCTCCATTTGTATTCCCGCCAATGTTAGGGGCATACCTGGAGAAATCCATCCCTGTGATCCTTCCTTTAGTGGCAAAAGTAGGAACTTTCATTATACAGCATGAATATTAATTTCTAAATCACTTTGATACCCCTTTTGGAGGATATCATCTCCAAAGAAATTCTTCTTCACCTGTGTTTGGATCCCATGTATTTACTATGGGCCTTTTTCTTTAGACTGGCTTTTATGTTTGCCAAGAAATACTTGGCAACATTTTGAAACATAGTCAGTGAAACACCATGGTCTCTTCCTGTCAAAATTTGTAACCATCAGGGTGACACTAAAATAAGGAAATGTCAAAGAGTGAAGGAAGCCACATTGAATCCATACATCTCCGTGTCTCCACATAAGCTTTCTATGAATGCTCAAGAGGAAGAGGTCTTAAGATTCAGGATTCTGAGGCTCCTAATTAAAGTCCACAGGTTAGAGAAACAATTAGCCTAGAGAAAAGAAGCATTCATTAAGGAGGCTGGAATCTTAGACTAAGAAGACTATTGATCCAGTTGGGAGGCTGATGTTAAGGTAGAGGACTTGAGTAGAGAAAGATAATATGTCCTCATAGCCTTTAAAATATACATGGTATGGCACATTAGAAAGAGAGAAAACATTCCTTAAGCTTGTGTCAGGTCAAGGTCCAATGCCAAGGACTTGCATTGGGAGTAGAATTTGATCTAAACCTTGTTCAATAAATAGCTCTTCCCTTGGAAGACTAGGAGAATGAGAAAATGTGCGTTCTGTGTTTTAGCCCTTTCAAATGCCCTTGTGATTTTGGAGTCAGTGGACCTGTGACTCTAATGACATGGGCAAATCTTTGTACCTCTCCTAGGCTTAGCTTTTCTACCTTGTAGAGTTGCTGTGAGAACTGCTCTCAGATGGTGCATGGAAATGGCCTTTATAACCTGAGCAAGTTTATTACTTGGATGACCATATGAATAAAAGAATTGATTATTAGTTAAAAGCTAATTATTATTAGGAATGGTCAACTTAAGAGTTGCAGCTTCTAGAGTGGTGGTTGTCTATGCACTAGTCAGTAGTATTCTAGGGTTTAAATTGTCATAGGTGCAGGTTTGTCGTTATACTTTTCTTGTCAAATTCATACTAAGAAACTGTAATATCCTTGCTATTCTTTAACAAAATGCATTTCCTAGTTCTATACTTGGGTTTCTAAAACATTTTTAAACAAATCTGAAGAAAGTGAGAATAACCATTACATATCTTAACTTCTCCCAAATTATTTCAGTCTCACATACTTCTGTGGTAATGAGTCCAGGCTTTCTTTTCAGGATGATGAAGTGTTCAAAACTGATTGCAGTGATGGTTGAACAACACTGTAGACATGGTTAAAAGAATAAAGTGTACATTTTAGATGAATAAATAGTATGGTACCAAATTATATCTCAGTACACTGTTATTTTAAAAAATCTCCCTTTTCAGATGTTTTTCTTAAAAATTATATATTTCCCAATCTTCATCCCAGCACACAAACTCCACTATGAACATAGAGGACTTATTCTTCCCTGAAGATTTACTTCCTCATGCCCTTATTTGTGGTATTTATTCTTTCAGTTATACTACTTCTGTCCCTTGAATTCCTATACATCTCTCAAAGCCAGCATTAAATACTGCCTTTTTTAAAGCACTTCCTTTACTCCCATTTACCATAAAATTAATGTCCTCTTTCTTCAGGTAATCATAATACATTGTCTCCCAAACTTATTTTTTTTTAATTAATTTATTTTATTTTTGACTGTGTTGGGTCTTTGTTGCTGCGTGCTGGCTTTTCTCTAGTTGCAGCGAGCGGGGGCTACTCTTCGTTGTGACGCATCGGCTTCTCACTGCAGTGGCTTCTCTTGTTGCAGAGCACAAGCTCTAGGCATGCGGGCTTCAGTAGTTGTGGCACACGGGCTCAATAGTTGTGGCTCGTGGGCTCTAGAGTGCAGGCTCAGTAGTTGTGGTGCACGGGCTTACTTGCTCTGTGGCATGTGGGATTTTCCCGGACCAGGGCTCGAATCCATGTCCCCTGCATTGGCAGGAAGATTCTTAACCACTGTGCCATAAGGGAAGCCCCCAAACTTCTTATTTTTAAAGAAAATTAAGTGATTTCAAGTTTTGTTTTATTTTAAAAGTGAAGTTAACCTTAAAATAATTTCTCAACATGTATCTGTGATCTAACTCCTTTATCTTGTGAGATCAAGAAGACATGGTATTTTATTTGCTGTGTTTCCCCCAATATCCATCTAGACTTCCACTTTTCATGTAACATTCATACAATAAATGTTTATTAAATTCAATTGAATAGTTGTAATACAGAAAAGTTATCTAAGGAAAAATTGTGTTATCCTCACTATTACATTGGCCTAGAAAACATGGGTCAGATGTTAAACATGTTGAATACTCTTCTCATAAGGCTTCATTTACAGTCTTTAATGTCCAAGGATGACAATCATACTAAATACTGAAGACTGGATTTTTTATAACACATGTTAACATTTGGATTCATCTAGCTTTACTGTTAAATCCCATATTCCTAGTTCTTTCCTGCTGTCTTCAATTAGAGCATTTCTGTTATCCTCTAGGATTTTTGACACATTATATGGGGCAGATTTTGAATACCATTCTATATTCATTTAAAAGTAAATTCACTCTAGAAAGAGAAATAAAAGATAGGGCACATCTTACACTTATTCTTTTAGTAGGTTTATAATTCTAAAGCATTTATATAAAAGGGCTTCAAAATATTATTGATTTTGTATCATACTGTCATTCCAAAAATGGAGAATTATTATTTTTCAATTTTTTGTTTTATCACCTTATTTAAAATTATTGCTTTCTCGCAAATTAAAAGTCCGTTACATTTTGTATTTCTATGCAGTGTTCTCTTCCTGTGTTGACAGATTGCTCTCAATGCAAAGATGAAATCCCCAACATTTTGGCTACTCATGTGCTTTGTAGAGTTCCTCTTGGTTGCCGGGGATTGGCTGCCAACAAAATGCCAGAAAAGAGAGTAAAAGGGAAGGAGATTTTCTCTAGGAAGTGTGTATCATGACAATACTTGGTTACTCATTTTTATGTGTGTATAAATTGACCTAATAGTCACAATATTCCTATTTCATGTAAAATAGGTATTATTATTATAAATTTAAATAAAAGAAAATAGGCTTATAGAAGTAAGATAACTTTTTCAGAGTAACACAGCTAGTAAGTGACAGAACTGAGGTTAAAAACCCCATATATATCTGTTTCGAAAACTTATGCCTTCCTAACTTGCACAAACTTTCATTTCTCCTCTTATTTACCTTTTTCAATCTCCAGATCTAAGTAAGGTTTACTTATCACTTGCACTACTACAAGCAAACCTAGATTCTTCTTTTCAGATATCTGCTGTACAGTTCATATTACATTTTGATAGTTGCCACAGGGTCATTTTGTCAACTTTCTACTTGAGTTAATGAACATAAAGTTTGTATTTGTACATCAAATTTATACGTGAATTAATATGAATGCTCAGGAATGTTAGTGAAAAGTAAAAGATTCATTTTGTGGAAAATTCCAGGATAATTAAAGTATATTAACTTATTTATATGCAATGGCTGCAAACAAATGTGGTATTTGCTCAAAGGAAGTCATATTTCTGGGAGGTCACTTCATAGAGAATGGTTGCATACTATATATAGTATCAGTTATAGTACTACCAAATGTTAAAATTAGAGTGTAGAGATATTTTTAAACAAAACAAATAAATGTAGATTTTTAAATATGGCCATAAATTCTGATATATGGATATCAGTTAATTAATGTTTCTTTTTTTGTTGTTTTTGTTTTGTGGTATGCGGGCCTCTCACTGTTGTGGCCTCTCCCGTTGCGGAGCACAGGCTCCGGACTCGCAGGCTCAGCAACCATGGCTCACGGGCCCAGCCGCTCCGCGGCATGTGGGATCCTCCCGGACCGGGGCACGAACCCGTGTCCCCTGCATCGGCAGGTGGACTCTCAACCACTGCACCACCAGGGAAGCCCTAATTAATGTTTCTTATTATGTACATGAAAGACATGAAAAATATATTCAGTGAATAAATGAAGTAATATTTTTATTCACCTGTTTTGTAAGTACATCCTGCCTAGACATGCTCGCCTATGCCATGTTAAGAACTACAGATGAAGTTCCATTTACTGTAACATCCTCATAATTCATCTCTGTGACTCCAAATATTAACTTCATTAATTCATTCTCCACATGATTTCCAGTGATTTTTGAAATTCCAGGTCTGATGACGTTTCTCTCATGTTAAAACCTTTCACTGGCTTCCTATTAATGTAAAATAAAAACTCTTTAACTTGGCTCATAATGATCTTTGTAATCTAACTCTTTCCATCTCTTCCAACTTTGTGTCATTCTTCTTCCCATCTTGTTCTACCCTCCATTTTATTTGATAAACTACTAAGTTGTAGTCACCAGGCTCTCTCTTGCTTTTGGGCTATTTTTCCTTAGTTTGGATGCAAGAGTGATAGTCTTCCAACAATATCTATTCCATTCTTCTTATTGGACACATGGCTGCCCAGCTAGATTTATGTCCTACTATCTTTGCAATTAGGTAAAGTCACATGGCCTAGTATTTGCCAACAAAAAGTAAGAAGTGCTGTGTGTTGCTTCTAGGACTCAGTCTGAATATATTGGGTACACCTCTTTCACATTTTCCACTGCTTGGAACCCAGATATTGTATGACCAGCTTTGAAAATGATAGCAGACAATAATTATGCCTTAGAAAGTTGAGAAGCAAAGATTGAAAAGAACTCAAGTCCATAACTGACTGTGAGAAAAAGAGCTGTGTTGCTGACCTAGGCATTCTCATTTGAACTATCTGCAAGAGAGAAATAAACTTCTTTGTGTTTTATGTTATTGTATTGTTGGGCCTTTTTGTTACAGCATCTCAGTCTTTGCTTAATAAAAATCTTCCTTTTCCTTGCTCTTTGCTTTGGTTGGGATATTCTTACCTGTTTTTTGTGTCTAAATTTAGATATCTTACTTGACTGACCTCCCACCAAGTCCAGGGACCTTATCTATGTTCTTTCAATAGTATCTGGTTCTTAAAAATATTACCTAATATTTATTGATCATGTGCTGTATGTCAGGCACAATTTAAGCATATATGTGTCATCCTATTTGATATAATAATCTTATTAAATAGGTATTAATACCATCTCCATTTTATAGATGAAGAAAACAGATTTACAGAGAGGTTAAGCCTGGCTGTATTTTCCACAAGTTAACTGCAACAATGTTTCTTATCTTATGTGCTCTCTTATAGTGTGACTTTAAATCATCTCCCTGTGAGAGATGGAGTCTGTGTTTCCTATATCTGATTCTGGGTGGCTTGTGACTACAGAGGAAGAGGTAGTCTCTGACTTCTAAAGCTAGACTGGGAGCTGTGTCAGTGCCTCTCAATGGTTCTCTTGGGATGCTCACTTTTGAACCTCTCAGTAACCAGATAAAAGATCTGAGGCTGTAATGCTGTGAGAAAGCCGAGATAAAAAGGACTGGCCATAGTGCTCTGGCCAACAGCCAGAGCCAGAGTCTCAGCCAGTGTCTATTGCTAGACATGTGAATGAAGACTCCCACCTCCTGATGATTTCAGCCCTGAGTCATCCTCACCTTGAGCTTCCAAGACTTATTAGATGAAGCTCGAAGCATATGGACTCGAGATAAGTTATCATTATGTTCTCTTTAAATCCATGATCACAGTATCTGTGAGTGTAATAAAATGATTGTTTTAAACTGTTAAGTTTTGCTGTAACTGGAACATTGCCCAAAGTAAAAAGTTTAGTAAGTAGAAGATCTAAGATTCAAAGCTAAGTAGTCTGATTCCAGAGCCCTTAGACGTTACATCCTTTGTGCTTATTTTTTATATAGAAAATTCTTGTTTATTTGTTTGTACCCCCAGCCAGTTTAAAAACTACATTACAGCAGGGATTTTTTTTTCTCATTCATCCAAGAAAGCAAGTATTTTTACCTGTTTTGTTCACTTCTGTACCCCATAGTCTAGCACAGTGGCTGATACACAGTAGGCACTCAATAAATGTTTGATGAATGAATATCTAATAGGGTTTATGATTGGAAGTACTGAGAGTACTGACTGCATCTTGTAGAATTCCACAAGCATCTAGTATAAGGTAATGTTTATTAAGCATCTACTGGACTGGGTACTATGCTAAACAAAGATGTTCTTATTTAATCCCTACATCCCCATAATGGAGGTGTTATTAAGCGACTCATTTTACAGATGAAGAAGTGAAGACTTTGAATTAGTAAACAACTTACTCAGGGCCCCATAGTTACTAAAAGAAAAAGTTTGGATCTGAACTTTGTTTGACCGCAGCCTATGCTCAAAGTCTTCATTTGCATTTTCCTTTTCTCTACTCTTCTCCATTCTGCACTCTAAGCTGGGAGGCCGTACTCTTTGGATTGTATTGACTAGGGTCTTTTTCCATCTGGCTTTTGATTGGGTTTAGCCAATAGAAGATGCCACCAGGAGATGAGAGGGCAGAAGAGAGAGGTTTGTGATATTCATTTACTCATCTCTCTCTGCCAGGCTGTGGGCTGTCAGAGATTGCTGAAGGCTCCAACTTCTGGGGAATGCCTTCTCCTGAGCTGATTTCTCTCCAGGTTTCTTTAACAAATCCCCACCCTTGCCTTCATGCTTAGGATTGGTAGTAGATTCAAGCTATTTCTGGCAACTGATTTCTCTTAATCCTTTTAACATCTTTGTAAATATTCCTTCATTAAACTCTCTTTACTCAGCGCTTCTGAGTATGTCCTCTGCAGATCTTCCCTAACATACATGGGGTAGGGCAGAGGAACATTGAGGCATACATACCATATTTTGAAATATTTAGGAGAGTTAAATCATTCTACAAAACTCTTTAAAGAATGTTCCATTCTCCTACTTTGATAAATGTAACATTACAAATGACCTGGGGGACCAGGTTTGAATGCAAGATTATTGGACCCCTTAAGTTCCAAGCTGGAGTGTGGAGACACCTTGACCTGCCTCTCTCTTTTACATAAACACCATCCAGCACCTTGAGGGGCCTCATACATGTATGTATAGACACTCCAGCTCAGATATTCAAGTTGTCTGCAGACACACAACCATCTCTTGGACATTCTTTGAGCTTATGGGTTTGCACACTGGTGGTGTATCTTGCCTTAGGCAAGTTGAAACTTTTGAGGAGGCCCTCGCAGAACTTCCAAGTGGATACAGAGTATTTGGACAGGAAATTCCAGGGGTGCCAGGTACCTGAAACATGGTCTAGAAAAAGGACTATGGCTCCTAGAGGACACAACTCCTTAGGCCATAGATTTTTTTTTTTTTTTAATTCATGGAGAAAGATGTGGCTGGAAGAGGACTAGAGCAGGGTGATAAAACATGGGGTAGTTGGTAGTCTATGGTAGAATATGTCATCTCTTTCCTTTCAGGACCTTGGCTAATGTATCGTATTTCACCCAGTAGGTTTCGTACCTCAAGAATGCAATGAATATTTATTGGTGAAGTCAGTGGTTGATGTAATATCCAGATCTTCTGGGCAGAAATCTTAGTTTACTTCAAGATTTAAAATTTGGTGTAGACACAGAATTTTTCCTTTTGTCTTCTTTGAGTTTGAAATGTTAGCTAGTAGTGATCACCATGAATGTCTTGGATAATGTACCACTTGCTGCAAAAGTAATTTTGTGCCAGACAGATAATTCTAATTTATTTCCAAATGAGTAGGCCTCCGTGAGTTAGAAAATTTCTGTCAGAAACTGTACCAGGACTCCAGGACTCCACCAGAAACTCTACCAGGTGACAAAGAAAGAACACCTATTTAACTGGCTCGTTCATTTTCTCTGGTTTCAGAGAAACCCTGACAAAAGCCAAACAAGGTTTAGAAGACGTTCATATGACTGTTCCTAAGAGAGAAAGTCCTAAGATTTTAAATACTGTGTTTTAGGGTCATTATTAGTAATTTGGAGTATTGGCTGATAAAGGCTCCCCTGTCTAGAGTTTGGTCTATGTATCCACCTATATTTTCCATCTCTTCCCAGAAGAAATAGGATTACCAGCAATCACTCTTAGGTTATCAGTAAGAACCTGTGACAAGTTGGGAGACATGTCATCTGTCACCACCACTTTCAGATGGAGAGTACCCACCTGCATAATCACTGTAACTCATGGTAGCTGGGCAGATAAATAGTAACCAGCTAAGTTGATCAAAGGGATCAATAGCTACTCTGAGCTTACTTTATGGTTGGGGTGCTCCCCCTTAAAAAGGCCATGATAATAGTGGAAAGTGGAAGAACAACCAACAGTCACCTCTGATTGAACACTGCCCAATGTTCAGGTTACAGTGTTCTGGGCAAGTGAAGAAGTTAAATGGCAAAGTTCTATTTCACATGTTTTTATTTTTTTAAATTAATAAGTCTCTTGTCCTGCAAAGAGATGGGTTTAGTTCCAAAATCTCAGAATGATAGAATCCGTAAGCTAGGGACTGACCCATGATGACATAAGCATATTTTCTATTTCACAAAAGATTGAGAAAAATCAACTTGTCTTTCACCATAGAGAATTTGAGAACTGCTCTAATTATACACATCTGACTTATTTAATCATTTTTTCTTCAAAAGACTACTACCCATGACATGTCAGTCATTTTATCAGAGACTAGAGATAAATTGGTGAACAGAGCCAGCCATGATTCCTTGCCCTCAATAAAGCTCAGAGTCTAGTTGAAGGGATAGATATTAATCACATTTTTTTAAACACAGGTATAAAATTGTAATTCTGGAAAGGAGACATGCTAAATAAGGATTTCCTATAAAAAGAATATAAGGATATATATGAGTAAGCTAGGTAAAAGAAGGAAAGAAAGAGCATTCCAGACAGAAGAAACACCATATAAAAGATCTCTGGGGCAATAGGGAACATTACAGACAAGATGAAGAGAAAATACAATTTTTTTGGTTTAGACACAGTGCTGAGAGGGATTAGGGCATGGTACAGGAGTTATACTGGGCCAGACTAAGAAGTTCCTTGTGGACCATGTCAAAGGACTTCTGTTTTTATTCTAAGCCTATTAGAATAGCATGTAAGGATTTTAAGCAGAGAAATGAATTTATCCAATTTAACTTTGAAAATTGTTTTTGGATTACTGAGTGGAAAATGGGTTCTTGGGCAACCTGAGAATATCAAGGAGACCAGTTTAGATCCTTTCATGGATTGAATTGTGTCCCCCATAAAGATATGTTGAACTCCTAACCTCCAGAACGTTTACCTCAGAATGTGGTCTTACTTGGAAATAGGGCTTTGCAAAGGTAATTAAGTTAAAACAAGATCATCAATGTGGGCCCTAATCCAATATGACTGGTGTCCATATAAGTGGGAAATTTAGACACAGAGACAGACATGTACAGAGGGACGATGATGTGAAGACCCAAGGGGAAGACGGCCATGTGCCAGGAGTGATGCATCTACAAGCCAAGGAATGCCGAGGATTACAGCAAATACCAGAAGCTAGAAGAGCAGGGAAGGATTCTCCCCTAGAGCCAACAGAGCAAACATGCCCCTGCCAATACATTGATGTTGAGCTTCTAGCCTCCAGAATGATGAGACAATACATTTACGTGGTTTTAAGCTACCTTGTTTTGGGTACTTTGTTACAGCAGCCCTAGAAAACCATAATAGATGCTATTCCAGAAGTCCAGGTAAAAGACAAAGGTAGCTCACACTAAGATGGAAGCGGCAAAAAGAAATGGTTCCTTAACTCTCAGAGTACAGTTTTCCCTCAGTATGCCTGGGGAATTGGTTCCAGGACCCCTGCAAACACTAAAATCTACAGATGCTCAAGTCCCTTATATAAGTAGTCTAGTAGAGACAGCCCTCTGTATCCATGGGTTCCCGTGGATAGGAAGGGCCGACTGTATTGATAGATATTTAAAAGGTACAATTGACAGGGATAGATGACTGCGTGTGAGACGGAGGATAAGAGAAGAGGAAGGTATCAGTGATGACACCTAGGTTCACCTAGCTTGCTCAACTAGGTGAACGGTAGTGCCATTCACTGACACTGGAAACATTGGAAGGGTACCAGGTTTGTGGAGGAAGATCACCCACCCAGGTTGACTTGGTGGTGTCTATATGAAACCCAAGAGGTGGTGGGACATAAGGTCTGAAGCCCAAATGAAATGTCTGGGCCAAAAATATAAATTAAAGTTATCTTTATAGTGGTAGAGTAATGGAGGAAGGAAATAGAGAGAGGGAAAAAGGAGAGAGTTTAGGACTGAGCCCTTGAGGAATACAAACCATTAACAGTTATGTGCAGAAGTATGTGTTTGTCATCCAAACGCAACCAACTCTCAAGGAAGAAGCTTGCACATATAATACACATACATATTTCAAACTCCATCTGTATATATGTGTGTGTGTGTGTGTGTGTGTGTGTGTGTGTGTGTGTGTGTGTGTGTGTGTGTGTGTGTATGAATGTAGGGATAATCTATTACTGTGGAAGTAGGAGATTGAGGGATTTTTCCTACTGCAGGAAGGTGGGTGCAATTAAACAAATACCAGCCAAATGAGAAAGACAAAAGCTGTTATTGAGAGCATGCTAGCAAGAGAGTCTGCTGCTCTCTTGGGCTGACTGTTACAGAAGTTCTTGTTTAACTTCCTGAATTGTTACTAGAGATACCAACCTGCTCTCCTGAAAGTCTGACTTACAGCAGGCTCACTTCTTAGGCTGTTTATTGTAGGTAAGGCATTGGTTTCCTGGGCAGATGGCTGCAAGTTGTGGGACAAGGTTCTATTTTTACCTATGATCTGGCCATTGTCCCTTTGTATAATCAGTCTCTCAGGTGACATTAAGGGAGCCAGGGCACCTCCTGAGGGCACTGTCTAGAGTAATAGCCTAGACAGGAAACCAGCTAGCATAGATTCATATTTGCCACATATAGCCAAGGTCATGGGTCATGAGAATCGACAAGGATTCTCTCTCTAATCCAGGGGAAGGGCGGGTAGAATCTCTGCTGCAGCCCAGAGACGTGCATTGAGGAGTTCACAGAGCATTGCCTAAGAGTTGAGAGGAGTTTATTGGGGTAGGTATACTTCACTTGATCTGATCCCTAGCCCCATGATAGACTTCATTTCCTATCTTGCTCTCCCTCAGCCCAGTCTAGCCAAGAGGGCCTTCTTGCTGCTTCTGCAATATGCTCACGGTGCTCCTCTGTTAGAACATTGCAGCTGCTGCCTGGAAACCTCTTTCCCTAGATAGTCACCAGGCTGACACTGAACTCTGCTCAAACGCTACAAGATTGGAAAATCTTCCCTACCCACACTATGTGAAATAATTTTCTCCCTCCTTATCAGTTGCTATCCCATTATCCTGCTTAAGCATTTCCTTAGCACTTATTACCTCCTGACACTGTAATATAAATTCATTTATTTGTACTGTCTGTCTCCCTCACTGGAGTGCCAACTTCACCAAGAGAAGGCTTTGTTCAAGCACTATCTCGAGTCTGAAATAATGGCCAGTCCTTAGGAAGTTGCAAGCGAACAGTTAATGAATGAAAGAAACGTGAAAAGTCCAGATGTTCTCTCACCTCTATAGGGGAGTTTGTATTCAGAGAAATAGAGTTTTGTTACTATTGCTTTACCATATTTGCTCTCCAGTCTGATATGGCCTAGGGAAATTTGTACAAGGTTTGTAAAGACAATGGTAACTAGGGAAGAGAATAATGGCCAAAAAGTTAGTAGTATTCTACCCATGGTTAGTCCCTGGTTCTGATCCCTGCTACTGTGGTTGTGCAAAATGCTCTCATTAGGAGAAGCTGGCTGAGGGAATATATGAAGACTATCTGAACTATTTTTGCAACTTTTCTGTAAATTTAAAATTAGTTCCAAAAAAAGTTTAAAAACGTTCATAGTAGGCATTTTGAGATAGGAGATCTCATGGGATTTTCTTTATTTATATTTATTTACTTCTCTTTATTTTCCAAATTTTCTTCAATGACCATTTAATTTCTTTGAAATAGGAAAAAATTGTAAGTTAAAATAAAAGATACATGCCACGCAGACATATGCATTTTGTGGACTCAATCTCTGATTTTCGAAATAATTGAATGGGCAGAAGACTAATCAAGTTTGGTCTGAGGCTTATGTAGCAGGAAATACTACTACAAAATCTTTAAAATCTTAAGTTTAAAACGTGATAATTCTTGAACAAATTAACATGATATTCCTTGCATTATAATCATAACATTCCCCAAATGATAAAATAAGGTATTTTTATAGAATGGCTGCATTGTGATAAACTTAAACCCAGATATCAAACTACATCATAAACTGAATAATGTATGGACATAAAGAAGTCATAATAGTTTAGCAATTAAAAAAGATACAAAAGCAAAACCCTTGATGACTCTGGAATTTAGGAACAGGCATATAGTAAGCAGTAACTCTGAAGTAGCTTTGATCAGGACATTAGTGGAGTACTATATACTATTATGGAAACTGCATTTTGAAAGGAAGTAGTTGAAATTCAACTGGGAATTTTACCAAAAATAAGGTGAATATGGGATTCTGATTCAACATGACTTAGTATCTTTCCAGAATGTGCTAATTATGTGCCATGGGAGACCTAGAGGAGACATAAGGCAAAATCCCTGACTTACAAGAATTTAACAGATGTGTTAATAAGGCGATATGCACACAAGCCCAGCAGAGACCTTCTGGTGAAGAGGCAAAATAAATGCACTAACACATTCTGTACAGTTAACACCATGGGCAGTCAACAAAGTGAGCAGAGTTGAGCAGAGTTACGAGGAACAGTTTCATAAAAAAGTAGACACCAAATCATCCACACAAATGTCCATTCATTTTAGCTGAAGAAAGAGGAAATAGAAGATGGATTTCCAAAAGAAGATCTTAAGACTCTCGGTCTATACCACATCAGATCAAAATGGTATATGGGAAACTTGAATATTACGCTAAAAATATTCTGCCCCAAATATCAGAGCATTAGAGTCTCTGTGATTATGTACCACATTTAAGATGTTTCTTCTTTTTACAATAATAATAATAATAATAATAGTAATAATTAACATTATAGAGTATTATTTTATAGTAAATAATATGCAAATAATGTTAGACACATTTTCTCCATCCTGACAATAGCTGTTAATTTTATCTGAGTTTCAAAGAAATTAAATAACTTTCTCAATTCAATCAACTAATAAGTGGTTGGAGTCTATATTTGTCTATTACTAACATTTGAACTCATCTCTAATATTCTATACTGCCTTTCCACTCTTGGGACAGTCACAAATATTGAGGCATGAATCCAATCCTATATTAGATCAAGTAGAAATTAGGTGGAGAGTCACCTGATGCAGGTATTTTACTTCTCTCTACCCCGAATCTGACTCTTTAAGTCAGCGTGGCTTAATCACAGATAAGCTTACCTATAAGGATCAGGGTTCTGTGCCAGATACTGTTTGAGGTTATAACTTAAGATCACTCTCTTGCTGTCTCTACATCTTTGAGCCCTTAAGAGGTAGTACTCATATAAACTCTCTATGGTATGGAGAACTTTATCTATTAATCTATAATAATAGATTTTATTTTGGCTTGTCATAATGGCTGGCTTCTGAAATTCTATCTAGGAGGAACTAAGTGATATCATTCAGGTCAGTGGGTGTGTTGGAGGGGACAGGGATTAGGGACCCTATCTTGAATCCACATTTGCATGCATGTACACCATTTCAGAATTAAAGTAATCTTAGATATTTAAAATGTACACTTTGCATAAGATTTCCATAAATATTCATTGTCCACATCAAAGGTAATTACCCTTTCATGTTAGGTCAAAACGGAGAAGGCTGATGAATTTGTAATTATAAATTTTCCCTGACACTGACTCTAACTTTTGACTCCCAACACCCCCTTTTCCACAGATGACTACCCATATCCTGCCTCTGATTCCTCAGAATTTAGCATAATCCTGGGCCAGGTCTCTTAGCAACAAAAAGACATTCTGTTAATCAATATAAAGTACTTTAAGTCTCACCAACTGAACAAGCACCATGTAGGAGGCACTTGTGCACCAAAAAAAAAAATTATTGACTATATTTGGTTAGGGAAAATTATTAATGAATTCATGAATTCTACACTTCTATTTAAATATCTATATTTTAGAACATTATTTGTTAAAAGTGTTTTATCTATAATAAAACAGAATTTGCTGAACCGAGATCCTTGGTATGGAATGTAAAATCTGTGGAGATGCAAACACACTTTCATTTACTAGTGGCCCTTTGGTGATATAAGTGCCAATAGTACCAATCCCTAGGATTATTATATGCTCACCTGTGGATAGAATATCTTCTTTGGCCACATTAAAACTATGTTCTGTAACTATTTTTTTCCTTTTACTAATTAAATGTCAAAAGTGCTTGGAAATTATATCAAGTATGTATTACTAAAATAGACTTTATATTTTATATAAAGATGTGAATTGAAATGTTTAAGCTTTATCAATATGTTTGTCTTCATATAAAGGACAGGATAAAGTAAATGCGTAAATCGGTAGACGGAAGACATAAGGAGAAAGCAATGATAGATGATGGATGTACAGATAGATGATAGACAAATATATTTAAGCTTAAAAAATAACTGTTCTGTAAATTTTTACATTTGATGTTCATAAAAAACCTCGAAAGCTAGTAATTCTCCATTTCAAAAGTAAGAAAACTGTAGTTCGAAGAAATTAATCACTCAACTCACAGAACTGAAATGGTACCACCAGAAATCAAGTCCATTTCTTCTCTCACACTATTGGCTGCTCTATCCCATCCTAATACCAGATTTTGTGTCAGAATAGGAGCAGACAAACTTGACAGTGCAACAAGTGAGAAAAAGACTCAAGGCACAAGGTTACACAAGAAAAGGTACAGATATAAGGCCCATGCTTTCACAGCTGTGACAGCGGACACTTTGGAAAGGAAGGGTTATTTATGGGACAAATGCATCTAAGCAGTATCAAAATTATCTGGCAAAATCTAGAATGAATGCTTATCTGTAATATAATAACCAAAAAAGATGAACTGTATGTTATATGACATCAAAATACAACATATCCCAGTTCATGATATTATGTTACATTGCGTATTGTAGTACAATTTGGGTTTACAGATCCATTGCTTGTGAAATGTTTACTACCTCCTCCCGCCTTTCACTCTACTCCCACTCCTAAAACTGCTTCTGCTAAGAACCAGTTTCCCTTTAGTGAGGATTTATGATCATAGCTCTAAAGTGGTCCGGAGGGGAGCCCTGGAAGCTCATTTTCCCCGACACATGGAATATGTACATGCCACAAAATCAGCTACCTAGTGAGTTAAAACCCCATAATTGCCATAGTGAAAGGAAAACTACTCAAGCAGATTTGGTTAGCCATAGTAGCAAGACTTATAACCTTTATGAAGGCCTCTGGGCCCTAATTATTCAGCAGCTGCTGCCAGGGCTAAAACTAACCCACGTCTTCAGTAGTTAAGTTGCATTTCCCTTTCCCTGAAGCAGGCTGTCTCATTCGTTGTTGTACCTGACCTATTTTTGAAGCCCTCAGCCCCTATCAATAACAAAACTCCCTCTCTTATCTTCCAACTTGAAGAAGAAAAGTTGTCATTAATCACATTTAGCAAATCCAAAGGCCTTTAAAGACATAAGATTAAAAAAATCGTATAGAAGGATAAGCTCTAGCTACTTTTTAGCTGAGTAGTAGACACATGATGTCATCAAGCAATTGCTTAATGGGTCAGGTCTTTAGGGGACTCTGAAGAAGTCACTGCCATAAGAGGAGCCGCCTTGATAAACGATTCATCGAAGATGATTATCTAAACATTTTGGTTATAATCAAGACCATCTGTTAGTTCTTGTGGAAATGTCAGAGCTGAGAGTAGTTCCCTGACTTCTTGTCACCTTGATTAGACATGAAAGAATGAAGTTTTGAATTGAGCACTTCTGTAACCATTTCTTTTTATTTTCTTGTGGGGGGTGTGCAGTAGGCTAGACCATTATTCAAACCACTGCACAGGTGTTTTCTTGAATAATATAAACTCCGGCCCAAGGTTTAAAACGTTGTTAACTCCCATTGTTGCTAAAACAATGATCAGTGTATTTTGAACCATAGAGAAGTATCTGTAGTCAGGAGCCAATTATAGTACAAGTATAGCACATCTCTTCCTTCTCAGATGTCTCCTCAAAAAACAGATGCTCTGTTTCCATTCAATATCACCACTTTCTTTTTTCTTCTTCTTCTTTTTTTAATCGACCAGGGAAACAAAGGAGAGCTTGTTTTTTATTTTATTTTTTTTCCTTTTGGGGAGATGCAGCAATGAGTATGAGTGTGGATGTATTCACTGGTATATATCTGAGTATACACAAACACATACATACACATGTGTGTATATGTGTGTATTATATATATTTTATATATATATAGAGAGAGAGAGAGAGAGGGAGAGATAGAGAGAGATTATGTTATTATTTTTACATCTATTGGCAGGACTGGCTACAAAATGTATGATGCCCAGTGCAAAATTAGAATTTGGGGCCCATTGTTAAAAAATTATTAAGCATTTAAGGGGGGTGACCACAGAGCATTAAACTAAGCACTGGGCCCCATGTGACTGCACTGGACACATGTCCATAAAGCCTGCCCTGTCTTTTGGCTTCTCAGTAGATAACTCACCAGAGACTGGATCAGATCAATCCCTCTCCCTCCTTTAGCTTGCTGAGATAAATGGTATAAGTGAGATCTGTTAGTAATCCAGCTCATTACTAATGTTAAACTAGGGCATTTAGAGATGGTGAAAAAAATAAAAGGCCCCTTCTTAATATGCAGTGAGAACCTTTTTGTTGGGTGATTGTAAGCTGAATGCAAGAAGAGGGAAAATAAGGCTGGTGCTGCCTTGTCAGTGATTTAATTATTTTCCCATCTACACTTGTTTTTGAAGATTATCAGAGCAAAGTACTGTGGGCAGCCCAGCTGTCACTGTTATCATTGTGGCTCGGAGTATTGTAGTCCTGATTCCCATTGTAACTCAATTAATCTTTTGCTTTGCACTAATGGATGAACAAGCATATTTACTGCAGCATAAAATCCTAATTATTTTTTGAATGGATGCATACAGGGAATATAAATTAATAGCAAGTGACAATTGTGATAAATGCGTGCTAGCTCTTTGAATGTCAGAGTTCCTCTTGTGTAGACTGAGCCCACGCTTGGAGGTAAAAGCTGCCTCACTCTCATCTACCTGTGTGAGGAGACACAGTCATGCTCAGAATCTATTCTGAGAGGGTGCCTTGTGCTTTTAGACCACACTGAGTAGAAATTGTAGCATGTTGGCAGGGCTGTCCTCAACAGAGTGACATTCTTCACAAGTACTCTTGAGCTAGTGCTACCACTACTGTTTTTAAAAAATTATTTTATTTATTATTACTTGTTATAACCTAGCTCCTGTAACAATAGCAAAAATTATTAATTGAGCTTTTATCTGTATTCATCATTGCCCTATTTTCACAAAAATCATCTTATTAAAAACTTCTAAAATTGCAATAGTATGGAGAAATTTGACAACATAATTTGAGCAAAAGAGGCCCAATACGATATAGCACAAATGTATGATTCTATTTACATAAAATTCAATAGCAATAAGAACTAGTTTACTCTGTGAGAGATAGTAAAATACTTTCTTTTGGACTGCGGAGTGATTGGAAGGGGTGCTTCTGGGGTCTATTTCTCGATCCGAGCACTGGTTACACAGATGTTTTTAATTTGTTGAGTTATGCAATTGAATATATACACTTTTCTTTATGAATATTATACTTCAGTAATAATGTTAAAGAAAAACTTTTCATGGTTTATTAATGATACTGGTTTAAAACTGAGAGGTAGAGTGGTTAAGTCACAGACCAAGGTGGAAAATATAAAAAGGGGCAGAACAATCCTTTGAATCAATGTGTCCTTTAATTTCAAGGAGTATCTTCCTACATCATAAGGTTGATCTCTCAGTTTTTCTGTCTCTCGGCACACAGTGACAGTCAGTATCGAAAGTTTAACACAGCATTGTGTATTTCACCACGGAAGAAAGTAATGGTGCAGTTATGGGGAGTTGAGTCTACAACTCCCCCCTCCAATACCACCATCACATTAAATTCTGTTTACAATATTATTTCCAACACAGGAAAAACAAATGGATTTGTGAGGGGGAAAACCACTACTGTTGGCAAGATTGCTTTGCTGGTTCGTCATTACTGGAGTGAAATGCTCTCCATTCATTATCGTTCTGTCTTCCAGAGATGGTAGTTTGTGTGCTAAATAGTCATGATGTTGCTACTTCTGTGATGCGCCAGTAGAGCTGTAAAAGATTTTGTTGGGAGCAACCTGATTAAATTGTTTTTCCCTTAGTGCATTTTCACTACATCAAATTTCTGTAACATGCTTCAAATTCTGTTTCATACTGATGTGTTCAGAGTTCAGCCACATTTAGTTAACTCATCTCTTTCTTGTTTCCTTGTCCTTCTAAATGCTTCCATTCCCTTTTTATGGCCTTCTCAGTCTAGGTTTAGTACAGAGGTGATGATAGGGATAACCCATGGATTGTTTGGTCTGTTCTTGTTAACCCCTTTAATAGCTCCCATATTTCACGCCGAAGCCCAGAGGAACTGTGAACAAACCCGCCTTGATTAACTTACCCTGAGATTCCAGAAATTCTTCCTGGCTTACCTTCCTTCTACCTACCTACGTCCTCCTGTATTCTCTACCCTCCGTCCTCAGCACCTTAGTGTCCTATTTTTCCCTTCTTGCTCTTCGTTTGGTTTCATTTGAATTTAGTCATTCAGATTTCACATTGTTACCTTCATATGAACATTGCTGCCTCTATGACACCTCATTGCCAACTAGAAAAAAAGCCAACTCTCTCCTCCCCCAACAGACACAGAGCAAATGAAATAACACAAGTGAGAGCATCTGGCACAACAAGGAGGAGAGATTCTCAGTAAAATTTCCTTCACTTTTGGCGATCTCCTTCAATTTCAGAAAATCCTATCCTTACAAAGTTGGAATAGTAGGCTTTGTCCATGAAAACTCACAGAACTCCAAGAGAAGTTGGATCCTACTCATACCTCAGTACTAAGTAGAAATTATTGGAAAAGGACTGCCTCTTCTGTATGGTCAGCCTGTTCCATTCAGAGAAGTGAGCCAGGCAGAGTCAAATGGTTGCAAAAATGCCTAATAATGCCCTGATAAAATGTGCAAAATAAAGTACTACCCTGGAGTGGAAGTCATTTCACAAGTAAAATGGCTCTATCATTTTTCATGGAGATCATGACTTTTCAGCCTTTCTACTGAGAACTCATCAGACTGAAAAATTCTTTTATCTGCTACCTTTTAACAACATTTCAAATGAATTTAGGACTGCTGAGGAAAAATGAAAAATTCTTTTAGTCTGAAAAATCCTGAATTGCAACTCTTTTTACCTTTGCTCTATCATATCAATAGAAAATAAAACTAATATATATGCCACATATTTTATATTCTTTAATATATTTGTATGTTGGTAGTGTGATTTAAAATATAAAACGCTGATAGTTTAGTTAACAATATAATTCATATGCAACAGTATTATTCAAAATATTAGAGTACTAATGTAGTTTTAAATTAGAAAAAAAGGGGCTTCCCTGGTGGCGCAGTGGTTGAGAATCTGCCTGCTAATGCAGGGGACACGGGTTCGAGCCCTCGTCTGTGAGGATCCCACATGCCACGGAGCAACTGGGCCCGTGAGCCACAACTACTGAGCCTGTGCGTCTGGAGCCTTTGCTCCGCAACAAGAGAGACCGCAATAGCGAGAGGCCCGTGCACCGCGATGAAGAGTGGCCCCCGCTTGCCACAACTAGAGAAAGCCCTCGCACAGAAATGAAGACCCAACATGGCAAAAATTAATTAATTAATTAATAAATTAGGAAAAAAGGCACTTAAATGCTATTTATAGAGTTTTTTAATAACAAGAGAAATGCTGAATATGATGTTAAATGAAAAAACACAGGACAAAGTGTTGTATATACAATTTGAGCATATGTAAAACATATGTACAGTGAAACAGACTAAAAGGAGATATGCCAAAAGTTACTAACTTGTGTGGTGTGATTATGCAGTGAGATTGTTTTTCAACATTCTTTTGCTTTTCTATACTTTCTAAACTTATACAATAAGCATATATTACATTGACAATAAATAGGAGGAAAATAACAAGCAAAATCAATGCTTTTAATGTTTAAAAATAAAAAAATAATTATTGCCAATTCTAAGTGACTGTCAGCCCAAAAAAAGATCAGACTGTGTTTTGATACTAAACTAGGTCAAGTATTTTAGATTTTGCAAATAATTTGTGGGTACACATGTCAGAGCTAATCCCCTTATTTGCATTGTCCTCTTTTAAGACAGAAGTCGAAGTAAGAAATTAACCCTTTACCAGCCACTCCTAGACAGCAGCTCTCTCAATACTCAATTAGACGGCCAGAACTTAGTGGGGAATACAGAGCTTCTCTCATATAAAGTCACATAAATTAATACGCTATGTATTTTAGAAACATAAATCACTATTCTTACAACTTAAATGCTTGTCAGACACATTTAGCCGGAATCTAAATTGGTTCCCAGTTTAGAGATAAGGAGCTGAGAAATGAATGTTACAATTCTGGACAGAAATCTCAGTTGAATTTCCTATATTTCTTAAGAACTTATGCAAAATAAGTGGTTATATTTTGATGAAGTGTTTGCACTTTGGTTCTTACACTTTGATGGAGTCTTCCTGAGGGCCTCCCCTGAAGGGACCCTGTGCTGCTCTAGTTAGGCATCTCCCTGAAACAGATTCCTTACATAAAGTAGACATAAGTGGAACTTCAAGGATGACATTTAGTTCTACATTTGAGAGCTAAACCACTTGCCCCTTCATACAAGGGTCTTCCACCAGTGGTGAAGCTCAGATAGTCAAAATGAACTGGCCCTTCTACATGAAGGGAGGCTCATGTTCTTTTTATTTTTGTCTGACTGGAATGCTCAGTGTCCGAAAGAAGAGGTTGAATATTAGAAAGTTCAGTAAGAAAGAATCTCATTTAACAGACATTGTTAGATCATTATATTCCCAATTTTCTTTTGCAGAATGGAGTTCTCTGTTATGTTTAGAATTAATTATTAAATGGATTTTCATGTTCATGGCTCATAGATTTGGTTATTGCCAGGCTTATTTGGAGGTCTCAGTGCTTTCTTTTTGGCAATAGATAAACTATGCCTTACTCAATAGAAGATATGTTTTCTTTCCGAGAACTACTGCTAAAATAATGCCTAGGAAGATACAGTGTGAATGGTGGCCTTCCTCCAACATTTCCTTGCAGGGCTTAGTATGTCAGAATAATTTGACTGCATAAATTGTTTCTACATTAGAGATTATGTGTTTAGCGATTATAGTCTAATCATTTAGAAATCGAGAGGAAGCTAATCAAGAAATTATGGCCCTTAGGTAATTTAAAAAACAGAAAATACAGCTTCGTATGTAATCTGAAGGAATTTATGATCTAAAGTAGAGAAGTGACTAGCAAGTGGGAAAAAAAGTAGTTTCAATATGTTTCATGACTGACAGAGAAGTCCTAAGAATTTTTTTTAGTTATCGCCATTACTTGAAACTACTAAAGTGTGCTTGGTATGGTGACTAGATACAACAGAGGCTAAATGGGTCAACTGGGCAGTGGTTACTCATTTATACATACAGACCGAGGGATAGGTTTTCAAATACGTCAACCTTTATTACACAAATACCTATGGTAGAGGGTTTGGTAGATTATTTCTGACTTGATCTAAGATACAGTCTCAAAATGGTAAATACAAAATGAGTATATTTTAAGCCATGCATGAGTATTCAGTATAGATATTTGCAGAAATGCACAACTATCTTCAAATGGGCAGCTATCAATAGATAAGGCCATGCTATAATATGAATCATATAAAGAATATTTTTTACATTTTTAGGGCCTCTTAGTACTTTCAAGTAGATATAGTTATGATCCACTTAAAAAAAAAAGATAAGCAGCATGAAATTTTTACCTGAGAATAGTTTATTAGTTGATTGTGTTTTCCTGATTACATAATACAAGCTATGCTCACAGTTTCTGATTGTTAAATGGTAGATAACAGTCTTCATTAATTATTTTACAAATCAGCCCTCATAAAATAAAATTTCAGACTAATTCCTCTTTCTTTCTGTTCTCCCTACAATTTTTGAAGTTTAATATAGAGTGTTCGTCTGTATAAATGAGTCTTTGTGAGAGTGTCATCTTTATTTTATCACATACGATTCATACGTTCCAACTTCATGGAACCCCTTAGGAAATCTACTTTCTAAAGATTATGGCAATGTCAAAACATCTGTATTTCACCTATCCTATGAGTTTAAGACTGAACTTCTAAAATATAACCTCCAGAGCAGAGGTCAAACACCAGGGCCTAACCTCAATTTCATATAATGGCATGAGTGTCAATGGATTATATTAGGGGAACAGAATCTGTCTCTATTTTTGTGACATTGTGATTTTAGAGAAATCTTTTTCCTCTCCTTCTGTAACATTTTGTCATTCAGTGTGTTTCCCTGGAACTGTGTGTAAAGGACGAGTATTCTTGCCTTACGGCTCTTTTTCTTGCCTCACTCTCAGCAATGCTTAACAAACTGGCATGCAAATAAGAGGTTAAATAATTAACTATGTAAGATGGATGTTCATATGGGAATCTTACAACACTTAAAATAACTCTTCTAGAAGATTTGTTTTACTGTTTTGGGTTTTGGAGCTTTAGATACGAATTTGAGACTTGGAAATAAAGTACAGAGAAATCATTTATGAAGTGTTTTTGCATTACTAAGGGAATAACAATAGGTTTGGCCATTTATGAGACTAGCAAGTAAAGCATATTCTAGACTAGCCTCCAAAAGAGCCCTTCAGGCACAGTTAACTAACACTTATCACATGAAGAAGCCATGTCCCTTTACATTCTTGCTGTCTCATAAACTATGACAAACATGCACTAAAGTTCTTTAAAGCGTTTGGGGTAAAATACTATGTAGGTAATTCACAAACAAGTTTATTATTCAGGTTTTGAAATGGTTCAAGAAGAAAGACTTTATGTAGCAGAAGTTATTTTAATGTAATTAGAAAAATGTGTTGATATCCAAAGAGAAATGTTGATATCCATAAATGTGGATATCCAAAGAGGAGAATCTGACGTTTGGGGAAGGCATATTGGATAGATTTTTCATGTAATAGATGCAACAGATACATGGAGTCATTCATAATCTGTTGAGTTCCTATTATCTTCTCATTCATTTTTTATTTCATTCATTTGTTCAACAAGTACTATGTACTTGAGGATTGTGTTAAGTTCTGGAATACCTGTGAGCCATGAACCAATGCCAACATGGTCCCTGGCTTCATGGATCTTATAACTATGACCAAAAGTCTCCACCAAAACTGAAGAGAGAAAGTCAAATATATGGTTCTTGCTGTGTAGCAGGGGGAATGAATACAATAACGATGGGGTGATGCAATGTTAGAGGGACGTAAGAGATAATATGAAAGTACATTGTAGGGCACATTCTCAGTTTGAAGATTTAACAGAAGGTACTCTGGAAGAAGTGATCTATATTGTAAAAAATCTTGAGAGACCATACCATACACTCACCTCTTCATTAATTTAATAAACATTGGCTGCCATGTTTGAACTGTTGTGCTAGTCACAAGAGAACCTAGGAAAGAATAAGACAAGGAATAAGACCCCTTATATACAAGTCTTAAAATATGAAAAAAAAAAGACTTTTTATTCTGAAAAGATGGAGAGATAGAGTAGATGCTTTTTTCCATATTTATCCCACTACGTACTACTAAAAACCCCGAATATTATATATAAAGTGAACATAATAATAGACTGAAAGATGGAGAAAAGAAGACAGGTTAGGAGCCACAGGCTCTGAGAAATGACATGGTGGTGAAATCACTGATTTTTCTTTCTTCCTTATATATCCCACACTTGAAGCTGAAGAAGTTGGAAATCCAGAAATGCAAATGGGTGCCTACACATTAAAAAAAAAAAAAAAAAAAGAAAAGCCCAACAAATCATGCTAGTTGGGCCAAAATCTTTTAAGCAATAAGTACCTATTCTAGCCAAATACCACAGAGAAAACTGTAGTCTTCCCTCCACTCACAACAGCAAAATTTGAGAGGAAAATCAAGAGTTCCATCCTCACCAGGTTGTAACAAGGTGTGCCAGCCCCTTCCCCCCACCATCAAGGAATTGTCAGAGAAAGCTGAATAGAGAACCAAGATATCTACCCCATTCTCCCTGCTGGATGGTATCAAAAGAGGGCTGATGTAGATTCAGGACTTTTACCACCGTCCAGCAGTAATAAGGTCACCTCCATTGTGTCAGTGACAGCTACAAGGGCAGAAGTAATGAGGCATATATGTCCCTCTCAAGCTCTTTCTCCTAAGGGGAGATCTGGTGGGGAGCCAGGATTCTGAACTCCACCAAGCAGTAAGGAGGAGCTACTGTTCAAGTATCAACAGAGGGTGAGTGGGGTTAGATTCTTTCTCCACTTGACTATGACTCTTCCTTCCTCTGCCAGAGTAATGTTTGAAGAAGCCAGTGATACAGTTTCATGGAGTGTGCAAAGCAGTCAGGCTTTAAATGGCTAAAACTCTGCTCATGTGGGCTATATTTTAAACAAATGGTTATGTAAATTTTAATTTTGGTGCTGGTGAACTTTTAAGCAAAAAGAACTAAGCCTGTGGTGAAGAAGTAAACAACATAGGGCCAACTTACAGGGGTGATTTTTAAGCCATTTATGTAATAAAATGCATCAATGAGCCATAGCAAATATGCTTGGAGCAAATAAACAACTGGCAAGTCTCAGCAGAGAAATAGAAAATATGAAGAATGAATGGAGAACTTAGAAATGAAAAATAATCAATAACCACAATAATAACTCTGTGGATGGAGATGAGAGCAGAATGGATGGTACAGGGGGAAAAAATCAGTGAACTTGAAGAGAAAACAATAGAAATCAACCACCTGAAAATCAGACAGAAAGTAAGTAGAAAAAAAAAAACCCTCAAGGACCTATATGACAATAACAAAACTCTAACGTTTATGTCATTGGAATTTTGGAAGGAGATGAGAGTTTATGTCATTGGAATTCTGGAAGGAGATGAGAAAGAAGATGGAGCTGAAAAAGAACTTGAGGAAGTAATGTATAGAAACATCCTCGAATTAGGCAAAAGACATAAACATAAAGAGTCAAGAAGCTATGCATACTCCAGAGGGAAAATTTTTTAAAAATCATACTAAGACACAACACAGACAAATTTCTGACCACTGAAACAAAGAAAAAGTCTTGAGAACAATGAGAGAGAAAAGACATCTTACTGGCAGGGGAAAAAAACAATCTGAATGACAACAAACTTCTAAAACATGGAGCCAGAAGAAAGCAGAATAATATTTTTCAAGTGCCTACTGAGAAGAATTACCAATCTGGAATTCTGTATCTAGCCAAAATACCCTTCAGGAATGCAGAGGAATATAAGACATTTTCAGATGAAGAAAAACTAAAGGAATTCATCAGCATCAACCCTACATTTAAAAATGGCTGAAGAAAGTTTTCCAAACGGAAAAAAGAAAATGATAAAAGAAGGAAGCTTGGAACATCAAAAAGGGAGAAATAAAAACTGAAAGAGTAAAAATATGAGTAAGTGCATACATGTTATTTCTCCTCTTGAGTTTTCTAAATTACGTTTGGTACATGAAGCAAAAATTATAACACTTTTTTGTGGTTCTCAATATATGTAGAGGAGATATCCAAGAAAATTATATTATAAATGGGAAAGGTAAGGTACACTTCACTTGAATGGTAAAATATTGACACCAAAAGACTATGATAAATATTGTACTTATGATTGAATACTGAGGACAATCACTAGTATAAAAATATAAAGATATCTTTATCTATGTATCTATCCGATATATATATATAAAGAGATATTCAAAAACACTATAGAAAAACAATATGGAGTCTAAAAAATGTTCATTTAATTCACAGGAAAGTAAGAGAAAACAGAAAAGTAAAAACAGGGAGTACAAACAGAAAAAAATATCAAATGATAGACAAGCACTAATATATCAATAATTATATTAAATGTAGACAGTATAAATTCAGTAAATAAAAAACAGAGAGGTGGACAGAGTGGATTAAAAAACTTAACCCAACTAAGTGGTGCACACAAAAACTTCATTTCAAATAAAACAATACAGATAAATAGAAAAAAATGATATGTCATGCAAACATTATTTAAGAAAATTACCAGAGTCAGATAAGAAAACTACATAATAATAAAGGGACAATCCACCACAAAAGACATATTGTACATATGTGTGTACCAAACAACAGAACTTCAAATACATGAAGTAAAAATGGGTATAACTGAAAGGAAAAATAGACAAATTCACACTTACAGCTCTAGGCTGTGATATTGCTCTCTCAGAAATTGAAAGAAAAGTTAGATGGAAAATCAATAAGGATATACAAAATCTATCATTTCACTGTATCTAATCTACATTTATAGAAAACTCACCCAACAATAGCAAAATGAACATTCTTCTCAAGTACCCATGGGATATATACTAAGAGTATTTCTTGGGCCATAAGACAAACCTTGAGGGCTTCCCTGGTGGCGCAGTGGTTGAGAGTCTGCCTGCCGATGCAGGGGACACGGGTTCGTGCCCCAGTCCAGGAGGATCCCACATGCTGCGGAGTGGCTGGGCCCATGGGCCATGGCCGCTGGGCCTGCGCATCCGGAGGCTGTGCTCTGCAACGGGAGAAGCCACAACAGTGAGAGGCCCACGTACCACACACACACACAAAAAAAACCTTGACAATTTTTGGAAAATGAAATCATATGGAGTGTGTTCTTTGACCACAATGGAAGTAAACTTGAAATCAATAACAGAAAATAACAGAAATTTTTTCAATATTGGAAACTAAACAATGCACTTCTAAATAATCCATGGGTCAATACAGGAAGTGGCAAGAAATAATTTTTAAAAACACATTAAAATAAATGAAAATGAAAGTACAACATATCAAAATTTGTGGAGCACAGCAAATCATGCAGAGAGGGAAATATACAGCACTCAATAATCTAAGCTTCTTTAATCTAATCTAAGCAATAATCTAAGAAAAGGAAGGGAAAAATAAGCACAAAGCAAACGGAAAGAAGAAAATAATAAAAATAAGAGCAGAAATCAAGAAACTGTAAACTTCTGACAGAAGCTAAATATGGATGAACCTTGAAGACATTATGCTAAGTGAAATAATCCAGTCAAAAGAAGATAAATATTTTATGTTTCCAGTTATATGAGGTAGGTAGAGTAGTCAAATTGATAGAAACAGAGTGTAATATGGTGGTTGCCAGGGGAGGGGCAGTGGGGAGTCATTGTTTAATCAATATGGAGTTTCAGTTTGAGAAGATGAAAAAGTCCTGGAGATAGATGGTGGTGATGGTTGCACAACAATGTTAATGTACTTAATGTTACCAGTTACTGGACTGTACTTAAAAATGCCTAAACTGGAAAATTTTTTGTTATGTATATTTTACCACAATTTTTAAAATATACAAAAAAATCAAGAAAGTTGAACAAAAAGCAATACAGGAAGTCAATGAAACAGAATGCTGGTTTATTGAAAAAAGTCAATAAAATTGAGAAGACAGTAACAGGAATAACAGCAAAAAGAAAACATAAATTACCAATATCAGGCATGAAACAAAATATATCACTACAGACACTGCAGGCATCAAAAGTGTTATAAGGGAGGGCTTCCCTGGTGGCACAGTGGTTGGGGGTCTGCCTGCCAATGCAGGGGACATCGGTTCGTGTCCCAGTCCAGGAGGATCCCGCATGCCGCGGAGCGCCTGGGCCCGTGAGCCATGGCCGCTGGGCCTGCGCGTCCGGAGCCTGTGCTCCGCGGTGGGAGAGGCCGCAGCGGTGAGAGGCCCACGTTCTGCAAAAAAAAAAAAAAAAAAAAAAAGTGTTATAAGGGAATTCCATGAATAACTCTATGAACAAAAATTGACAACATACATGAAATGGACCAATTCCTTGAAATGTACAAACTGCCACAACTCACATAATACGCAGTAGGTGATTCTAATAGTCTCACAACTATTAAGGAAATTATGTTTATAATTTAAGAAAACTTCCACAAAAGTAATGTCTAAATCCTGATGGTTTCAGCAGCAAATTGTTTAAAACTTTTAAAGAAGAATTAATACTGATTCTATGCAATATATTTCGCAAAAAATCAGAAAGGAAAAAATATTTCCCAATTCATTTTATAAAGCTATTAATACTAAATCCAGACAACAATAGTACCAAAAAAAAAAAAAGAAATCTAGAGCCTAATATCTGGGTAAGTATAGATGCAAAAATTTTAAACAAAACGTTAGCAATTGAATTTATCAACATGGAAAAAGAATTATACACCATGGCCAAGTGGACTTTATTCCAGGGATCCAAGCCTAATATGAAAAATCAATTAATGCAGTCTACCATATTAGCAGGCTAAAGAAGATCTCACAATTGCATCATTCAATGCAGAAACAATATTTGATAAAATTCAGCACTCGTTCATGACTAAAAAAACTCTTCAGAAAAATGGGAATAGAGGAGGACTTCCACAACTTGATGAAAGAACACCTTTAAAGACCGTATGGTTAACATTATACTTAATGGCAAAAGACGGAATTCTTTTCCCCTGGGATCAGAAACAAGGTGAAGATGTCTGATCTCATCACTTTTATTCAACAAAGGGCTGGAAGTTCTGGTCAGTGCAATAAGGCAAGAAAAGGAAATTAAAGTAAAAAATGCATTTGGCAAGATCATAGGATACAAGATAAACATACAAAAAGAAAATGTATTTCTATATACTAGCAATGGACGAATGGACACCAAAATGGAAAATCTCTACTATTCACAATCAGTGACAAAAATGAAATACCTAGTTATAAAAATAAGAAAACATGAACAGGATTTGTATGCTGAAATGCTGATAAAGGAACTGAGAAGATCTAAATAAATGGAGGGACATACCATGTTCACGGGTTGGAAGACCCAATGTAGTAAACATATCATTCTCCTCAAATTGATATACAGGTTTAACACAATTCTTATCAAAATCCCAGGAAGATATTTTGCTGATGTGGATTAGTTTATAGGGAAAGGCAAAGAAACTAGAACGATGAGGCCAATTTTGAAAAAGAAGAGTAAAGTAAGAAGAATCAGTCTACTTGGTTTCAATGTTTCTACAGTAATAATAACCTGTGATATCAGTGGAGAGATAGACACAGAAATCAATGGAGCTAAATAGAAAACCCAAAAATCTACCCACTCAATTATGCTCAACTGATTTTTAACAAATATGCAAAACGAATTCAGTGGAAGAACAATAGCCTTTTTAACAAATGATTAAGGAGCAGTTAGACATTCATGGCCAAAAAATATTCCCTCAAAACAACAACCAAAAAGCTCAACCTAAATATCACACCTACAAAAATTTAGTCAAGATGGAATGTGTATTTACTATAAAGTATAAAATTATAAAAGTGTTAGAAAAAAATTAAAAAATTTTTGGGTCTAGGGCTAAGCAAAAAAAATAAATTTACACTTGACACCAAACTTATAATCCATAAAAGAAAAAAATGATAAATTGGACTTGATCAGAATTTAAAACTTTGTTTTGGGACCTACTGCTATGAAAGATGAGAAGAAAAGCTGTAGCCACAGAGAAAATAGTTGAAAATTGCATATCTTACAAAAAGCTAGAATATAGAACATATACAGAATACTCAAAACTTAAAAGTGAAAAATATCAAGCTATCCGATCAGAAAATGTTCAAAAGACAAGGACATACATTTCACCAAAGCACCAGAGAATGTAGAGGTGGCGCAGATCACATGAAAAAATGCTCAACACCATTAGTCATTAGGGAAATGCAAATTAAAATCCACAACAGATATTATTAAATACCTATCAGAATGGCTAAAATTAAAAAAAAAGTACTGACAGCACCAAATGCTGAATACTCATACATTGCTGATGGGAATGTAAAATTGTACAATGCAATTAACCTTTTTAGTCTGATATAATTGTAGATTCACGTGATTGTGTAAAATAATACAGAGAGGTCCCATGTACCCTTTACAAACCTCTCCCAATGGTAACGTCGTGCAAAACTATAGTATGATATTACAACTAGGATATTGACATTGATGCAGGCAAGATACAGAACATTTCCATCACCTTAAAGTTTCTCCACGTTGCCTTTTATAGTCAACAGTTTCACTCCCTTCTTTCTTATAAGGCAACCACTCATCTGTTCTCCATTTCTATAATTTTGACTTTCAAGAACTTTATATAAATGGAACCATACAATGTGTAACCTTTTGGAATTAGCTTTTTTCCCTCAAAATAATTTTGAGACTCATACAAGTTGTTATGTGTATTGATAGTTTGTCGCTATATATTGCTGGTTGTGTATTACCCCTGGTGTGGATGACCACAGGTCATTGAGTCTTTCACCCATTTAAAGACTTCTGAGTTGTTTCTAGTTTGGAGCTATTATGAATAAAGATGCTATGAACATTTATTACAGGTTTTTGTGGAATATAAATTTTCATGTCTCTGAAGTATATGTCCAGTGTGTAACAGCTGGATCATATTACTCATTGCGTGTTTAGTTTTCACAGAAACTGCCAAATCGTTTTGCAAAGTGTCTGCTATAGACTGAATGTGTCCTCTCAAAATTCACATGTTGAAGCCCTAATCCCTAATGTGACTGTATTTGGAAAAAGACCTGTGAAGAGCTGATAAAGGTTAAATGAGGTCATAAGGGTGGGACCCTAATCTTATAGAGCAGGTACTCTTGTAAGAATATAAAGAGATACCAGAACTCTCTCTCTCCACCATGCAAGGACCCATGAAATGGTGGCCAGCTGCAAGCCAACAAAACAGCTTTCACTGGAAACCAAACTGACCAGTAGGTTGATCTGGACCTCCCAGTCTCCAGAATTAGGAGAAATAAATTTCTGCTCTTTAACCTACCCAGTCTATAATGGTATTCTGTTATGGCAACCTGAGCTGACAAATACCACTGCTGATGGGAATGTAAAATTGTACAAAAAATTGTAAAATTGTAAAATTGACCTGTGGTCATCCACACCAAGGGTAATACACACTTAGCAATATATAAGGACAAACTATCAATACACATAACAACTTGTATGAGTCTCAAAATTATTTTGAGGGAAAAAAGCTAATTCCAAAAGGTTACACGTTGTATGGTTCCATTTATATAACATTCTTGAAATATCAAAATTATAGAAATGGAGAACAGATGAGTGGTTGCCTCATAAGGAAGAAGGGAGTGAAACTGTTATGGCTCTAAAAGGCAACATGGAGAAACCTTAAGGTGATGGAAATGTTCTGTATCTTGCCTGCATCAATGTCAATATCATAGTCGTGATATCATACTATAGTTTTGCAAGATGTTACCATTGGGAGAGGTTTCTAAAGGGTACATGGGACCTCTCTGTATTATTTTACACAATCATGTGAATCTACAATTATATCAAATTAAAAAGTTAATTTTTAAAAGTAAAAACGATAGGAAAAACATGTCTAACAAAGAAGGACATTACATCTAGAGGTAAAACAGAAATTTATAACATTTTAGGAAGGATTTGAAAGGCATGGTGGAATAAGTAGTGAGATGATTGCTTAACATATGATAGGGGAGGTGCTTCCAGGTTAAAAGTGGGAGGATATGGCATGACCTCTACTCTGAAATAATATACTATTTAGCAGGGGACACAGAGTAGCAGAATTAGAAGAAATAAGTTTGATAGCTAAGTTTTATTTAGAAAATAGAAATCTGAAAATTATAATAAATAATTTATTATAAATAAATTATAATAAATAATTTATTGTAAATAAATTATAATAAATAATATAAATAAAATATAAAAATTATAATAAAAGTAAAGTGTTCTGGCATCTTGTTATCCTTCAAATTAATTTTAGAATGATTGAATATTAGCAAAACTTGCTGTGCTAAACTCAATGTTTAGTCCTCTTTGTTTATTATATAAAGCTATACAAGGTACATAACACTTTGATATCATTTTGTATCTTTCTGAACCATGAGTTAGAGTATGAACCAATTATCTAATCTTCTTACAGAGTTAACAGTTAAATTAATGGTGCATAAAAAGGATGTACTAATTTATTTATACTAAATTGTGAGAAACAAAGATTGTGACTGATGACTGTTTAAAATGTGCTTTTAAGTGCATTTTCTGGCTTTGAGAAGTCCAAATTAAAAAAAAAAAATGACATTGGCTCTGTGTATATCTAAGCAAAAGTATCAACCCACGCTTAGTAGGCTGAGTTTGCAATCCAAAAATTAGTCTGCCTAAACTGCATGGCTCCCTACTCCACAGTGAAGCTGGCCAACAAGGTACCTTTGGTCAAGTTGCAGAGATTCAGTCATCAGAACTGTGCTGACAGTTCTGATGCTAATGGAATTCGGTGTAACCAGCCCATTGATCTTTAGAATTTGCAATGCTAGCAGGAGCACAGTGTATTTTGTAGGTAAAGTCAGCGACTGTAGCACTAAACTGCACTTTGGAACGAATAGGAGAGTGGCACTTTTGAGACCATAACTGCTGATACAACTTTCTGCTTTCTAAGCATAGGTCAAACTTGAGAATCAAAACCAGAGGGAAATATTAGGAGAAGGATTCATAAATCTCATGCTTACCTGACAATGAACTTTAAATTAAATTTTATTTTATCTCTGAAAGGCATCTACACATTATATATGTATATATATATGTGTATATATATAATTATATATAGTATATATAATCTATAAACATGTATATAAACTATCATAAGCTTTTGATATGTAAAGGACATGTTCTGCTCATACTTTCATGCCCAATCATGCTAATAATAAATGTGAAGTAGAATTTAATATAGTAATAGAAAATTATTATTTTAATGAAAATTTGTGGTATTTAAAATTAAGTGAACTGAATGGGGATTTGCTGTGGTGAACACATAATACATATTATCATTAAACCTGAGAGTGATTTGTGGATCCTCCTTTTAATATATATTATATCCAAACTGTAGTCCCTGGGCCAACAGCCTCAATGTATTTGAGAGTATGTTAGAAATGCATATTCTCAAACCCAGCCTCAGACTCACTGAATCAGAATTTGAAAAACAAGATCTCCAGGTGGCTTTGTTTGTGCGTTAAGTTTAGAAGCACTGCTCTAAGTTGCATATTCTTGATCCTTATACTGGGGATAATATCTTTACTGCAGGATGCCTATGAGTGACAATATAGTAAAATATGTGGAAGTGCCTTTTTGAGAAGGGAAAAAGCTAGGATTGAAATAAGCAATGGAAGGTAAAGTAAAGGTAAGCTAAGTTTGTCTCTGTTTTTTTCTTTTAAGGTAGAGCAGGCATAAGGCTGAGCCAGTTATTAAATTATCATGTTTCAGCTCCAAATCTCTGTGATGGTGGGGCTCTTTCTTCACCAGCTGTCTTACTCAAAGTTTCTGCCAATGGGCAGTACTAGTAGGAGATTGAAAATCAGGAGGAGGGCAGAAAGGACTAGTTCTTTTCTTCATTTTTGTGTCCGTCAACATCATCTCAGCATCCCAGAAATATCCTTCACCTCAGTAGCAGCTGTTGTTTCCAGCCTCCAGCGTTCTTTCTAAGAGATTGTCTTCTTCAGGTTTCTGTAACTCCAACCACTGCCCTTTATTCTCCCCAGCCTTAGGGATGATAGTTGCTTTCTTCCGTTATTATGTCTGGTTCATTTAGTGCTTTCTTTTACTTTTCAGCCCTTGGATACATGCATAAGAAATTGCCTATATTAAATTATATCTATTGAAATGCATAGTGTAGTTTTGGTGTTCTTGAATGGACCTTAACTGATATGAAGGTAAACAAGCTGGAATAGCTAATTATAGTAACTGGTGTTTAAACATATTTTTTCATAATGCTTTAAAATGTATCATGACTCTACTTATGTAGGCTTTGTAGTTTTTTAGGATTGTAAAATTTCTCCATTGTATCACATAATATTTTAAAACATTATGATGTCCTGTAACAGATTCTTTGCTATATAGTCACTAACACAGTGATGATAACACCAAGAATAAAAAGGACAGTGACTGACATTTATTAAGCACTAACTTTATTCCAGGCACTTTAAATGGATTTCACATTTAATCTACACCCAGAGTCCTATAAAGTAGATTTTATTATAATCCTAATTTGACAGATGAGGACACTGAGGCTCCAACAGATTAAGTAACTTGTCTAAAATCACATAGCCAGAAAATTGTGAAATTGAGAATCAATCCATTTGTCTGACTACAAAGCCCTAAGACCCTACAGTCTTCTTTTCCAACCTTGTTTTCTTGTTTTCTGTTACTCTCATCCATTCATTCTTCAACTAACCACTCAGCCAATATTAAAGCAATGCCTGTTATCCTTCAGGCATTGGAGACACAGAGATAAATGAATCACCATGTCTGCCCTTAAGAATTTACTGCTTTTTTGGATGATTTTAGTTTAAAGAGAGAAATGTAAAAGAACAGTAGAATTGCTTATATACATTTCCACTGGGTATACAGTGGGGACAGACAGGACTATGTGAACCATGCTCTTGAGAAGGTCAAATAAATACTATTGCAGGGGACCAGGTTTTCATGAGGATATAAAGGGAGTGGCAGAAATATTCTTCAGGAATTCCAGGGGGTGGACTCTTGTCTGTTCCTCCAGGTAAGGCTATGACCATACTAACATGGTGTCTTTGATTTACAAACCAGAAGAGTCCACTAACCAGGAGAGTTAGTAAATCTTTCCTTAGATGAAAAGTCATAGATTTTTCATGTAATCATAAATATTAATATATAATATTAATAGTATATTATAGTTATTAAATCCCAGGTATTGTATTTCTGTATATTCATCTATACTTTAAAAGTTATTATTAGATTAAAATGATGTTTTCCTTATTTTATGGATGAAGAAAGGAAGACACATACAGATTGAGAAACTCAGGCATAGTCACATAGCTGGTAAGGGCCAGTATAGCCCCTGCTGTTGTCACTACTTATTTTCCAGAACAATGGTATCAAGCCTAGGTATAAAATGACAGGGCCACACTAAGCATAGAATAATCCAGAATTGAAAAGATAATACATTTTCTGAACAGTGTCACTGACAGCTGCATGTCTCCTTTCAAAACTTTGGGGAACAAGGGAAGACTTCCTGAAATAATTGCTTTGACCTGCCTTTATAGTCCCTTTGCTTCCAACAATTTTGTATGCTTGGCTAATTAAATTCAGAACAAATCAAACATTAAAAGATACTGCTATGAATGTGTGTGTGTGTGTGTGTGTTTGTGTGTGTGTGTGTGTGTGAGTGTAAACCCGTACCTACCAGATCTACTGCATTCCTAGCCACCGCTCAGGCAGAGCTGCATATGCTTTATTCTTTCTCTCTTAGCCTTGTAGCACGGTTCTCCTCTACAAGTTGTCTTTTTCCCTTACAGAAAAGCAGCAACCTATTTTAGCCATCTTATGAAAAGGAGGTTACTTGGATGGATTCCGTTCAGCTCTTGGTAAAATGGAAAAGCCATTATAAATCACGTTGCTTTCTCTGTGTTTGCATCTCTTATGTTCTCTGGATCCACTACTGTGTCCTCTCCTCTTCATTTGGAACATTCTTGGCTTACTTGCTGAACTAGCTGTCAGGGAGCCAGAGAGCTATGCGGATCTCATATCTATCATCCCAGTTTGGCAGACCCTTGGTAGGCAGGCCACTTCATGGGTCACCTAAATGCCCACGCCTGAGCCTTTGGAGCAGGGGTTCATCACTCATTGATTGGGTGTGTCTGCAAGCACTGGACAGCCTCTGACAGCCCCCTGTGTGGTGCAGCAACCAGTTTCCTAACACTATTCCAGGGGGTTACTCAAGGAACCCCAGCAAATGCAGAAGAACCCTAACTTAATAACAATCTTTTCTTCCCAGCTTCTAATACTGGCCAGACCTTGTCACTTAGTTCTTGCCCTGTAGGCTATAGTATCCATCCGGCTCTAGCAAGCATCTTCTTCCTATGAAGGTAAGCACCATGATTGATACAGTATTGCAATCTGGACTGTCCTCCCAGCTCCACATATGGGAATCTCATCCCTTCTTTATGGCTCCACTCAAATGCCACTCCTTCCATGAAAATGCCTGGTGAAAAAGACAGTGTATAATTTTTCTATTCTACAGAAGAGGGCTGTACACAGTGAGAGGTAGCATGGCTTGTGTTCCTGGAGTCATGGGGCAGGAACCAGGACAGCCAGGACTCAAAAACAATGTTTGTTTACTGAAAACACGAGTGCAACTCCTTGACTTGGTTTAATTAATTTATCTTCATGTGTTCTGTTAGGATTTAGAGGGCATTGCCTCATCTTGACTTCTATTACATTATTAGAGAGCCTACCTTTGGTATTATTCTTATTTAAATGTTAGCAGCATTTGTTTGAGAGTTTGTATGCTAGTGGATGGATGTTGACCTTTAATGATCATTCCTCTGTTTTCCAGTTGCATGAAAACTATGGAATTAATCATTCATCCAGAAGTTTTCGGGGACCAATATCAGACTCTCACTTATGGCAGGGTTATCCAACTTTTCTTCCCATCACAGAGCACTGTAAGTCATAACATACATAAGGCACACTGGGGTAAACAGGAGTCCGCGGGCAGTAACAGCCCCTTGGCCGCCTCAGGGGATGAGGCAAACAATACATCAGTGCACTCATCACCCGCTGTACCGGGATGCTGGGCACCCAGTTGGGGAGATCTGATTATGCTATAGACAATTTAGAAACCTGCCTTCTCAATTTTTTTTTTAAATCAGGGGCTATTATTTAGCTACCCTTAAGTTATACTAAATCTCAAAATTCAGATACACCATTTCCTATATATAGTGAGTGAATTTCAGGAAACCAAGAACAGCAGAGGAGCCAAAATACGAGAGGAAGACAAATTTCTGAATGGTCTCTCTCCAATTCCTAGTAAAAATCTTTACAGATGCTCAATAAATACTCGTTGACTTAAAGTACACCATCTGCTCTAGTACTTTCCTGTGTGTTCTTTTTCTCCTCTTTTTGTATGGATAGAATTGAAAATTCTTCACATTGGTCCTGGCACATTGCAGATGCCTTCTGGTGTAGACAATCTGTCTATTATTGTAGGGTGCTCTACCCTCGTCATTTATACCTGCCATTTTCACGTTGTTTATCAGACATGTACGGCCTCATTTGTTTCTGTGCACAGCTCCTTTTTCATTTACTAAAGATCTGTGGCAGGTACTGATTGTTTTATGTCCCACAAAAATCTGCCTTCTGTCTTCTTCCTTAGAACAGTAACCTGATATTTTTTTCTCAGAAAAGATGGTCTAGGTCAGTGCTCCCCAACATTTTTAGCAGCAGGGACTGGGTTCGTGGAGGACAATTTTTCCATTGACCAGGATAGGGGTGGTTTCGGGATGATTCAAGAGCATTACATTTATTGTGCACTTTATTTCTATTATTATTACATTGTAATATATGATTAAATAATTATACAACTAACCATAATGCAGAATCAGTGGGAACCCTGAGCTTGTTTTCAGTTGCCACTCACTGATAGGGTTTTGATATGAGTCTGCAAGCAATTGATTTATTATGGTCTCTGTGCAGTCAAACCTCTCTGCTAATGATAATCTGTATTTGCAGCTGCTCCCCAGTGCTGCCATCACCACCTCAGCTCCGCCTCAAATCATCAGGCATTAGATTCTCATAAGGAGCATGCAACCTAGATCCCTCGCATGCTCAGTTCACAGTAGGGTTCGCGCTCCTATGAGAATCTAATGCCGCTGCTGATCTGACAGGAGGCGGAGCTCAGGCGGTAATGCGAGCGATGGGGAGCGGCTGTAAATACAGACGAAGCTTTGCTTGCTCGCTCACCCACTGCTCACCTCCTGCTGTGCAGCCTGGTTCCTAACAGGACACGGACTGCTAGGGGTACATGGCCAGGGGGTTAGCGACACCTGGTTTAGGTTATTGATCTAAAAATAGGCACGTAGCTATTCTAACCAATGAGACATGATAGCTGTCTAATGGGGGTGTGCCTTAGAAAAGACTTTTGCTCAAAGAAGGTGAGAAGGAAGTGACTCTGTATTTTGAAGCATCCTTGCTTCCTGTCTTTGAGTACGGTATGATGATGAAATGTTCAGATGATACTGTTGTAATCATGAGAGGAAGCTTGTTCAGTTAATAAATTTTCACAAGCAATTGTCAACCCCCCAATGTTTTGTCAGATGAGAAGAAACACCTATTTTTAGTATTTTTAATTTAATTTTTGGGCACACCGTACGGCATGCAGTATCTTAGTTCCCTGACCAGGGATCAAACCAGTGCTCCCTGCATTGGGAGCACGGAGTCTTAACCATTGGACCGCCAGGGAAGTCCCGAAACACCTATTTTTTAAGCCTTCTTAGGGTTTAAGTTATTGGAGCCACACCACATTGTGATTAATGATGAAGTGTGATTAAACAGTCATTATACTATGATTTTCCTACAATCTCCCATGACTCTTGTGATATTTTCCATTTTAGAATTCTTCAGATTCAGATTCCCTGATGGGCACTGACTGCCCATACATTTTTAAATTTAATTAAACAAATGTTTATTTTCTCATGTCTCTGTTAGACTGTGACTTGATCAAGGATGATGTTTAATTTATCTTTGCATGTCTGACATTTTGATGAAACATATAATAAATACTCAGTAAATGCTTCTTGAATAAACTTATATTTTTCTAATTGTGTGCAAGGCATTGTGTTAAATATCAGAGACATAAATTGAATATCAAATGCTGATTTCACTGAATGAGGTATTCCATAATTTAGATGACTTTTGAACTTTTTTCCTTTCCAAAATGCTATAAAAATTTTGAGGACAGAGTCTATGTCTGCTTCACTGTTATAGAATATAGAATTCCTAGTATAGGTTCTTATATCTCTAAGGTTCTGAAAATCCAAGGGAACTTAATAAACGTGTCAAATAAATATCTCAGTTATGGCCCACCCCATTATTATATCTGAACTCTGTGACAATTGCCTTAGGAAATTATTGTCCTTACGTTCTGTTTGGTTGAGTAACTTTTTTTTCTAATATCTTTCTTGGAGTATAATTACTTTACAATGGTGTGTTAGTTTCTGCTTTATAACAAAGTGAATCAGCTATACATATCCATATATCCCCATATCTCCTCCCTCTTGCATCTCCCTCCCATCCACCCTATCCCACCCCTCTAGATGGTCACAAAGCACCGAGGTGATCTCCCCGTGCTATGTAGCAGCTTCCCACTAGCTATCTATTTTACATTTGGTAGTATATATATGTCCATGCCGCTCTCTCACTTCGGCCAAGCTTACCCTTCTGCCTCCCCGTGTCCTCAAGTCCATTCTCTGTGTCTGCATCTTTATTCCTGTCCTGAGCCTAGGTTCTTCAGAACCATTTTTTTTTTTTTTTTTTTAGATTCCATATATATGTGTTAGCATACAGTATTTGTTTTTCTCTTTCTGACTTACTTCACTCTGTAGGACAGATTGTAGGTCCATCCACCTCACTACAAATAACTCAATTTTCTTCCTTTTATGGCTGAGTAATATTCCATTGTATATATGTGCCACATCTTTTTTATCCATTCATCTGTCGATGGACACTTAGGTTGCTTCCATTGTCCTGGCTATTGTAAATAGAGCTGCAATGAACATTTTGGTACATGACTCTTTTTGAATTATCGTTTTCTCAGGGTATATGCCCAGTAGTGGGATTGCTGGGTCGTATGGTAGTTCTATTTTTAGTTTTTTAAGGAACCTCCATACTATTCTCCATACTGGCTGTATCAATTTACATTCCCACCAACAGTGCAAGAGGGTTCTCTTTTCTCCACACCCTATCCAGCATTTATTGTTTGCAGATTTTTGGATGATGGCCATTCTGACTGGTGTCAGGTGATACCTCGTTGTAGTTTTCATTTGCATTTCTCTAATGATTAGTGATGTTGAGCATCCTTTCATGTGTTTGTTGGCAATCTGTATATCTTCTTTGGAGAAATGTCTGTTTAGGTCTTCTGCCCATTTTCGGATTGGATTGCTTGTTTTTTTGATATTGAGCTGCATGAGCTGCCTTTAAATTTTGGAGATTAATCCTTTGTCAGTTGTTTCATTTGCAAATATTTTCTCCCATTCTGAGGGATGTCATTTCGTCTTCTTTATGGTTTTCTTTGCTGTGCGAAAGCTTTTAAATTTCATTAGGTCCCATTTGTTTATTTTTGTTTTTATTTCCATTTCTCTAGGAAGTGGGTCAAAAAGGATCTTGCTGACATTTATGTCATAGAGTGTTCTGCCTCTGTTTTCCTCTAAGAGTTTTATAGTGTCTGGTCTTACCTTTAGGTCTTTAATCCATTTTGAGTTTATTTTTGTATATGGACTTAGGGAGTGTTCTAATTTCATTCTTTTACATTTAGCTGTCCAGTTTTCCCACCACCACTTATTGAAGATATTATCTTTTCTCCATTGTATATTCTTGCCTCCCTTATCAAAGATAAGGTGACCATATGTGTGTGGGTTTATCTCTGGGCTTTCTATCCTGTTCCATTGATCTATGTTTCTGTTTTTGTGCCAGTCCCATACTGTCTTGATTACTGTAGCTTTGTAGTATAGTCTGAAGTCTGGGAGCCTGATTCCTCCAGCTCCAGTTTTCTTTCTCAAGATTGCTTTGGCTATTCAGGGTCTTTTGTGCCTCCATACAAATTGTGAAATTTTTTGTTCTAATTCTTTGAAAAATACCATGAGTAGTTTGATACGGATTGCAGTGAATCTGTAGATTGCTTTGGGTATTATAGTCATTTTCACAGTGTTGATTCTTCCAATCCAAGAATATGGTATATCTCTTCATCTGTTTGTATCATCTTTGATTTCTTTCATCAGTGTCCTATAGTTTTCTGCATACCGGTCTTTTGTCTCCTTAGGTAGGTTTATTCCTAGGTATTTTATTCTTTTTGTTGCAGTGGTAAATGGGAGTATTTCCTTAATTTCTCTTTCAGATTTTTCATCATTAGTATATAGGAATGCAAGAGATTTCTGTGCATTAATTTTGTGTCCTGCTAGTTTACCAAATTAATTGATTAGCTGTGGTAGTTTTCTGGTAGCATCTTTAGAATTCTCTATGTATAGTATGTCATCTGCAGTTACAGCTTTACTTCTTCTTTTCTGATTTGGATTCCTTTGATTTCTTTTTCTTCTCTGATTGCTGTGGCTAAAACTTCCAAAACTATGTTGAATAATAGTGCTGAGAGTGCACAACCTTATCTTGTTCCTGATCTTAGAGGAAATGGTTTCAGTTCTTCACCATTGAGAACGATGTTGGCTGCGGGTGCATCATATGTTGTCTTATTTTGTTGGTAGGTTCCCTCTATGTCTACTTTCTGGAGGGTTTTTATCATAAATGGGTGTTGAATTTTGTTAAAAGCTTTTTCTGCATCTATTGAGATGATTATATGTTTTTTCTCCTTCAATTTGTTAATAAGTTTTTCACATTGATTGATTTGTGTATATTGAAGAATCCTTGCATTCCTGGGATAAATCCCCCTTGATCATGGTGTATGATCCTTTTAATGTGCTGTTGGATTCTGTTTGCTACTATTTTGTTGAGGATTTTTACATCTATGTTCATCAGTGATATTGGCCTGTAGTTTTCTTCTTTGTGACATCTTTGTCTGGTTTTGGTATCAGGGTGATGGTGGCCTCGTAGAATGAGTTTCGGAGTGTTCCTCCCTGTGCTATATTTTGGAAAAGTTTGAGAAGGATAAGTGTTAGCTCTTCTCTAAAAGTTTGATAGAATTCACCTGTGAAGCCATCTGGTCCTGGGCTTTTGTTTGTTGGAAAATTTTTAATTACTCTTTCAATTTCAGTGCTTGTGATTGTTCTTTTTATATTTTCTATTTCTTCCTGGTTCAGCCTCAGAAGGTTGTGCTTTTCTAAGAATTTGTCCATTTCTTCCAGGTTGTGCATTGTATTGAGATATAGTTGCTTGTAGTAATCTCTCATGATCCTTTGTATTTATGCAGTGTCAGTTGTTACTTCTCCTTTTTCATTTCTAATTCTATTGATTTGAGTCTTCTCCCTTTTTTTCTTGATGAATCTGGCCAATGGTTTATCTATTTTGTTTATCTTCTCAAAGAACTAGCTTTTAGTTTTATTGATCTTTGCTATCATTTCCTTCATTTCTTTTTCATTTATTTCTGGTCTGATTTTTATGATTTCTTTCCTTCTGCTAACTTTGGGGATTTTTTGTTCTCTCTTTCTCTAATTGCTTTAGATGTAAGATTAGGTTGTTTATTTGAGTTGTTTCTTGTTTCTTGAGGTAGGACTGTATTCCTCTGAACTTCCATCTTAGATCTGCTTTTGCTGCATCCTATGGTTTCTGGTTCATTGTGTTTTCATTGTCATTTGTTTCTAGGTTTTTTTTTTTTTTTTTTTTTTTTTTTTTGCGGTATGCGGGCCTCTCACTGTTGCGCCCTCTCCCGTTGTGGAGCACAGGCTCCAGACGTGCAGGCCCAGCAGCCATGGCTCGCGGGCCCAGCCACTCCATGGCATGTGGGATCTTCCCGGACTGGGGCACGAATCCACGTCCCCTGCATCAGCAGGCAGACTCTCAACCACTGCGCCACCAGGAAGCCCTGTTTTAGGTATTTTTTGATTTCCTCTTGAATTTCTTCAATGATCACTTGGTTATTAAGTAGTGTATTGGTTTTTTTTTGTTTGTTTGTTTTATCTCCCACCAACCCCTAAGTAGTGTATTGTTTAGCTTCCATATATTTGTATTTTTTACAGATTTTTTTTTACTGTAATTGATATGTAGTCTCAAAGCATTGTAGTTGGAAAAGATACTTGATACGATTTCAATTTTCTTAAGTTTACCAAGGCTTGATTTATGACCCAAGATATAGTCTATACTGGAGAATATTCCAGGAGCACTTAAGAAGAACGTGTATTCTGCTGTTTGGGGATGGAATGTCCTATAAATATCAATTAAGTCCATCTTGTTTAATGTATCATTTAAAGCTTGTGTTTCCTTATTTATTTTCATTTTGGATGATCTGTCCATCAGTGAAAGTGGGGTGTTAAAGTCCCCTATTGTGATTGTATTACTGTCAATTTCCCCTTTTATGGCTGTTAGCATTTGCCTTATGTATTGAGGTGCTCCTATGTTGGGTGCATAAATATTTACAATTGTTATATCTTCTTCTTGGATTGATCCCCTCATCATTATGTAATGTCCTTCTTTGTCTCTTGTAATAGTCTTTATTTTAAAGTCTATATTGTCTGATATGAAAATTGCTACTCCAGCTTTCTTTTGGTTTCCCTTTGCATGGAATATCTTTTTCCATCCCCTCACTTTCAGTCTGTATGTGTCCCTAGGCCTGAAGTGGGTCTCTTGTAGACAGCATATATACAGGTCTTGTTTTTGTATCCGTTTAGCCAGTCTATGTCTTTTGGTTGGATCATTTAATCCATTTACATTTAAGGTAGTTATTGATATGTATGTTCCTATTACCATTTTCTTAATTGTTTTGGGTTTGTTATTGTAACTCTTTTCTTTCTCTTGTGTTTCCTGCCTAGAGAAGTTCCTTTAGCATTTGTTGTAAAGCTGGTTTGGTGATGCTGATTTCTCTTAGCTGTTGCTTGTCTGTAAAGGTTTTAATTTCTCTGTCAAATCTGAATGAGATCCTTGCTGGGTAGAGTAATCTTGGTTGTAGGTTTTTCCCTTTCATCACTTTAAATATGTTACTCCACCTTCTGGCTTGCCAAGTTTCTGTTGAAAGATCAGCTGTTAACTTTATGGGGATTCCCTTGTATATTATTTGTTGTTTTTCCCTTGCTGCTTTTAATATTTTTTTCTTTGTATTTAATTTTTGATAGTTTGATTAATAGGTCCCTTGGCGTGTTTCTCCTTGGCTTTATCCTGTATGTGACTCTTTGACCTTCCTTGACTTGATTGACTGTTTCCTTTCCCATAGTAGGTAGGTTTTCAACTATAATCCCTTCTTTTCTCAATCCCTTTCCTTTCCTCTTCTTCTTCTGGGACATCTATAATTCGAATGTTGGTGCATTTACTGTTGTCCCAGAAGTCTCTGAGACTTTCCTCCATTCTTTTCATTCTTTCTTCTATATTCTGCTCTGTGGTAGTTATTTCCACTATTTTATCTTCCAGGCCACTTACCCGTTCTTCTGCCTCAGTTATTCTGCTATTGATTCCTTCTAGAAGATTTTTAATTTCATGTATTGTGTTGTTCTTCATTGTTTGTTTGCTCTTTAGTTCTTCTAGTTCCTTGTTAAATGTTTCTTGTATTTTCTCCATTCTATTTCCAAGATTTTGGATCATCTTTACTATCATTATTCTGAATTCTTTTTCAGGTAGACTGCCTGTTTCCTCTTCATTTGTTAGGTCTAGTGGGTTTTTACCTTGCTCCTTCATCTGCTGTGTGTTCGTCTGTCTTCTCATTTTGCTTATCTTACTGTGTTTGGGGTCTCCTTTTCGCATGCTGCATGTTCGTAGTTCCCATTGTTTTTGGTGTCTGTCTCCAGTGGCTAAAGTTGGTTCAGTCGGTTGTGTAGGCTTCCTGGTGGAGGGGACTAGTGCCTGTGTTCTGGTGGATGAGGCTGGATCTTGTCTCTCTGGTGGGCAGGTCCACGTCTGGTGGTGTGTTTTGGGGTGTCTGTGAACTTATTATGATTTTAGGCAGCCTTTCTGCTAATGGGTGGATTTGTGTTCCTGTCTTGCTAGTTGTTTGGCATGGGGTGTCCAGCACTATTGCTTGCTGGTTGTTGAGTGGAGCTGGGTCTTAGCATTGAGATGGAGATCTCTGGGAGAGCTCTTGCCATTTGATATTATGTGGAGCTGGGAGGTCTCTCGTGGACCGATGTCCTGAACTTGGATTTCTCTCCTCAGAGGCACAGGCCTGACAGCTGGCCGGAACACCAAGACCCTTTCAGCCACCCGGCTCCGAAGAAAAGGGAGAAGGAAAGAGAGAGAGGGAGAGGGAGAGGGAGAGAGAGCGGGAGAGAGTGGGAAAGAAAGAAAGAAAGAAAGAAAGGGAGAAAGGAGGGGCTTCCCTGGTTGCACAGTGGTTGAGAGTCCACCTGCCAATGCAGTGAACATGGGTTTGTGCCCCGGTCCGGGAAGATCCCACATGCTGTGGAGAAGCTGGGTTCATGAGCCATGGCCGCTGAGCCTGCATGTCCAGAGCCTGTGCTCCGCAGCGGGAGAGGCCACAACAGTGAGAGGCCCGCGTACCGCAAAAAAAAAAAAAAAAAAAAGAGAAAGGAGAAAGGAAGGAAGGAAATGAAGGGAGGAAGGAAGGGAGGAGGAAAGAAGGAAAGAAAGAAAAGTTATTAAAATAAAGAATAAAAAACTATTAAAAATTAAAAAAGTAAATAGTAATAAAAAAAAGAAAAAAAAAGGACGAGAAAGAAACTAGAGAGCAACCAAACCAAAAACAAATCCACCAGTGATCGCAAGCACTAAACACTATCCAAAAAAAAAAAGGATAGACAGAACCCTAGGACAAATGGTAAAAGCAAAGCTATACAGACAAAATCACACAAAGATGCACACACATACACACTCACAAAAAGAGAAAAAGGAAAAAAATTATATATATCTATATATTCAAAAAAAAGGTAAGAGAGCAACCAAATCAATAAACAAATCTAGCAATGACAATAAACTCTAAATACTAAACTAAGATAAACATAAAACCAGAAACGAATTCAATGCTGAAAGCAAACTCCAAGTCTACAGTTGCTCTCAAAATCCACCGTTTCAATTTTTGGATAATTCGTTGTCTATTCAGGTGTCCCACAGATGCAGCGAACATCAAGTTGATTGTGGAGACTTAATCTGCTGCTCCTGAGGCTGCTGGGAAAAGTTTCCCTTTCTCTTCTTTGTTCGCACAGCTCCTGGGGTTCAGCTTTGGATTTTTTCCTGCCTCTGCCTGTTGGTCTCCTGATGACATCTGTTTCCCTCCCAGACAGGACGGGGTTAAAGGAGCAGCTGATTAAGGGGCTCTGGCTCACTCAGGCCAGGGGATGGGAGGGATACCGAATGCAGGGCGAGCCTGCGGTGGCAGAGACCGGCGTGATGTTGCAACAGCCTGAGGCACTCCGTGTATTCTACCAGGGAAGTTGTCCCCGCGTCACAGGACCCTGGCAGTGGCAGGCTGCACAGGATCCTGGAAGGGGAGGTGTGGACAGTGACCTGTGCTTGCACACAGGCTTCTTGGTAGCTGCAGCAGGAGCCTTAGCATCTCATGCCCGTCTCTAGTGTCCACGCTGATATCCCTGGCTCACACCTGTCTCTGGAGCTTGTTTAGGTGGTACTCTGAATCCCCTCTCCTCCTGCACCCCGAAACAATGGTCTCTTGCCTCTAAGACAGTTCCAGCCTTTTTCCCGGACTTCCTCCTGGCTAGCTGTGATGAACTAGCCCCCTTCAGGCTCTGCCTGCCAACCCCAGTCCTCTCCCTGGGATCCGACAGAAGCCCGAGCCTCAGCTCCCAGCCCTGCCCGCCCTGGCGGGTGAGCAGACAAGCCTCTCGGGCTACTGAGTGCTGGTCGGCACCAATCCTCTGTGCAGGGATCTCTCTGCTTTGCCCTCTGCACCGCTGTTGCTGTGCTCTCCTCCGTGGCTCCAAAGCTTCCCCCGCACCACACCCCGTCTCCGCCAGTGAAGGAGCTTCCTAGTGTGTGGAAACTTTTCCTCCTTCACAGCTCCCTCCCACTGGTGCAGGTCCCATCCCTATTCTTTCGTCTCTGTTATTTCTTTTTTCTCTCTCCCTACCCAGGTATGTGGGGAGTTTCTTGCCTTTTGGGAAGTCTGAGGTCTTCTGCCAGCGTTCAGTAGGTGTTCTGTAGGAGCTGTTCCACACGTAGATGTATTTCTGATGTATTTGTGGGGAGGAAGGTGATCTCCAGGTCTTCCTCCTCTGCCATCTTGAAGCACGTCTGGTTGAGTTACTTTTATCATAATTCTCAAGTGTTTTATTTTCATATTTTCTCTCTTCTTACATTCATTTCAAAGCTTGCCACTCTATTCCATATATAGTTTCCATTTTTTTCTCTCTCTCTTTATATGTATATGTGTGTGTGTGTGTGTGTGTGTATCTCTGTGTGTGTATGTATGTATCCTCTCTCTTTTGACAAGGATAAACTCTTTTATGCACAGTATGTCTCTTCTCTACAGTGTTAGCCATTTTATGTATTTGTCCTGTAATATATCACAAGTACCTTTAATACATCTATCCTTTTAAATCAGCATAGGGAAGTTTGAGAACATAATTTTACTTCCAACCTTCTTTCTTTGCTTTTTACATGAAATGAGCACTTTTTTCATCCTTTTTTTTTCTTTTGCAAATCTATTGCCCTTTACATCTGGTAAGAAGTGAGGCTGGAAGTTGTCAGTTCTCTGCTGGAGAATGACCAGAGGTGGTTTGAAATGACAGTTGATTCCACTTGTCTCTGATAATAAAAAGGAAAATAAGTCATTCTTACCAAAAGGTGATTGTACCTGACAAGCAAAGCTTGTGGTTTATTAATAATTAAAAATATTTCTGTGTTCCTCTACTGATGGAATAGTTAGTTAATCGCTTGTTCAGTCAATACCAATGTACCATTTATTATTCATTAAAGATAAATGTATTGTAATGGCCTTGAATTGCAGTGTGTTACAGTGAGATTACAAAGGGCATAAGAAAGTTGATTCATTATTTTGGATTTGATTAAACTTCTCTACTGATCTCAGTGACGAGGATAACCCACTAGATCTCCACAGTGACACAGCATTTTAATTAAAAAGGGTATTTTACTAGTTGGGGGCTAGTTTTAACTAGTATTTAAATTAGGAGCGGGGTATGATGCTCAAGACAGTGACTAAACTGAAGGCTCTGCTTCAAGGGTTGATTTGAGTTTCTTAGAGGAGGTGTGACACCCAGCAGTGATGCATGCATTTGCTAGGACTTTCTTCAGTTCTTGTGTGACACCAGCTTAGCCTCTTGCTTTTAGCACATCCTCTGCTGGGTCATTACAGGTCAGCCAAGTTTCATTCAAGAGCTTTATGTTCAGATAACATTCCCCCCCCAACTCTCAATAGAGTTGGTTGAGTTTTTTAAAGGCCGTATGAATGATTCATTCCCTTTTCTCTCTGATTCTTTTGAATCTTTATACTCAGATTAGGGCAAATATGAGGGAAAAGTAGACTTTTCTTCAATGCTTGTTCTAAGTTTTTTCCTGCCCTCAGTCTACCAGACATGAAACTCTCAGCTGAGAAATCACTTCTCCCTCCTTTTCAGGACTTAATCTTTTCATTATAGACTGTGCTACCTGCATACTTTAATGACCTTTTATCTCATTCTATTCAAGTGATGGCAGAAAAAGTAGGGAGAGAGAAGAAGAAAAGAATATCTATTCTGAGTAAGGACGGTCTCCAGGATTTCTCCAGTGGATTCATGTCCTGTGTGAGGCTCATCTAAGAAGAATGGGTTTTGACTTAGGTCAGGTTGCTATTGCTTTTGAGAACAGGTGGACTTGAGCCTCCATCTGCAATATGCAATAAAGAGGACTTAGTATCTCAGGGCATTTAAAATTCATCGTAACAGCTGCGATCAAGAAACCTATGTTCTGGTGCATAAATAGTCATATCTTCGTTCTTTGCTACAGGAAATCATTTGTGTGTCTTCAGAAAGGAGTTCAATAGTATCCTGCTACATAAAGATGCTATTATGGGAGGGAATTACCATGCCAATCCCCCAAATGTCACTTGGTAGCAGTGATACATCAAATCCAAGGCTGGATAAGGAATTCCTGACATTAGAAACATTTACTGAGTGACTGCTGCATACCAGACACAATATCCAGACACAATATCCAGACACAATATCCAGACTTGAAGTCAATTACGTGATAAAGATAATGATGTAATACATAAATTATTTTTATCCATTTTCAAAACCATTTGTCCTAAATGAGCAATTTAAAATAAATATATAGAAAATCAAAAAGGGATAATATGATGTGATAGACATAAGAAAGCAAGCGAAATAAAAGAATAATCTCATTGAAAATGGGACAGGCTGCCTGTGACATTTCTCCAATGTTAGAATATAAACCATTTTAAAATGAGACAGTATTTCAAGATTTTGATATTTGCTGGATTTTTATTTTGTTAAATTTAGGAAATTGTAGGTAATCTGTGCTGTATCTCACTCTGTACTACCTAAGCCTTGGATAAAGTATGGGGCCCTGCAGCAGATTTGGGGGAAAGTTTCCTTATTCTGAGTTGCAATTAATTATCCTTATTTTTCTGAAACTTCATTTCTCAAAGCCATAACAAGCACATCCCTATAGCTCAGCTCTCATCAGCATAAGAGGGAAATGCATTTTGCAATATACTAAGTTCTTACAGTGATTCCCTGAGAGTGACCAAATGCTTGGGTTTGTTACACAGCCATTTATCTGATATTCCCAGGTGTGACTCAGTATGCATTGGTCACTCAGAAAACTTTCATACACGACATTTCAAGCTGCTGCTTCTGCCTCCTGTACTCGTGTATTCACTCCAGTGTGAAAGAGTTGACACAGTTGTTGTGTAGCCTTCTCTTGTGGAGATTACACACTAGATAATGCAATTGGCGACTCAGATTCCTAAAGCCATTGTTAAGCTTTCTGTGTCATTTAGGGTTCCACATGTTCTCTGGGCATTTTGGCTGACTCAGTGTAGGTCTAGCTCTACCCATCTCAGAGACAGTGGATCTACTTTCCAGTGATAAACTTCCTTTTCTATTTTATGTTCTTCTTTGACTATGAGTGTCACATTTTCTACTGAAGTAGGATTTCAAATCACAACCCTTCTCCCTAGTTTGTATTTATCTTTATTCATTAAACAATATGTACTGTGTTCCTCTTAGGTGTCAGATACTGTTCTAGGTGCAGGGATGCATCGGTAAGCACGGAGGAAAAAGGCTCCATTCTTACGGAGCTTACAACATGCTGGGAATTGACTAGAAGCAGTGGGGAAAGAAAAATAATAAACAAAGCAATCAAACACAGCAATTAGAATTATTCATAGAGTTATAAATGGTATGAACATAATTTGACTGAATCAAGTAGTACAGAGCGGTAGGGTAGTTGTTTAGACTTAGTAGTCAGGGGAAGCTTTTCTGAGGCTGTGATATTTGAGCTGAATTGAAGTCTGAATGACATGAAATAACCATTCAAGGAAAGACCCAGGAGGAGAAGAAACAGCAAGGGCAAGTACCCTAGGATAGGGACAAGCTTGAACATTCCAATTACAAACAACAGGGCAGTGATGGCTAGAAAACCATGAGTGTGAGATGGAGTGCCTCAGTTTTTGTTTCCAAATATCAGGCTCTGGGCCAAAGGCTATGTGCACACATCTATTAGAAAGTGAAAAACCAGGGAGCAGAAGTAAGGCATGAGGGGTGTGGAGTGTAGTAAGCGGGCGAGCCAATATGAGGATGTGGAATCAAGCTGACTGCTAAGAGTGACTGTTTGCTTGACCTTAAAGAACCATCCTCTATAAATCAAGTGAAAAACTGGAACTCAAGGAGTAAAAGGGAGAAAAATTATCCATCAACCACCTTTGCCAATTGATCAAGGGAGTTTGCACCAGAGGTTGTTAATCCCCTGAACTTCTGGGATGTACATGCTTTAGACCAAGAGGAAGTCTTGTTTTTTCACACTTCAAAATCAGTAGAGATGCACTGGGGCAGGAGGTGTGAGGCACATTGGGGGGAAAGATAAAGGAAGTTGCTATTAAGGTGTACCTGTGTGAATTCAGTCAGGGTCCAGCAAGAGCTGATGTCCCCAATGGTGCTGAGAACAAGAGACGACAAGGATCAGAAATGGTGTCTAAGCCATTTGTTGCAGAGTGACATTCACGATGGCTTAAGAAAATTAGTCCAGGAGCAGCAAAAGTAGAGGTCATGGTACAAAGTCTTAGAGCTCTCAGATGAGTGTACATTTTATCCTAAGTATGTTGGAAAGACACTGGATGTTACTAATCAGGGTAAAGACGTGATCTGTTTTATATTTTAAATAGATTCCTTTGGCTTTCATGTAGAGGATTGCTTGTCAAGGGGTAAGAGCGGAAGAGTTCACCAGAGCAGTGGTCAGCAGAGTATGACCGTAGGTCAAATCCTGCCCATCTCCTACTTTTGAAAATAAAATGTTATTGCAACACAACCACACTTATTCATATCCATGTTGTCTATGGCTCTTTTCACACAGCCACAGCAGAGTTTAGTAATTGAAAGAGATACCATTTGTCCTCCAAAGCCTAAAATATTTGCTATTTGACCATTCACAGAAAAAGTTTGCTGAACACTGCATGAGAGTAATCTTCCTTCGTCAGAGTCTGGCAATGCTCCTTTCCTGCTAATGTCCTTCAGTGGTTATCTGCTCTTTTTAGGTTGTTTTATTATGACATTGATTATTATATAATAAAACTTTACTTGGAAAGCAAATCTACTTTCAAAATACATGTTGTATGGCATGTTGCTTATTTTATCCAAAGCTAAACAGTATGCTAAGCAGTATAACCACTGCTTTATATTTTGAAGTATATTAGTCAGCCTTGTTGCAGTTGAAAAAAGAAAGAAACACCTCATTGCTTTTAGGAACAAACATATCTTTTCCCTCACATTGCTTGTCAGCAGTTGTGGGTGAGATGCTGTAACTCTGCCCTAAGCATTTCCACATTTGGGGATCCAAGCTGAAGAAGCAGTCACTATATGGGATGTACCATTTTTCTGGCAGAGGGGAAGAATCAAGACTTGTGGAAACTCACAAGACTTCTTAAAGCTTTTGCTCTGATGATGCATATGTTACATCTGCTCATGTTCCATTGACCAATACACATCATATGATCAAACTCAACATTAGTGAGGTGAGATGTGATTATTCAATGGTGAGGTGAACCTGCAAATCACATTGTAACAGTCAAGGATGTTCTATCCCTTTAACAGAAAACTTAGGGGAAGGGAATTATTGAAGGGAATTATTGTTATCAATGTATTGACACTGTTCCAGATCTGCATTTTTATTGACTGACTTTGTGATACTGGAGCTGAACCCTGTAAACGTTAGTCCTGTGGGTTCAGTGTTAAGCTTGGTCAATAGAGGGCGCTGGAGAGATACTGCAAAGTCACAGCAGGAGCAAAGGTTTTTCCTTCCTGGTTCAAGTGGCCAGATTTAGCAAACAAAATTAGGGATGCTCGGCAAATTTGAATTTCAGATAAATAACGAACGATTTGTTTTTTGTGCTATGAAGATGTACCAAATATTGCAGGGAATATACCTATGCTAAAATGTTATTCATTGTTTATCTGAAATTTAAATTTCACTGATGTCCTGTGTTTTCTATAGCAAAAGTATCCTGGTTCCTCTGAGCTGTTTTTCTTTGGTGTAGCAGACAGAGGATCAGTGTGTAGCAGACACATCAGAGGCCCAGAGGTCAGGTGCAGCCTTCCGCCTCCAGCAGGTCTCTCTGTACACCAGCTCCTGATCCTGGGCAGGCTTCTTCACCACCAGCCGGCTGCCTGTTCCTGTGGTGTGGTCAGGAAGCTGCACCCTCTCCAAAGCATTTGAATCTCAGCCTCGAGGGAGGAACTCTTCTAAGTAGCTTGTTCCTTTCTTGTTCATTCTCCCTCTCCCTTAAATGTAGTACATGCCTCCTGCATTTGCTACTTGTGTGCCCCTTAGAGTCCTTTTTTATCTTTTCTTTTAGTTAACCACCTTTTCCTAGTTTATAATTGTTTATATTACAAATTCCCTGTTCAAATGACTGGAGTGGTTTCTTTGTCCTGGCAAGACCCTGACTACTATGACTAGGGACAATACCCCAGTCTACCACTGAGATAATTTAATAGTCAACTAATTTATGAGAAAATATTTTACCCCATTGTATAAATAATCTGACCTTTAGTAATGAGTGAAAAGTCACAGATCTAAGTGAGTCATAGGGGCTTGATGTTTATACTTTCATACACTTAATTTGCCTGTCTTTCCAGCCATTAAATGGAAGGTTCTTTCAACATTTACTCCAAATAATATACATCTTTGAAATTATCAGCTGGTGGGTGGAGTGATGCCTCTACTTCTGTTTATGCCTACTAAATGTCATTGTTTCAACAGTATAATTGTTCCATTTTAAGGTGGAAGATTTGGGCAGAAAGAAACTATTAAAGGAAAATTACTGTTATGGGTTGAATGGTGTCCACCCCAAATTTCAAATATTAACGTCCTATTTATTCCCCAGTACTTTAAAATGTAGCCTTGTTTGGTGATAGGGCCTTTACAAAGCTGGTCAAATTAAGGTGAGGTCGTTAGGATGGACCCTAATCCAATATTACTGGTATCCTTAATGAAAGGGGAAATTTGAAATACATAGAAGTACAAAGACATATGTAGAAGGCAGTCATGTGAGAAGACACAAAGAAGACAGCCATCTATAAGCCTTGGAGAGAGGCCTGGAAAATTCTTCCATCATAACCCTCAGAAAGGATAGTCTGGCAACACCTCAGTTTTGGATTTCTAGCCTCTAGAACTATAAGATAATAAATTTCCAGTGTTCAGGCCACCCCATCTGTGACACTTTGTTATGGAAGCCCCTGCAAACTAATATAGTTACTATCAAGTGTTGTCCTTTTTATAGGAAGATACTTTTGAATTTTCTCTTCTGATGTTTTTCTGATAATGGGAAAGACATCAAAGTTGTTTTACTTTTCTGTTCTTTTTATGAAAGTGGCAGAGATTATAGTTCATCTGGCTGGGAATATGCATGCAAGAAGAGGTTATAAGCCCCCAGTAAACTCAGAGTCTGATAGAAAAGATTGAAGTTGTACCAAGTTGAGTCATATTCCTTTTCTCTACACCTTTGCTATTGTAAACGTGGTCCATAAACTAGGGGCATCAGCATCACCTGAGAGTTGGTGAAAAAGACAAGATCTCAGGCCGCACCCCAGATTTACTGAATCAGAATCCCCATTAACGAAATGCTTAGGTGATTAACAGGCGCATTAACATTTGAATTCTGAACACCAGGTAACATCATTGTCTACCAGACAAAAAAGAAAAACAACAACAACAACAAAAAAACAAGCAACTCTTAGTTTACCTTTTGTTTTATTTTTGGAAATTCCTAAAGCAACGTTTTGGCTTGCTGGAGCTAGCTTGTTGGAAGCACTAGAAACGTCTAGCAGGTCATAAGTACATCTATTTGATTCACAGCTGGTTTGACATCAATTACCTAAAGCTGAAATGCCTCTCAAAACTCAATAATGTGATAATTGCTCTTAATTGTTTCACTGTGATTTTTTCCTGCCTACTTGTTACTTGGATGTTAATAAATGGGCTCTCAAAACCAGGAAGAGCCTTTGTTTTCGCCAGGTGCAGGAAGACATATGTGACATAAAGTCAGTTTTTTGAATATGTATGTAATATATGGATATTTCTAACCTAACAGTAAGTAAATGAAATCAATTAAATTGATGCAAAAAAAAAACCCCACCAAAAACCCAAAACCCTAAAGAACTCTGGCTACATTAATCTACTCTTGTCACCCACTTTTGGATCCACCTTTAATACTGTTGGTCACCAGCAGGATTCTCACAAAACAAAAGACTTAACATTTTTTTGCTGGAAGTGGAATTTTGAATCCGCTTCACTGGTGCTTTTATGTTAGATTCTTTTTTCCTAATATAAGAGGGAGCTTACTTTATTTTTGTCATTGAAGTTGTTTGTTTTTGTTTTAATTGGGAAATGGCAGAGTTGTCTCTTCTGGTTGAGAAACACATTCAGAAAAAGAATGAAAACCTCACCATTTTACCTGTTGGATTTGGAGACACAAATTCACAAAGTGTTGAAAGCAAGATTCTCCCACTCACTACTAGCTGGAGTGTAAATTAAAAAAAAGAAAAGAAAAGAAAAATGAAGTCAGTCTGGCTATATTTACTAAATGTATAATTGCACATATCTTTTGACACTACAAATAGACTTTTTTTGTAATTAAATTCTTTATTTTGAAATAACTATAGACTCATGTGCAGTTGTAAGAAATAATACAGAGAGATCCCTTGTATCCTTTTACCCATTTTCTTTCCCCTGGTGGTTAACATCTTGCAGTATTACAACCAGAGTTGACACTGATACAGTCAAGATGCAGAACATTTCCATCACCACAGGGGTCCTTCATATTGCCCTTTTATAGCCATATATACTTCCTTCCCACCCCTACCACCTTTAACCCATGAATCTGTTCTCCATTTCTTTAATTGTGACTTTTCTAGAATGCTGTATAAATTACACAATGTTGATTGGCTGTTTTCATTCAGCATGATTATCTGGAGGTTTATCCAGATTGTCACATATATCAATAGTTTGTTCCTTTTCATTGCTGAGTAGTACTCAGTGTAGCATGGTTTAACAATTCATCCATTGAAGGACATTTGGGCTGTTTCTAGTTTGGGGCCTTTATGAATAAAACTACCTTAAACAGTTTTGTACAGCTTTTTGGTGAACATAAGTCTTCATTTCTTTGCCATAAATGCCCAAGAATCCAATTGCTGTGTCCAATGGGTAGTTCCGTGTTTCTAAGGCACTGCCAAAGGGTTTTCCAGAGTGCCTTTAGCATTTTACATTCCTACCAACATTGTATAAGTGACCCATTTTTCCACACCCTCACCAATATATGGTATGGTTACTATTTTTCACTTTGGTAATCCTGATAGGTTTATAGTGATATCTCTTTGTGGTTTTAACTTTAATTTCCCTAATGGCTAATGATGCTGAACATCTTTCCATGTGCTTATTTATCATCTGTATATCCTCTTTGGTGAAAAATCTGTTCATTTCTTTTGCCCATTTCTAAACACAATTAATTAGACTTCTTAAATTTATCCTAGCAATGTTCTTGTGTGGGTTCAAAATTACAAGTGAACAAAGTTATTCATTGTGACATTATTAAAGAAACATCCTAAATGACCATAAATAAGAACTAGTTACATAAATTTTTGTACACTCAAATAATGGAATACTATACAGCTGTATAAAACGATGAAGTTCATTATGTACAGCCACTGCCTATATCTATTTTTTGAGTGAAAAAAATGAAAGTTTCATGAAGTGTATCATGTATGCCACTGTTTTTATGAAAATAGAAAAAAAGGTTGTGTCATTTTAGCTGCTCATATATACATAAATCATATCTGGAAGGATACATGAGAAACAAAAGCAGTGGGGAAAAGATAGGGATGAGGATGAGAATCTTTACCTTATACTCCAATTTGCATTTGGTTTCGAAAACATTCAAAGAGAAATTCAGTTTAAAAATAATAAAAACAACATAGAAGATTTTGTACCATAGTAATGGCAACAAAACCAATTTTAATATTCTATGATATTGGGTCAACATTAGAAGGTTCTAGCATGATGAGCTGGTTGCTAGTATACATTCTGCGAAAATCAATGCCAAAGTTCCTCTAACTTAAGCTTAATATTGAAACTAAGCAAGGTATTTGTTTTAATCTTGTGCATGGAGTAGGTACACATTGCAAAATGTTCTAGGATGACTTTACACTTGTTCTGAATTATAATAAACATAGACATCTTAATCTATTTTGCTTGTTTGTTTCCTCCAGTGTTCAATGTTTGCATTACCAAGCTGTGCTGGGCAAATTCTGGAGGAATAAATTGCATAAATGATGAGAGATTCCCACTGTTCCAAAGAACCCAAACATGGTTCCGTCTATTTTATGCCTCAGGGCCTCTTGGCCACTCCCTACCCTCCAGTAATTAACTTCCCAACATGGTTCCTTTTCAGTGTGGTAAGCTGCAGGGGTTAGGTACCCTTAGTACATGCTCCTGCTGGAGATTAGCCATCATTAGTTTCCTGTAAGTATATTCTCCATAGTGCAGGTTATTAATCCAGACAGAAATATTAGATTCTCACTGGAAAAAAATTGCTTTCTAATTATTTCTCAGTAATTGTAAAAGCAAATCAAGACACAGAGCAGAGGTAATATAATTATTAGGCTTTTGTGAAGGTGCCAGAAACAATCTTGGATTCCTTTACTTATCGAATCATCTAAATTCCTCTCCTCCCTCCTCACGTTGATCAAGACATAAGGTCATACAGACTAACAATTTTCTCACATTCCAACATACCATGCTGTTTTAAGTTTCTAAGCCTTTGAGCATTTTTCTTCCTCTGACAGAAAAGCCTTTCTCCCCCCATCTGCCTTCTGAACTTCTACTTATCCTTTACAGTAGATAGAGCCTTCTCAGTGACATCTTCCGGGATTGGCTCCTCTGCATGTCCCATAGAATTAATCCGTCCTTCATCCGTGCTTTTGCTATTTGAACACACCCCTGTTTCTGCAATGATGGCACAGTGTTGACATTATTTGTTCATTTGCCTGGAGAACAATTTTCTTAATTCTATATATGTTCTAGTAAGAGACATAAAATTTTCAGATCTGCACATTTGATTATTGCAAAAGAGTATAGGCTGTAAATATGAAATCACTTGTTACACATTTCATGATTCACTCATTAAAAAGTACCGTTATATGACACGGGACTGTCCTGTAAACTATGGACTATTTCTTCTTGTAACTTAGAGTCTATGAAGTGGGGTTCATATCTAAGAAAGGGCATGCTTTCAAGACCTCCTGTACATGCTCCCATCTTCACTTCTCTTCAGGTTGAAGAAACTCTGTTTTGACTGGGGAGACTTCAGAACCTTGATTGGGCTGTGTTTATGGAAGGGTGGAGTCACTGGGGTGCAAAGGAGGAGCACACAGCGGTCAGTTTCTGTTTCTGCCTCTTTCTCTGTTGGAGCTGGCGTGTGGTATGCCTAGATGCTAATTTGGATTTATCTCCTAAACTCATTTGTTTAGTCTAATCTGGCTCACCAGAGATTTTCATTTACTTGTGGGGCTCAGAAACAACTTGGGAGTTGACATTAATTTGCTCTAATTTCTTGTGTTTTATGTTCTTTGAGAATTTTTCAAGGCTGAAGAGCACAATAGCCTGAGGCCCGAACCTGGAACTTCTGGCATCCTTACCACAGTATCCTCCAGTAGTTCCTCTTAACCTTCCTTCTGAAATGTGGATAGTCCTTGAGTGCCTTAAACTAGCGTTACAAAAGAGTCCTATTATATTTGTTTCTTCTTTAAAATACGTTCATGCCATCTATTTGGATATATCTTTGGAAACTTCTGAAAAATTTGAGTTGACATGGGCACCTTCAGGCTAGGATTGTTAATGGAGCCCAGCACTGTTCATTCGTCTCTGGGTAGAAATTCCAGGATTTCCAAGTACCGGAACTCCGAGTTAGAGGATTAGCGTGGTCAGCATGTGACTTTCTGTAATAGGAGTTAGAAAGGGTGGATTTGGAGACTCCTTAGGGATACATTATCCATAAAGGAAATTCTCCTAACCTTTCTCAAGGGTTCAAGGCTTGAGAATTGGAAACATGAACGATGTCTTAGATTCCAGCACAAAGCTGAGCACAGATTAATCATTCAGTAAAAACGTTATTTGTTGAAGGATTACAGACTTGAATGCTTTGTCTTTTTAATGCCTGGCACAAGTATAAGAGGGTACCCTAATTTGTAAAGTTTGAAGAGTTGTTTTCTCTTCTTTTCTTCAAGGAACTTAAACCAGAACAAAGTACGTTTCCAAGGAACCTATGGAATTTTATTCCAAGACCTTGGAGACAAGTTGTACCACCAAGATTCAGGCCGACTAATCTTCAAAGAAAAATGTGTATATCGTCAGTGAGACCCTGAATAGAATATGGAACTTGGTAGGATGTGAAAGGAAGACTTGTTTAAGACTTCGGTCTTGTACTCAGTCCTGGAGGCTTTGACAATAGCATCGTTTTATCAGCCAAATATATGAAAGTGTAAAAAAAGACCCTCAGGGCTTCCCTGGTGGCGCAGTGGTTGAGAGTCCACCTGCCGATGCAGGGGACGCAGGTTCCTGCCCTGGTCTGGGAAGATCCCACATGCCGCGGAGCGGCTGGGCCTGTGAGCCATGGCCGCTGGACCTGCGCGTCCGGAGCCTGTGCTCCGCAGCGGGAGAGGCCACAACAGTGAGAGGCCCACGTGCCGGAAAAAAAAAAAAAAAAAAAAGACCCTCAGAGTGACTTTGACGAAACCCAGGCTGATCCGTGTAACTCATTTTAATATCAAACCACAGATGTAAAAGAAAAATCTTAAGCAAACATCTAACAACAAGACAATTATAAACAAGTTGACATGCCAGATCAGATGTAAAAATATTCCTTCAGCAAGAAACGGCCTTGTTATGCAGAACTCAGAAAAATACACTTGCTGCAGGTTTCCTTAAAGACAGGGATGTCATTGTCTCCTTGACATGCATGTGCCTGGATTTATAAGATAGAATTGTGATGTTTGCCAGAAACATGTATCTGTGTGCATTCACCTATATATGTGTATGCAGAGATTATAAGTTGAATTTATCACACATAATTTTTGCTTGATCTGCACAGGATTAATTTGCTCAATGATCATTAAAATAGGAAGAATTTCTAACCATTTGCCAATATTTTAGAATTGAGAATTATAACATTGTTTATAAAAAGGTAGCATTCCTGGCTACTTTTTGAAAAATATTGAGAAGATCTGGTCCCCCAAAACCTTCATTCCTTTAGGATAATCATCAAAAATAGCTGAGTCGTACCTGTCCCTCTTAGGACGGGCCCAGCTTCCTCTAGTTTGTCCCAGTCCCCTCATTCTCCATTGACTCCATGCCACTAACATTTAGGATCAGTTGCCATTTTTCCATGGAACTTTGACATCACTTTTCTTACAATTCAAGTGAGGGAAAATGAAAATAATTCTTGAACTCTTTCTTCGATCAGAAATGAAAAAAAAAAAAGTTAAATGGAGAGGGCAATGCATTTTTAATACAAAGCTTATTTCATTGACCCCTCTAAACAAATGTGTTTGCAGACTCCTGGTATAGAAACCCTCCAAAATGTGTCAGTTATAAAGAAAAACAACCAAAATATTACCTACATTTCCTTAACTGTTTCCATCAAAGCAGTTTTTAAAGTTGAGTGGTATTGGGAGGAAGCCATACATGCTGGAGTCAGTGCTGTTCTGAAAGAAAAAAATAATCACGGACACAAAGATCTGCTTACTCTTTCCGTTGGTCTAGAATAAACTAAAAACTATCTCAGCATGGATAACTGGGCCTTTGTTTCTTTGGGGGATCAGATAAATATACTCTTTCCTTGAAGGAGTCCGATGAATGGTGATGCTCCCAGATAGCGCTGATCAATGAATGGACTCCTGCCATGTTTTCTCTTTGGCTCTACCTCAACCCTATTACGGTCTGAGCTACTAAGGTCTTGACACTATGCATATGACCTCCCTAACCCTTTCACTCCGTCCTTTGGTTGTACAGTGGGTTGAATAGTGGTCTCAAAGAGATATGTCCAAATACTAACTCTTGGTACCTGTGAATTTGCCCTTTTTTGCAAATAAGGTCTGTGAAGAAGTAAGTTAAGGATCTCTAGATGAGATCATCCTGTAATTAGGGTGAGCTCTAAATCCAATGAGGAGTGTCCTTATAAGAGACAGAAAAGAGAAGACACACAGAGTGGAAGCCCAGGTGAGGACAGAGGTGTGTCAACAAGCCACAGAATGCCAAGGATTGCCAGCTGCCGCCAGAAACAGAAAACAAGCACAGAATGAATTCTCTCTTTAGAGCCTCCAGAAGGAACCAACCCTAGTGACACTATGAGTTTGGGCTTCCTGCCTCTAGAAGTGCGACAGAGTAAATTTCTGTTGTTTTAATCTCCCCAGTTTGTGGTACTTTATTACAGCAGCCCTAGGAAGCTGACATAGAAGTCTTAGGGATTTTATTATAATTGATGTATTTTATTTTATTTTTTTTGCGTTACACGGGCCTCTCACTGTTGTGGCCTCACTGGTGGCCTCTCACTGGTTGCGGAGCACAGGGTCTAGACGTGCAGGCTCAGCGGCCATGGCTCACGGGCCCAGCCGCTCTGCGGCATGTGGGATCTTCCCGGACCGGGGCACGAACCCGCGTCCCCTGCATCGGCAGGCGGACTCTCAACCACTGCGCCACCAAGGAAGCCCCTAATTGATGTATTTTAAATTAAAAGATTTTCATTTTATAAAGATGCATAATCATGTCATTGATAAACAAATTGGCTTTGCATTTTTAAGGCTACCTGCAAATTTGGAGCAATGTTCACGCCACTGTCTTTAGGGAGGCCTTTACCAGCAATTAGCACTGAAACTGATTCTTTTAATCTTGGGTGGCAACAACTGCTCATTGCCTATCCGATAACCATTCTCCATCACTTTACTCAAGGAACCTTGCATGTTCACCATGCAACAAAATTTTTATTAATGAAATGCAGTCATTGGTCTGGACTTCTTGGAAATCTTAAAAATGGGGCATACTCAACGGTCAAACCCTTTAGATTTTCGGCCCTTCCTTTCTTGCTGTCTGGAATATGCATTTGATGGATGGAATCCTGGCAGGCATCTTGTGACCATAAGCTTACAAGCACAGCCTTAAAGAGGTATAGAAGGATCCTAGTTGTATTAATTTATATCAACTCTATAAACTGCCTGTCTCTGGTCCCCTCTTTGTATGAGAGAAAAAAAAAAACCAAGAACACAACATCTTTCTAAAGCCATATTTATTATAGGTATCTGTTTCTAGCAGCTAAACTGAAGCTTTGATACTCTCATCTAGCCTCACTTTTATAATCTTTAAGAATTTATATTAAGAGTTAACACTATTAACTTCTTACTGCATGCCACACAATTTAGGTAAGTTTCACATTTCATCTTCACCTAATAAAAGTTGGGACTATTATTATAACCAATTCACAGAGGAAGAAACTGAGGCTTTAAAAATGTAATGACTGGTTATAGGCAGGATCTTAGGAAAATTATTTTATCTCTTCATGACCCAGTTTCCTTTGTCTTTGAAAGGAGGGTAACAATATTAAGCTACCTTATAGGATTGTGGGATTAAATGGGCTTATATATGTAAAGTGCTTAGACCACTGTGATTTAATGAGGGCTATATAAGTGTTATACATTATTAAGTGTTCAAATATGTCTAACTAGAAAACATTTTAACCACCATACTACACAATCTGTTATTTTTTCAGAAAATAAGCTTGATTCATAATAGATATTTGCCTTCATTTTCCAAGGGAATGATTTGGAAACTACTATTGCAATGAACCAAATAAAACATTATGTACTTTTATATCTTTTATCTCATTATGCTTCTCAGAACAACAAAGTGGGCATTATAATCTCCACATGATGTAAAACAAGGCCTATATGATTAAGTGATTTTTCTAAGTGCTAATCACAAGGGGTAAAACTGGCTCTCAAACCAAGGTCTGCTAATTTTGAGTTCAGTGATCTTTCCCAGAACACCACAGCTGCCTCAGCTTCTGTACATTAAACTTGAGTATGCATGAATTGTGAGTATATGTAGACACATAAAAACTCCCCCTGCAAACTGATTAAAAAATATTATATTTCAGAAGTAACTCTATTGTACCAATTTTTAAGGCAACCAGTATCTAAATTACCTCAATTAAAACTTCTACAACCATACAGTTGTTTCAGGTTTTGAATTCATGTTGGTAACGTCCTCATGACTGTTTATGGTCATAATTCCAAGTTCTTTTACAATGCTTGAATGTCTTATATCACCCTATCATTTAAAATTTCTATTTATCTTATTTTAAGTTTAGCGTACGCGTAAGAAATCTCTCATTTTACCTACTGAACATATGCACACACTTTTTCTTCTACATTTGTTTTCTAGCCAAGCTACATAGCTTGTATGAGAAATGCCAATTTTTAGTTTAGAAAACCAGGATGTTATGATTTACCAGGAATGGACCCAGGGATTGGCTGTGGCCTGATCAACATGTATTGGTGCTGGTGTCACAGATAAGGAACCATGCAGAGAAGAATGCCTTCTTACTCATAACCCCTCCTTTCCCCAGAGGACTACCAGGGGTTTTTTTCTATGGGGGAGACCAAGGACCAACGTAAATCTCCATGTGAGCATAACCTTGCTAGTACTCTGAAATTTCACTGGCAGCTAGCTTCCCATTTGTAATTGGAGTGAGATCTAGCTGCCATTGCTCTGTAGGCAGGATCCATGGAGAATTGCTGTTCAAATTGGAGAGAAGTTTCCTCTCATTAAAAGCAAAAGAAACCAACTGGAAATAGCACGGCTGTTAGGAAATACCACATGGCATTGGCTCTGCTTATCCCAATGGCTATTCTCCAATTCCAAGGGGGGCAGAGGCTGGAGCAGGAAGAACATTCTTTCCTTTGGCTATTAATACCCAACTCACAGGGGGCCCTAAAGATGCTATGCTCAGAACAGAGGTCTTTTGATGATGAGAAAAGAATACCCTGGTGTGAAAAATATTTGAATAAAATAACATGGGAAATAAATCAGTAGTCACCTTTCCTTTGAAATAACTCTTCAGTCTTTCTAAATTCTCCTATTTGAATATTATTACTCTGATTCATATGTACAACTACGAATTGAGAACCTTTTATGTTCCTGTTACTTTATAAGCATTACTAAATTTCATCATAGCCATAGCAGGTGAGGAATATGTTAAAATATTTAAGATCCTTGGTTTTAGAAACAAGCTTCTGAGGTCCAAATAGCTGTGAGATCTTGGCAACTACTTACTTATCCACCATGATCTTCATTTTCCTCATTAGCAAAGTTGGCATGATGGTGGTAGTATTTACCTTATAAGGTTATGATGAGTTTTAAATGAAATGATCCATGTAAAATATATAGGATAGTCCCTGGAATAGATCAATCGTTTGTTAGTTGTAATCATTATCTTCATTTAACAGATGAAGAAATTGTACAGATGACTATCAGAGAAGCTCAACCCTTTTCCCAAGATCAGACATCAAGTTGTACTAGATGGGGGTTGAAACACAGTCAATCTTACTCAGCTATTTTAAATTCAATTTTAAATTTTTATAAGATTGTTGTGAGGTTTAAGTGATGCAGTGTGTACTCTAAGTGCTCAATAGAGTGTAGTTTCAATACTTGCCTAGCTGAATCCAGATAGACCTTCTCTTCTAGCATTAAATAATTTTTCATTTCAAAACTTTACATATTTTCACATTTGTCTTCATTGCATTGGTAACAGGATGGTAAATAACATCTTTTCCTGTGGTTTTAGCAGATGCACCAAAGATCAATAAAACAATAGGTACCAACTTTCCCCAAGGTCCACAGTGATGTGCTAGAACTTCTGTTGAGAACTTGCAAAGAAGGTGGGCCAGAACTAGATCTACCATCATTAAGCATTTGTACCTTTCCAGTGTATATGCCAAAGTAAAAGGACAATTTATTTATTAGCTGGCTACCAAAAGAGTTTTGGGACCACTCAAATATTTCATCCACTAGAACAATAACAATTAGTCCACAGAATGAATTTGTAGAAACAGTGAGAGGATGAAGCTGTTTTCTATCAAAGTTCTTCTGAGATCAGCCTGTATGACAAACCAGTAACTTACTTATAGTTGGTTGACCTTTATTCATTGTCTCTGGTAAATTATAAGCTTTCTGGGGACAAGAACATGCTTTCTTTCCTTACTGATCCTCAAGCTTTATGCTAGAGTCTGTGCTGCTTCAATATTGCTGACAAACTGGAGATGTAATTAATTATTCAGAATTGTCTACTCAATGATGAGCTCATTATCATCAATGGAAAAAAGTAAGACCTTGATGTGGATTGCAAACTACCATGTACATATCATGATTTCTGCTTCAGCAGCTCTTTGGACCAACATTCGTAAGCAACTCCCACCAATATTGCAAGTATGTGCACAAAACTAACTGAGGGCAGAGTCTTGCCTTCAGTATGATTAACTCAATATGATGCATTCCATGCATGTCATCCTTAGATATTCATTCTACCACTTAATTATATAAGCTTGGAGAAAAATTAAGTTGATGGTTATATCATAATTGCCTTCCAAATGGGTAGAAGTGAAATGGCACTGGTAACTTTGGTGCTGCGCAATGGATCAAGCTGTGAACTCTAGAAAGAAAGCACACGAGTAGCAGCTTGTGACTCAACAGTAGCAAGGCAAACATGGTGAGAAAATTAATATAATAGCTGTGCATGAAAATTAGTTGATGTTTAAAAAGTAGGAAATTTCACATAAAGATTGAGAAATTCAGGTTCTGTTGAAACGCGGTTAGACATAGAAACACTGGACCGGCATCTTTCAAAACCACCGTTTTCTTTAGCCTAGTAACAGCTGAGTCTTTGAGCCTGGACCAGTTTTCTGTAGTCATAACCCTTCACACAATTTACACAAAAGCACTTACACATAGCCTGTTTCACCCATGTCCCTTTCATGACCGCCAACTTTACATCCTTTTGCCTACAGCATTGACCTTTATGACAGGAGATAATGTGTGGAAAGATTTCATTTGTTTTTTGCTAATCTCACAGAGTATAAGTTAGAGTAGGATGGAGTTTAAGCATTAAGTGTACTACTTCTCATAAATATGTTCACTGAAAACATCACTAATACCTTATGGCACTTATTTTTGGTGGATCCAAATGTGTTTTCAGAATCCTTAATCTTAGGGACGCAGGAAGTTTAACTAAATGCTCAGAGGTGGCGTATGCCATGTATGAGTTATCTATTGGTCTGTAACCTTATTACCATAAACATTGTGACTTGAAACAAGACACATTTATTGTCTCACAGTTTTCTGTAAGGCAGAAGCCTGAATACAACTTAGTCGGATCTTCTTTAGAATCTCACAAAACTTCAATCAAGATGTTGGCTGGGAGTTAGTTCTCATCAGAGGCTTGAACGAAGAAGGATATATATATTTTTTAACACCTTTATTGGAGTATAATGGCTTTACAATGTTGTGTTAGTTTCTACTGTATAACAAAGTGAATCAGCTATACGTATACATATATCCCCATATCTCCTCCCTCTTGCGTCTCCCTCCCACCCTCCCTATCCCACCCCTCTAGGTGGTCACAAAGCACCAAGCTGATCTCCCTGTGCTATGCGGCTGCTTCCCGAAGCTCGGATTTGTTTTGAAGCTCAAGTGGTTGTTGGCAGCAGTCCATTGCTTGTGGATTTTTGAATGGAGGTCCTCAATTTCTTGCTAAGATTTTTTTCTGAGGCTGCTGTCAGTTCTCTGCCATATGGACATTACCAACATGGCAGCTTCTGTCTTTAAAGCTAGCAAGGGAGAGAGACTACCCTCCCAACGTAAGTGTTACAATCTTATGTAATATAATTATCTACACATAATCATGTATATTCTGCCACTTTTGCTATATTCTGTTGGTTAGAGGCAAATCACAGGGCCCACCATGCCTAAGGGAAAGGGATTATACACAGGAGTGAATACGAGGAGAGAGGTATGGTGTATTGAAAGGTGCAGGAAATGTGATGTGCTCCCTCACAGAATGTTCTGAAACCTTTGTTTCTGAGTTTATAATTAAACGTGCCACTTATCTTAATGGGCACATTCCACTCTTCTCTCTGTGCGCAGCGATTGCAAAGAGCACACTGCAGAATCCTGTCTTATACCTGGATACAATTAGTTTCTGTGACAACGTAGAGTTTTCTTTAAATTGTGTGTTTATCTTTCTGATGCAGAAAGTAGGTGGCCGGTGGCTCCATTTCACAAAAAAGTGCTTCCAATCCAGGATGTCACTTGGAGAGGGGTCAGCGATCACACTGCATGAAACTAAAGAAGGCCAGCTTAATCTTAGGGACTCCCTTGAACTTCTCTTTAGAACAGCCCCAAACCTAGGAACCTTCCTTCTTCCAGAATTCAGTTAATGCCTGATAGAGAATAAATTGTGTTCCTCCCAAAATATACTTAGCTCTGAACTCTTGGTATCTGTGAATGTGATCTTAATTGGAAATAGGGTCTTTGCAGGTGTAATCAAGTTAAAATGAGGTCAGGCAAAATTGAGTGAGCCCTAAATCCAATGGCTGATGTCCTTGTAAGGACAGAGATATTTGAAGACACAGAGGACACAGAGGGAAGTAAGCCATGTTATGAATGAGGCAGAGACCGGAATGACACAGCTACAAGCCAGGGAGTACCAAGGATTTCTGGCCACCATCAAATTCTAGGAAGAGACAAGGAAGGATTCTTTCCTAGGGCCTTCAAAGGGAACATGATCCTGCCAACACCTTGATTTTGGACTTACGGCCTCCACAAAATACATGTCTCTTGATTTTAGCCAACTAGTTGGTAGTAATTTGTTGTAACCCTAGGAAACGAATACAGTGCCTCAGTGGGACAATGAGTTGTATGCTTACAGGCTCTTTCTCTGCCTAATATCTCCCCTCTCAGTGCTTCAAATCTATTTTCTTTTAAGTGAGAATAGACTCTGACTTTGGGGTGGGGTATTCCAGGGCCACTGCAGGGCCAGTAGTTTTCTTCCACTTACTTAAAAATAATTTAGAACAAAATGACTCCATCTTGAAGCACAATATTCTGTGATGAATGCCTGCTAAACCTAAAAGTACATGGTGTGAAGCTGGGAAGAGAATTAATTTAGGACAACAACTTTCTTTTTTTGAGAGGATGCAATGGGACATCATGTGCTAATGTTCTTAAGTACTTAAAATCCTTTCAATTTTTAGGAAATATCACTAAAGAAATGATCAGCAATGAACACAAAACTTAGCTGTGCAGTTGCTTAGCACCATGTTGCTTGTGCTAGTAACAAAAAAGTATAAATGATTGAAATGTCTAGGAAAGTCAGATTATTAAAATAAATTATGGTTCCCCATACCATGGTTTAGCATACAGCTATCCAGAAATGGAGCTGTCCAATAACCATTTTTAAACTGTGCTTTGAGGGGGCTGCAAGTGCCTTGGCGGCATTTCAGCGGCTGTTTGAGCAGGTGAGGTAGAGTCAAGGTCAGCTGTGCTTTGCACTCTCACTTAACCAGATCTGCTCAATGTATCTGTTTTATAGATTGAGTTTCTGAATAAGATGCCATTGGGGAAAAAACCAAGCAGTTTTTGTTGTGGGTTGCATTGTGTCCCATAACATAAATCTGGAAAGAAAACCATGATTTTCAATGATACACTCATGGCCTGGAAGATGTGCTGGAAGAAATATCATAATATGTAAAGCAAAACTGCATAAAGACATATAAAAAGTGAGAAAACATGTAAGAGACCTACAGGATAGATCTGGGAGACCCAGCAGAGCGAGCATGTGAACTTAAGGACATCCAGAAGGAGAGGGCTCCCAGAAAAGAAAAGATGAGAAGAAGCAGTCTTGAAATACGTAAAAATTACCCTAAGCAGAAATCATGATCAAATTATTAAAAATTACCCTAAGTTAAAAGAAAATTAAATATGAATGGTCAGAGCTCACATGGCAGGTTGGGTTGGTGAAAAAAACAAAATGATACATCTAATCATATCTTCATATATTTCCTGAACGATAAACTCTTGAAAGTGCCAAGAACACTAGTAAAGATCAAATCTCCTAAGGCATATAGGCAGATGTTGAAATTAAAAAATAATGTAGCTTAAAGGGGAGAACAGGAAAAGATCTCGGAGAGTAAACCTTTCAGAATTAGAAGCAGATTCTATCTTTTCCTTATAACCTACAGGCTCCTTCCCACCTCACCAACACACACAACATATACACACACACAGACACCTCACACAGATGCACACGTAGTCATACTCACACAAATACTCTGTCTGGGGGCTGGGGTGATTCTAAAATGTTACGTGTAAAAATATTCTGCTTTGTGATGAGCTTGGGATGTCACATGGTTCTGCTGCCTTGTGGCACATTAATTTCATGAAGCTCAGGAATTCACTCAAGTTCATCGCTATCACAACACCTGTTCCCTGCAGGGCCATAGCTACCAAAAGAGAGTCCTGGTATAAATAAGAAATATCTCAGTCAATAGGATCTTCTTCATTATGAAATTATCAAATATTTTTAATGTACAAATCCAGGGTGTTTACATGTATTCTTGTTGAATTTTATGACTTAGATGGGTTGTTTTATTAATTTATTATAAATCTTGGTTCAGTCTTCTTCATCATATTTTAGCGTCATTCAAAGCATTGTTTATTATTCTAGATGTAGGTTTTCATTCATTCCAGAATATTTTAAACAGAATGAGCCAAGGACAAAACTGTAGGGTAAGTCACATGAGACCTTTCTTCAATTGACATTTACTACCTTCCTAAGACAGCAGTTATCAAAATGTATTGTTCAGAAGTTTCATACAGAATCTTGCTAATAACACAGGTTCCCAGTTCAACGTCAGGCTAATTTTGAGCATGTTTGAAAGCATGTGTTTTGAAGCAACTAAGTGATTCTGTGTAGGTGATACTTGTACCTAACTTTGTGATTTATTCCTCAAAGGGAAGTGCTTCCTTCCTTTCTTTCAAGTCCCTAGAGCTCATGTATCTAGTAGAATAAATGGGGTGATTGGAGAAGCATTTCTTTATGCCTGTATTAGTCTGCTCGGGCTGCCATAAAAAAATTATCACAGATTGGATGGCTTAACCAGCATTTCTCACCGTTCTGGGGGCTGGGAGTCCAAGATCAAGTCCCAGAACAGGGCTAGCTTTCTGGTGAGGGCTCTCTTCCTGGCTCATAGATGGCTGCTTTACTGCTATGTCGTCACGTGGTCCTTCCTTAGTATGTGTGCATGGAGAGAGCAAGCTCCCTGGTGTCTCTACCTGTATGGACACAAATCCTGTATGATCTGGGCCCTATCTTTATGACCTCATTTAACCTTAACTACTTTCTTAGAGGCCCCATCTCCAAATACAGGCACACAGGGGATTAGAGTTTCAACACAAAAATTTTAGAGGGACACAAACATGCAGCCCATAACCATGCTGTTCATTTTTTCCTTTCTTGTTCCCTAATAGAGTTCCCTTTGCATTCATGGACTCCACAATAAAGGCAGGAAGCAAGTATATCATATGCCATCAGCCTCTCAGCACTTCCCTATAGAACGTACTTTCCTGGTCTTGCAATCCTTTCGGGCACTCAGTGGATATTCATAAGGCTTGGAACCTCTCGAAAAATTTTGACATCTGCCACTGTCCTAAAAATTACTTTGATTTGTTTCTGCACACTTGAAAAAAATTTAATTTGGGGAAACATACTTGATCTCTCATACTTCTGTCACTTTTCAGTGGCCTGCAAACCCTTGGCAGATCTCCAGAAATTATATATATTCCACCAGGTGTGAGTTTTAATAAGAGAGATCCTAATTAACTAAATATTAAGTTGACTGAGTACATACGTCAGCTGCTTCATTTAACTGAATGTGGTATTGTTTGCATATATGTATGGGTATTTATAAACACCAGTATTTTATTTTCATTTTCCACAAGTGTTGTCGTGCCAAATCCCCAAAAAAGTACATGCCAACCAAATTAATGTCACACACAGGTGAGGCACTCATTCCTACATACCCACCTACCTACCTATCTACCTACCTATCTACCTATCTACCTACCTACCTACCTATCTACCTATCTACCTACCTACCTAGCTATCTACCTATCTGTCTACCTATCTACCTACCTACCTATCTACATATCTACCTATCTACCTACCTATCTATCTACCTACCTACCTATCTATCTGTCTACCTATCTACCTACCTACCTACCTATCTACCTATATATCTACCTGTCTACCTACCTATCTATCTACCTACCTATCTACCTGTCTATCTACCTATCTGCCTATCTATCTATCTGTCTACCTATCTGTCTAGAGATAGATAGGCAATAGGTAGATAGATATATAGGTAGATAGGCAAGAAAGTCATATTTTAGATCTTTGTATATAAGAATAGGAGGGAGTTCTCTGGCGGTCCAGTGGTTAGGACTTGGCGCTTTCACTGCTGTGGGCCTGGGTTCAATCCCTGTTCAGGGAACTAAGATACCATAAGTTGCACAGCATGGCCAAAAAAAAAAAAAAAAAAATTTAAAAAGAAGGAGAGTAGGAGAATATTAAGTGTCTAGTAAAATTATTTTCAAAAAAATGTTTCTGACACAGAAAGGATTCCAGAGACCTACATTCCCCTCCCTAGGATGCTAGTCACTAGGAGACTGATTCGGAACAAATTAAAAAAAAAAATCTATTCTTGACTTTCCTCATCTGTAAAATAAGGGTGTTGGACTAGATAGTCTCTAAACTTTCAATTCTGTGCTTCTGTGATTTTATTTTATGAACTATGTATCTATTCTAACTGACTAGAGAGAAATCCACAGGTGGATTTCTATGTACCCAGCAAAATTTACCAACCTGCTTTGTACCCTAAGGGAAGTAAAGAGACAATAATAACATCTCCAGAAATTTTCATGCACTAAAGAAAGGAAATAAGTAAAATGCTAGAATAACTTTAAGCTGTCTTCTGGGGGGAGATAAGATATAATCTGTTTTATACTTGAAAAAAAGTGTTTCCAAGGGACGCTCCATAAATGGGATAAAGGTGGGTTTTATTACTGTGGGTCATATGTACAGTCTTTTCTGACCCACAGTCCCAATGGTAGGATATGCATTTCATGGGAGAGTGAACTCTACTCTGAGGAGTATAGTGGCAGAAACTGGAGAGGATAAGACAGTGTTAAGAGAGAAAACATTTCTGGCCCCATATGGGGGCTCTGAGTCTGGTCATTACACAACACTATGGTGACTTTGCTATGTAAAGAGGAACTTTATTTCTTGTTTATATTTTCTAATGAATTATTAGTGAAGTTTGTTCCTATGAAGAAGTGGAATTGGCCCGATGCTTGCATAGAATGGTTTTAGGAGTGTTACCAAAAGAACAATTATTGAAATTACCTTCCCTGGATCAAGTTTAGGCTTTGATTATTTCTTGCCTTGAAAATTTACAATTTTTCTAACTGGTGTGACTCTGGTCTCTACTCTGGCAGAAGTAGCTTTCTGAAGCAAAGCTGTGAGCAGTTTAAAAGCTGCAGACAAATCTCATTGTCTGATTGAGAAAGTAGGAAGTCCAAACTGGCCAAACATTTTTGACACATTTCTCACATACTGTGGATTAATCTATTTGTGAAATTATTAAGTGCTCTGATATATTTGGACTGGGCCTAACCCAAGCTATGGCCTAACCAATACTAGCTGCAACAAAACACCTTGAGTGTATTCAATGTAATTTATAGTTTGCAGTTTTTCTGCCTTTCCTAACATTGCCCGTTTGAATGTTTTTTTTAACTTCTTTTACCCTCTCCACACCAGATGCATACCTACTTATATACAAAGCTTAATATAAATGCAATCTATGTGTATTTTAATTCGTATCTTTGCTTCACCCAAGAATAAATAAATCAGACTTTCTAATTAACTTTATTTTTAAAGTATAAGATACTAACGCTTTTTTGACAGCAAAAGTAGAGGTAATGTGAAAGAAGAACAGAATATCCTCCATTAATCTTCCCACAGTATTTTTTTTTTTTGCAGTATGCGGGCCTCTCACAGTTGTGGCCTCTCCCATTGCGGAGCACAGGCTCCGGATGTGCAGGCTCAGCAGCCATGGCTCACGGGCCTAGCTGCTCCGTGGCATGTGGGATCCTCCTGGACCAGGGCATGAACCCGCGTCCCCTGCATCGGCAGGCAGACTCTCAACCACTGTGCCACCAGGGAAGCCCTTCCCAGGGTATTTTTAATGCGTGTTTTGTTTATGAATAGCATACATACAAAAAGGACATAAATCATGAGCCTTCAACTCGATGAATTTTTACAAAATGAACACCCGGAAATCAGGTCCCAGATCAAGAAACAGTGCATTAGCAGCAAATAGACAGCCCCTTATTTCTCCTAGGGTCACTTCTCCCCAAGGGTAATCACTACCCTGATTTCTATTATCTTAGATTAGTTTGACCTCCTTTGAGCTTTTTGGAATCATACATTATTAATTGTCTTGGGTATGGCTTCTTGGTTTCAACATTATGCTTATGAGATTCATCAGTGGTCTTGCATATATAGACATATGTATTTCTTCGGCGTCTAGACCAAGAAATAGAAATGCTAGATATACAAACGGTAAACTTTAGTGGATACTGCCACTCAACAGTGGTTGAATAACTTATATTCACAACATCAGTTTTGAGTTTCCAGTTGCTAAAAGTTGGTTATACATATTTCTCATCCTTGTTGGATCAGTGGGCTACCTAGGGCATTTTCTTCTTATGGCAGTGGAAGAAATGCAAGAGAAATGGGTGAAAACATGCATTGTTCTTCCAGTCTTGGTTGAGAACTAGAATAATGTCACTTCCATCTAGATTTTATCGGTCAAAGCATACAGCTAAGGCCAACGTCAACATGTGCCCCATCTTTAGCGAAAAGTGCTACAAAATCACTTAACAAACATCTGGATGCGGGGAATAGTGAAGCATTGGGAATAACAACACAGTGTATCACAGTTTGCTCTCTTGATGACATTTATTTATATCCTTCAAACACATAAAATTTACTCATTCCCCAAGACACTCCCAAAGTCTTACCTGATCATGGTATGAAGCTCAGAGGCCAGAATTTTATGCTTTATATCAGGTCAGTATTTTCCTCCTCCTGTTTGCAACCTTTAGAGGGAAAAAAAGACAAGTCAGTCCTATACATGCCTAGCTCAAGGACAGAATAAACTAATAAACATTCTCACTTAGAAGAGTGATAAACAGGGAACATATAACAATCACTGTTTCTTAGAAATTCTGGAATCTCAATGGACAAACGTCGCAGCATTTGGCTATCCTTGGGACATGGACTGTTCCTTAATTGATCCCTGGATCTGCTCATTTGGATGGTTCTCAAATCTGTTGGTCTCCATAATTCTTTTCTTTCCACCATTTTTGTTGGTCATGTCTAATGAGACATTATAGGATATACACTTCTTATATACACTGGTATATATTAAATATATATACTGGTGTTAGAGACCAGTATGGTTTCTTAGGATGTTTTCTGGCTATAGAAATTTTTAGGCCAGCAGATGTTTGAACTGGAATATTTTTAGTCTTTTTAATACAAACGGGATGTTTTTGCCAATACAACTTTTCAGAATCTTTGTGGGTTTTGTCTGTATTGGAATTCAGTCAACTCTATATGACAAAACCACATGTATAAATAATATCAAAGCATACCTCTCTTTTAAGATTAATTTATTGTTTGTTTCTTTTTATTTTATGTGGGCCTCTATCATCTCTGCTGAGAAGTCAACTATCAGTCTCATTCTTGCTTCTTTAATGGTAATGCATCTCTCTTTTTCTTTTTTCTTTTGTTTTGTTGCTTTGAATATTTATTCTTTGTCTTGGATTTTAGCAGACCTGTTATGATGAGCCTGTGGTTTAGTTTTTGTTTCATTTTTGGTTTGTTTGTTTTTTTCTTTAATCCACTTATTTCTGACCCATTCTTTCTGTACTGTATTCCAGGGACTCCAATTACATGTAAATTAGATGTATTTTCTAAGTTCCGTGGGTCTCTAAATTTCTTTTCTTTATTTTTATTTTATATTCTAAATTTGGATTGTATAATATAAACCTGTCTTTCAATTCAATTATTCTGGAACTCATTAATCACATTTCATATTGACATATCTAATAAATTCAAAATTTTAGATTCTATCGATATTCATCAATTCCAGATTTTCCATTTGATTCTTTTTTAAGGATTATAATTTTCTGGTGGAATTGTTCATTTCTTCATCAATTTCCCAGTTTCTGTCTGGTGGTGTGCCTAGTGATTTTTTTTGTTTTAATTGAATGCCAGACAGCAGTTTAAAAATCGTAGAGGCTGCAGATGATCTTATGTCTCTCAAGAGTGAGCTCACCCATTCCCACACTAGTCAGACAGGGTGGTGATTGCTTATGTTAATCAAATCTTTAGTGGTGCTGAGTTAAAGCTAGGTTGAAGTCCTCTTAAGACCGAGTCAACTTTGGTTTTGCCGCTGTCTTTCCAGGTTTTTCGGCTAAGAACCTGCTGTATTCTGCGGAACCCAGTCCTTTGACAGATCACAAACCCTAACCTTTCTCTGTTCTGTTTTTCTGCTTAGGTTATGGCCTTCCCCACAACAAACCTGAGTTTAGCAAGTATACTGAGGGAATAACTAGTCATGTGCTTCTGCTCCTTTCAATATCTGCCAAAATTCTGTTGTTTCTCTGTTACTCAGCAAAAGCCTTCTGGGTTCTAACTCCTAGGTTCTTGGTCTCCTGCTCACAGCCAGAATCATTAACTCCCCCAGGATAAAAGTAGTTTCAGAAGGTCAGTTTATCTTTCTGAAGTTCTTCCTCTACTGAATCTTGGTCAGTCTTTTTATGTTGCCTCCTCTTCATCACACCCAAAGAAATGATCTCTGTACTTTGTTCAACTTTCCTTTTGTCTGTAGGTGCATGCACTGGTCTGATACCAGTTACTACATTCCATACACATGTAGAAATCTTTCCTTCCATACCATTTATCAAAAAAACTATTTTATCATATTGTGTAGCAATCTTTCTATATGTATCTATTTCCTTGAAGAGATTATGCAACCATGAACTTCTTGAGGGCAGAAATTGTCATTAGTTAAATATTTTATGGTTTACATGACTCACAGTAGATTAAATATTTTATATTTTGGTGAGGAATAACACAGATTCCTTTGAGAATATGATAAATTATGTGAAATCTGACCAGAAAAATAATTCACATGCAAACATGTTCTCAAATATTTAGATACAATGTTTTGGTTCAACAACCCCTTGATGCCATTCATGGGATGCCTAGGCTTTAGAGATCACAAGTTAAAAACCCCTGCAAATGAAGTTACTGACAAATCAGTCAGTGACTTTCCTAATTCCTACTGTCACACTATGAGAGCCCTATATCACTATGCCAAAGCGTTATTTTTCTACAACTATTATATTTAAATGAAATTCAAGTGACTAGTAACATAATACATTTAATGGGCTTTGTGGGTTTTGGTTGCCCAGTATTCAATTTTCCATGCTGAAGTCATCTAAATATGCTTTCGGGAAATTTTATCCTTATTTACTTTACAGTAAATCAAGATGTCCCATGCTACCTCTACAAAAGTCAGCAGCTATCCTGGAGGTCCCTTCTCTTACATCAGCCCTTTCTCCAGCTAGCACTTTGAAGAGATTAGATCTTAACCTCAGTTTCATCAGTTAGATCTTCTCTTCCAGGACTCTGATAATTGACCTGAACAAGGCAAGAATAGAGTTAATGGTTGGAGTTTGTTCATTCTGGTATTGTTGAGATAGAGAGATAGAATAACAGTTTCTAAGACTTGCTACAGTTTTCCGCTGGAATTTGTTTCATGGCTTCTCCTCTATATTAGAAAGTCCTCCACTATATGTTTTCAACAAATTCTCTTTTTTTCTTGTTAAAAGAGTCCACAAACTTGCTCAGATACACACATGAACACATTATCAGTCATTAAGTTCCATCCAACCATAATCATGATTCCTTACTATCTATTTCCCTTCCAGAGCAGGCAGAAAGAATCATGGAAGACAGGTAATAGTACAGGAATATTTTTCACAGGCAGAGGGGGAAATAAGCACTGAGAAGAGGATAGTTATACAGTGTACCACATGGGGGCAGCAGATATTACTACAAATTAAGAAATTGCCAAATTCTGTAAACATCAGTTTCCCCCATAAGGTTAAATCTGAGGCTGACAACTTCAACAGCATCATCATTTTAATCATGTTTATCTTTATCATCTCCATCTTTTTTTATCTGAATAGGCATAATAGTTTTTAAACAATTCACTGTATATTAGTAGGTGTGCCTAACTTTTGAGGATAGAAATCGGCATTTATAATAGAGAGATCTTAAGACATGGATTTTACAGTCCAACAGCCCTGTAAAGATTGAGAGTCCCTGTGACCTGGAGCTTTGCTTCTTTTCAAAAGGTTAGAGTCCTTGTCTTTGAAAAGAGAATGCCTACATGCAGTATCATGAATAACAAATGAGATGTGCTACATAACGTGCTTGTCTTTGAAAAGAAAATGCCTACATGTAGTATCATGAATAACAAATGAGGTGTTATACATAACGTAATTGTCACAGAGCCCACCTTGCAGTAAGAACTCAGAAATGCTTGGTATTACTGTGTTTTTATTCTCTGCATTTGAAAGTTAAATAAAGCAAGTCTTTCAAATTCACAAATGAGGTATGTAAAAGAATAAGGCTATTTATTTTGACTCTGAGTTCACAATCCCACCACTATTCTTCTTTAAAATGCATATCAATTAATTGGCTGTTTTTAGTGCATGGGGAGAAGCTGCAGAATTATATTGAAGGATGGCATATTTTCTTATGAGAATGATGCTATCATTCACATACGGGAAATAATCTGAGAGAAATGAATCTTTATGAGAGATCTTGGTCTTTACATCTTTAAATATTCTCTAAGAAAAAGACATTATTGAGTTTTCCCAAATAGATCTGGAAATCCCTGTGAATTAAATCAAAGCCTTCTAGAATAACTGTATATTCTTGGAAACATGAGACAAGCCAGAACAGTCCCACTTTGAATGAACGGTTTTTAAAATGCTTGAGAGACCACAAAACATAAAAGTATTTCTAAGTATGAGGAGGGAAGTGTGTCTAGTGCATAAAAAACATACATTCAATTTACTGGAGAGAAAAAACATTTTAAAGACACTAACCTTGTGATTTGAGTTGAATGTATTTATTCATTTCAAAGAAGCCATTCAAAAATTAAAAGGCCCTTGTAATGAAAATAGAAAAAGAGCCTGGAATAGGTGAGGTAGAAACCGTGGATAAGAAAAAGGGAAAGGATTGGCTCTGAATTTGTAGAAAACAAATTATATTTTCATAAAATTTTAGAGACACAAATTTAGTGGTGTTAGTCCGTTATTTTCCTTTAAGGATGAGGACATAGACAATCAGAGAGGTTCAATGATGTTTTCAAGTCTGTAAAACCACTGAGGGGCAAAACCAAATCCAGATCTTCTTATTACCGTACAATTGTTTTCCATTTTTCAACAGCACATCCCCTTTCAAACTGCTTATCTGTTAACTTTGAATACCAGCTATAAAAACCCAATTGCTTTTTAATAGCTTCTTTATGGATTTTAAAAAAGCTTAGTGAATATTTGTTCAGATCTGGCCCCAAATGTGATAGGATATGCATCATCTGGCCAGATGTTCTCTGTTTTCAACAAATGAAAACAGTTATAATAGGAGATTCAAGTCTATTTAAAAACATACACAATATCTAGAAGATCACAGGTGTAGTCTAGTAAAGCACAAAAACTTTTCCTTGGAGAATATTTAAAGATGTAAAAGACCAATGTTTCTTATAAAGATTTACTTCTCTCATGTTATTTCCCACATGGAAATAATAGCATAATTCTCATGGGAAAATATTTCATCCTTTAATATAATTTTGCTGCTTCTCCCCATATACTAAAGATAGCCGATTGATTGATATGCATATCATTGCATCTTTTGATTAACACATGTCTAGATTTTCCTATTCATGTGTCAACTCAAATGTCTCTTCCACCATCTGTAACCTCCACTACCTACACCAGACATTCTCTATCACATAACCTGCTATTTTCTATATCACTTACTACTATCTGAGATTATCTTATTTACTTCCAAATTACACATATTTTACCTTTCCCATTCAATGATGTAAAATGCTTCGTGAAGGAAGAAGATTTCTATGATTTTTTCATCACCATATTGTCTGTACGAAAATACATCTTTTAGAGCTACAATTCTCTTACTCTGGAAAAAGTGGGAGATTGCTCTTTGGTGGATAACTAGTTGTCTTACCACAAATAGCTATGTCAGATGGCTGCAGAGAGGACTAAATCAGCTGTGTGGCTGACAGGGTCCTTGTGCTCTGGCCGGGTTTCAGGCCTGTGCCTCTGAGGTGGGAGAGCTGACTTCAGGACATTGGTCCACCAGAGACCTCCCAGCTCCACATAATATCAAATGGCAAAAGCTCCCCCAGGGATCTCCATCTCAACGCTAAGACCGAGCTCCACTCAACGACCAGCAAGCTATAGTTCTGGACACCCTATGCCAAACAACTAGCAAGACAGAAACACAACCACACCCATTAGAGAGAGGCTGCCAAAAATCATAATACGGTCACAGACACCCTAAAACAAACCACTGGACACGGTCCTGCCCACCAGAAAGACAAAATCCAGCCTCATCCACCAGAACACAGGCACCAGTCCCCTCCACCAGGAAGTCTACACAACCCACTAACCAAACTTAGCCACTGGGGGCAGACGCAAAAAACAGGAACTATGAACCTGCCTCCTGCGAAAAGGAGAGCCCCAACGCAGTAACTTAAGCAAAATGGGAAGACGGAGAAATACACAGCAGATGAAGGAGCAAGGTAAAAACCCACGAGACCAAACAAATGAAGAGGAAATAGGCAGTCTACCTGAAAAAGAATTCAGAGTAATGATAGTAAAGATGATCCAAAATCTTGGAAATAGAATGGAGAAAATACAAGAAATGTTTAACTAAAGAGCAAACAATGATGAAGAGAAAGATAAATGAAATTAAAAATTCTCTAGAAGGAATCAGTAGCAGAATAACTGAGGCAGAAGAATGGATAAGTGACCTGGAAGATAAAATAGTGGAAATAACTACCACACGGCAGAATAAAGAAAAAAGAATGAAAAGAATTGAGGACAGTCTCAGAGACTTCTGGGACAACATTAAATGCACCAACATTCGAATTATAGGGGTCCCAGAAGAAGAAGAAAAATAGAAGAAGAGGGAGTGAGAAAATATTTGAAGGGATTATAGGTGAAAACTTCCCTAATATGGGAAAGGAAATAGTCAGTCAAGTCCAGGAAGCGCAGAGAGCCCCATACAGGAGAAATCTAAGGAGAAACATGCCAAGACACATATTAACCAAACTATCAAAAATTAAATACAAAGGAAAATATTAAAGCAGCAAGGGAAAACCAACAAAAAACATACAAGGGAATCCTCATAAGGTTAACAGCTGATCTTTTTGTGTGTGTGTGTGGTATGCGGGCCTCTCACTGCTGTGGCCTCTCCCGTTGCGGAGCACAGGCTCCAGATGCGCAGGCTTAGTGGCCATGGCTCATGGACACAGCCGCTACACGGCATGTGGGATCTTCCCGGACTGGGGCACGAACCCATGTCCCCTGCATCGGCAGACGGACTCTCAACCACCGCACCATCAGGGAAGCCCTAACGGCTGATCTTTCAGCAGAAACTCTGCAAGCCAGAAGGGAGTAGCAGGACATATTTAAAATGATGAAAGGGAAAAACCAACAACCAAGATTACTCTGCCCAGCAAGGATCTCATTCAGATTCGACGGAGAAATTAAAACCTTTACAGACAAGCAAAAGATAAGACAATTCAGCACCACCAAACCAGCTTTACAACAAATGCTAAAGGAGCTTCTCTAGGCAGGAAACAGAAGAGAAGGAAAAGACCTACAATAACAAACCCAAAACAATCAAGAAAATGGTAATAGGAACATACATATCAATAACTACCTTAAATGTAAATGGATTAAATGCTCCAACCAAAAGACATAGACTTGCTGAATGGATACAAAAAGAAGACCTGCATATATGCTGTCTACAAGAGAACGACTTCAGACCTAGGGACACATACACACTGAAAATGAGGGGATGGAAAAAGATATTCCATGCAAAGGGAAACCAAAAGAAAGCTGGAGTAGCAGTTTTCATATCAGAGAAAATAGACTTTAAAATAAAGGCTATTACAAGAGACAAAGAAGGACACTACATAATGATCAAGGGATCAATCCAAGAAGAAGATGTAACAATTGTAAATATTAATGCACCCAACATAGGAGCACCTCAATACATAAGGCAAATGCTAACAGCCATAAAAGGGGAAATCGACAGTAACACAATCATAGTAGGGGACTTTAACACCCCACTTTCACCCATGGACAGATCATCCAAAATGAAAATAAATAAGGAAACACACGCTTTAAATGACACATTAAACAAGATGGACTTAACTGATATTTAAAGGATGTTCCATCCAAAAACAACAGAATACACTTTCTTCTCAAGTACTCTTGGAACATTCTCCAGGATAGATCATATCCTGGGTCAAAAATCAAGCCTTGGTAAATTTAAGAAAGTTAAAATCGTATCAAGTATCTTTTCTGACCTCAGCACTGTGAGCCTAGATATAAATTACAGGAAAAAAACTGTAAAATATACAAACACGTGGAGGCTAAACTGTACGCTACTAAAAAATCAAAAGATCACTGAAGAAATCACAGAGGAAATGAGAAAATACCTAGAAACAAATGACAATGAAAACACGATGGCCCAAAACTATGGGATGCAGCAAAAAAGGTTAGAGAAAGAAGAACAAAAAAAAAACAAAACCCAAAGTTAGCAGAATGAAAGAAATCATAAAGATCATATCAGAAATAAATGAAAAAGAAATGAAGGAAATTATAGCAAAGATCAATAAAACTAAAAGCTGGTTCTCAGAAGATAAACAAAATTGATAAACCGTTAGCCAGACTCATCAAGAAAAAAAGCAAAAAGACTCAAATCATTAGAATTAGAAATGAAAAAGGAGAAGTACCAACTGACACTGCAGAAATACAAAGGATCATGAGAGATTACTACACTGTGATTAAAAATCTTCCAATAAACAAAAGCCCAGGACCAGATGGCTTCACAGACGTATTCTATCAAACATTTAGAGAAGAGCTAACACCTATCCTTCTCAAACTCTTCCACAATATAGCAGAGGGCTGAACACTCCCAAACTCATTCTACGAGGCCACCATCACCCTGATACCACAACCACACAAAGATGTCACAAAGAAAGAAAACAACAGGCCAATATCACTGAAGAACATAGCTGCAAAAATCCTCAACAAAATACTACCAAACAGAATCCAACAGCACATTAAAAGGATCATACACCATGATCAAGTGTGGTTTATCCCAGGAATGCAAGGATTCTTCAATATACGCAGATCGATGTGATAAAACGTATTAACAAATTGAAGGCTAAAAACCATATGATAATCTCAATAGATGCAGAAAAAGCTTTCGACAAAATTCAAATCCTCCAGAAAGTAGGCATAGAGGGAACTTACTTCAAAATAATAAAGGTCATATATGACAGACCCGCAGCCAACATCATTCTCAATGGTGAAAAACTGAAACCATTTCCACTAAGATCAGGAACAAGACAAGGTTGCCCACTCTCACCACTATTATTCAACATTGTTTTGGAAGTTTTAGCCACAGCAATCAGAGAAGAAAAAGAAATGCAAAGAATCCAAATCGGAAAAGAAGAAGTTTGCAGATGACATGACACTATACATAGAGAATCCTAAAAATCCTACCAGAAAACTACTAGAGCTAATCAATTAATTTGATAAAGTAGCAGGATACAAAATTAATGCACAGAAATCTCTTGCATTCCTGTACACTAATGATGAAAAATCTGAAAGAGAAATCAAGAAAACACTCCCATTTACCATTGCAACAAAAAGAATAAAATACCTAGGAATAAACCTACCTAAGGAGACAAAAGACCTGTGGGCAGAAAACTATAAGAAACTGATGAAAGAAATTAAAGATGATACAAGTAGATGGAGAGATATACCATGTTCTTGGATTGGAAGAATCAACACTGTGAAAATAACTATACTACCCAAAGCAATCTACAGATTCAGTGCAATCCCTATCAAACTACCACTGGCATTTTTCAGAGCTAGAACAAAAAATTTCACAATTTATTTGGAAACACAAAAGAGCCTGAATAGCCAGAACAATCTTGACAAAGAAAAACGGAGCTGGAAGAATCAGGCTCCCAGACTTCAGACTATACCACAAAGCTACAGTAATCAGACAGTATGGTACTGGCACCAAAACAGAAACATAGACCACTGGAACAGGATAGAAAGCCCAGAGGTAAACCCATGCACATATGGTCACCTTATTTTTGACAAAGGAGGCAAGAACATACAAGGGAGAAAAGAAAGCCTCTTCAGTAAGTGGTGCTGAGAAAACTAGACAGCTACATGTAAAAGAATGAAATTAGAACACTCCCTAACACCATACACAAAAATAAACTCAAAGTGGATTAAAGATCTAAATGTAAGGCCAGACACTATAAAACTCTTAGAGGAAAACATAGGCAGAACTCTCTGTGACATAAATCACAGCAAGATCCACCTCCTAGAGAAATGGAAATAAAAACAAAAATAAACAAATGGGACCTAATGAAACTTAAAAGCTTTTGCACAGCAAAGGAAACCAAAACAAGACAAAAAGATAACTCTCAGAATGGGAGAAAATATTTGCAAACGAAGCACTGACAAAGGGTTAATCTCCAAAATATACAAGCAGCTCATGCAGCTCAGTATCAAAAAAAACAAACAACCCAGTCCAAAAATGGGCAGAAGACCTAAAGAGACATTTCTCCAGAGAAGATATACAGATTGCCAACAAACACATGAAAGGATGCTCAGCATCACTAATCATTAGAGAAATGCAAATCAAAACCACAATGAGGTATCACCTCACACTGGTCAGAATGGCCATCATCAAAAATTCTATAAACAGAAAATGCTGGAGAGTGTGTGGAGAAAAGGGAACCCTCTTGCACTGTTGGTGGGAATGTAAATTGATACAGCCACTATAGAGAACAATATGGAAGTTCCTTAAAAAACTAAAAATAGAACTACCATAAGCCCCAGCGATCCCACTACTGGACATATACCCTGAGAAAACCATAATTCAAAAGGAGTTACGTACCACAATGTTCATTGCAGCTCTATTTATAATACCAGGACGTGGAAGCAACCTAAGTGTCCATCGACAGATGAATGGATAAAGAAGATGTGGCACATATATACAATGGAATATTAATCAGCCATAAAAAGAAACAGAATTGAGTTACTTGTAGTGAGGTGGATGGACCTGGAGACTGTCATACAGAGTGAAGTAAGTCAGAAAGAGAATAATAAATACTGTATGCTAACACATATATATGGAATCTAAAAAAAAAAGTTTCTGAAGAACCTAGGGACAGGACAGGTATAAAGACGCAGATGTAGAGAATGGACTTGAGGACACAGGGAGGGGGAAGGGTAAGCTGGGACGAAGTGAGAGAGTGGCATGGACATATATACACTACCAAATGTAAAATAGATAGCTAGTGGGAAGCAGCTGCATAGCACAGGGATATCAGCTCAGTGCTTTGTGACCACTTAGAGGGGTGGGATAGGGAGGATGGGAGGGAGACACAAGAGGGAGGAGATATGGAGATATATGTATATGTATGGCTGATTCACTTTGTTATAAAGCGGAAACTAACATACCATTGTAACGCAATTATACTCCAATAGAGATGTTAAAAAAAAATTAAAAAATTCAAAAATGTATCTTTTACATAGTACAAGGCTCATCAATATTCCTTGCAAGAATATATTAATCAGTACATGTTCAAAGTACCTGCAATTGCCTTATCCTTCCAGTTTCCTCTTGAGATATTTAATTGATAATTCTGTACCTTTTTAGAGCATTGATTGACTTAAAGAACGTTAAGAGTCTCATTAATAGTTGCCTAAGGAGAACTTCTTCCCCATGGCACTATATATTTTGAGACGAAATTGAGAAACCAATGTGTTCGTTCTGTTAAATGTATTCCCTTTGTAACATCTGACAATTGGATTAAAGGACATTTTTAATTAAGAAAATATTTATGAAGAAATACATAAAATAGGAAAGAGTAAATAGGATTTGATTGCTGTTTCTCCATCTTTAGATAGATAATCCATACTTATATTTGTCTCTAAAAATTATGGAACCAGAGTGGATTTGTTTCCTGAAACTGCTATGTCACATCACCACAAACTGGGTAGCTTAAAATAACAGAAATTTATTCTCTCATAGTTCCTGAGGCCTGAAATTCATATCAAGGTGCAGGCAGGGCTCTCTACTGTCTCTAGAAATTCTAGGAGAGAATCCGTTCGTGGCTTCTTCCAGCCTCTGGGGAGTGTTGGCATTCTCTGCCTTGTGGCTGCAGTTCTCTGGTCTGTCTTTGCATTCCCTTCTCCTCTGTCTGTATGTGTTTAATATCCCTGTGCCTTCTTCTCATAAGAATACATGTGATATCATTTAAGACCCACTCACATAATCCAGGATAATCTCATCTCAAAATCCATAATGTAATTATGTCTGCAAAAACTTCACCACCTACAATAACAGAGATTTCAGGGAATAAGAGTGGGTGTCTTTGAAAGTTATCATTCAGCTCACTACCCAGAGTTAGAAAGTATAACATTAAAAGTATACTAGACCCCCTTCCTGATGTATGAATGTTCCCAGTGACCTCTTCAGTAAGTAGACTGTTGAGAATTTACCTAAACTATTCCATGGTATTGCTGACTCAGCATCCACTTGGTTTGGCCAAGTGGCCTGCAGGGATTGTAAACTGATGTTAGCCCCCCATGCAAGAACGTACCCCAAGTAGAGTACCCCAGCAGAGTCACAAGCAGATTTATGTTCCTGATAGGATTTCACTAATAGCCCTTGTGATTAATAGTCTCCTTGAACTTCCCAGGGCCTTCCCCTTGCATGTCCCTTAGATAAGACCCTCATGGAGTTTACCAAAACTTTGCTTCTTTTGGTTTAAATTGATGAATCTAGCCTTAGGGCACAACAAAGCTCTTTACCCTTGGACCCTAATAAAGGCATGTGCTTTATGTCCTGCCTCTTTCTCTTCCGGGACCCTGACTTGCCCTCCCCATGTGGCCTCTGGAGGCCAGCTGTGTGCTTCTTCCAGGACCTGTGAGTAATAAACATCTTTGTTTCAGTTTCCCTTGTGGTCTGTTTTCAACCATGGCTCACCATCCCACACCCTGTGCTCTCAACAAATGTTCATTTAACAAAGTAATAACTTGACCTTTCAAGCTTCTGTTTGAATTTTCCAGGAAAAAGGTGCTCACTGTCTCCCTGACAACTTGTCCTGTTCATTCTTACTGTTAAAAAAAAAAAAAAAAATTAGGTCTCCAGCAATGAAACATTTCTGTCCTAGGACCCCCTGTCAGTTCAGCCATAATCATGGGTACCCTTCAGTATGTGTCTTCTGCTACTGAAATCCAGCAGTCAGTTTAGTCACTGCTGGGAGAACACAAGGAGCCTCAGTGTCACATGAAGATGAATTCTGGGGAGTATTTGAAAAATCCTTAAAAGCCAGTCTGGCAAGTGAGTCTGCCCTGACTACTCCGTGTTGGGCCAAGCCATGTGGCTGGGCTTCTCTCTTGGTTTCTCCAGCTGGGACTAGAGGCCAACCTGAACTGTAGCTTATCTAGATGAAGTCTTCATACCTTTTTGAGTTTGTATCTATTAGACTGACCATTTTCAGTGCCAGACTTATCCTGTATCAAGTATGAATTAGCATTCTACCCTTTTTTTCATACTAGGACCCAGCCCCATACCAAGGTTTATTTCCCAAACCTTATTCTATTCATTTGTTATCAAAGTTATCTTATTTAATCCTCACTATACTTTGTAGTAGTGCTGTTATTATTTCTAATTTACAGAAGACACACATAAGGCACAGTGAGGTGTAGTAACTTGCTCTAGTTGACATAGCTAGCAGGGAGAAGAAGCCAGATGCCTTAAGTCTGGGGTTAGCCAATTGTGACTTCTGCCCTCCGAAATTACATAGCAGTCTCATATTCTACGTGGAAGTCCATCCCTGAAATATGTTTTATGTCTTCTCTTCTTCAGGTTAAACAATATTTTCTAGTACTTTTCATCTTGTGGTATATTTTCTATCCCGCTCCTTCCTTCCTTCCTTCCTTGTAATTTTTTGTTACCCACAACACAAATTATCATTATCTCTGTCCCTCTCTGTCTTTCTGTCTCTTCCTCTCTCTGTCTCTCCCTCTCTCTGTCTCTGTCTCTCTATCTCTCTCTCTCTCTCTTGCCCCCAAAAGGAGCTTGTCTCTACCTTTGATGCCTTCAATCTGTCTGAACACAAAACCAAATCTTATCCTAGATTTTCTTGTATCTCTACCACATATTCTGGGCCTGGCAGGGCCACTTTTCTTCCCTTTGGAAAAGTATAAAATTTAATTGCCATTCTTGTTTTCTGCTATTTAAAGTCACTAATGGAATGTTCTTGTCTCTAGTGTAATAGCATCATAGCCCTGAAGAGCATGTCAAACTGAGCACCTTGCAGGGTGAATGAATTTTGAGGGAAAATTCAATATAAGTTGCTATCCATCTTCTGGAGCAATTTTTCTCACTTCTGATAGAAATCCACTCTTTTTTCTTCATAGATCTTCCTATATCTCTTCTAACTCACATAGTTTCATTCTAATCTCTCCAACTAAACTAGCAAGTTTGATATTTCTATATCTCTTTGCATGATTAAGAAAGACTCTTCACTTTGTTTCATTTTCAAGAGATTACTTTTCTTGAAAAAAAAAAAATGGCCACACTTCTTTCACAGACTCCCAAAAGAACCCAATGTAATTAGGTAACAGAAAGTCAGGAGCCATGGTATAAGAGGGATTGAGAAGAAATCGAAGGTTAGAGAAAGATGGAGAGGGTGTGTAACTGAATTTATCTGCATTCGTGTATTATATTTTTGATCTCCCTCCTGAACTCTAGACTGTTACGTCCAACCTGATTGAGAAGTTCAATAGGCATCTCAAACATTACTAAACTCTTGAGTCTGCCCACATAACTGCTACTCCTTCAGTTTCCCCATCTCAGTAATGCAGGGTCCATTATTCTAGTTGCCTAAATAAAAATTTTGAACTCGACTTCTCTCTTTCTCTCACATCACACATAAAATTTGTCCATACATTCTTAGACTCTTATCTTTAAATACATCCTGGTTTTAAGCACTTCACATCACCCCAACTGCTACAACCCTGGAACATTCTACCGCGATCTCTTACCTAGATTATTTCAGATGTCTCCCAAGTGGTGTTTCTGCTTTCACCTTGACCACCCCCCCACACACACTAGTTTATTTTCTATACAGTAGGAGTAAACTTTAAGTCATATTCTGTAACTTTTCTATTCAAAACCAGTAGCCTCCCACTACACAAAAAGTAATTTCCAACTCATGGCTTATAAGTGTCCAACTCATGCTACTTTATTTGACCCCAGATATCTCGTTGTCCTAAATTTTACTGCTTCTCCCTCTCTCACTGTGCTCTAGGTTCAATAGCCCCTTTGTTCTTCCTATAAAAGAGTGAACTCAGATATTTGAAATATATCCCCTCTTAGAGTCTTTGTTTCTTTTGGGTAGAATGCTCTTAGTATGCTCTAATTGGCATGGCTCATGTATACTTCTAGAAGTCTATCCTTCCACTCTCTGTTCAGTGCCGTCCTATCAGGGGCTTTCCATGACAACCTTTTTGAAAACAGAATGTCCCATTTCTCTCTCTGCACCAGACTATGCTTTATTTTTCTTCATGGAAGTTATCACCACCTGATACATTGATTTTTTTTTGTTTTCCATCCTCCCCATGAGGCTAAGGACTGTGGCTGTTTTATACTGTTTGATCCCCAGTTCATACAACAATGCTGGTGATTATTAGGTACAATCATGTTTGCCTAATGAATGAATAAAAATATAATAAGCCTTTATGAAGGCCATTGTTTGAGGTTGAAGTGAGGCAGGAAGAGAACAAGCTATAGACTCAACTTGAGTCTGAATCCTTCTCTCGTTCTGCCCACCTTAACTTTGGCATGTTATTAAATTTTTAAACTTCTGAGTCTCATTTATCTCAACAGAAAAACTGATACACACACACATGCACACGTGCGCACACACACACACACATATATATATATATATATATTTATTTTTTTTGAAAAAGACAGAACTGCACTGGGGCTTGCAGGTTGAGTTCCTCAGGGCCTGGTGCTCACTCATAGTTTTCATCAAGGATCTTCACTGTAAATTTACTTACTGGATTTCTCTGAAGTAATGGGGAAATTATGATGTTTTATACAAAAAAAATCTTGCCTTGATAATTGAATACACTCAAGGAAATTATATATATATGCACTACACAAATACACACACACACATGCACACACATGTGTATGAGAGAGAAAGAGAGAGTTAAAAATAACAACATCTGGACAAGGCTCTTAGCTAGCCTCATCCACCAGAGGACAGAGAGCAGAAGCAATCCTGCAGCCTGTGGAACAAAAACCACATTCATAGAGAGATAGACAAGATGAAAAGGCAGAGGGCTATGTACCAGAAGAAGGAACAAGATAAAACCCCAGAAAAAGAACTAAATAAAGTGGAGATAGGCAACCTTCCAGAAAAAGAGTTCAGAATAATTATAGTGGAGATGATCCAGGGCCTTGGAAAAAGAATGGAGGCAAAGATCGAGAAGATACAAGAAATGTTTAACAAAGACCTAGAAGAATTAAAGAACAAACAAACAAAGATGAACAATACAATAACTGAAATGAAAACTACACTAGAAGGAATTAACAGCAGAATAACTGAGGCAGAAGAATGGATAAGTGACCTGGAAGACAGAATGGTGGAATTCACAGCTGCAGAAAAGAATAAAGAAAAAAGAATGAAAAGAAATGATGACAGCCTGAGAGACCTCTGGGATAACATCAAACGCAACAACATTCGCACTATAGGGGTCCCAGAAGGAGAAGAGAGAGAGAAAGGACCTGAGAAAATATTTGAACTGATTATAGTTGAAAACTTCCCTAACATGCAAAAGGAGATAGCCACCCAAGTACAGGAGCACAGAGAGTTGCATACAGGATAAACCCAAGGAGAAACACACCGAGACACATAGTAATCAAATTGACAAAAATTAAAGACAAAGAAAAATTATTGAAAGCAGCAAGGGAAAAATGACAAATAACATACAAGGGAACTCCCATAAGGCTAACAGCTGATTTCTCAGCAGAAACTCTACAAGCCAGAAGGGAGTGGCATGATATACTTAAAGTGATGAAAGGGAAGAACCTACAACCAAGATTACTCTACCCCGGCAAGGATCTCATTCAGATTCGATGGAGAAATCAAAAGCTTACAGACAAGCAAAAGCTAAGAGAATTCAGCACCACCAAACCAGCTCTACAACAAATGCTAAAGGAACTTCTTTAAGTGGGAAACACAGGAGTAGAAAAGGACCTACAAAAACAAACCCAAAACAATTAAGAAAATGGTCATAGGAACATACATATCGATAGCTACCTTAAATGTGAATGGATTAAATGCTCCAACCAAAAGACACAGGCTTGCTGAATGGATACAAAAACAAGACCCATATATATGCTGTCTACAAGAGACCCACTTCAGACCTAGGGACACATACAGACTGAAAGTGAGGGGATGGAAAAAGATATTCCATGCAAATGGAAATCAAAATAAAGCTGCAGTAGCAACACTCATATCAGATAAAATAGACTTTAAAATAAAGACTACTACAAGAGACAAAGGAGGACACTACATAATGATCAAGGGATCAATCCAAGAAGAATATATAACAATTATAAATATATATGAACCCAACATAAGAGCACCTCAATACATAAGGCAACTGCTAACAGGTATAAAAGAGGAAATCGACAGTGACACAATAATAACAGGGGACTTTAACACCTCACTTGCACCAATGGACAGATCATCTAAACAGAAAATTAATAAGGAAACACCATCTTTAAATGACACAATAGACCAGATATATTTAATTGATATTTATAGGACATTCCATTCCAAAAGAGCAGATTACACTTTTTTCTCAAGTGTGCATGGAACTTTCTTCAGGATAGATCACATCTTGGGTCACAAATCAAGCCTCAGTAAATTTAAGAAAATTGAAATCATATCAAGCATCTTTTCCAGCCACAATGCTGTGAGATTAGAAATAAATTACAGGGAAAAAAACATAAAAAACACAAACACATGGAGGCTAAACAATACGTTACTAAATAACCAAGAGATCACTGAAGAAATCAAAGAGGAAATCAGAAAATACCTAGAGACAAAAGACAACCAAAACACAACGATCCAAAACCTAAGAGTTGCAGCAAAAGCAGTTCTAAAAGGGAAGTTTATAGCTATACAAGCCTATCTCAAGAAAGAAGAAAAATCTCAAACAATCTAACCTTACACCTAAAGGAACTAGAGAAAGAAGAACAAACAAAACCCAAAGTTAGTAGAAAGAAAGAAATCATAAACATCGGAGCAGAAATAAATGAAATAGAAACAAAGAAAACAGTAGCAAAGATCAATAAAACTAAAAGCTGGTTCTTTGAGAAGGTAAACAAAATTGATATCTTTAGCCAGACTTATCAAGAAAAAGAGGGAGATGACTCAAATCAATAAAATTAGAAATGAAAAAGGAGAAGTTACAACAGACACCAAAGAAATACAAAGCATCCTAAGAGCCTACTACAAGCAACTCTATGCCAATAAAATGGACAACCTGGAAAAAATGGACAAATTCTTAGAAAGGTATAACCTCCCAAGACTGAACCAGGAAGAAATAGAAAATATGAACAGACCAATCACAGGTAATGAAATTGAAACTGTGATTAAAAATCTTCCAACAAACAAAAGTCCAGTACCAGATGGCTTCATAGGTGAATTCTATCAAACATTTAGAGAAGAGCTAACACCCATCCTTCTCAAACTCTTCCAAAAAATTGCAGAGGAAGGAACACTCCCAAACTCATTCTATGAGGCCACCGTCACCCTGATACCAAAACCAGACAAAGATACTACAAAAAAAAGAAAATTACAGACCAATATCACTGATGAATATAGATGCAAAAATCCTCAACAGAATATTAGCAAATAGAATCCAACAATACATTAAAAGGATCATACACCATGATCAGGTGGGATTTATCCCAGGGATGCAAGGATTCTTCAAAATATGCAAATCAACTTTTGTGATACACCATATTAACAAATTGAAGAATAAAAACCATATGATCACCTTAATAGGTGCAGAAAAAGCTTTTGACAAAATTCAACACTGATTTATGCTAAAAACTCTCCAGAAAATGGGCATAGAGGGAACCTACCTCAACGTAATAAAGGCCATATATGACAAACCCGCAGCAAACAGCATTCTCCATGGTGAAAAACTGAAAGTGTTTCTTCTAAGATCTGGAACAAGACAAAGTTGCCCACTCTCACCACTATCATTCAACATATTTTTGGAAGTCCTAGCCATGGCAATCAGTGAAGAAAAAGAAACAAAAGGAATACAAATTGGAAAAGAAAAAGTAAAACTGTCACTGTTTGCAGATGACATGATACTATACATAGAGAATCCTGAAGATGCCACCAGAAAACTACTAGAGCTAATCATTGAATTTGGTAAAGTCTCAGGATACAAAATTAATGCACAGAAATCTCTTGCATTCCTATAAACTAATGATGAAAAATCTGAAAGAGCAGTTAAGGAAACACTCCCATTTACCATTGCAACAAAAAGAATAAAATACCTAGGAAGACCTACCTAGGGAGATAAAAGACCTTTATGCAGAAAACTATAAAACACTGATGAAAGAAATTAAAGATGATACCAACAGATGGAGAGATATACCATGTTCTTGGATTGGAAAAATCAATATTGTTAAAATGACTATACTAACCAAAGCAATCTACAGATTCAATGCAATCCCTATCATATTACCAATGGCATTTTTTACGGAACTAGAGCACAAAATCTTAAAATTTGTGTGGAGACACAAAAGACCCCGAATAGCTAAAGCAGTCTTGAGGGAAAAAAATGGAGTTGGAGGAATCAGACTGCCTGACTTCAGACTATACTACAAAGCTACAGTAATCAACACAATATGGTACTGCCACAAAAGCAGAAACATAGATCAATGGAACAAGATAGAAAGCCCAAGATAAACCCACGCACCTATGGTCAACTAATCTATGACAAAGGAGGCATGGATATACAATAGAGAAAAGACAGTCTCTTCAATAAGTGGTGCTGGGAAAACTGGAGAGCTACATGTAAAAGAATGAAATTAGTACATTCCCTAACACCACACACAAAAATAAACTCAAAATGGATTAGAGACCTAAAAAGACCAGACACTATAAAACTCTTAGAGGAAAACATAGGAAGAACCCTCTTTGACATAAATCACAGCAAAATCTTTTTTGATCCACCTCCTAGAGCAATGGAAATAAAAACAAAAACATACAAATGAGACCTACTGAAACTTAAAAGCTTTTGCAAAGCAAAGGAAACTGCAAGCAAGACAAAAAGACATCCTTCAGAATGGGAGAAAATATTTGCAAATGAATCAATGGACAAAGGATTAATCTCCAAAATATATAAACAGCTCACGCAGCTCAATATTAAAAAAACAAACAACCCAATCAAAAAATGCACAGAAGACCTAAATAGATATTTCTCCAAAGAAGATGTAGAGATGGCCAAGAAGCACATGAAAAGCTGCTCAACATCACTAATTATTAGAGAAATGTGAATCAAAACTACAATGAGGTATCACCTCACACCAGTTAAAATGGGTATCATCAGAAAATCTACAAACAAGAAATGCTGGAGAGGGTGTGGAGAAAGGGAACCCTCTTTCACTGTTGGTGGGAATGTAAATTGATACAGCCACTATGGAGAACAATATGGAGGTTCCTTAAAAAACTAAAAATAGAATTACCCTATGACCCAGCAATCCCACTACTGGGCATATACCCAGAGAAAACCATAATTCAAAAAGACACATGCACCCCAATGTTCCTTGCAGCACTATTTACAATAGCCAGGTCATGGAAGCAACCTAAATGTCCATCAACAGACGAATGGATAAAGAAGATGTGGTACATATATACAATGGAATATTCCTCAGCCATAAAAAGGAACAAAATTGTGTCATTTGTAGAGACATGGATGGATCTTGCAACTGTCATACAGAGTGAAGTAAGTCAGGAAGGGAAAAAGAAATATCGTATATCAATGCATATATGTGGAACCTAGGAAAATGGTACAGATGAACCGGTTAGCAGGGCAGAAATCGAGACACAGATGTAGAGAACAAACGTATGGGCACCAAGGGGGGAGCGTGGCGGGGTGGTGGTGGTGTGATGAATTGAGTGATTGGGATTGACATGTATGTACTGATGTGTATAAAATGGATGACTAATAAGAAGCTGCTGTATAAAGAAAAAATAACATCTGTAAACCACTTGACACAGTGCATAGTCCCTTGAACTCAATAAAGCTTACTTTCAGGTCTGCTCTGGCCCTTCCTTCTCTGTACATCCCACTCACCTTGCCTAGATGATACCTTGAAGAAAACTGCCTTGCTATCGGAAAGAGCCCAGTTGAGACCCATAAGGCTCCCGCCACCAAGGTAACTGGGGTGTCTGTGCCTGCGCTTGTTTGTAAGCTCGGCTTGTTACAATCTGTAGGCGTGTCTTTCAGCAGATGTTTGACATCATTTGTCTCCCAGCACAGACAGTATCCACCTTGATTGGTGGTGAGATGTAGATTTGGGCTGGGAACTGCCATCCAAATTAGTGCTGCATGAGGTAGTTTACCCACAGCCTCGCACTGCTACTCCTGAAGGATGACTCAAATCCTTGCGCTGTGTGTGGGAGGGAACATGACAGTTTAATTTAACTACCTTTACTGATGCACTGGTGAGGTGCCGAAAGACACATTCTCTGCTCTGCACTCGTGGTCCTGTGCTGTCACTCTACTGAGAGTCTCAGTCTGACAGAGAGGGGGAGAAATGTCCTGTGTTCTGAATCAACATGCTGTATCACCCGGATAGTGGTTACAAGCGTGGCTTCTGGAAGCAGTCTGACTGAGCTTGAATGCTGACTCCACAATGTTTTAGCCACGTGGCCATGGACAACTGACTTAAACTCTAAGAATGTCAGTTTCCTCATCTGTAAAATTGGGATGACCCAGAATCCTGCCCATCTCCTTGAGTCATTGTGAGGATTAAATGATCCCTTTCAAGTGAAATACTTAGAACCCTTCTTAGAATATAGTTAGTTTTAATAATAAGTACAGATGATTGTTATATCAGGCATAGAATTAGGTTTAAGAGAATTAGTTCAAAGAGCAATCACAAAAGGCCATTTAAGGAAGCTGGAATGCCCTAATGAAAACAAACATGAGATAACTAATGCAGAGCAAGATGGAATCAGAAAACAAATGTACGTAAGCAAACAGCGTGGGCTACAGAAGAAGAAATGATTCACTGGAGGTTGAGGATGGAAATGAGGAATATCTTATAGAGGAGAAGCTAATCTAATTTGATCTAGAAGCTGACTCATATTTAAATAGAAGGAAGCAACAGTTGACATTCTAAGCAAAGACGGAGACACTATCAAAACTCTTTATCTTAATATGGGAAACCCCGAGTTTAGAGTGCTTTTATCTCACTCGAAGGGTCTTTGGGCTTATAAATCAGGAACTCGTATTCACGTACAGCCACGGTCATGGTGAGCAAAGGGCAGGGAATGAAAATAACATTTGTTGAGCATGTACTACATGCCAAGTACTGGGCCAAGCAATTCGTTTTTCACTGTATCAGAAGTTAACAGAAAGTGCGGTTGCTGTCTCCAGTTTACAGATGAGAAAACAAATTTAGGAGGGTTAAATTAAACAAACTTCCCTTAACTGGAAGAATTTGAATGTAAACCTAGACTTAAATTGTTATAGATTCTATATTCCTTCAACACGGTTATACTACCCGCTATTAGACGCTGAGATTCATCCTTTCTGAATAGATGTACATTCCAGATTCCCTCTTACTAATTAGCTCTGTGTGTCACATCTTTTTTCACCTCATGGCACAAAAAAAATGTGGTGGTATTTGTCAGGTACACTGAGAAAACCAGATGAGGCTGCCCCTGGTCTCCGGCTCCCCTAAGCCTTGCTTGGGCTGAGGAAGTGCATATCTAAGAACACCTTGGACCTTGGTACACTTGGGATAATTCTGAGATAGAGGAGAAAACGATGTGAAATCGAAGCCTTTACCTGCTCCTTCTCCTGTCAGTTCCTTTGGGCTTCACTCAAGCACAGGAGAGCCGATGACACAAGATCAACAGCACAAAGACACCCACCAGGAGTCCTGTTTAGGAAGCCACCCAGAATTCTCCTTTGCCACATGAGTGACAGCTTTCTGCAGAGTGCATTTCAGAAAATGAGCATTCTCTACAACATCCTTTCACATTTTGACTGTGCCATGAAACACCATATGTATTTATATCACACCAGTGGTAATGTTTAAAAGAAAAATCTTTTAAGTCAGTTTTCACATTATTCCAAATGATGGGATAAGATCAGTTTGTTTCTCTCCTAGGGCTAGGAAGGCAGTCTTGTTATTCCTCACCAGTCATCAAAAGGATCTGATGTTTCTACACTTCTAACAAGTATCCTTTTGGAGGTGCGAAGTATCTGGGACACATCTGGTTAGATCAGCAATCCCTGTGTAACTGGACTCAGAATGGTGTGCCTTTCTCCTTCTTGACTGAACAAACTTAGCCTCCCTCCCACTTTTAGTTTGAGTATATTTATAATCCCATTTTTGCTTCTTGGCATTGTTTCCTGGTCTGCTCCCTGGACCCACTTATTTCATCAGGTCTATTCTGTGGAGACAGCCATTTCCTCTGAATCCAATTTTTATTCTTTGACACTTATCTGTGTTAAAACTAAACCTTGTATTCTGGGCCTTCTTTCATCCCAAACTTGGAATCTTGTTCTGGCCCATGACCTTCAGACATTCAGACACTTGCTAACTATATGTGTCCATGCCCAGCAAGGTTCCTTGAAATCCAGCCTGGACAGAGCTCCTGGTCCCCTGTTTGCCTGGTGAGCGGCACTGGAAGTAGCAGGCTTGTTTAACTCTCTCTCTCACACATGCACACATTGTGTTTATATATAATCGATTTTACTGTTGAGAAATATGAGACTCAGAAAAATTATCAAACTTGTCAAAGGTAAGGACAGAAAGGACAAGAACAATTTCAGTATTGACAGCTGGGTAGAAATTGTGGGAGGTAAGTGGGCTGATTATATATTACAGCTTCTGACTCAAAAAGAAAAGATAATTTAACTTTTATACAACATGTTAAAATTTGTACAGTATGTCTTACATCCTACTACCTTCCTCCTTTTGAACCCATAGAAGTGGGTTTTGTATTCATACCTTGGGAATTCAAGATGAGCACTTTCTCCACTGCACTGATTCTGTGAGTTGTAAGTACCCACCATTGGCTATTGTCTTTTAAGAGGCCAAAATTCTTGAAGCACTTGTGTTGCCTCATGCATTATCATAAAATTCCAGGAAGGGGGGTTATGTCTAAGTGAAGAGAATTCAAACAATTACTGAGGTTGCTGTGTGGCAAAATCAAATTACAGAAGAAGTTTAGAGAGTATTCTAGTGATAGCCGAGGGATGATGAAAAGGGACTGAGTGTCCACAGGGATTATGAAAGAGGTTGAAAGTGCAGGTCAGTTGGACACAAATGGAGAAAGTAGAGGAAATCCTTTGATGTTCTTGTCAAGAAGATTGACAGTGAGTTACATGTAATCTATGAATTAATAAGGGCCATATAAAAGGATAAAATGTCTGTAATTGATTAGTCTCTCCAATATCTTAGGGTATGGAATTAAAAATAATATTTCGGTATCCAGCATGGAATGGACTAATGATTTGGTAAGTGACAGCTTCTTGCATAGAGGAAATGAATACTGACCATGCTTGAAAGCCATTCTCCCACACCCTTTCTGAGTGAGAAGGAAGAATACGAAAGAGGTTCACAGGAAGATAAGCCATTGCTCTCTGCATCCCGTGCATCCTGGGAGGCTCTGTGGAGTATCAGAGGCAGGCGCAGGGGTAGGAAGAAGGCTCATTCTTATCAGCTATTTTGGGCTGGAAGGCTAAAACCTGTTAGCTTTTAGTCTTGTTAGGAGAAAGTCTCTCCTATCACACAATTCCTCATCACCTGGGGAATAGAAGAGTAGTCTTTGGGGAACATATTTTCTGGTCTTCTATTCTCAATGAATGCACACACACACACACACCACACACACACACACACACACACACACACACACACACACACACACGCACACACACACAGCATTCTTCCTCACAGAGACATATGTAGATTCCCTCCGATTTCCAGAGGGATCATTTCCAATCCTTAGTCCCTCCAACCTTTTAGTAATCTGGATTGGAGGTGAGAAAAAAAAAAAAAAAAACTTCCATATCCACCAAATCTTAGATTTATTAGAACTGGGAAGAATGTATAAAAGTTAGATACTCCTTAGAATTATGAGCCTAGCCCATTTTAAACATTATAAATATGCATTCTCGGGCTTCCCTGGTGGCGCAGTGGTTGAGAGTCCGTCTGCCGATGCAGGGGACACGGGTTCGTGCCCCGGCCCGGGAAGATCCCACATGCCACGGAGCGGCTGGGCCCGTGAGCCATGGCCGCTGAGCCTGCGCGTGCGGAGCCTGGGCTCCGCAACGGGAGAGGCCACAACAGTGAGAGGCCCGCGTACCGCAAGAAAAAAAAAAAAAAAAAAAAGCATTATCCTCCACCCCAGCTTATATATCAGGAGGCCAGAGGAGTTCTGGGCTCTCAGAATAACTAGAAAGAAGTCCCAGGCTTTCTTTGTCTCTCACATTTTAAATCTCTGTAAACTTTGCACATTCCCTATTACCTGATGACTTCCAGTTTCCAAAACCTTTCCAGTGTGCCTTCTAGAATTAATAGTCTATCATCAGCAGAATTCCCTGTATCCACAGATTGTTCTATGGACGTTCCTTTATCTTCTTGCTCTGAAGGAAAACTGCATGCTCTCTGAGAACACTGCATCCCCTAACATCCTCTAAAGTGTGGCTATTTTCTCTCCCATTACTCTCAAACCACCAGTCCTGGCGGTGGGGCAGCTATCTCTCTGCCTCACTTAGGCTTCCAGATCTTTCCCTAAAAGCCCCAGATTGATATCTCATGTCATCATATTATATCATCTACTCACCATCCCTCACTAGTGTTCTTGCTTACCAATGTTTGAGCTACTTCTCTTGACATGGAAATGATTTTAGATCCTGTTTGTTACTTTTTCCAACATGGCTCATCTTAATTCTTGGTGCTTTATATAAATAGGTGTATATATATGAATTACATGCATATATAATCTTAGAGTAGCACTTGCCTGTGGTCATCACTCCTTGCTCTTGTACACACTCTCACAGTTTGGCTTTCAGGACATTACTTTCATCACTTTCATGTTATCTCACTCAACAATACTTCTTAACCTTCTCTTGCTGGTTCCTTGTCTTTTCCTGGATCTCTTACAGTTGTTCTGTCCCAGAGATCAGTCCTTAGTCCTATTGTTTTCTCCATCCACACTCATCCCCTTGATGATCTCATCTGGTCTCCGTGCTAGTACCACCATCTACTAGATTTACACCTCAAGATCCTGAACTCCAGGCTGATAGGTACAACTGCCTGGATCCACCAATTGGATGTATGACTAGACATCTCAAACTTAATGTGTCCAAAACTGAACTTCTGATCTTCCTCTCAAATTCTGTTCCATCTGCAGGCTTTGTCAATGAGTTGTGAAAGTTCTAGCCTTCAATTTTTTGAGACCAAAAATCTTGGATCATCCTGGATTTCACTTTTTCATGATCTCAAGCTCTCAAACATCTGATCTCAGTGAAAATTCTATTTGTCCCACCTTCACAATATATCCAGAATTTTACCACTTGTTATCACCCTGTATGAGCCTTCTCACAGGTCACCTTATGTCCACTTTGCTCCCAATGTATTCTATTCTCAATACAGCAGCAAGAGTGATTCTTTTATTTATTTATTTATTTATTTATTTTTAAAGATTTTTTTTTGATATGGACCATTTTTAAAGTCTTTATTGAATTTGGTACAGTATTGTTTCGTTTTCTGTTTTGGTGTTTTGGCCACGAGGCATATGGGATCTTAGCTCCCCAACCAGGGATCAAACTCGCACCCCCTGCATTGGAAGGTGAAGTCTTAACCACTGGACTGCTAGGAAACTCCCCAGCATGATTCTTTTAAAAGTCAAATAATGTCATTTCTTTGCCCCAAACTTTTCAATGGCTCACATCTTATGCAGAGTAAAAGTCAAATGCCTTCTATTAGCTTACGTCACTTCCCCAAGGTCAACTCCAGCTATTTACCCTGTCACTCATTCTCCTCCAGACGTACCTGCCTCTTTGCTGTTCCTGTTCTTCAAACATACAAGATGCCCGTCTTCCTTACTGCCTTTGCATGAGTCGTTCCCCTTCTTGCAAGCATTCTTCCTCCAATTTTCACCTATCAAACTCCCTTGCCTTCTTCAAATATTTGTTTAAATGTTACCTTTACAATCTGGTATGCCCTGACCACTCAAGTTAAAATTGTGTCCAGCCTTCACCTACTACACACACCCCCCACACCCCCTCCCCCTTACTCTGTGCTTTTTGTCCCTTATAGCCCATACCACTTTCTACTATGCTATGTATTTTATTTTTTTAAGTTATGTGGATGTGGATTATTCACTCTTTATCTTCCTCCTCTATAAAGTAGGCATCATAATGGCTTTTTTTCAGTGATAGATCCCAATTCCCAGAATAATGTTTGGCACATATTAAGTCCTCAGTAAATAGTCATGAAGTAAATGAATGATTGAGTGGATGATGAGCAGACCATTTTTACATTTGTTCTTAGCCATCTCATGTGTAGAGAGAGTATATAGTCTTTGTCATCTCATAGGACTAGATTTGAGCCCTCTACTGCCATTTTTAATAGTGTGAGCTTCTATAAGTCATTTAACTTTACCAAGAAAATTGGCATCACAGTGTACAGTTCTTAGGTATTTTTCTAGGAGGAAAAAAAAGAAAGAAGTCAAACACCTATCACGGTACCTGGTACATGATAAGTGTTTAGTAAATGTTGGCAATTACTGCGTGCTTTGTAAATAGTAGCTGCTTTTTTGTTTTTCCATCTTCCTCTTGCTTGAGAGAGAAGTAGATAGGAGCTTGTGTTCTTGTGTGACACAAGCCAGCATTCCTGAGGCATCTTGCGCTAAAAACGGCTTCTGATCAGATTGTGCTGACAGTGTGACTGAATTTAATGAGTAAATATATTATTTGTGCAGGAAAAAAGCAATTGTCTCTGTGTGAAATTTGTGTCTGATTAGCAACAACAATTGCTTCTCCATTTTCAAGCTCTGGTTCATACTAATGTTTCTGCAGTGTATATTTGATGAAAATGGGATTGGGTTTCTTTTCTCTGACAAGCTGAGTACAAGCCATTTAAAGGCAAGAGCAAAATACTCCTATGCAGGACATGAGTTCCATTTCTCTTAAATAGGTTGTCACAATACAAAGAACATAAAGCAGCCCCAGTAAACAGAGAACATTCATCTTTCGAGGTGGCATGGGATGGATGGAAGTGAAGTAAAGTGTTCCAGGATGGTTGGACAAGACCTTCCAAATGGAAAATGAGCCACATTGAGGGACCCTTGGTGGGCTTTCAAACAATAGAAATAGTATTGCATCTCAGGGCTCTTTTTTTTAAAAAAAATTTCTAATTCAGAGAGATCAATTGAGAAATAAATAACAGAGATGGTAAGAATTTTTTTCAGAAAATTATATGAATAAAAAATGTCACTCAAGTCCTACATTTTGCTCATACTAATGTGTGAACACAAATTGCAAATGAAATGAGAATTTGATAGATTTATATATGTTTACTCTCTGAGTCTGGCAGACATTTTGGTTAAAAACGATTGGCTACACAGAACAGAAAAATTAAGAAGTATGTCCCTAGAACAAAAATATAGAAAAACTTGTAAAAAGTAAAACCAAAAAAAGGATTAAAAAAAAGAAGAAATATGTTCTTTCATAGAACCATAATATATGAGAATGGAAAGGGATCTTATTCTTTTACCCACCATTGTTAGGTAAGAAGATGGAACATCTGCAGTTTTAACTGTCTTGTCCAGTGTCACACTGGGAGATGGGGTCAGTGCCAGCATCCCTGGACATCTAGTCCAGGATACTATGCTCCACTCATACTTTCTTTCCTGGTGCATCTTAAGAGAGGTGGGGACAATAACATTGACTTCTGAAATAGAAAAAAAAAAAGACTATAAAAGGAAAGTGCTCTTGAGTTTGGATGAGATCCTTAAGCATTGGTCATGAAATATCCATGTTGAAGCTTAAAAGGAGAAGGAAATTATACTCACAAGGATTTGGGGGCACAGCTAGACTAGAATCCAGGCTTTTAAAAGTGTTAACAGTGTAATGGCAGAAAACATCATGACTTGGACAGAAAGATGCTTGACGAAATGATTCATGCAAAATCATTTAACTTTGTGCCTGACACACAGGACGCGATTAGCAGATGCTCCTGACCTTCACTCATATGCTATTTCAACCACACCACAACTTCTCTTTCACTAAGGGCATCACCTGGGAGCGGAAGGTAAAGCCAGGTGAAAAATATATTTACATTAATGTCATTCAGATTTTGGTAGCAACAGGTAGAATAATGCTTTTAAAAATGTATTATTAACAAAGATTGGGGCAGGGTTAAAGGAAATCAACAAAGAATGGTATAGAATGGCCAAGACTAGCAACATGAAAATGTTACCAGCTGCAGGCCTGAAGGGGCAAAGGGAAGGAACAGTTATTGTAATCCAAAGAAAGAGAAGCTGTAGAAATACAGGAGGGCTGGCTAAGAGGAGATGGACCCTTTCATTTTATTTTATTTTTTTTGCGATACGCAGGCCTCTCACTGTTGTGGCCTCTCCCGTTGCAGAGCACAGGCTCCGGACGCGCAGGCTCAGCGGCCATGGCTCATGGGCCCAGCCGCTCCGTGGCATGTGGGATCTTCCCGGACCGGGGCACAAACCTGTGTCCACTGCATCGACAGGCGGACTCTCAACCACTGCGCCACCAGGGAAGCCCTATTTTTAATTAAACTTTTTATTTTGAGATAATTGCAGATTCACATGCACTGTAATACATAAAAATCCCATGAGCCCTTTACTCAGTTTCCCCCAACGGCAGCATCTTGTAAAATCAGTACAATATCACATCCAGGATATTGACACTGGTACCATGAAAATACAGGACATTTCCATCACCATACGGAACCCTCATGTTGCATTTTAATAGCTATACTAATTTCCTCCTCCCTCGCTTCACCGTATGTAATCATAGGCAACCACTAATCTGTTCTCCATTTCCATAACTTCATCATTTCAAGAATGTTATCTAAATGGAATTTTACAGCATGTGAACTGGGATTGACATCTTTCACTCAGTAATTCTCTTGAGATTCATCTAGGTAGTTGGGTATAATCAAGAGTTTGTTCCGTATCATTGCTGAATAGTATTCCACAGTATGGATATACCGATGTTTGTTTAACTATCTGTTGAAGGACCTCTCTTTCCAGTTTTTGGCTATTACGGATAAAGCTGCCATGAGTATTCATACATAAGTTTTTGCGTGAATATCATTTACTGTGTCTATGGGATAAATGCCCAGAAGTTTAATTGCTGGGTCATAAGGTATTTACATGTTTAGTTTTATTGTTTTGTTTTTTTTTTGCGGTACGCGGGCCTCTCACTGTTGTGGCCTCTCCCGTTGCGGAGCACAGGCTCCGGACGCGCAGGCTCAGCGGCCATGGCTCATGGGCCCAGCCGCTCCGCGACATGTGGGATCTTCCCGGACAGGGGCACGAACCCGTGTCCCCTGCATCAGCAGGCGGACTCTCAACCACTGCGCCACCAGAGAAGCCCGCATGGTTAGTTTTTAAGGAAACTGTAAAGCTGTTTTCCAGAGTGGCTATACCATGTCACATTCCCATCAACAATATACAATGTTTATCCATAACTTTGCTAGGATTTAGTGTCGTCGTTACTTTTTAACAATTTTAGCCATTCTTATAGGTGCGCATCAGCATCTCACTGTGGTTTTAACATGCATTCCTCTAATGGCTAATAACATCGAAATCTTTTCATGTGCTACTTTTCCTCTTCATGAACGGTCTCTTCATATACATTTTCCTATTTTGTAATTAGACTGTTTCTTTAAATAGTATCTGAATATATTTGTATATCAAATCCCCAAGTTAACTGAAACCAGAGCCATTTGATTTCATTGCTTTGTAGGACAACAACCCAAAATGTGAGTTTGTCTACCTGGTAGTACTCCTTATACTCTTATTTTCTAGGATACTCGACTTGACATTTCTGATAGTTAAAACGTGAATCAAGTTCTGTTCAGGGCCAAGGGAGTACTAGAACAACTTGCAGAAAAGGAGGTGTTCCAAGAAATGAAGCACCTGGGAAATTATAACTCCTTTTTAATTTAGTACTTCAGTGAGAGTCTTATGCATGGAATATGAATTTTAAAATGTCCCTACTGAAAAAAGAATGTTCCTTGCTATTGTTTAAATCTATTTTGAATGTTGCTTACTCTTTCTTCATTGAGAAAGATGGAAAGAGCCTATCAAATCTTCCAACTAGTTTTTCACTTTATTTCATATTGCATTAAGGAAAGACATGAAGTAACACATCCAGTGAAACGTATGCTCAATCGTGTGGGGCCACTGCCTCATTCCTGTGATTCTTTAGAAAAGAAGCTGTTTGAATACTTAAGTATATGAAAGTTTGTTTTTGTAGGTGCCACGGAGAATTTGGGGCATTTAAAAGGAGGTCACGGGGCTTCCCTGGTGGCGCAGTGGTTGAGAGTCCGCCTGTCGATGCAGGGGACATGGGTTCGTGCCCCGGTCCGGGAAGATCCCACATGCCGCGGAGCAGCTGGGCCCGTGAACCATGGCCGCTGAGCCTGCGCGTCCGGAGCCTGTGCTCCGCAACGGGAGAAGCCACAACAGTGAGAGACCCGCGTAGCGCAAAAAAAAAAAAAAAAAAAAAGGAGGTCATGGCTCTATATCTATCTATCTATCTATCTATCTATCTATCTATCTATCTATCTATCTATCTATCTATTTAGATACCATCTGAAATATAGATCACCCCAAGACAAAGCTAGGGTGATTCCCTTATCTTACAGCAAGCAGAACACCAAAAGAGATCTTGTGACTTACCGGTCCAATCCATCCTTAGCACAGGTGATTTATTTATTCTAAACCATAAGAATAAGGGAAAACTGAGGAAATACCCTACTCAGAGACTTCAGTGTTGATACGTCGTCCACAGGGTGAAACCGACATTCCCTACTAGGGCATTCAAAAACTGCGCCTTGAACCCATCTGTCTTTTCGTGTCTGTTCAAAGTGCCCTCTGTGGCTCTTCTCATCTACTCCACTGTGCTTTTGGTCTCTACCTCCTCGATGCTCAGCAGCATTCCCAGGACCCAGGATTCCATGGCTACAAGGACAGATCCTGCAAGTGTAACTTTTTTTTTTTTTTTTTTTTTGCTGTACGCGGGCCTCTCACTGCTGTGGCCTCTCCCGTTGCGGAGCACAGGCTCCGGACGCACAGGCTCATCGGCCATGGCTCACGGGCCCAGCCGCTGCGCGGCACGTGGGGTCCTCCCGGACCGGGGCAGGAACCTGCGTCCCCTGCATCGGCAGGCGGACTCCCAACCACTGCGCCACCAGGGAAGCCCTAGTGTAACATTTTTAAAAACTTTTATTATTAAGATGGATTTCGAATACAGTTTATCTTATATTTGTAGCCATATCTTGCAAATATCGAAACTAAATTTTAAATGAAGTAGAATTAGAATCAGAACCAGAAGGTAACTGCGTTCCTTTTTTCTTTGTCACTGAAATTCCACTGTTGTAAAGGATCAAGGAGGCTATTCCTTCTACCCTGGGATCTTTATTCATAGGGAAGTTAGCTCAGATTGTAAAGTGAGAATCTATAATATTTTTTCCTTCTTTGTCAGCTAATACACTCCTTGAAAAAGTTGATACATCTGAATTTTTCTCTGAGTTTTTATCTGGAGATAAACACTGTAACGGAAAGACAAAAAAAGAGTCTGGCAGGGATGCTTCAGGATTGATGTTGGCTTATAGGCAAAGTCCTTTCCTTCCTAATTAGTTAATTGTATTTTGGATTTTGTTTAAAAATATGCAGTATAGCATGTTGTACAGTAATTAAAGGCATGTTAAAAATCTTGCATATAAATATGAAAACTTGATATATATTTATATATACATTTAAATAAGATCTATTTGGGAGGGAAAATTTATTTGTAGAATAAAATCCTCTGCCACTAGCTTGAGGCTTTAGCATGGAAGAATAAGAAGATGATCAGTCTTTGGGTAATATGAGTTTGAGTTCAAATTCGTTCTCTATCACCTATCTAGGGCAAGTATTTTAACCATCTTCATCTATTCTTGTAAAGAATAGACTGTGTCCTTGGAGTGCTAGTTCTGGGGGAAGCCAGACTCTCTTTGGTTTCCCCTAGAGAGCTAAGTTGTAAAGAAGCCCAGGCTAGCCAGGTGGAGAGAGATGCCTGACCAGAATCCAGCTGTTCTTGCCATCCAGCCCAGATGCCAGATGTGAATGAAGAAACCATTCACAGATAATCATATCAATTGTCATCAACCAGAACTACATGAAAAGCCTCAAATAAAAACTGCCCAGCTGAGGTCAGCCAGTCCCTGAACTGAGAAAAAGAGTATATTTTAAAATTTTGTTAAAAAACTGAAGATAAAGATATAAGAAATCCAGGAATATAATAAATGGCAACTGCTCAAAATGATATCCACAAAATAAACATGAAATACAAATTTCTGTTTAGATGGTATGTAAGGTAAGAAACGATGAAAACAAAAAAGAATAAAAATCTTTTTCAAAACAATACTCTATCATTAATATTAGATCTTTAGCAAAGTGACAAAGTCTTTTTTCAGTTCCAAACTCAGTTCCTGGATTGATAATCAGAGGTTAACTACTCTATGCTTTTTTTATTCTTAAAGTGGAAACAATAATAGTACCTACCTCAGAGAATTAACATGAATATGTGAATATTAGATGAGTTAATGCAGAACAATGTCCAGTATATAGTAAATGCTACTTAAGTGTTTCATATTATTAGTATAAGTACTACCGATAATCTCTTTGATCTCTTTAGGCAATTCACAGTCATTTACCAGCCCAGAAACTCCATAAACAACACTATTGCTTTTGTTTTTGTTTTTTTAAATGTGTTCTCCATTTATTTTATTTCCCTTTACTTTGCCAGGATGTTGCTCCTCCTCTTTATTTATTTACTTTTTAAATTTGTTTGTTTATTTTTGGCTGTGTTGGGTCTTTGTTGCTGCGCGCGGGCTTTCTCTAGTTGCTGTGCGCGGGGGGCTACTCTTCGTTGCGGTGCGCAGGCTTCTCATTGCCATGGCTTCTCTTGTTGTGGAGCACGGGCTCTAGGCGCACGGGCTTCAGTAGGTGTGGCACACAGGCTCTAGAGCGCAGGCTCAGTAGTTGTGGTGCACGGGCCCAGTTGCTCCGCGGCATGTGGGATCTTCCCGGACCAGGGCTCGAACCCGTGTCTCCTGCACTGGCAGGTGGATTCTTAACCACTGCGCCACCAGGGAAACCCAACACTATTGTTTTTAGTATAAGTATCCCAAATGTTGCATGGAATATACTTGTCTGAAGTTTAAATGTAACTGACAGTCCTGCATTATTATTTGATAAATCTAGCAATCCTAGATTTAACTAGACTCAGCTTCCTCATCTGTAAATGGGGAAATCACACTGACTTCACAGAGTTGTTTGGTATGTAAAGGGCATGGTACAAAATAGCTACACGTCTTTAGGTCTTTGCTTAAATGTTACCTTCTTCTTGAGGTTGCCCTTGGCTAATTTATCTGATATTTTAGCAATCCTCCCATGACCTTATATCTTCCTTTTCTACTTTGTTTGTTGTTTCTCCTAGTCCTTTCACTATGTAACATGCTATATATTTACACCTTTATCTGTATATTGTCTGTTTACCCCATTAGAACATAGCTCCATGAGGAGTGACACTGTTGTCTGCTTCGTTCGCTGTTGCATCCTCAGTGCTCAGAAAGTGCCTGGCATATAGTAGGCATTCAGTAAATAATTGCTGCTTAAATGAACAGATGAACCAGTCAATGAATTGATGTTCATTTTGTTGCTATAACCTTTCTATACCACACAGCAGAGAACATAAACATATGCTCAATGAACGTATTGGCTCTGTGGGCCACTGAAGGTCTGTGGGCAGGAAAGCAAAGGGCTAATAGACATATTATAGGTAGATCCCTCTGATAGCCCAGACACAGTAGCTTGGGGGGAAGGAGCTGACAGCAGCCAGAGTGACAGGTAAGGGAGGTGAAGGGATATGGGTGTACCATAGGAAATATAGAAGAACTGAAATGACCTTGGGCAAAACTAGCTACAATTGTAGACAAGATCCATCAATTATATGGCTACCCTTTTCTCAATAGTGAAGTGTTCTCTAAAGGCATGATTAAAATACCTAAACCATTTTTCAGTTAAAGAAACTGAGCGTTTTAAGAATGAAGTAAGATATTTGACCGAGTTCACAACCTGAACAGGCTCCAAGTGCACCCTACTTTCTACTACAGCCCAGCTGCTTAAGCCCCACAGGGAGCACCAAAACGAATTATTCTCTAGCCACGGGGAGATGCACAAGCCTACATTTTATTGAGTCCTTATCCATAAAATGGGATAATGCCACAGTGTGCCTCCTAGGGGCTGTTAGAGAGGCCTGAGTAGGGTCAGGTTTGCTAAATACGATGCTGCTTAGCCCCACGCCGTCATTTTCCCTAGCCTAACACCTGAAATCCTCCGGTTTCGCTAGTTTATTTTATGCTTGTTTGACCAATGAGCAGTGAGCTCCATCCTCTCTCCCTGTTTCCTGGCAAAAGCATGTCTGAGAAACTCAGAATTATTTAAACCTAAAACTTAGCTTTTCTGCATCCCTCAATGCCATGAATCATTGCTGTGTATACGTGATTATATATATTTATATATCCAACATACAGTAATTTCTTTGGGCTCTCAATTTGATTTATAATCTTCAGACAGTTTTATAAGTGTCTTTGTCACTTTTCTGGAATGGATAGCCTCCTTGGGACTATTCCTTGTCGCTGAGATTTCCCTCTGACTGAGGCCTCCCTTGTTTGTAAGTAGGCCCGACCATCTTAATGTTCAATATTTAATCAGAAAAAAAATTCCTTTTAGATGTAGGGCTACTACAAAATGTGCTCTCCATAATTGAATAAAGAGGCAGAAAGAGAAGAGGGGCTGTGACTGCGTGGTCACGCAGTGGAAAACAAGGCCACATCTTTGTACCTGTGAATAATACTGCTAAATAAGAGAGGATTTTCACTTCAGGTCCATTTGCCAGACTTATTTTCTCTTTCTCTCTTTTTACTTTTAATTTTTTTCCTCTTTCTTTCAATACACAGAAATTCAGCCTCATCTTTAGAGTGGGAAAAAATGGTATGTCTGCCTCTCAGTATGGGTACTTTTATTCATAGGAAATAAATGTCAGGGAACGTATCCCTTTACACGTCTTAATCCATTACTAGTGCACTGTATAGCATAGACCTTATTGTAAGGAAGGGAATGTATTTACCCTGAATGAACTGTATTTGCATCAGATGAGCCATGTTAGTAGCTGATATTCGACCAAGTTCACGACCTAAACAGGCTCCAAGTTTATACAGTGTTATGATGTTTATACAGTGTTGACTGTATGTCAGATGATGTTTAAGTACTTTCACTCATTAAATCATTTAATCTTCTGGACAACCCTATTAGGTAGAAACTTATCACTATTTCCATTTTACAGATGCAAAAACAGTGGCACAGAGCAGTGAAGAAACTTGTTCAAAGGTGCACATCTAGTAAGAGGTTAGAGCTGGGGTTTGAACTCAGGCAATCTGTCTCCCATTCGCTGTGCTGTATTATTCATGACATAAAAGGATACCAGCAGCCCAAAGGCCAGCCCAAAAGATATCAGGATGTCTTTTAGGAGACCTTAACCCCAGTGGCCGTCACCAGGTGAAATTAGGAGTTTTGGGGCAGCAACTCATTGGCATGATTCCTCCTAGGTTTCTAAGGGAAATAAACTACAAATGAAATTTAAGTCAATCGATGTGATTTGAGTTTATTCGTTTTTTATGATAAAGCAGTGGAAATAATTTTGCTAAATCACTACTCTAGGTCAGACACTCCACTAAGTAACTTCATAAGACTGTTGAATAGAATTGTCATAAAGACTTCAAGGTAACATACATAAAATTTAATTAACTTTCCCAAAGTCACACACCAAATAAACGACAGAATTGGGACTCAAAACCATGTCTTTCTGGCCCCAAGCCCGTGTTACTTACAATATGTGATGCTATTGGTAGACAACTACAAAGAGCTACATATGTGTGCATGAGTATATATTTATGTAATGAAAACTAAAACACAGGGTAACACGTAAAAGAATGTATAATACGGAAGTTTATGTGACTCAGATATGGACAGTCTCTGGGTCTGTTTCTCTAACCTACACCATAACTGCACACCAAATATCTTTCCTCTTTCAACATTCTTTTTCATAGCTGCTTCAGCTTTGAAGCTACAGGACAATTACAACATGAAGGCTGGCCATTTTGTCTGCCGTCTTGTCCCACATATTCCATGTACAAAAATATTTGTTTTCTAATTACTTTAATTAGGACCTCTGCATTGCTTGGCTCTATTATGTCATGAATCCTGTTTATATTATGATTACTTTGGAAGAGAATTAAAATGGAGAGTCACAAAATATAATCATTCCAATATCCCTGCTGGGGCAGTCTCTATCTATCCAAAGTGGGGCATCTCTCAAAATGACGCTGGTGGATTTTGCATTTTCTCTGTTAAGTTTTCTTAAATTCATGGCAATTTCTCAGCCATGATAATCAATGATTGGTGTATGTCTGCTTGAAATTATCTCTTGTTTGTTGGTTTGCATTTTCATCTAAAACCTCCTTTAAAATGGCTGTACCTCTTTTTTTTACTAAATATTTAAGAGAACATCACATAAGAATATTTTAATGCATTATATAGTGATTTTTTTCCATCTCCTGAGAGTATCTTTCTTTAAATATCCATGCTGTGTTTTTTTCCCTCCCTCTGGGGTATAATATGTGTCAGGATTAGGCTAGGGATACTTGGGCTCACCATCTTCAGAAACTTTATTATTGCTAGTCCATTTTCCTGAGAATATATTACACTAAAAGGACAATGGAGTTTCACAAATGCACTTTACCATATCAAAGGAAAGCATATTTGAAAATAAAATCCTGAATGCCAGTATTGATCTGAAACTTCAGAGACGTCTTTGCAAGCCTAAAATAGTAATGGCAACATTTTTATCTCATGTGCCTACTTTGATCTATTGGTAATACTCTATTGAAACACAATATTGAAAGTAATTCCATGGCCATGTCTGGGCTCAATGGGAGTTCCAGCATCAATTAGCGATGTCTGTCATGATGGGGGAACTGGGAAACAGTGGCACCTAGGCCAGATAGTTACCCTACTCAGGCCTAAAGCTTTCTACACAGTGACTTTCTGTCAATGTATTCCTAAGGATGACCTGGATAATCTTATACCGTCATAACCTTTATCCATGTTCAACAAGAGCTTTATTATTTGAGATTTCTTACTAATGTACAGCCTGCATATATTTGGTATAATTTAGAGCTATTTCCTCTTGTTCAGCCCTATTCAGAAGTAGATTTGCCATATAATAACTCTTCTTATATGTGAAGGCTGTTATTAAAGAATGGCCCTGGGGATTGTCCAGAGAGGGATGGAGACTGCAAATTAGGACAGCTGCATTTGGGATGTGCATTGTGTTATATCTCCAGGCTGAGAAACTGGTCTGTTTTCAGGGAAGACAGATATTCCTGTTTCGTCACAGCAGGAATGAGAGGAGCTTTCTGGATAGAATAGAGAAATACAATAACACTGACTTGCACAATGCAGACTCATAATGGAAAACAAATTTGACCCATTTTACTACAGAGAACCCACTCCCCTCAATGCTTCTGTGGTCCCATTAGCTGTCTTTGGGCTCACAGAAATTAACTACACCATATTGCCAGAGTATTCCTAACCCTCTTTCTCATCAAGGCCTGTTTAGAGTGGTGAGAGTTGACAAAAGGCTGATCATCAGTTGGGTCCAGATTCTGTAGATAAACAGTGAGATACGAAAAAGAACACTCAAGGAGTTTGCCGGAAGATAATTGATGTGCTGTGTTAGCCAGATGAAATAAAATATAATAGAAGGAGTAGAGAAGAGCTTGATTTTTATCCAGTTGAATAGTCTTTAAATCATATGCAAGGTGGAGGGGGTGGTGTCTAGAAAAACATGGTCTTTGAATCTGTATGATAGATGTTTAGCTTAAAATGGAAGAGAACTTAGATTTATTAATTGCCTGCCCCAGGCTAGGCACTGTTGCATATTTTCTCTACATTACTATTGGGGCCGAAGAGGCCTGATAAACTGTACCCCCTCTTTTCTCCACTTAAGTTCAGAAGCAGTTGAGAGGCAGACACAAGGGATTGACAGATGGAGACGAAAATATCAGCTTTATGACTTTTGAAGCTGTTGGAGACTGAGATGCAGATGCAGCCACGTGTACCTGCAAACACAGCCCAACTTATTCCAAATTGCAGGTCCATCCCACGGAGGAAAGAAATGAGACTGCAGAATATTCCGAGAGGAGACAGAGGAAGGAGCCGGTCTTCAAGCACAGCTGAATCTTATCATACTTCACGATCAGCAGAACTGTCTTCAGGTGGGGAAGATAAGTGAAGAAATGAGTGGCATTACCCTATTGGAAATCCCTCCCCACAGGCATGTGAAGAGGCGGGAGAAAAGCACCCCCGCTAACAAAAGTTTATAAGATGTGAAATTTTTGCCTGTTGGAGGCAAAAATTTCTATTTCCCAAGAGCCACACTTCCAGACATGGGAGAGAAAGTCGTTAGAATATTTCCGGCTCTTGTTTTTTTTTTTTGCGGTACGCGGGCCTCTCACCGCTGCGGCCCCTCCCACCGCGGAGCACAGGCTCCGGATGCGCAGGCCCAGCGGCCGTGGCTCACGGGCCCAGCCGCCCCGCGGCATGTGGGATCCTCCCGGACCGCCTGCATGGGCAGGCGGACTCTCAACCACTGCGCCACCAGGGAAGGCCCCCGGCTCTTCTTACACTCCCTCCTACTCCCCGGTTCTTCCCCAAAAGAGGACAGGTGACGGATCTGACTGGTGAATTTAAGAGCAAGAACAGAGGAGCTTGCCTTAACCTCCTCTGGCTTTTTCATCTGGATGTGCTGGCCTTCAGAGGTGTTCATCTTGACAACAAACTTACTTGAGTATGTGTGTTCTGCCCTTTGGGGGAGTCCTGAGACTGTCCCTTTATGCTGAGGACTTGGTAGGTTGTGCTTAACAATTCAGAGGCGAACTTTAGAGAGCCCATTGTGACTGCAGATCTAAGCACATCTCCATTCAGCTTTATCCCCAATGAAGCTGGCCATGTTAGCATTTTAGGATCACTCTAACTAGAGTGCTTAACTCTGAATCACTTCTAACTCGGGAGGAGAAAAAAAGCATTATTTATCGGTTCCCTGAACCTACCCACATCTTGGGCCTTAGTCTGCAGCTTTAAAAGTCTGCTGACATTTGGAAAGCAAGATGGCGCAGGTTTGAAGGCTGCTGATATAACCTAACGGAGAATAGTGACTTCAGCCTGAGGATTTGGGCATGGATGACACAAGACCACCCACTTTGACAGGTAAGAGCTGCTAATTGTGTCCAGTTTTTATAGGTGCAGAGCTAATGTTTAATAGGAAACCAGGTTTCTTGGGCCTTACTGAGAAGCAACAGGCATTGGAGACTAAGCTGTTGCAGGTGATACTGGTTGACTTGAGCAGAAACAGATTTTACCTGAGGAAACGAAACTCTGTTGGAATGAAAAGTAAGACTTTTATTACTAGTCAAAAATTATTTCAAACTAGTAGAATTTTAGTATCTAGGCCTCTTGGTTTGGACTCTTGGCATGGGAAAATTGTACAGTATTTTGCCGCTTTTATTTGGTGATTCGCCTGTGTCTGCAACATGCGATATGACACTACAAAGGCAGCTGGCTTCCACAAAACCCCAGTGTGGCTCCTGCCGGCATAGAAGGCAAAACAAAATCTAACGTCCAAGCTCTGTTCCTTTCTATGTTATTTTGAACAGTGTTTAGAGCCTACAGAAAGAACTGGACTGGGGCAAAGCTCTTTGACTCATGGACTTTTTCAGGGCTAATGGTTTAAACCCTCACCAAATGGTCTCACATTGGCTCCAGAGAGGTTAATTACATAGTTTTTGAATACAGCTGAAAATATCAGAGTCCTTGACTGTGCTTTTATTTATTAGAAGGTGGAAATTTTTATAAAAAGTAATGAGAGCCCTTATTTTACACAGGCTATTGGCTTTTTCTGAACTTAGAAAAGCAACTTCCTGTATCTTTATTTCCAACCCAATGGCTAATAAGCCAATAAAGGTCGGAAAGTCATGTAGTTAGAACACTCTCTCAAAGAATCAGTTTTGCTCAGGAAGTCAAGGTGGAACTGGATTGCTTAGAAAAAAAATAATCTAAATTTTACTCTAAGTACCAGAATCAAAGCAATGAGGCAATAAAAGAAAAATAAAAAGACACATGGCATGATTATTTCATTGAGAAAGATTGACAAGTAGATTAGATAGATATATACAGGAAATTAGATATTGGCATCCAGGCTAGATACATTTGAAAGGGAAAAGAGATGCACCAGGGTGAACTGCATTTAATAGGGGGACCTGAAAAGGGTTAGACATTTTAATTGTCCTTAGATGGAAAGGATATCTAAGATTAAAATAAGTCAAGCAGCAAAAAAAAATTATCTCAGTGAGAGACTGAAATTGTACCCCCAAGAGTCCTAGAGAAACCATTCAGTGGTACTTCTTAAAGTTGTAGATAGAGGCTAAAAAACAACTGGAAACATTCCTTGTAGATGATCTTAAGCTTTATGAGATGACCATCACGTTGACACAGCTACCATAGGAAAAGGTAAAGATATTCTCTGTGCCCTGAGGGAATAAGTTTAAGAAATTTATGAAGTTAGGACTCCGTGGAAATGAAGAAGGATGAAACATACTAAAGGGGAGCCAGGTCAGACCAGAATAGACCAAGCTGAGGTCTGGGTTATTCAGCAGGGAGAATAAGTTCCTGTCTGAGTTTTTCTACTTCAGAAAGTTGAGTTTGGACCATATTTGCTTACACAATGAATTCTTTTGGCAGACCCCAAATTATCAATATCCTATCTCTTCAAAATAGAGGATGAAACAGGACAAAATCTAGTGAAATAAGCTCTTAAGAAATAAAAATAAAATAAAATAGGGGCCAGAAAGCACCATAAAAGCCAAAGAGAACAAAAGTCCTCATATCTAGCCCTACCTGTGGGAGAGAAGGAAAGGGACAGGATGATATGTGAGAATCTCAACAGAAGTTTCCCCAAAGTGATAGAGGATTGAAAAAAGAGAGCATTAGAAATATATCCATATTCTACTACTGTGAACAAAACTGTTGAAAATATTTTAGCAGCCATTGAAGTAACATAAACTATTCAAGTCCATAAAATTTAAAAGTTGGGGAAGGACAAGGTATCAGAAAAGAAAACATAGCAAAGGTATTCATTCTCGTGATACAACCAGGAGTTTAATATCAGAAGCATTACAGAATCTGTTGAGGGTGATCCTTCAGCAAAACCTAAATCAAGAATGAAGTGGAAACCTTTCCTATGAGGGAGGTTTTTATAGGCTCAGGTGGTGCTGTGGCAGGAAATAGCAGCAGTAGTCACTTTAGCACCAGACTAAAATCACCCGCTTAAAAGTGATAGCAGAGACCATGATCCTGTTCAGTACTAGAGCGGCAGAAACTTAAGGCTCACAGGTGAAAGGGATATTAAAGAGTTCTGGGTATCCTGGATAAAAAAGAAAGGCAACTCCAAGAAGATCAAGCAGCTGTGAATGCCACCATTACAAGTCTTTAAAATGTGTAAGGAGAAAATGGACAGAGTATGAAAGTTGAGTGCAGTTTTGTGTGTGGTTTTCCCCTTAAAAGACCACATGTAGAACCACCGTGAATCTCTTGAATAGAAGTCTCTGCAAAGTAAGTTTAAACTCATAAATCGGGGTTGGATGACACAGCTTGATTAGCATCCTAGAGGAAAGAAACCAAAGTTTATTTCATCTACCCACCTTGCCTCAGGTAGAAACAAATGTTTGCTTGGTCTTTAGCAAAAGATGGGTCTGGATTATACAGATAACTGAGTGGTGATAACATCATTTTGTTTGGAGAGCTTTACCAGGGGATGGGTATCGGCTTATGTTTCTAAATATGGTAGGTATAGACTGGTGCTGTGATAAACTGGTGTTTCCTGTTATCATTTTGTACTCTTGAAGCAATTTTGTACTCCTTGGGTAAAGCACCCTGATATGACGCACCGAGAAAAATATGACCTCACTTTTGTAGGATTCCTGCCACAAATGTATGATCTGAATCTAATCATAAGGAAATGTCAGACAAACCCAAATTGAGGGAGAGTCAGCAAAATCACTGCCTTGTAATCTTCAAAACGGCCAAGGTTATGAAAAAGAAAAACTTTGAAAGACAAACACATAAAAGTCAAAACAACATGAAGGACAAACTACCAGACTGAAGGAGACTAAAGATACAGGACAATGAAACCAAGTGCCTGATCCTGGATGCCAACCAGGAAAAAGGGTATTCAATTGGGGAAGTCTGAATAAGGTCCTAGATTAGATAACACTTTGTATCAGCATTACTATCCTGATTAGAAAAATTACACTATGGTTATGTAAGAGGATATTCTTTTTATAGAGATAGACATCATATTTTCAACTTATACTTTTTTTTTCCTTGAGAAGGAGAGAATCATAAAACAAGTGTGGTAAAATGTTAACATTTGGAGAATCTGGATGAACGGAATACAGGTAGCATTACCAGATTTTGCAAATAAAAATATAGAACACCTAGTTAAATTTGAATTTCAGATAAGTAATGGATATTTTTGTTAGAGATTTGCCCTAAATAGTACATGGAATATATTTATATTTAAAAATTGTTGTTTACTTAAAATTCAAAGGTATCTGGATGTCTTGTATTTTATTTTCAATATTTGGAGCATATTTATATTAAAACAATTATTATTTTCATGAAATTCAAAATTAAGTGGATGGCCAGTGTCTTTCTGGCAGCCTTACTATAGCATTACTTTGTGACATTTTTGAAACCTTATAAGTCTACAATTCTTTCAGAATAAAAAGTTAAAAAAATGTAAGGTATGCAAGAGTCTGGGAATCAGATTCACTCCAGTTTAACAATTTTAAGGGGCTTGCATCTATGGCAACTAAAAAAAAAAAGGAACATCCTTCTACCTAGAAATTTGAGTCAGCATCCTACCTAAGACTGAGCAGAATGGAAACTGGGAAGGGCTATAAGACGTGAGATTTAATTTACTTGGATCTTACCATATAATTGTGTCTTTGTTTTAGATGGACCAGACTAAGTCAGTTGTAATAGTTGAAATGAGTCTGTTTTAATAACTGGAAGTGCTTACAATACTGTGATATTGGCATGAGATGTTACAAGAAGTACACTGTGCAACAGGAAAAGGGATCCAACAGCAGTTAGTGGGAGTTTCACGTTTTTTCCTTGACAAAATCCAACAAGTTATGAGATCATACAAAAAAGTAGTTTCAGGGGTCAAAATCAGTGTTTCTCACTAGTGTAGAAGGGTGGAAGTTTTAATGCCTTTATCTTTAGAAGACCATTGAGGAAAGTGATTGGAAATTATTGAGTGTGTGCTGTATGCCGGATACGGTAGTATGCAATTTGAGATGTAATATACATGGTTTCAACTCTTGAGGTAGAAGATAACAGGCTTGCATACAATGCGAGAGGAATAAGGTTTCTACCTATTCCTCTACTATAGTTCTCTGCTATATTGACACACAGTTCAGCCATATTAGCTGTCAGGCAGATGAATATTAAAATACTGATGTTCATGACAATTATTTTTATATACATTTTAAAGTAGATTCAATAGTATCTCTGTAAAAAACATCACTTTCACTTTTACCTCTATGACAATATGCTGTCTTGAGTTAGAGAAAAAGGGCTGGGAGAGTTTCGGCTAGCTTGCCAAGAATTCCCAGGGACCCTCACGGGAATGTGCCGTTCTTGTAAACACCATCCATCATGCATTTCTCCATGGAAGACAGCTGAGAACTGCTGAGCACGTAAACACCCCCTCGCTCTACCACATAACACCACTCCCTCTTCACTCGCTCACTCTTTCTGCAACACACAGCAGTTAGAAACATTAGAGCAACACAGAGAGTGAATGAATGCAGGGTCCCTACAGAAGGTATATTTCCCTACTGGCTTCTCAAACAAGATTGGGAGTAATTTGTAAGTCAGCTATGCAAAAATACTGCATAGTAAATCACCTTAAAACCTCAGTGGCTCACGCCGAGCATTTAATTTTCTCTCTCAGAAAGACCCTGTGTTGGTTGAGACGGCTTGGCTTCAGGCTGCAGGTGAGTTTGTGCTGAATGAATAATCTATCACAGAAAGTACAGTGCTTTGGTAAGTAAAAGGAAGTCTGCTCTCTGGTACATAACTTGAGGGAAAATCTTAGATTAACTTGACAAAGAAGAATTAAATGAATTGGGAACTGAATGAGTAAACTGAGGTGGTTATGTCGCTCATTTGTAAAGTTGAGTAAATTATTATCATTTAAAATGATTAGTAGCTTCTACTCTACCAATAGAATAAGACAGTAGCAGTTTATGAAATATTAAGCATTTAGTATCTCATTCAATTACTGATTCCCCATTAAATATTATACATGTATTTTGACCAATGCATATTGACTACAGGCCATGCAGTGTAGGGAAAGAATGGATATCTATGCTGGGTGTGAATGTTACGATTATTATATAAATATTAGATAATATCACTACATTCTTCATGATGGTCATTGGGATGAAAAAATCTGAACCCTGGAGTAAAGTTAACCAGGACTTAAATCTGGGTTGAAAACTTTCTACAAACGCAACCTGGAGTTAACCACATTGACTCTTACCTCATCTACAGGTACTGTTAAGAATCTGGGAGAGGGAAGGAAAAATAATAACAGTCTTTTCTTCCTCATGCATAGTTTAGAATGGAAAGATTGAATATGCCTGGAGGACATGATGCTAAGTGAAATAAGCCAGTCTTAGAAAGACAGACGCTATATAATTGCGCTTTCACGAGGCATATAAAATAGTCAAACTCATAGAAGTCCAGGATAGAATGGTGGCTGCCAAGGATGGGGGAGAGGGGGAAGTAGGGAGATGTTGGTCAGTGGATGTAGAGTTTTAGTCACGGAGGATGAGTAAGTTCTAGAGCTCCACGGTACAACACCGTGTCTGTAGCCAACAACACAGTATATACACTTAAAATTTTGCTAGAAGGATATATCTCATGTTAAGCCTTGTTACCGCAGCAAAGAAAAGAAAAAGGAGGGGGCCACAAGAAAACTTTGGAGGTGATAGGTATGTTTATTAGCTTGACTGTGCTGACAGTATCATGGGCATATGTCCAAATTCATTAAATTGTATACATTAAGCGTATGCAGTTATTTTGTATATAAATTATACTCCAATAAAGCTGTTTAAAAAACGAAAGAATATACAGTGTGAAAGGTGAAGATGAAAATTTTGCTTTGTTACTGATAAAGCCACGTGGAGGATGTCACTTTAATAAGAAGCTATAACCTGTTGACATTTCACCTCCAATGAGTCAGATTTACCTCCCCGTCACATTAAACCATTTTCGTCCTACCCTAATAACCAACCCCTGTTCCTCTGGTGATTCTCCCGGCACCGCTAGTAGATAGCGGTTTGCCCCCTGACTGCCACAGGAAAGCTCAGAAATATTCCTGAACGGCACATTATTTAACTCCAAGGCCCTGCTGTACCCTAGGCTGAAAACTGACACTTGGGATTCCATTTCTCATTTCAGAATATGCACAGGCAGGTCGCCTAATATATTGTACCAGAAGTTAAATAATGACTTTAAGTGATATTATAAGTAAACTCCAGTAATGCAATGCCAACAAAACAAAAATCCCCTAAATTTAACATAACTTCCTTCCCCTTATCAAATTTCTAGTGGAGCTTAAAATTTTTCTCTTCATATGTGACCTAAAACGCTCCTTTTCCTCCAGATATCGATTAGATTTGTGGTTCTAGTCCAGGATTTGGAGTGGAGCACGGCTATATACATCCCATTTTCTCTTTCTGCCATCCATGACCTCACCCGCTTTTCTGTATTTACTTCTCTGACGTCAAAATAAGGAAGAGAGAGAGGAAAGGATGGCCTTACCTTATGGCAGGTTAGCTGTCTCCTCCTTTCTCAGTAGTAATCGCTAATCACTTGTGTAGCTGTTGTTTGCTCTTTGAGGTCGTTGAAGCCACACTAATGCCAAATGCATGCCTTTTGTGCAAAAAGGACCCAACTTCGGGTTCCTTCTTGGGGACATATTTGTTGGTTCTTTTGAGTAGATCTTGTGGTGGTCCCCTCCTATTTAGTGTCTTGGCTTGAAATATCTGACTGGCACTCAGCATCTTCATCCCTAATTCTCAGCCTTGATTCCAGTTGGTATCTCCTCAAATATTTTGCTGTTATAATCTCCTAATCCAGAAGATGCCCCTGAGGGAAGGCAATGCAGAGTAAGCCCCTAGCTACCTGCATCTAGTGGTAACTTGTCTTCCTAAGTGGTGGAAATGCAGGTTGCTTCTTCAGCACTCACTTCCTTGACTCCACCATGCCCCTCTCATGTGCCTCTGTCTGCTCCAGTTGTATGTGGAAGGTCCATAAACTCTGGTTTAATGGACATAGTGTCAGTGAATGAAATCCCAGGCTTTCCTTCCTTTAAGATGCCTCACACTTAACTTGTCTCTTAACGTCCTCCTCTCCTCAACTTCAGAGAGGGGGAATAAGTTGCATGTCCTAGGGTTATGCTTTCCTTCACAGGTCTATTTTCTTCACTCCTTGTTTGCACTTTTTAACTGTCCTTAGAATATGCAGACACATGGATGGACCTAGAGATCGTCATACTGAGTGAAGTAAGTCAGAGAAAGACAAATATCATATGATATCGCTTATAGGTAGAATCTAAAAAATTGGTACAAATGAACCTATTTACAAAATAGAAATAGAGTCACCGATGTAGAAAACAAACTTACAGTTACCAAGGGGGAAGGGGGAGATAAATTGGGAGATTGTGATTGACATATACACACTACTATATATAAAATAGATAACTAATAAGGACCTACTATATAGCACAGGGAACTCTGCTCAATACTCTGTAATGACCTATGTGGAAATAGAATCTAAAAAAGAGTGGATATATGTATATGTATAACTGAGTCACTTTGCTGTACAGCAGAAACTAACACAACATTGTAAATCAACTATACTCCAATAAAAATTAATTTAAAAAAAGAATACGCAGACAAACCTATTTGATGTCTTTTGCATTTGGGGCAAACCTGGAATCTCGAGCCAAGAGCCAGATCTTCTCCAAATACTGCTTGGATTAGTTAATAATTAGACTCTCAAGGGAGCAGCATCTCAACCACGGGAGACAATTTGATTGTTCAGCAAATACCCTTCCTTCCCACCTCCATGGAAGAGGCATTCTCATCCTCACCACACCAACCTGGAGCTTGGTTGTGTGATTTTATTTGGCCGGTGGAATGTGAATAGATGTGACTCAGCAAAGGCTTTAAATGCACTTGTATGGTTTGGCCTTTACTCTTGCCATGGCCCTGAGGAGACTGGCCTCAGGTAGCTGCTGCTATTTCAGGCTTGGTTTCAGAATAGAAGACATAGAGAGCAGACTTGAACCCAAGTCCAGGCAGGCCGCTGCTGACTCGTTGACTGGGGGGTGAGAAATGACTGTCGTTTTAAGCCACTGAGATTTGGGGGTTATTTGCTGGTACAGCACAATCTGATTAATATGTCAAGTCAAGTCTCCACACTCCTTTACAGTCTCTATCAGTGCCTCACACTAAATCTGTTCTACATTCAGGCCCAGCTTTTTGGATGTGTGATCTATGCAGTCACAAATGGCTTGACTCTTGGTTTAATGCTCTGCGGTCACCATTTTTGAAATTATTAATAAATTTTGGACGTCGGGCCCCATATTTTCATTTTTCACTGGACCCCATCAGATTGTGTAGTTGGCCCTGTATCTGATTTAAGTATTTTAATGGGAATTTGTCAGAGGGCAAACAGCAGCCTTATCTAGCAGCATGGTAAACTCTGGCTTCTGCTTTATGATATGATACACACAGGCATGTTCACATACACATACCGCATTGGCCCTGCTGACATAGTGATTCTTAACTATGTGGCTTAGCTGTAGAATCTTGAAAACGTTGCTTAAGTTCTCTTAGTTAAAGTTGATTTACTTGCAAATCGGTTTGTATAGTAGTACCTATATTGTGGGGTCTTCAACGAAACAAAGCTCTTAAAGATCATTGACAGATGGACGAGGCTGAGTCAATAGATAGAAGACAGAGTTTGGCAAGATAGGGATAAAACAACAATTGGAAAACAGAGTGTATTAGCTTCTTCTGTTCAAATGATGTAAAATGTCTCCATAGCTTTTACATGTAAAATAATTGTCTAGCAGTCTTTGAGGGATTAATCCATAATATCAGGGCATTAAGTATTACTATCATTGTGGTTTCTATATTTCTACATGCCTGTTTTTACCAGGAATGAGGTTTGAATTACCATACTCCATGGATAAAAGAATATTTGTATTTAGAGTAGCCCAGAAAAAATGCCCAACATTCAGACCACAAGCAATGTCTCTGACCAGTATGATCAAATAGAACAACTTTTTGTAAAGTAGGAAAAATCAAAGGCATGATATTTTAACTTTCGCATTTGCTCACTATTGCATCACAGTCAACAAAATGGACTAAAATAGACTCAATATGTTTTCAAAATAATTATTCCTGCAGTGTAGATTCCCATGATAATCTATATAAGAGCACAGGATTGAAATTGACTCTGATTCGATTCCTTGTTTAAGGAGTGTGTTTATTTAAAAACATTTTTTTTTCACAAGCAATAAATTCAGGCTGGAGCCTCCATGTTTTACCAGTGATTGGGAAAAGTGTGAGCCCCTAAATGCCTGTGGCTGTCCCAGTATTCGAGATATCTGGTTTATTTTAGAGCCACTCAGATCATTGTGAATGAGAGAGCCATTTCATGTCATTTCTACTGCAGGTGCCATTAAAGATCGCTAGGAAGGTGTGAGCCTGTGAAAAACTTTAGCACTCCATCCATCCTACAGTTACTTCTTCCAGGGTATGTGTACCTATTGAGGAGAGTGATTGGAGTTCAGGACTGAAGGAGGGAGCACTGGGCTGAGAGAGACCAAGAAAAGAGTCCGTGGAGACACAGTTCATCTACATACACCACCTTTAGAGGAATTTTGGTTCCATCTTATGGGTTCATTCAGTCTACAGATATTTACTTAACGGCAGGCACTGTGCTGAGCACCAAGGCTATTCAGAGAGCAAAACAGGGTCCCTGTTTTACAAAGCTTAACCTAGTAGTTAATTCAGAAGGAAAGAGAAGGGCAGTGCTTGGCTTGGAATGTAAGGAGACATCTTTATCAGCTCCCAGCTAATGAAAAAATATCTCCTGAACTCCTACTGTAGTGATAAACTGTTTGTGATACTGTGGTTTACATTTTACAGTGTCTGTTAATGTATGTTTGACCGTGATCTTTTATGAACCTCTTTCAACCACCTTGAGAGATGAGGAAATTGAGGCTAGGAGTGCAATAAATTAAAAAGCTTATCTGGTAGGAAGATTTGAATTTATCCTCTTGGGCACAAGAATCAAGGTGAAGGGTGGAAGCTGCCCACAAACAGAGGGAAGTGTCTTAGAGTGCTATGAGTTGTTCCATCTCAGGAGGGTATACGTTCGAACATCAGGGGAGCAGACACTTTCAGATTCCTTTGCTCCGGAGTTCTAATCATATATGTGTCCTTTCCAAGAGCCCAGCAGTTTTCAGACTTCTGTGTGCTTTATAGAAATGCCTGGATCCAACCTAAACTACATGATGCAGAGTCTACAGCAGTGGTGGCTGGGACTCTGTATTTTCATCAGATACGGAGGTCTTCCCCACGTGAACCAAAGTTTGGAACAAATTTACTACATCAATATTTTCACCTGTGCTTTAAGAAGCACTTTAAAGTAGTGGATTTCAAACTTTTTTTTAAACTTTTCTTCTTACTGTGGTAAGAAAGCTTAACCTGGGCGTCTACCCTCTTCACAAGTTTTTAAGTGTACAAGAGAGTATTGATAGCTATAGGCACAATGTTGTACAGAAGATCTCCTGAATTTATTCTTTGATTGAGAAACACAGGAGATCCACATATAAGTAAATAATAATAGAAGTCATTTTCCGTAACAATACTTGTCTTTACTACATATGATGAACCTAATCTTTTCTTTTTGCATTTTGTAAATGCAAATTGTGTCTCAGTAAATTAATGTCACTCATCACTAATGGACCATGACCCACATTTTTTTTTTTTTTTTTTTTGCGGTACGTGGGCCTCTCACTGTTGTAGCCTCTCCCGTTGCGGAGCACAGGCTCCGGACTCGCAGGCTCAGCGGCCACGGCTCACAGGCCCAGTCGCTCTGCGGCATGTGGGATCTTCCCGGACCGGGGCACGAACCTGTGTCCCCTGCATCGGCAGGCAGACTCTCAACCACTGCACCACCAGGGGAGCCCCATGAGACACATTTTAAAACGTACACCTTTAGAGATATGGCCTCAGGCCTTGAGGATGGGAATCCACAGACTCCATTTAAACCAGAGCAGCTCGCTAGCTTGCTCTCTTTCTCTGTGGATTTTTTAAAAATTTTACATTCTGTTCAACCTAAGATTTTTAGATAAAGAAAGTACTCCTTAGATTTAAAAATAAAAATTTTTAACTCCTTTAGTCATAACAAGCTGCCTTATAGGCTTGGCCCCAAAGGAGATAAGAATGAGTAAAACTCTATCTCTGCCCTCAAGTTGCCTTTCATGTAATTGATGAGCTGTGGCTAATCCATGTGAAGCAAATAGTAGATAATTAAGTGCTAGGGCGATATGGTAGAATACCAAAAATATCTCAGGCTTGAGAGGTAAGTCATTTGATTAAAAATAGTTATTGAACTTTCATTGTATGCCAGGCTTTGCTCTAGGCATTGGGAATATAATGATAAATAAGATATGGTGTCCACCTTCAATGACACTCTAGAGGGAAAAAGAAAGAATCAAAGAGGCTTCTGCACCCGGATGTGATCATTGCTATAAAAAAAAATACATGGGAGCACAAAAAAAGAACCCTTGGCCTGTCACATGGGTGAGGAAGAAGGGACTTCTGACCTTGGAGGTATAAACTTGAGCTTATGGGGAAAAGGTACTCAGGCAGGAGTGAAGTCCCAGGTGAAAGGGTTCAGGAGCATGTGGTCTAGCCCTGGGGGAACTGCAGGTAGTTTAGAAAGCCCAGAGGGTGCAGGGAATGGGAGAGTGCTGGTGAGGGAAACGTTAGCAGGGTATGTAATGCACAGGGCCTTCGATGTCATGCGGAATATTCTTGACTATATACTGAGTGCTTTGGGGGAGTCATTCAAGTGTTGCCACCAGCCGGAGAGTCAAAATTAGACATGTACTTGAGGAAGCGTACTTGGACTCATGGGTGGAAACTGGAGAAAGGGTTCAATGGGTTGCAGGGAGTTAAGATGGGACTGTGCTGTAGGATTTGGGCAAGAGGAAACAAGACAGGAACTGGGCCACGGGCGGTGTGAACAGAGCTGAAGAGTGACAAAATGGAACTAGAACTACTATGGGACCCTTGCTGTAAATTCAAATTCTAATTTTTGCTGCTAAGAAGTAATATTTTGGGTGTCATTTAACTTCAGGTTTTCTCATGTTTAAAATGAGAATATTAGAAAATATGTTCTGCTTAAAATTTCTAAAGCTATAAAATTTTCTAATAAATATTTTACCCTGATTAAGCAGAAAGTGGGTAGTACTGACCAAGATGAGGCTGGTCAGTTATTTGGTCCTGAAAAATGTTGGCTCATATTTTAGATTTTTATTAAAATGGGTGTGAGACCTGAGAAAATATCAGACTTAAATATATGTTAAATCTAATTTATTAAATAAACTTTAATGTGTCACTTTACATATAATTACAGGTAGGAAGAAGAACACATTTCTCCCCATTCCCAGCTCCTTTCCCAGAGCCAAGTTCAGTCTTTTCCTGATTTCCTCATTGGAAGCTGATTGCACCGTGAGCCTTGTGCTACTGAAGTCTGATTTTCTGTACCCTGGTATTTTCCTCTAGAAACATGTGTTGTGGCTGTTGGATAATTTGTAGCTTGCTGTAGATATTAACATTGCTTGTGTCTGGTAGCTGACTAATGTGCTTATTTTAGGTAGCTCATTCCTTTGATGGTAAAGATTATGTGCTGAGAGATACTGAGTGCCAATTTTGTGGAGAGAGATTGCTTATGCTAATTCATATGCCTGGGCATTTAATTTGGTGCATTTACAGTTCATCACAATTACTTGGTTTTTCTATTGTGGTGCAAGGGGAAATAGGTTTCTATAGAGTTTTGACTTATTAAGGGTTATAGGAGCTAGGAGCTAATAATTAATAACAATAATAGTCACTATCATTCATTAAGTGCTTACTGTATGCCAGGCATTATTCCAAGTTTTTCTGACAATTTTTTTTTTTTTTTTTTTTTTTTTTGCGGTTCGCGGGCCTCTCACTGTTGTGGCCTCTCCCGTTGCGGAGCACAGGCTCCGGACGTGCAGGCTCAGCGGCCATGGCTCACAGGCCTAGTCGCTCCGCGGCATGTGGGATCTTCCCGGACCGGGTCACGAACCTGTGACCCCTGCATCGGCAGGCGGACTCTCAACCACTTTGCCACCAGGGAAGCCCCGACAATTGTTTTGCATAAGTTTTCTCATATAAGTTTTCCAGCCACTCTGAAGGGCAGATACATTGCAATCCCCATTTTATTCTTTTGCGGTACGCGGACCTCTCACTGTTGTGGCCTCTCCCGTTGCGGAGCACAGGCTCCAGACGCGCAGGCTCAGCGGCCATGGCTCACGGGCCCAGCCGCTCCGCGGCATGTGGGATCTTCCCGGACCGGGGCACGAACCCGCGTCCCCTGCGTCGGCAGGCGGATTCTCAACCACTGGGCCACCAGGGAAGCCCTGCAATCCCCATTTTAGAGATGAGGAAACTCAAGCCCATGTCTTCCAGTCTAGGTTGTTCTATTTCAGGATCTCAAAGGACTGTCTCTCCTTTATGTTCCAACTCCTCCTCTTATTCTTCCTCTTCTCCTCGTTCTCCCCCACTGCCGCATTCTCCCTCTCATCTCTCCCTCTCTCCTTAAAGCTTTTCTTCTTTCTCTCCCTCATTCTTAATTAAGATGAACAGTAACAACATACAATGGCATAAAATATCTATGGTGAAATAATTAAAAGGCACAATTAAAAATGAAAGGAATTCAGTAGCTCATTTAAGTGCCTTTGGCTTTCAGTATATATAGTGTAGATGAGACCCCAGGAGGGTTTTCTTTTGTTTTTTCCCTCTCTCTCATTCTTTTTCTCTCTCATTTTCTCCCCTTCCTCCTCTGCTACCACTGCTACGATTACTACTTTTCTTTCTTCTCCTTCTTGTCTTCCCTCATCATCGCTGGTTTGGTCTATAGGAGTAGCCGCATGGCTTTCTGTATCGCTCAACAGGTCATTCTGCAATGCCTATCGCACAGAGCATTAGATTAACTGTGATGCTGGAGTCTGGGGGTATTGACTGAAGATGAGTGAAGCTATTCTGGATACAGGACACAATTACAGAGTCTCACTTGGCAGAGTTTCAAAAACAACCTTGACTTTTAATTTTCAACCTGTGTTATATCCAGATGAAAATTTATCTTTGTACAGGCACCTGATAGCAAATAGATGATTTCTCACCTCTGGATCCCACTCCTAGATCCTCTAGCAAAGATCTTTATCTCTTTCCTAAGGTAGTGAGAATAAAGGCTCTGATCTGGATATGTAGTTTGATCAGGACCAGACTTACAATGGTCAGAATACTTACCCCTGCCACCCCCAACTAAAATTCTACCATTAGATAAGTTTGTTTGCCCTTAGCTGTAAAGAGATTGGTCTTTCATCAAAGGTAAATATGCCAGAGACGAATGACATCAAAATCTGAGAATTAATACATCAAGCCCAGGCTAGCTGGCTTGGCATTAACCTAGAGTCATTCTAATACAAGGATACAGGGAGGGAGCAGGGGGGGCACTGAGTGATGCCACTAAGAACTGGGGCTCCAAGGTGGAAGCGATGAGCTGAAGAGGGAGGGAGTTCTCCAGGGAGACTGCAAATGTCCCAGGAGATCACAGTAGGCTCTGTGTCCAGGGTTGACTTTAAGTCAGGATTTTGTTTGCTTTTTAACATGGCTTTTTAAAGAATCACATCAGACTTAGAAAAATGAGGATCAATTCATTTGTTGGCCTAAGACTTAGGCCCTGAAAAGTAGATCATTTTACCTGGTAGTGTTGGAATGATCACATGGTCATTATTATACGGAAAGCTGTCTAAGTCTGTTTGGGCTGCTATATCAAAATCCCACAGACTGGGTAGCTTATAAAAAACAAAAATGTATTTCTCACAGTTCTGAAGGCTAGAAATCTGAGATAAGGGTGCCAGCTTGGTTGAGTGACAGCCTTCTTCCTGGTTCCAAGCCAGCACTTTCTCACATGGTAGAATGGTCAAGGAAACTCTCTGGATTCTCTTTTATAAGATCACTAATCCCATTCATGAGAGCTCCACTCTTAAAAAATAATCACTACCAAAGGCCCCACCTACTAATGCCATAATCTTTGGGGGTTAGGATTTCAACATATGAAACACAAACATTCAGAGCATAGCAGAGTCCAATTGCTTAAGTTTAAAATCAAGCACTGTGATTTACAGCTATCTGACATTGTGCCCATGACCTTAACCTCTCCAAGCCTCACTGTCGCCATCTGTAAAATGGGATCAATAGTGGACTCTCACCTGTGTAGATTTAATCAAATTACTAGTGTAAAGTAGCAGACTGAATAAATGTTTGTCCTTATTGTTTTCATTAAACTATTATGTTCGGGGGAAAAAATTCAGCAGGGTTGGCTGAGGTGAAACTAAAACAGAATCACCCTATTGTGTAGGGTGTAACGTACCTCGTTCTGACTCAGCAGTACTCTTCTCAAGCTGGTTATCCCAAAATGTCTTCACATTCTTCTGAAATAAGTTTTGGGATCTTAGTTGAAAGGAACTTTTTGAATGCAAATGTAGTCCTGCATACAGCATCTCCTGCCCTCTTCTGGCCTCTCCAAGAAATTCAAGTATCAGTATTAAGTAAATAGAAAGTGTATTTTTAAATTTTATTTTTAGTGAACACCTACAGTTTACCGTTTTTCTCAGTTCTAGATGGGGAAGATGCATCTCTACTATTTTGTATGAAGATGGCAGTTATCAGAACCTTTGAGTGGTTTTTTCAACAATTTGCTTTTGAGATGGAGATTTCCTTCTCTTATTTTATTCAATCCTATGCTTCTAGCACCAGTTCTACATGTCAAAACTACTAAATAAATAATGAAACGGTGCCGCAAATTATTGCTGAGACTAAAATCTGAGGTCATTATAATTCCTGAGATAATTAATCAGATGTTTAAAATAGAACCGGCACGTGAGAACCTTTGATTCTAGAAAAAGCCTGAGGCTTAAAGTCCCACTTCTATTAGAGATTATATTGGACTTTAACTCATTTTCCCACAGCCTTCAAAAAATAAATAAAAGCATAATTTTTAAAGGTACATGAGGGTCTCCATTTTGATTTTCAGATGTGGTATGGATTGAGCACCAGTTTGCTATGCCTTTGAAAGGCTAGTCTTTGAAGTTATCTGCACAGTCTCACACCCAGCCAGAGGTGTCATGGCTTGGCAAAAGATTTCCTATTAAAATGCGACACCAAAACAGAGGTTTGTGTTGGTCAGTACTGTACAAGGGCGCCAGAGGACAGCTTGCTGTGATGGGGAGGGTCACAGTCAGCAGAGACCAACTTGCTGAAAGATCCAGTGCTTAGGGCGGTCTCACACATCTTAGGGCTTCCTGCGGTTAGAAAAGATTAGCTAAACAGAATGAAAGGAACATGGGAGGGGAAGCCCAGTTGGCCTGAAGAGAAAAGAGGAACAAATAACTGAAGATGAGAGCAGCCAAGCATGTGTGACGTCAGCTGCAGTTTTTCCATTTTCATCTTGGGTTGTGTAATTCAGGGGTCCCCAAAGTTGAACAGCCATAATCCAGACTCTTGTTTTCCAACCAATCCCAAGTTATTAATGTTTAAAATTTATATTTCCTGAATTACCCCACGCACAAACAACTAAAAGCTTTTACAGCAAGAAACTTTGCTTAGTCATTAAAACACATTACTATTCATAAGAATAAGCAGGTGCAAATAGTGTCTCCAGTTTGGATAAAGAAGAAGCATGGGAGAACTTCCCGTATAACTTTTAAAACATATTAAAAGAATACAGTGCTTAGAAGCATTTTGCTGACTCCAAAAGCTGCAGACAAAATAGTGGAATAAGACATCAGACCTAGAGACAAATGCTAGCCTCTGACAAACATGATATGAATTCAGAAAGAAGTATCATTTTCCATTATGACTGAGATAATTGCTTAAATATTGGGAGAAAATATTAAAGTTTAAATAGCATCACATACCAAAATATATTTCAGGAAGATTACAGAATTAAGTGTATTTAAAACATGGAATAATGAAAGAACAGTTAAATGCCTATTGCAGTATGTATATGAGACGATATTTTATTGCCCTGAAGATGGCATTTTTGATGATTATTGACAAAGGAATATAGTTGTGTGACTTAGTTTTTAGTTGCAAAGAAACCAGCAAACTCTTTAGCTAAAGTACAAAGGGAATTTACTTTATAAGTAAAGGACAGTAGCTCCTAGACTCTCTAGGAGAGTCAGATTATTATGACTTGCGGCCATGCAGCCAATAAAATGCCTCATCAACCCTGTGGCATTGGTGCAGATATAATCCTACCATTACTAAACATGAGACCAGAAGGTTTTCCCATAGATTCTGATAATGGGCCCTACTGATGGGAAAAGAGTAAAGGGACAGAGTAGGTAATTAAAGAGTTAATCCCACTAGGGGATTGTGAACGAAGAAAAGAGTATGGGAGACCCCTGTAAGTTAATGATCACTCAAAAAAGCAGGTTTGCTTAACCACAAAACCAAGCAGGCTTGCTTAGCAACAAAACCATGCAACAGAAGCATGAGACATGCCCCCAAACAATAAAACAATGGTGGAATGAGACCCGTATCCTGCCCAGTGAGCTCAGTAAGTTAATGATTCCTAGGACACGCTCCTCTGCATGCACTAAAAACAAAAAATACAAGGAAAAGGTGACATTGTACTAAAACCTGAGATGGTTTACCATTTTTAGCATATGTTACCACCTTTTTGCTCATTTCCACTGTGCCATGACAGTCCTGGCTTAACCATGTAGGGACAAGAAAACTCCCCCGCCTGACATAGAGGAGGAGCTGATAATGGAAGCTTGATGTCTACTCAAGAATGAGGGAGAAGGTGGTCTTCTCCCCCTCCCCACTTTTCCTTTGATTACAGAACTGTAGCCCACTAAGTGCTTGGCCTGGCACCGTCTCGCCCACTCGCTTGTAAGCCTCACGAGTGTCCTATTCTAATCAATCACTTCTTATCTATCACTTTGCCTCTTACTGAATTCTTTCTGTGCTGAGACATAAGGAACCAGAGCTCCTTGGATCCCCCCAGATGCATTTCTGCGGTTTCATTGCCACTGAGCCACTATCATGGCAGCTCCTGAAAGCACCATGCCTCTTGGCCAGGCTATACCAAGAAATGGAGTCCACATAGAGTCTCTTTCCTTATGCCACCCTCTTCCCAATGGAAGCCTGAAGCTTTAGGTGCACATTATTGATGGAGCCTGGATTACCTAAGTCTTGACCTAGGCTGGAAAATTGAGTTGACTTCTACCTTGGAGTGGTAGGACTCGAGATGTGGGGATTGCCTCAAGTATAGTTACAATGTTGAGAAGATGGTATGCTTTTTATATTGTGTTCAATTCTCCACAATACATACATATTAATTTAGCCAGAAAAACAGAAGTTGATACCCACAAAATCATTCTAAGGCCAGTGTAACACTGTCTGATTTGGAATTGAAAGGAATAGTAGAATGTTTAAAACTAAAGTCCCTCTTTTTTCATATGAGAAAACTGAGGACAAGCGAGGATGAAGAGGCTTATACAAGGTCATACACTCAGAAGATAGTGAAGCCAGGCCAGAAATTCATATTTACTGGACTTTAAGATGAGGAATTTTTCCATTTTATCTTGGGTATTTGTATTTTATCTATGAACTGGAGAAAATGATAAAGTATATTTGTTTTATACTTTATGGCTAATGGATATATAATCCTCACTACATGAGAATTCCCACTTATTTTGGGATGTATCATGGTAATCCCTTTCAGGTCAAGAAGGGAATGCACTATCAGCTAACCCCAGTCTCTTTGTCTTGTCGATAAGAGCAACTTTAGTTTTCCCAGTTGTCGGATATAAGCTCAAAACAGTAATGCCCCTTTGAAAAGCCTTTTGAGATAAGTTTATGAAAAGAACCATGAGCATGGAATTGCTCCAAATCAGGATGGTTACTTGCTTGGAAAGATGGGATTAATTTACTTTGTGAATTGCACAGAAAGAACATCTCTTTTGAGTTGCAAAACATAGCAAGATTACTGTATCTTGGAGAGAGAAATCTGTTTGTAAAGGGTGATGTTTAGGGGAGTTAAGGAGAAATGAACAAGACAGTCACCCTCTTCTGTGGGATAATTAGCTTCCCAACAGCTGGGGCCAGAGTCACTTTGCTATTCCTAGTACAAGCCCAATGTCTAAGCTGTAATATGGGGTTCAGTGAAAGCTGATTCAGTGAAGACATAGATGTAGGTTATCTTTATATTTCATCTTTATAATAATTATGGCCTCCGATCTAATGCTTGGCATTTGCCAGGCATTGTGTGAGGTATTTTACACACCTTATTTCTGTCCTGAATGCTTTTTGGAGAAAAACTTAGAGATTGACTAGAAGCTTACAGTGCATCTGCTCAGTCCACAATCACTGTCCATCTGGAAAATCCATCCCCAACCTGATCTACAATCCCCTCAGTGGTCACTACTGTAAAACAGGAGTTTGTCCTCTGGTCACTGAAAATTGAGCCAAGATGGACATCTTCCTGAAACGGGAGAATTTTGATTCTCATTCCCATGGCTTTGCAAATGAAGTTAAGACTCAGAGACTGTTAACAGGTCTCTGGAAGTGGCTAGTCGAGTAACATGCAAACTCCAGAATTGTGAGTCTCTAGAAAAAGAGAAAGGAATGTGAAGCAGGTTCAGAGAAAGGGGAACAGATCAAAAGTAAAGTCTTGATATTTATCCCCAGAATCTCTTTTTACTTAAAACCCAGCTTCAGACCCCTGAATTCTACGGCTATCCTCTCTTTGCTTAAGCTAACTGGAATTGTCTTTTGGAAGTTAGAATCTAGGATCTTGGCTAGTATACGGTATAAATAAAATATGTACATTCATACCTACATCCAAAGAAACGTGTTATCTCTTATTTTCACAGCATATCCAAGAGTGGATATTATCATCCCCATCTTATAGATGAGCCTACAGGCTCAGAGAGTGGAAACAATTTTCCCAAAACAATCTACTTAGATTAGTTAGAGCTGGTTATTTAATCTGAGGTTGGAATAGCTTAAAATCCTGTGATCTTCCTAGCCCTATATCATGCCCCATCTAGTTTTATTCATTCTTTAAACATGTATTTATGGAGATCCTGTTAAGTCCCAGGCACTATATTTCTACGGTTTCACCAGGGTTGCCAAGTAGTTGTAGATATTTACAGGGTATTGTATCCATATGTGTCCATGTAGACTACCAAAGGCAGGATGCTCAAGGTTAAAGAATAATCTCTGAGATTCATTATTCATACACTACTTTCAGTAAAGATATAATTAAGGAGAGACCAGCTTTCAAAAGACATAGGAGGTGTTGGAGGATTTTGGAATTACTAAAATCTTTCAATATTAAGCATTTACCAAGCTACTGTATATTTTAACTGGATCAGATGCCACCTGGTGTGATTTTGTCCCTGGTCTTCAGACAGAATGTGGCTGGGATTGTCAGTGGACTGATAATGAGCACCTGTTATTAGAGGGTTTTTTTTAATGGTCTCCTGAAGGAGATTTACTGAGTTGATGATCCAATAATGTCTCAGATTTCCTATTAAGCCCAGAGAAGGCAGGTAACTTTCTCAAGGTGACAGAGCTAGGTGGTTGCAGAGATGAGGCTTGCCAGCTGAGAATGCACTGCCAACAGAAGTCATTTTTAAAAATTTATGTAATATTTCTTCTTATTCCTCCAAATAACAACACATGTCAATTAGATTCATGTCAGATCCATTATGTATTCTACCCCCTCAGTCTGTCTTTCTTTGACTCAGTGAAATATAAAATGGGAAAATTACAGGTTTTTATAGTTAGAATCTACAGTGCTTAGGGTACAGTATAAAAGGCCCTATATTAATTATGTACATTCTGGCTTATTATATAATTCTACCTTCTTGTATTAGGACTTAAAATTTCGCTAAATACCATGAGTTTTAAAAAATCATCAATATCATTCTCAAATGTAATTATATTCTTTAAAAAATGACAAGAGTCCAAAAAAAGTGACAAGAGTCATATGTCAGAGCTCCTCAGTTTTTATAAAATGTATGCCTTCTTTTGTATCTTTTGTAACATACAAATAAAATACAAAATATAAACAATATGGTTGAACACTTTGGAAATGGAAATTATTTATGTTTTCTAATCCCAAGAGGGCATCTGTGCATTATCATCATAATAATTTTAAATAATAATGACAACAACAATAGTTAATACTTAAAGAATACTTATTGTGACCAGGCAATTTTCTGAATGCTCTACATGCATTAACTCAATCTTCATAATCACCTGTTCACCTGTGAGGTAGCCCTATTAGTACCCCATTTAACAGATGAGGAAGATGAGGCACAGAGATTACTACGGGATCAGCTCCAGTAGCTGAGCTACTTTCTAGGTAAGGAGATAGGACTGTCTCATCCTTGGTCTTTAAATGCGGCCCACATATATGTAACATCTAAATGGTCAAGCAGTTTCTCCTGACCTGGCTCAAACTCTGCTTGGCTCGGATGGTTTTCTCCCTCTTTTTTCCAGGTGAACCCCTATTGAGACTTCAAGGCTCATAAAAAATATGCTCCCTTTTACAGTCTTTCCTTCTAATGAACTTGCATTGTTTCTTCATTCATGTTGCCCTGACCTTTTTTTCATAATTCTGCCGCTCTAATTTGGAACATCACTGACTTCCTGACTTCTCCAAATACTGACTACTACAGTATTTATTTACTAAGTTATGAATCCCTTTGTGAAATCGGACACTTGTAATGAACCTCTCAAAGTTTTTTCAAAGCACCATCCTCCACAGCTGCTTCTCTTGATTTTCCGGTCATTCCAGCTCAATCTTCATTATGTTTCCCTCTCTCTCTCTCTGTGCCTATTAAATGATGGAAGTCTATAACCTAGATGCCAACACAAGATCTAGCATCCAGAATGGTCCTTGTCATATGTAAGGATCTCAATAAACATTAGCTGCATAATTTTCCTCATGAAATCTAACCCATGTATATGGTTTCAAGTATGACTCATGAACTAGCAGATGTGAAATCCAGAACTCTTAAGCTTAGGAGTTTCCAATCCAGATCTAATGTCATGCTTTCTATTAGTATTCTGTTTTTCTCTCTCATTCTTTCTTATCTGGATGAGTTACTCTTTTACTCTCTCTCTCTCTCTCTCTCTCTCTCTCTCTCTCTCTCTCTCTCTCTCTCTCTCTCTCTCTCTCTCACACACACACACACACACACACACACACACACACACACACACACATACTGAGGACAGTGGAATGTTGGGCATTGGATTAGGTGCTGGGTCAGTGGTGGGACCTTCATGATAGTTGTCTAGGTGAGGGTACCAGCTTGTTATACTGTTTTCTCCCTCTTTTCTTCTTCACTCTCCATTTCATTTTCACACTCATGATACAGTGTTCTTTGGGAAATATCTAACTGCCCCTATTCAAAATTCTGTTGGTTTTTAAAATTTTATTTATTTTTTTAATATAATTTTAAAATATTACATTCCACTTACAATTATTACAAAACATTGGCTATATTCCCTGTGTTGTACAATGCATCCTTGGGCCTATCTTACACCTAATAGTTTGTACCTCTCATTCCCCCACCCCTGTATTGCCCCCGTTCCCCCTCCCCACTGGTAACCACTGGTTTGTTCTCTATATCTGTGCGTCTGCTTCGTTTTTGTTATATTCACTACTTTGTTGTATTTTTTAGATTCCACATATAAGTGGTATCATACAGTATTTGTCTTTGTCTGACTTACTTCACTTAGCATAATGCCCTCCAAGTCCATCCATGTTGCTGCAAATGGCAAAATTTTGTTCTTCAATGGTTCCACATTGTGTATACAGTAGAGTTCCTTTATATCTGAGAAGGCCCTTTATAATTTGATCCCTGACTATATGTCAAGCCTTAATTTCTTCATTCTCACACTTGTGTTCTATATTCCAGACACAGCAAACGCTTTGGTATTCCTTAATCATGCAATGGCTTTGCTTATCTAAGTATCTTTATACACACCATCTTGTTTGAATTTGGTAAGGACTGAGAGAAACAGTAAATTACATTTCTCTTACCTGCCAGGGTTCATACTCAACGTAGGGATAAACACAAAGTAAGATAGGTAGAGAGCAAATGTCACCTTCACCCTGACAATGTTTATCTTAGAGTATGCAGTTTATTTTGTTAGGCAAGTGGTCCTCCCTAAATCCTAGAATAGACAGACTTAGACTGTCTTCCAGGCAAAGACAGCATGGGAAAATGGAAGCCTCACCATATCCTCAGCTTGCTGTATGGGACAGATAGAGAACACCAGCTCTCTGAGGGCAGGCTAGCTCCCCAATGAAAAGAGAAAGTACACAGTCCTGTTCTCCTCCAAAACTGCCAGCGGGTTGAGTGGCTCTTCCTCTCCTGTAGGGAGTTAGTGAGACAGCAGAGACAGGCCAGGAGTGGCTTGGAAGTGGAGCTCCTCCAACCTGGAAGTATTTTTAGGTGAATAATGAAGATATATCAAGTATAAGCTGAATTCAACAGGAGTTTTTCAATTTTAAGTAGAAAGAAAAGAAGCACCTCACTTTGCCTCAAGCCACAGAATGGAACTGATTAGCTCACACAACTGAAAAGCATCTGAGTCCAGGCACTCAACGTCATAGAACTTGGTCTGTCTTCATCTTCGCTTTCCTCTCTCTCGAGTCCAATCTCAGGCAGGCTCTTTCCTTACTGTGCTGTGATATTAAGATGGCCATCGGTGTCTGGTAACTATCTTACAAGCTCAGCTATCCCAATGAAAAGAGAGCTTCACCTTCCCAAGAATTCTAGTGAAAGGCCTGGGTTGAATGTCATTGGATAATCTAGACCAGGGAAGTAAAACAATACATATTTTTTGGCCAGGCATGGTCGGGCACACCCTCCGCCACCACCAGAACCGTGGTCAAAGTCAAGGTTATCTGAAGGACTGAGATGAGAGAGGAACGTTTCAGAAGGAAGAGCATCTATTCTGGGCAGACGGAAACAAAACATGTCAAGGGCATTGTTCCATAGGTGAGTGGAGTGGTGAACCAAAGTAGACAGGTTGTTTAGTAGCAGTGACTCTGAGTTTAGGTAAAATAGTCTTTTCTCGATTATGCTTATTGTTAAATTAGACTACTCCATGATTCTATTGCAGCCAGCCAGGAGAGTGTACTCATTTTTTTGTTAGCCTAGGAATCAGACTTTCACAAAATAGGTGAATTGGGAAATCTCTTAGCTATACAGAAAATATTGTTGCTGTGACAGTTGTTGCAGTAGAGGCCTGTTGGAAATGAGTCAGGGAGTAGATGGAAGAAACAGTCACCCCGGTCTCTGCTGTCAAGTGAAAGGAGGGTGCACGCAGCTGTGAATTTTTCTACTCTCGTTTCTCCTGGAATCGCACGTCTCTCCCTCTCTCCCTCCCGCTCTCGCGCGCGCTCTCTCTCTCTCTCTCTCTCCTCCTCCTCCTCCCTCCCTCCCTCTCTCCCTCTCTCTTTCTTTCTCTCTCTCTCTCTCTCACTCACACACACACACACACACACACACACACACACACTGTCTCTCAAACAGGCCAAATCATCATTTTACCCAAAAATGATGAAATGAAAAATAAATATGCCAGCTTCCATCCAACAGAAATAAAAATACCTCCAAAATTTCGACTTAATGGTATATGTCAGGTTGTATTGACTCACTTGTGAAAGAAAAGTTGCTGTATTGCTCATTCTGATTTAAAATATCATAGTTAGAGGTCTCCATGATATGTGTTGATCAGCAAAAGCGGACCCTTTGTGCCCTGCTGCACACTGGCAGGAATGCCCGTGTTACAGGTTTGCCAAGGGCCCGGTTGTGTTCATGCCAATGTGGCCTAATTTTATTTTCCTCGCTGTCTGTGTCTCTGTCTCTCTTTTTTTTTTAATGTTTGAAAAGTACAATAGAACTGTCTTCTCAGCATGGGGATATCTGCATGTGTTAAAATTACATTTTAAACTCTCTCTCTTTTTAATTTAAGAGGACTTGTCAGAACATGCAGTCTTTTTTCCCCCTTCCTAGAAAACGGGGAATATACAAACCTGAGATCTTCAGAGGCAAAAGCCTACTTGTAGGAAAACAAGCAAATAATTAAACAAACCAGCAAAAACAAACAAAAAAAGTAAAGTCTGGCTTATTTTATTTGAGTTGAAATCTCTCAAGCTTTGACATGAAGAACTGTAGCACAAAGGAATTACAGCAAGGGCAAGAAATAGAATCTTCTTGTCTGGAAATGATTAGGCAAAGCATCAACTCCTCTTTACCTCAGTTTCCTGGAAGATGTTAAAATGGTTTCTCAATTACTGATACCTCTATGCAATGTATACTGCATGAAAAATAATGACAATAACATTTATGGAGAACTTACTGTCACATGAGACAGTATGCTTAGAATAAGAATACATGCACACACAACTCCCAGCCCAACCTCAGAGTGGATTTATTTAGCGCGTACTCCCCCCTCAAAAATAATAAACCACTCTACCCGCTATAATGTTGGGATGGGTTATTAGTTCCACTTTACGGATGAGAAAACTGACTTTGCTTTAAGGCACTGTGACAAATGCTGTGGCCGCACCATGCAGAGCCTCCTTCAGGATCACACGCCCAATTCCCTACTTGTCAGAAATGTTGGCTGCTGAAGCTCACAGCTGAGTTCCACTTGAGGACTGTCCTCTACCAAAGAAAGCTTCCTTGCCACAATTTACACTAAATTCCCACAGACCAATCGTCTTTCTCTCTAGTTGGTAGGAGAGTGTAAAGATCTGTCCTCCACTCGATTTGGGGATTATCTCTGAAAGGCTGCCTCAGCTCCAAAATTCCCTGAGGGACTGGGGGGCCCTTTGTTGTAACCACTTCACTGTTTAACTCCTTCCTCTGCCCAGTCCTGTTGCCATCACTCGTTATGGGTCCTGATCAAGAGTACTCCTCAGTATACCTTCTTCATATAAATCTCTCATGGTATGTTTCTGGAAACCTAAGGCAGTCACCCAGAATAGATGTCAGTTTAATGTCTGATATTATAGTTATTTACCAGAAACCCCTGTATGTGTTTCTGACTCATGGATTGTTCTCCATGAGTCAATTAAGCAAAGAAAAAATGTAAAGGCTTTGCCTTTTTATGCTAATGCTTAATGCATTGCTTGGTATACATAGTCACCTATACATAATGGCTCATCAGTTAGTCTACAGTGATCTTATCTATGATATATATGCATGTAGCAGAAAGCCAGCCCTGCCCAAATGCTGTTGGTTCACTGTAAGTAGGGCCCATGATTTTATTGGTCTCTTCTCTTGTGTTATGCAACGTATAATAAGGGAATGTGTGGTCGTCAGTGCCTGAATGCCACTTTCAGTAATAGAAACTCCTTCTGGGGAAACAAGATTGCTGCCAGGACTAGAATATGGAAGCAAACTTGAAATTATTTCACTGCTATTTCAGAATGGTTTAAAAAAAAAGGAAAAGGCAGCAAGACCATGTTCAAGGACTGCCAACCACATTGAGGCATTTGAACGCAAGTTCCTCTATAGCTTTCTATAACCTACTAAATAGAAATCCAGAGTTTTTAGGTTGGCATGTCAGCCTCTGTTCAACTAGTACCAAGTTACCTTTGCACATTATCACCCACAGTGACCTCCATGAGCACTCCATATTTTTGCAAAAGTGGGTTTAGCTTTTCCCTGAACAAAAATAAAATCAAATATGTAAAATAAAATAAAAAATAAAACAGTCTGACCAAGATAATGTAAGCCCACTCTAGTCATTTTTTCTGCTGATTGTAACCCCAAATTCTGGAGAAAACAAAAATAAAATAGAAAGCTATTTGCACACTCTGAAAACTAAACAAAAGTAGGCAGATTGGGGAAGGGAGTCAAAAATTGAAGGAACACCCTGAAAAAAGGTAAACTTCCCCCACTTTTTTCCCCAATGTTTTTCCTCAGTTGGAGCTATGGTAGTAGTGGTGAAAGCAGTAAAACTTTGAAAGAACTCCTTATGTTTGGCCAGAGCCACGAGACAAGGAGTTCCTAAAACCTGAAGAATGTGGACGGTTATTAGTGAGAAGGCATATGGAGAATGATATCCCCTAATGTGTATTTGAACACACACTGGTTCTGGGCTCCAGATTCAAATTAGGAAGAGTTCTTAGGTCACCAAATTCACTGCCTGTCAAAGAAAAAAAATAAGATAATTCAACTGTATTAAAATTAAAATTTATGTTGTGAATGACACCATTGAGAGTGAAAAGACAAGCTGCAGACTGGGAGAAAATGTTTTAAAATTGCATATCTGAAAAAGAAATTGTATCTAAAACATATACAGAATTCTCAGCCCAATACTAAGGAAACAACCAACCCAACTTTAAAAAATAGGCAGAGAGGGACTTCCCTGGTGGTCCAGTGGTTAAGACTCTGCACTCCCAATACAGGGGGCCTGGGTTCGATCCCTGATCAGGGAACTAGATGCCACATGCTGCAACTAAAGATCCCGCATGCCGCAACAAAGATCCCGCACGTGGCAACGAAGGTCCCATGTACCACAACTAAGACCCAGCTAGCCAGCTAGCTAAATAAATAAATAATTTAAAAAAAAATTAATGAAAAATAGGCAGAGAAACTATACAGATACTTCACCAAAGAAGATATTCTTTGATAAATGAGAATATTCAAAGATGCTCAACATCATTAGTAGATGTTTTAGATTCCTACAGCTTCCAGAGCTAAGTACCACAAACTGGTGGCTTAAGACAACAGAAGTCTATTGTGTCACAGTTCTGGAGGCTATAAGTACAAAATCAAGGTATCTTTAGGACTATGCTCCCATTCAAGGTGCTAGGGAAGGATCTTTCCTTGACTCTTCTGCCTTCTTATGATTCCCGGAAATCCTTGGCAGTGACATCATCATCATCATCGTCATCATCCCCTTTTTAAAAACGGATGGTACCATGTTTCGGTGAGGATACAGAGACACTCAAACTCCTGTATATTGCTGGATTGATGATGATACAACTGACGTATAGCCATTTGGAAAATCATGTGACGTTTACTTGTATGGATGAACATACACTTACCGATCTATCTCACTCCCACACATTTACCCAAGAAAAATGAAAATTTATGTTCCTACAAAAATCTCCACTCAGATGCTTACAGTGATATTATTCATAATTGTCCCAAAGCAGAAACAACCCAAATGTCCTTCTAGTGGTTAGTGGATAAACAAACCATGATGTGTCCATACAATGGACTGTTATTCAGCAGTAAAAAGGAAGGAGCTATTGATATACACAACCATATGGGTGAGACTCATGCATGATGCTAAATGAAAGACACCAGATTCAAAACACAGCATACTGTGTGATTCCATTGTTATGACATTCTGGAGAGACAAAATTATAAGAAATAACAACAAAAATTAAATCAGTGTTTGTCAGGCTGTGGATGGTGGGAGGGGTGGACCACAGAGAGGCACAGGAGAATGTTGGTGTGATCAAGCAGGTGTGTATCTTGATTGTGGTGGTGGTTACCCTATGCATTTGTCACATTTTGTAGAACCGTACGTTAAAAATAGTGAATTTTACAGTACGTATATAAAGAAAATTCAACAAATGAAATCAAATGCTGGTGCCTGATATCATGAATGGCATGTGTTTGGGACATAATCAATGTTAGTTCCTGTCTTCTTCCCTCATGCCTAAAGGACATCGACTCTTACTATTATTTTATTTATTTGCTAATTTAAAATATTTACAGTTCTTTTTTCTTTAGAATGCTTTTCCCTCTCTCCTACCTCCACTCCTGGCAACTTGATAAACTCATCTTATTAGGACATTCTTGCTGTGCCACCGTTACATTCTTCTGTATTATGTTTCTTGCTGCTGTGTCCTAGGCCTAAATCTGGTCGTGTTTGGCCTTCCATACTTGCTGCCATAATAACTGAACATCTCTTGTAACCTAGAAATCAATTGGTGACTTTCTATCCTTGAAATTTATTTAAGAAACTCTTTTCCATCCTACTTTCAAGTCCCATAATAGTCCAAAACCTTGGCATTCTCCAGGAGCTTATATCCTTGTGTTCACCAAGCTCCTGCTACCACTGGACTGTTCTGTCCTGAGATGTAAAGTTGAACCCCTTCTTCCTGTGACCTATTCTTTGTTTCCCAGCAATAACCACCCACATGAAGCATCTCTAAGTCAAGTACACTTGACTAAAGATTTGTGGGAAGGTGGAAACACTCCTATTTCAAATTGGACATTATTCATCCACATACTTAGATGCTTCAGTGGCCCATGTCAGAGGTGAACTGCAGCCGCTCACAAATCTCCTGGATGCTATCTCTTCCATACTTTTAAAGCCCACCCTCTTTTCTCTCCTCCCACACCTCTCTCAGGAACATAACCAGTTTCTTTTCTGGTCTCATAAAAAAGTCAATTTCTCCATTAACTTTTGTTTTCTTGGTTCCTGCTGGTACCCAGGTCTTCAGTATCTTCCCTTCTACCCTGAGCAGCTTCTCAAGACAGCTTCCTGAAGTCAGGCTCCCCTCAGGAGGGAATTCTGCTTAAGTTGTTATGATAGTAAAACGCGCACTTTGTTACAATCTATTAAGCACTTATCACTAAATTGTAAATACACTTATCTTGATTCTGTTTCTCCCACTATTCCATGAAATCATCAAGGGTAGGTTTCATCCTTTCCCCACCCCACCCCCACAAAGCTTAACACAGTGGTGGGCATATAGTAAATATTTAAGAAGCAAATGAAAGTGTCTTAGTCCATTCAGACTGCTATAAAAATACCATAGACAGAATGGCTTATTGTGAAATAATAGAAAAAAAATATTGTCCCTACTAGGCATTCCTGGCACAGAGCTCCTTAAGACCCTTGTAATTTTTCAAGTGATGAGACTATTAGGAGCATCTCTTGTTCTAATACTTGGTCTTTTGACCCTGGTTTCTACACAGGGCTCCTAAATTCTTTGGAATTTCCTGGGTGATAGGAGTGTCTTTTGTTCTAATGAGGCAACTCTTAGTGGACTCCTGGATGGAGACTGGTCACCAGAGAGTCCAAGCCATGATTGGAAGCTTGGAACTTTCAGCCCTGGCCCCATTCTCCAGAGAGGGGAGAGGGACTGGAAATGGAGTAATAATCAACTGTGCCTACATGATGAAACCTCCTAAAAGCCCAATAGTGTGGGGTTTGGAGAGCTTCCAAGTTGGTGAACACATAAAGGTACTGGGAGAATGGCAAGCCCCCAAACGAAGCTCCACACCCCTTCCCACAAACCTTGCCCTGTGCCTCTTTTCTTGCTGTTTCTGAGTTATAACATTTTATAATAAGCTGGTAGTCCAGTAAGTAAGGTGTTTTCCTGAGTTTTGTGAGCCACTCTAGCAGATTAATCAAACTCAAGGCAGGGGCCGTGGGACCTTCCAGTTTACAGCCAGTAGGTCAGAAGCACAGATAACAACCTGGACTTAGGATTGGTGTCTGATGTGTGTGTGTGTGTGTATGTGGGGGTGGGGGGCAGTCTTGTAGAACTGAACCCTTAACTTGTGTAATCTGATGCTGTCCTCAGGTAGACAGTGTCAGAACTGAGCTAAATTGTGGGACAGCCAGCTGGTGTTGCAGAATTGCTTGATGGAAATCCCCTGTGTGGGTGACCAGAAGTGTCAGAAGTGAAAAGTTCTGTGTAAGTAGTATAGGAGAAATGCACATGAGTGTTTTTCTCTGTATTCTTGTAAACAACAAACATTTATCTGTCGTGGTTCTATAGGCTGGGAAGTCTAAGATCAAGGCCCTGGTAGATTCAGTGTCTGATGAGGGCCCACTTCTTGGTTCATAGATGACCGTCTTCTCACTGTGTCCTCACATAGTAGAAGGGGTCAGAGAGCTCTGTGGGACCTTTTTTTATAAGGGCACTAATTCTATTCATGACAGCTTCACCCTCATGATCTGATCACCTCCCAGATTTCAACATAGGTATTTTGTGGTAGGATGGAGGGAGGAGCTGGGTGCTTAAACATTTGGTCTATAGCAGAAAGTATAGCCAGACTTTCTTTTTTTAATATTTTAATTTTATTGGAGTATAGTTGATTTACAATGTTGTGTTAGTTTCGGGTGTACAGCAAAGTGATTCAGTTATACATATACTTATATTCATTCTTTTTTAGATTCTTTTCTCATATAGGTTATCTCAGTAGCCAGGCTTTCTTTTGCATTATTTTCACACTATTCCGTGAGTCTGCAGCATTAGCCCAACCATTTCTATCTCATTTCTTCACATCCTTGAAGCCCCTGTATCCATACACTGGTACATCTATGAAAAATGTTCTTATGTCTCCAGAGCTTGGTCCTCTGAATTATGAATTTTATTTTTTTTCCTCTGTTCCACTTCTTCACTGAAGGCAAGAGTTGTGTTTAATATACTTTTATAAAGTTCTCCAGTTTATTATACTCTGATGGGCAGTTAATAAATTCATTACTTTAGTCAACAATATTTACTGAGTGATTAACATTTTTCAGTCTCTGTTCTAGGGGCTGGGCATATAGCAGGGACACAGAGAAAAGTTTCCCCCTCCTTAAAGAGCTTACATTCCAGTGGTGAGAGTCCCAGGATAAACATACAACAAATACATATGTAACAGGTAATGTGTTAATAAGTACTATGACGACAAAGTAGAGTTAGGAGATAGCCAGTATATGAATATGTGATGGAGGGGTTATCTAGGAGGAGGAATTGTCATTTCATGCAGAGTGGTTGAGCAAGATCTAATAAAATGAAGGTCAAGTAGAAACTGAAGAAAGATAGGGGTTGAACTATGCAGATATGTGGAGGCAAAAAGCACTCTGGCAGCCCACAGTTCTTGGGATGAGCACCGTATAGTTCAAAAAGGATAAAAAGAAGGGGAGAGGGGTTATGCAGATGGAGAGAACTATTTCGAATACAGCGGATATTTTCCTGAAAAACCTATAGACAATTTAGGGGGATCTGATAATTTACGTTGGAGAATAGACATTGTTTGGGAGCAGAAGACAATGGTTACTTTTACTTGTTGCAAAAACCATGTAGGCTGACCTCTGTTAGAGTGTATCTGGGCAAGTGGCAAGACAGAATGGCTCTCCTGAGTTCTCAGTCTAAAGTACTGTCATATCATCCTCGGTCTTCTTTGTCTCCAAGACAGTTTTAAGTGCAAAACATACCAGTTCTAAATATGATATTTGGAAAAGGGAACTATCAAAAGTTGTCAGAAGATTTTATAAAGGTGGGATCTTGGGTTACTGAGAAACAATACTTGACTTCCTATTTAATCAAAGTGACGACAGAAGATTTTAAAAGTAAATGTAGGAGGTAACACAATTGTAAAGAATCTTAGTACTTTTAAAATTTAGAAGACTTGGTTATCTTCAAAAATCAGGAAAATGATAAAGTAAACATAAAGCACAGGAACTTTTTCATATACAGAATTTTTGCCTCCCAGGCAGATTGCTCAGAAGGTAAAGGAAAACCTTTTACAGCCTCTTAGAGAGACGAATACTCTGAGAAAATGTAAACACAGATTTTTTTGAAAAATCTTATAAACAAGCCCATTAAACCTTAGCTAAAACTATTATATAAACCAATAAAAATAAGATTTCCCTTTCATGAACCTTCTACAACTTTCTATGTCCATTCAGGTTTTTTCTTAAACATTCCTCCTTCTCATTCTGGAAGAATCAGTCATTTAACTTTAAGACAAAACTTCTCTCTTTTTTTACCTTAACAAAGAGACATATCTTACAGTACAATTTCTCAAAATGCCAAAAATGAACACATTCGTTAACAGACGCAAATATATGCAGCCTCTCTGTACCATGAGAGAAAATGATATAAACTTAAAATTATGCTCTGTAACTTATGTTACAGTAGTTTTATCTTATTTCAAAATTATCTACTTATCTAATGAATATCCATTAAGTAGCTCAATTTAGTAGCAGTCGAGATTTTAAACTACTTAAGGATCTTGGAAATTATCTTCAAAATTACATACTACAAAATATAATTACTGTTGAAATAAAGTTCACCAGAATAATGATTCAATTTGGTTAAACCCAAATTTAAATTTTTTGTAATATTAAACAGTAAGTAGAAATAATGCTAGCTCATTTGATTAGTAAATCTTTGTTTAGAAAGAACATACTCAAGTAGAATAAAAATGTGTACTTACATTATACTGATAACACGGATAACTTAGATAAAACATAGTTCTTTGTATTAACCCAAAAGTATTAAAGTAGTTTTGTTTGACAAAGTAGGTAAATGTGAATTCTTAAAATGTCTCTGAATTAGTTTCTGTAAGAATACCTCTTTTTTCACATTGAAATTGAGATTCATTTTCTCTAATTTCTGAAATATGGGGAACGGCCAATTATATGAATATTTATTTATCTCTAAACCAATCACAGCAGAGCTCCTTTAATGTAAGAGATTTAAAATCTAATTGATTAGTATTATCCAGAGGTAGGAAAATATTACATATTAACATAATTAGAGGGAAAGACTTTTCTGAATTACAGACATATAAACATACAAACAGATACAAAGAGCTTATAGTTTTAGTTCTAAAATTTCAGTCATAAGTCAAGCATAAACAAAGTTCTGAGGTCCATTTCAAAGACCTTGTCCCTTCTCAGTGGGTATACATTCTCAGTTTATATGGGCTCAAAATACACAAACAGAAAAGAACAATAAACCAGATTCTCTGTCCTCTTTTACCCAACAGAAACAAGATCTCTATAAATCATCAATCCGTTTATTTTTTTTATTGGGGTATAGTTGTTTTACAATGTTGTGTTAGTTTCTACTGTACAGAGAAGTGGAGTTCCCTGTGCTATACAGCAGGTTCTCATTAGTTATGTATTTTATACATATTAGTGTATATATGTTAGTCCCAGTCTCCCAATTCATCCCACTCCCTCTTCCCCCCCCCCCCGTGGTGTCCATACATTTGTTCTCTACGTCTGTGTCTCTATTTCTGCCTTGCAAACTGGTTCATCTGTACCATTTTTCTAGATTCCACAAATATGTGTTAATATATGATTTTTGTTTTTCTCTTTCTGACTTCACTCTGTATGACAGTCTCTAGGTTCATCAATCAGTTTATAGTGATCAATAGATGGTCAGACCAAATAGAAAGGAAAATGATCCAGGAAACTTACGTGAGTCAGGAGGAAGGATGGAGTTGAGTATTATCTCAGAATGTGGATGGCAGTGTGGTCCTTTGAAATTAGCCATTTTCCAGAACATGAAAGGATAGGATGGAGGTGGGAGGACAGGGGTTCTTAACCAACTCTCCTTTCCAGAAGCACAGGGCTCAGGTGAACTTCAACATTGTTACAGCCCTTTTAAGTAGATGCTATGATAACCCCATATTTTAGATGAGGAAACTGATGCAAAGAGAGGTTTAGTAACTTGCCCAAATTCACATAGCTGCTAAGTGGTAGAGGTGAGCATCAAACTCTTGAAGTCCCACCCTAGAGTTCATGCTCTCAGCCAACAGGGGCTCCTACACTACACTCTAAGAGTTTACCACAAGGTTAAAGACCTTTTCTACCTAGTTCATCACTGTTTCCCCACAGAATAGTAAAAGTTTGGTGGATGGGTAAATGAAAGAAGAGAGAGTGAACCATAAACAGTGAAAGAAAGAAGAAAGAGTGAGGCAGAAAAATGAACACATAGAAATGGAGAGAAAAAAAAAAAAAGTAAATGTTTCTCTTTTTCTACTCCTGGAGGATGCATTGTGCCTGCCTCCCCTAGACACAAAGGGAAAAAGTCCTCACTTAAGACTATTTTTTTCCAATTGTCAAATCACCCCTGGAAAAATTTTTATCATTTTAGAGATATGCATTAATTACCCTTGAGGATGGAAAATGTAAATAATCTAGCATTGTTACTAATAAAAACCAGAAAGCATTGACCAACTTGTAAGTTTAATCACCAATCATCCTGTCAATAATTATAATTATTATTATTATTATTTTTTTTTGTGGTACATGGGCCTCTCGCTGTTGCGGACTCTCCCGTTGCGGAGCACAGGCTCCGGACGCGCAGGCTCAGTGGCCATGGCTCACGGGCCCAGCTGCTCCACGGCATGTGGGATCTTCCCGGAACGGGGCACGAACCCGTGTCCCCTGCATCGGCAGGAGGACTCTCAACCACTGCGCCACCAGGAAAGCCCAGTAATTATTTGATATAACTATTTCCTCCTTGATTTGGATCCCATTAAAGGCAGACATTCTATCATATTCTTCTTTGCACCTTCATCACATTACACAGCACCTGAGACATAGTAGATATCCAGTTAAATGTTTAATTGAATGGGAAAAATAAAACTTTGTGAAACTACCTCTCTCTTTGAAATAAGAGGAAATGAGAATTCCAGTTAATGTGCTGACAAAATAGTCTGACAAAATGATATATTTATTACAACTTCCCAATAAAGTTTGTTATGACTTGCAGTATGGGATCAAGGGTTTTTTTGCTTTTTGTTTTTTTTAATTAATTTATTTATTTTTGCTGTGTTGGGTCTTTGTTTCTGTGCGAGGGCTTTCTCTAGTTGTGGCAAGTGGGGGCCACTCTTCATCATGGTGCGCGGGCCTCTCACTATCGCGGCCTCTCTTGTTGCGGAGCACAGGCTCCAGACACGCAGGCTCAGTAGTTGTGGCTCACGGGTCTAGTTGCTCCATGGCATGTGGGATCCCCCCAGACCAGGGCTCAAACCCGTGTGCCCTGCATTAGCAGGCAGATTCTCAACCACTGCGCCACCAGGGAAGCCCTGGGATCAAGTTTTATACTTTAAACTGTATTATAAACCATACAATACACAAACACATATATAGAAGTCACACTGAATTGAGCTGATGAAATACAGATGATACTGTTGATCTCAGCTATTCTCATATAGACCAATCTTTGTACACTGAACCAGAATAGAATCCAGAGAAAGGATTCAGCTAACTTAAAAAAAAAATAGAACTATTAAAATATTGAGTTTATTTTTATGATTACCACATGTTAGTTGGAAAAAATGTTCAAATAACTGTTCAAATAAATCTTAGTTTTCTTGATACAGTGGGATGTCTTGGTTCTGTCTAACCCTGGTCCTTGTCCTGGCTATACACTATGGTACTTATTGAATATTTCTTTCAAGATTCCCAATTGAGTTGGACTTACTTTAGCTTTATTCTTACAGCTTACTTCAAAGTGGAAATGACTCAATAAAATAATTTGTATGTTATTCTTTGTCATAATATTAACATTTATAATGATATTTGGTAGCATTTATAATGGTATTTACAAAGCTTTTATATGTATCATCATATTTGATTCCTATCATAAGCCTGTGATACAAATAGTTCATTCTAACCATTTGGCTTTTGATAAGAAAATGAGAGAGAGAGAAAGTGAGTCTAATGTCTCACAGCTACTAAGTCTTAGAGACTTGACTCCTAGTTCAAGGATCATATTAATATCATGCCACAGGTGGCTTCTACTCACAGTTTTAAAAAGCTGTTCAATTAACAAGTCATCTATGGATTGTTCTGGCATAAAAATATACCATAACTTAAATAGATAATGTTATTTATAACAAACAGAAGCTTAGTTATCTACACCTGGTGAGAGTGGGAAGTGGGGTGGGTCTTCCCCATATTTTCTAAAAATTAAAACCCAAACTATGTGAAAATCACGTATTCTAACCTGTGACATTTTTTCTTATTCCCCTTCAGTCTGAAATGTTCCCAGAAACAATAATGTCCTTAGAATTCTTGGTCTGCTGTATCACAGACAATTCAAAATGCCTTACACTGTTCTAGCAGGAAATATGGAACAAAATTTTGATGAGAAAAATCTACCCTCTGGCTCTTAAGAATAATGGGAAAGTGACATTGGAAGAAAATGTTTTGGCAATAATCAGCTTTGGGGATTTAGTACTTAGATGGATCTTTCAGAATAAGCTGAGGACAGATAGTTGCCTAGCTAATTATATGGACAAAAGAAAGACAGATAAAGGCTGTTCCAAATTCTTCTCCACAGCCACACCACAGGATGAACAAGGAAGCCATACAGGGGAAGCTTTTTCTCCCCATCATGCCCAAAATGCACTTCTTTGGAGGTAACTAAGTATAGACCTTGAGTCATTCCAGCCATCAGTGTCTTTTCATAAGCACTAGTTAGGAAGCTGAAAAGAATGGCAATATAATACACCTATTCTTCTGGAAACTGCTGGAGGGCGAGTGACTAAGAATGACCAAAATAATGGAGATCCTAAGTGATCACCCAAAGTGGGTGGCCAGGGTTTTACACAAGGAGAAAGTCTATACTTACATAGGTGGGTGCGAGGATTTGTGTATGTGTACACAGACATGATTCAGCCTTCCTAAGTTAGAGGAAAGTATTTCCTTCCTAACAATTTCTCCTAAATCCTAAAGTTAAGTATTAGCACCTGTATTTTTATCAGCCAACATGACAATGCTATTTGGATTATTAAGGAAAGAGTCAGAAGCATAATTAAATTGTAAGCAGTATCTTTTATGGAAACATACTGAAACGGTTGTAATACCGAAGACCAGAAGACTTGCCACCCACCTCAGCTGCCACGGTGCCAACCTATGCTGTGTCAGAAGTAAGTTTAGGAGACTCTCCCCCCAAATTTGCCTATAATTATTAGCCTTTGATGCCAAACTCTGTGGGAAAAAACTCCCAAGCCTTGGTGAGTGTGGCTGGAAGCGTTAGACCATGCTCATTATCTACTGCTGTTCTTTTGGCCAAAATTAAAGTTAAGTGGTTTACTTTCCCCCTTCCTTAAGGTGAGGAGAAGCTACAAAAAGAAATCTATGGAAAGAAGCGCCAAGAAAAAGCACGCAATGCTCTCTAAGGCCTTGAAAGAGCAGACTAAAGACACCCACCCAAGGCCGGGAGCGAAGTGACGAGCAAGATACCCATCATCAGGTGAGAAATAAGCTTCACCCCAAAGAGAATCTAAAGAGGGAAAGGAATACATAGACTAGAAAGTTAAAAAAGATATTCTGTATTATGTAACAGCTCCCATCTCTAGTTGCACTGCTAGTTTCCTAGATTCAAGTACATATACATTTTTTCCCCCTGAGGAGAAATAAAAGCAAAGACACCCTGGACTCTAGAAGTTATAGGCATTATATTTTTTCTAAAGAATTTTGTCTGCCTCAATACTTAATTATTCCCTAGAGCCAATGTATCTCTTTGTTCTTAGGGGTGTAGTCTCATTGAAGAAGTTTACTTTACAATAGAATCCTGAAATATTTTAATACTACCTTCTTGCAACTGTCGTCTCCCAAAGAAGTGTTTTGTTTTGTTTTAAATCTTACAAGTAGGAACAGCTTTTTAAGTGTAGAAATTTGTTCTCAGAGCTGCCGGAACTTTTCTTAGAGTAAGTCATCACCTTTATACCCCTTTCTTTCTTACAGGAAGAAAATTAGTAGAGCACTTTAGCAATTAGAATTTGAAGGAAGTAGAGGAAATTGAGAATATACATGAGTATATACTTCATACCTGATCTTCTACTCAGTGAGTGGTACATTCAAGCTGAATCTGATGAAGGGCGGGCAAACTTCCAGTTTCATTAGAGGCATGAGTATCCGGATTCCTTGGTAAAGGGTGTGGTCATCATTAGCAGAGTAACCAAATGTTTCTGGCTCTCTGCTTTTATGAACATGTAGAATAGTGCTTTTCCATCCCTTTAAAATTAGGTGAGGAAATATGACTTGTTTTTATAAATAGAATATGGGTAGAAGTAATATGTGTCACTTCTTAGTAGAAACTTTTGAAGACAGTATGTTACTTGCGGTATTTTCTTGACCTTTCGAAATCAAGGTGAAGTTTTGGGGAGCTGAAACCCTGAGTTACTGCAGTGAGTTATGCCCTTTTACCAACCTGCAAAGTACACACTGATTGAGCAAGGAATTTTTTGATTGATTGATAGGATTTTGTTGTTGTTGTTGTTACTACAGTATAACCTAGTTTACTCTGATTACAACAGGGAGGGATTTAAAAGCTCTTCTCCGTGCAACACTGAGACTGAATGGTAATGTAAACTGTGGACTTTGGGTGATAATAATGTGTTGATCTAGGTTCAGTGATTGTAACAAATATACTACTCTGGTGGGGATGTTGATAAATGAGGAGGCTATGCATGTTTTGGGGGCAGGGGTTATATGGGAAATCTCTCTGCACCATCCCCTCAATTTTGCTATGCTCCTTAAACTGGTCTAAAAAAATTAAATATTTTGAAAAATGTTCTCCAGTATCTAGCATCATGTTAGGTTGATGAAGTGATTGAAAGCAATCTCTGTAGGACAAAGTGCTAGCTCTGGGCATCTATCCATGGTCAACAGTAAACCATGTTAGTGACCTTTCAGTTATTGACGCTCCACATCACACAATAGAGACAAAGGTGTATAAAAGAGTAAGAGACCAGCTAGCTAATGAACCTCCTTGTAGTGGGACCAGCCTTGTTCCTGACTAAAATCCTTTATACTTGCACTTTCCTGCTTGGAATGCACTTCCCCCAGATCTCGGCATGCCGGCTCTTCATCATTAATATTTTAGTTCACATGTCACTCCTTGAGAGTAGATTTGTTGACCATACTACCTAAAATAGTCCTCTATTCTGTCACTGTCTAGCACATAAAATCTTTTATTTTCTTTGTAACTCTTGAACCATGTAAGGTATTTCTATATATGTTTGTTTAGTGGCTTATTGGCTATAAGACATCTGCCAATAGAATGGAGTCTCCATGATTGTGAAGATGCAGTCTCTCTGGTTCATTACTGTGTTCCCAGCTCAAAGAACATTGACCGGCATAAAATAGGTTGTCATATATTTTTGTTTGTTTGTTTGAATGAGTAATTAGACATCTCCAGTCAAATCAGATTAGGAGGGAATGGATTCGCCCTCACTCTTTAAACAACTAAAACAAACTGGACACAATATAAGAATAGTTTTATTAGACTACAGTCATCGCTGGACAGTAATCCCTGAGGGCAGGGAAATAAATGAGGTAAGCCCTACCAGTTCCCCAGCTTACTACATGGAGGGAGTTTCTAAGACTTACAGTAGGGAGGAAGAACCCAGGTGGGGCCCAGCAGTAACCCTGAATTGAAGAAATAAAGGTTGGAATCCAATGAGTCCAACCCATCTGGAGTCCACAGGGCAGAGTACTGAAAGGAATGGGCTGTAGAATGAGAAAACTCTGAAGATCTGCAGATGGTGCATACTAGTTTCCATCTGAGGACTCATCAGAGGACATGGTAAGGAAACTACCGATGCCAGGGAAAGAATCACTTAAAAGAGCAAGGCGAACAATCCCCAAGGCTCACGCATGGCCAGGGACCTTTATATTCCTGCAAGTCAGAGTGGGAAAATCCTGTAACCTACTGGGCATCAGGTGGAATATGCGGAAGGACCTTAGTAGTGGGGAAAAATCATCCTTAGACTAAAGACTCTTCTGATTCTTCCCAAGAAAGCTTAAAAACAAGGAACAAAAAAGCTCAAACTGCTTCCAGGTATCTGTGTTTCAGAACAAATGTCAAGAATAGTTAAAAACATGCCCAACAAGACAACAATTAAAAATTCCCGACATACAATCAAAATTACCAGGCGTGCACAGAAGCAGTAATCCACAGTGCATAGCGAGAGGAAAAACAATCAATTAAAATCAATCTAGAAATAATGCAGATGAAAGACATAGTAGACAGGGTATTAAACTACATTATTTTATATTTTCAAGAAAGTTTATAAAAACATAGCACGTTAAGGAGAGCTAAGGAAGATACAAAAAAGACCCAAAATGAACTTCTATGGATGAAACCTATAGTATCCGAGATAAAAGAATACACTACATGGAATTAATAGCATATGTGATGCTACAGAAGAAAAGATTAATGTAGTCATCCCTTAGTACCTGTAGGGAATTGTTTCCAGGAGCCTCCACAGATAGAAAATCTGCCATGCTCAAGTCCCTTATATAAAACAAAGTCTTACAATGAATACAGTTGGCCCTCTGTATTTAGGGGTTTCACATCCACAGATTCAACCAACCACAGAATCCGTGGAATCAGTGCTTGGTTGCATCTGCGGGTGTGAAACTCGTCGATACTGAGGGCAGACTGTACTTGAAGACTTAGTAATAGAAATAATCTAAAAAACAGAAAATAACCCCTGAAAGACAAAAGGATGCAGTGAGATGTGGGACAGCGTTAAAGTGGCAAGCTGCCTAATAGGGAAATTGAGGTCACCAAAATAGAGGGGCTGGAGATGGAAAACCTATGAAGAAATATAAGAAATGATAAAATTTTTCCACTTTGATGAAAATAATAAATTCAAGATTCAAGAAGCCTAGTGAAACCTAAGCAATAGAAATCTGAAGAAGAAAAAAAAAAAATCTGAATGTAGCCAAAGTAAAAAGAACCATTATGTATAGAGGGACAATAATAGTTGATTTTTTTTTTCGGAAACAATGAAGGCAAGAAGACAGTGGGCCAGATTCTCTTTCCGATGTACAAAAGCTGAAAAACTTCATCCCCAGCAGCTCCCAAATATGTTAAAGGAAGTTCTTCCAGCAGGAGGAAAATAATACCAGATGGAAATCTGTAACTACACAAATGAAGGAAGAGTACTGGGAATGGTAGTTATATGTAGGCAAATATAAATGCTTTTCTTATTTTTAAGTCCTATTAAAAGATCATTTGACTGTTTTGAAATAATATCAATTTATTGTTGAGTCTATAATGAATGTGAAAAAAATGTATGACAATAGCACAAAGTCCAGGAGAGGGGAAATTAATGTATAACCTTGTGTATTTATGGTGTACATGAAATGGGATATTACTTGATGGTAGGCTATGATAATTTAAGGTATATACTATAAATCCTAAAGCAATGTGCCCCCCCAAAAAAGAAAGAAAGACAATAAAACAAAGAAGTATAGAAAGTAAACGAACAAATAATGCAAAATGTAATTTTTAAAAATATTCAATCCAGAAGAGGGTGAAAAAAGAAGTAAATGGAAACAAAGAACAGAAGAAACATGTAAAGCAGAAGTGGAAAGATAGTGGATTTTAATCAGACTTTATTCATAATCCCAATAAATTTAAATGGTTCAACCATTCCTAATTAACAGTCAGATCTTGTCAGACTGGGTAAAAAAAAGCAAGACCCAGCTATATCTTGCCTCTAAAAGAAACCTGCATTAAATATAAGGACACAAATAGGTCAAATGTAGAAGGATGCAAAAAGAGATGTGGTGCTAACATTAACCCAAAGAAAGCTGCAGTGGCTATATTGATGTCAGATAAAGTAAATTTTATTAAACAAAGGAATATTACCAGGGACGAAGGGATCATTTCATAACTATAAAGGGTTAATTCATCAGAGGACTTATTAAATTTTCAATATCTGTGTACCTAGTAATGGAGCTTCAGAATACACAAAGTAAAAACAGGTATAGCTGATAAATAAATCCATAATTACAATGAAGAATTAAAAATAATAGAATAAGTAGACAGAAAAACAGTATAAACTGAAAACAGATAAACTGAACAGCATTATCACACCAATGGTTCCTAATTCATTCAACAACAGCAGAAAATGCATTATTTTTAAGAGCACACAGAACATTTGCCAAATTAGGCCATAAAACAAGTTTATAAATGTAACAGGATGCAAATCAAACAAAGAGTGTTTTCTGATCACAATGGAATTAATTAATAATAGAAATCAGTAACAGAAAGATATCTGGAAAATCTCCAAATGATTGTAAACTAAATAACACACTTATAAATAAACCACGGGTTAGAGAAGAAACCAAAAGCAAAATTAAAAACTATTTTTAACAGAATGAAAATGAAAACACACATATCCAAATTTGTGAAATGCAGCCTAAGGCGATTTTAGAGGCCAATTTATTTCAGTAAATGCTTGCATTAGAAAAGAATGATCTCAAATCAATGGGCTACGCTTCTATTTTAAGAAAGTAGAAAAGAGCCAATGGAATCCAAAGGAAAAAATATATATATATATAAAAGAAATAATAAAGATAAGAGCAGAAATCAGTGAAATAAAAAAGAGAAAATCAAACAAAAAACTGGCTCTTTGAGAGACTCAATAAAATCGATAGACCTCTAGGCAGACTGATAAAAAAAAGTGAATGCACAAATTTTCAATATCAGGAATGAGGGGGAGAATCACTAGAACTCAAACAGATATTAAAACAATAATAAGGAATTATTATGAATTAGTGAATAACTAATAAAGTGATAATTTAATTGCACCACAAATAGCAAGCAATCTATACATAGGCTATCTTTAGTTTATTTAAGGCTGAAGTTGAGAGGAAGAACCAGGATCAATTATATGATATTTTAAGTCCCTGAGTTATATCTAGCATATTTTCATCGATAATAACAGCAAAAGGGCTTCCCTGGTGGCACAGTGGTTGAGAGTCCGCCTGCCGATGCAGGGGACGCGGGTTCGTGCCCCGGTCTGGGAAGATCCCACATGCCACGGAGCGGCTGGGCCCGTGAGCCATGGCCACTGAGCCTGTGCGTCCGGAGCCTGTGCTCCCCAACGGGAGAGGCCACAACAGTGAGAGGCCTGCATACTGCAAAAAATAAATAAATAAAATAATAATAATAACAGCAAAAAATTATCTGGTACCTGAGGTTTGGAGGGAGTTGTGTTAGGCTCTCTCTAGGGGACAAAAAGTCAAAAAGTTCCTTTGAAGTTGTATACTATGTATATAAAATAGTAAAGCGCCAAGTGTTAAGTGATATGGTCAATTATGTACTCTTTGGATTGATGTGAGGGAGTAATTATAAAGGTCCAGGCAGACCTTTGGGAGAAATTGATCCAAATAGCACAACATTTTATGCTAGATTTATCTAAGCTTGCAATTTCTGGATATAAACAAGAAGGCTAAATAATTTGAGAAATAAAATGATGCCCAACCCTTAATAACTGATTAAAACACTTTAAATAAATGATCCAGGCTAATTTCAAAGCATAATTAATAAAAGTGTCAAGAGATGGAATAATAGAATGTAATCAATAATAGAATGTAATCTTTTAGGCCAATAAGCTAAATCAGAACATTTGGATTGCAGGCAAACCAATTTTACAATAAGGCAAGGAGGGAACAAATCCTAAACTAAGTTCCTGTTCTTATGCTTATATCATAGCTTAGGACGTAGGGAGCAAAGAAAAACATGGTGATAGGCTGTAAGTAGTCTGTGTTTAAAAGGAACACAGACATCTAAATTTTCACCTAAGAATTCTAAGAGGAATTTACTCTTACTAATTCTGGTGAGATATTTCCTACTCAGTAATGATGCCCAAGAAATAAAACCTATGCATATTAAAGTCATACATTTATCTACTACTGTTCATGGTAGCTGTTGACTCACTATCCTGGACCAACTCTGGAAATTTAGAATTTTCCAATAATGCAGATTAAGGTGCATTTCTTCCCCCTTAATCCAAACATACTGTCCAGAAGTCCCAGATTACCTGGGCACATTTTAAAAGTTGAGGTATTCTAACGCTAACATCTTCTACTAGAAAAGCCTTTTCTGGCCGTGGGAAGGGAAATGGTCACAGGCGACCTGTTCTCCTGGAATTCATATATACTATGTGTCAGTTCTCTGTAAGACACCACTTTTCAGGTTAGAACTAGGGACTGTTGCTGATACTCAGCTCTTCCAGAATGAGGGAGGAGACATGTTTAATTTTAAACAGAAATCAGATTTCAAAGAAACTGTTTTTCAGTGTTAGCACAAATATTATTCAACCTACTGTAGATTGGCAGGCGGCTGGAGGAAGAGTAACGGGCACCCTGGTGATCTGTTTGATTGTATATCTCACTTGTTTTTATCTAACACATTTCTTCAAGACACCCAGAGGGGATGGATATGTAACTGATGCCCTGTGGTTGCTGGAGGAGGTTACTGAAAGGGCATGACCGCCAGTTGACCCGGTCATTCCGAGGCTTTTCACCTGCCCCTGTCCTGGGAGTGTTCATTCTTCCCACTGTTCCCGTAGCCACAGCCACTTTGAGGATGTAGCCTTGAGAGAGTAAGATGTTGAGACCGTCTGGACGGGATATGTGACTGAACCCAGTTAAGGCGTCTATAGAAACTTTTAAGATTTGGACCGTGTCTGCGAAAATCTACTCTTGCAGCCTCCCTAGACGGACCTTGTAAGTAAGTTCCCATGCTTATTAAAGTCGCCACCTACCAATGGGGAATGAGCTGCCTTTCTTTAGATCTCTCTTTGCCCTCTGTGTTCAGGACCTCTTTCAGGTTTCACCCGGAGAACTCCTGAGATGTTGAGTCAACAGGGGTCACATTCTTGGTATTCCTTTTCCTTGGCAACGTATTGATTACATTACCATTATTTGATGAAATTCAGTATATCCAAACACCTATTTTAATTAATTTATTAATTAATTTTTGGCTGTGTTGGGTCTTCGTTTCTGTGCGAGGGCTTTCTCTAGATGCGGCAAACGGGGGCCACTGTTCATTGCGGTGCGCGGGCCTCTCACTATCGCGGCCTCTCTTGTCGCGGAGCACAGGCTCCAGATGCGCAGGCTCAGTAGTTGTGGCTCACAGGCCTAGTTGCTCCGCGGCATGTGGAATCTTCCCAGACCAGGACTCCAACCTGTGTCCCCTGCATTGGCAGGCAGATTCTGAACCACTGCGCCACCAGGGAAGCCCCAAACACCTGTTTTAAAATGATAATCTGAGTTGCAATAATAATCTGCTATAATCTGTCATAGAATTGCTGATTTAGGAACTCTCCTTGTTTCCTTGGGTCTTTTGGCATTGTTAAGCATCTACATTTTAGTGGTTCTGTTGGCTTCAAAGGAGGTCTTGATGGGGAAGTAGTAAACTGCCATCAGATTTTCTTTCTAAATGTTCTGTTGGATTCAAAGTCATCTCAGACAATTAATCAAGAAAGTGATTTTTCTGTTTTACTGAGCCTTGAACACATGGATAACTGCATGAATGTATGTGTGTATAATAAATGTTCAAAGTCATCCAATATTACTCAACTATAGGTTTACAAAAACAATATTGAAACAGCTATTTGTAAAAATAAATTAGAAAACAAATCAGTCAACATCAAAAGGATTGATTAAATGATTCCAGCCGTTTTACCTTGTAGCCCACAAAGACAGGGCTAACATAGTAAGAAACAAACATACTTTATTTATAATACGTATGTAGTGCTAGCGCCAATACATATGTGGATCATTTATTATGTGTCAGGAAATATGCAAAGCACATTATAAAAAGTAGTTCATTCCAGTCCTCCCAGTAATCCCATTAGGTATGTATTAATGTCCTGATTGCAAGTGAAAGGAGGAAAAAAAGAAAGAGGCTTGCAGAGACTAAGTACCTGGTATAAGGCAGAACTGAAATTTGAACCCAGGTCTGTCTGGATTTCAGTGCTCAAGGTTTTAACCCTCTTTTATTGGCATTTGGGCCAATTAGGGCTGGGATTTGGTAGGTACTAATTAATTGCATTAGATTAATAAAGGACAAGATGATATGCTGGGTTTTAAAAATCTTTCACATATTAATATAGGTGGAATTAATGAAGACCGATAAAAATTCTTTATATATTTTGCCTATGTGCCACTGTTTATTAATAATGTTCAACTCCCAAACATGAATAATTCCTTTAAACTTATTTTTATAAATATGATCAAGATGAAGCAGAATTATTGCTTTAAAATGGAAACTTTAAACAAACATTTTATGTATGAATTTTAATCACTTAATTTACTTCCTCTCATTTATCTGTTTTATGGTTTAATCTAGTAGTTGTTCTGTTACAACCTAGACAATATTTAAATACTGTATTTTATAGAATCAAAAATCATAACTCCTAGAAATAATGTTAGATGCAAATCGAATGTTAGTGGTGTAGTATTTTTATTCCAATATCAATAACAGATCATCTACTGGAGTTATGGAAAACAGTGATTTGAGAGGGACATTTGGAAAAAACAAAAGGCAAGCTGTTCTCCAAGTTATTTGCACCTTTAAATTTTACAAAACTTTAGTGTTTCAGATTAATGTTATACATTTTATTAAAATCTGTGTTTACTAAATTAGATTAAAATGCTTGCAATTGGTAGAATTCTTTTACCTGCATCTGCATTTGTGACATCTGCTGGCAATATCTGGTATTACAGTGCTCCATAATTCACACTTATCTGCCTTCTCCAACTGTCCAACGCTTACTTATTCAGATGATGCTACTTTAATTCAATTTCAGGAACCCAGTGAGTATCCTTGTCTAAAGAAGAGGTACTTTAATATGAGACCCAATTATAGAAGAGGAAAAGTTAGCCTTCCAGAGTCTGAGGAATTATTCACTTAGCATATTTGCATATATTTTCTTTCATGGCCTAGTAATAAAAGAGAGATATGACTTTTTTTTTTCCTGAAAATTCCATATAAGAGTGTTATGTATGGTAATACTGTTGACAGTTGTCAACCAATCCCCATAGTGACATAGTGCCACTCAGACATTCTCTACAATTTGATAGTTATATGATAAAAGCTGTGCATTAGTGGAAAACTGTGAACAAATAGAGTCTAAATCCATATTAAGAATGACTGAACCGTACCTAGATCCCTGCATACATTGGGTAAATGGGTAGGAAGCAAAATGCATGAGCAAACTTTTTATATTACCAGGAATCCATTTATCCACCGTCCCATCAGTCAAATTCAGATACTTGTTGCCACCTCCAAGATTTATAGGTTGTAGCTGGTTTTTGAAATTGCTCTGTATTTGCATTTAACAGCCAGGGTAGTGGCATGTTAAAATTTTGCCTTGGTCTTCTTGGAGCTTATTTATAAAGCTAATTTGTCTCCCTGGACATTTCTCTCTCTCTCTCTCTCTCTCTCTCTCATTCAAATGCCAGCTCTAGGCTTCTAAACCATTAACACCGCCCACCCACCCCCCTTTTTTTTATCCCAGACAAAATACTGTCATAGACAATGCCGTTGCAGGACAGTGATGATTCCGATGATATCGTCCTCCCAGGCAGGATGCAAACCATCTCGCCTCCTGGCCGGTGATGGATTCGCTGCTGTCCCTGCAGACATCCAGGCACACACACAGAGCACTGGGAAGTACACATGGACTGTACTGCTCGCCGACTGCCTTGAAGAAACTGTAGCTAACCACCTTATTAGTATTCCTGCCTCCACCGTGTCTCACTTGCAGCAGCAGAGGGCTGAGCAAAATGCAGTAGAGCAGGGACAGACACAGCTCTGGCAGTCATCTCAGTGCAGGCTGCCGAATGTTGGGGGTGGAGGATGCAGCACATCAAGATGAATAACCTTGCCATAATCCGGGGCACCCAGCAAGCAGACACCTCTGCTGATTGACCCGCTCCTGGCTTGATAAATCTGCCTGGGGGAGAGGGATCCGGAATCTACCTGGTCCTGGGGGGCCCCCCATTGATTTTGGATGCTCTTTTGATCCTACACCGATCTGGGAAGGTAGCAGTGAGCCGTACCATCTGCAGCACTCAGCAGCTATTGGAGGTTACCACTGACAGTTTCATCACACGGGTCTGTGTGAGTGTGTGCGTGTTTGTGCGTGTTTGTGAGTGTGGGTGCCTGCTTTTGCGTGAAAGAGAACGTGTGAGTGTCCAAGAGTGTGTGTGTTTGTGTGACAGCCAAAGCAGGTACATCGTACTGTAGGTTTTAACAGCGTGAAAATTTTCTCTGGGTACTTGGGCTCCCGGCCCAAAGCCCCTCAGCTTTCATCACCCCCTTCCTTCCCCACTCCCTTCTTCTTTTTGCCTTTGATGAGTTTTTGGCTTACTTTTTGGCGGAGTCTCTTGGACACGTTTTTTGCTGGTGCTGGAAGATCAGATCAATGGAACCTTTGAAAACTGATTATTTTTCTCCTGTGTGACTTTAAAAAGAAGAAGAAGAAAAGAAAAGAAAGTAGTGCAAGATAAATAGAGGATTTTAAATTTGCCTGGTGAACTTTGAGGATCCATAAAGAAGGTAAGTCGTGGGACTACTTAGATCCTGGTTCTCGCTTTCCTGGAATGTTTGTGTTTTCCTGTTTGTTTTCGGAAATCCACAGGCAGTTTAGAAGCACATTTTTAGAGATTGTAATGCTCAGAAGAACTCAGTGTGTGACATTTTGGGGCAGTTTTCATGCCATGGGGATTATTTCCGTTTGTATAACCATGCCCCCATCCTTCCTCCCATTTTTACACACTTTATTTATCTAGTATTTACACAGTGAATTCTGCATTTATGAAATTTAGAAAAAATAATTCCAGGCTTCTCCCTCCTTGAAATACTCTTTAAATTTGAGGGGAAAAAATCAGAAAAGCTACTGGCAGGGGCTCTGAGTGAGAGGTAAAAGTGTTTCTGCCCAGAGACCCAGGGTGGGAGTCGGGGGTGCATCCGGACTTTTATGATAACTTAATAGCAGACTTTTTTTTTTTCCATAGCACTTATTTTTTTCCTGAATAGTTAAATCTGGTCTTGGAGTGGCGAATGTGTGGAGTACAGAAAAGCTGTTTCAGGAGCTCTTAATTGGAGCAAATGAGAACAAAGTGGAAATTGTTTAGTATTTTGAACCTCTTTTTTTCACTGATTCTCTTGCTATTGCATCTCATTAACCTTTCTGGATGCAGTGTCGCCTGATTAAGACTAGTGTCTCACATTTTGGAACATCCCCTTACCCTACGTGGTCCCTAGAGGAGGGAGTGTGGCTGCAAATTGCTCTTAATCGTCTACTCTTGGCTGTAAAAGCAAGCAGGCAGCATCAGGAATTCAGGTGACTTCAGTCAAACATCTTGCCTAACTCAGTCCTTTCGTGTTTCCTAAAGCACAGTGGTTAGCTGTGCTTTTTTTTCTTTTTCTTTTTTTTTTCCCTTTCCCTTTCCTTCAAAGCGAAAGGTAGATAGTTTACCTGTTTCTGTTCTGAGGTTATTTAATTAAAACAAAACACCATTTCATTGTGAAAGCATCTGTGTTGCTCTATCTGCGAGTATTTTTATCTCTGCATTGGCACCCCTTAGCTTCTCCCAAGAAGTGAGAATCACTCGTAAATATACTTCTAAACTGCTGAGACCCCAAGTGAAAGCAATAGAGCTTTAGTCAAAGCATATGGATGGCTTCTTCTAAAAGGAGTAGTGATATTTCATGGAATGTTAGCCAACTCGAACTGTTACTGTGAACATATTCATGGACGAGATGACAGGTATGTTAACTAGGCGGGGGGGGGGGGGCATGCATAAGTGTTTCTTAGGATGTCTGTGTATAGATAGAGAGATGGTGCAAATTGTAACATGAAAGATTTTATTCAGAGACAGTTGACTGGGTCAAAGATTTATGAGAGCCAAGTTGAGAGATGTCAAAGATCATATTCAGAACAATAATATTATTTCTTTTTTCTTTAAAAGGAGTGTTTTGAAAATCCTGAACTAAAAAGATAAAAAATACTTACACGTGAGATTTGACTCTGGTATTGCCATGGGCTATCCCTGCCATCTATTTGTTGTTTTCTGCATAATGATATTAGTGAAACAGTTAAAGGAGGGCAGCTGTTAAAAGATCCCTCCCCTTTTTCATCCTGTAACTGATACTTACTCCACACTGTCCTCTTCGTTAAAAAAAAAAAAAAACAGAAAACAACAACAAACCTATGGGTAAACTCTTTCCGGTCAGTATAATTTATGATGTGTCTTTCTTATCAACTATTTCTGCTCAGGATATTTTCATCTGTTACTCATAGATTCCACTTACATTTCCCTTATCAAGAGAGGGGATTTTATCATTTTTAAATGACTTGAACATAGGAGAGACCCCCAGTAAAATTTCATTTTCTTTGTGGAGAAAACAGCCTGGGACTCATGAAGCCTGAAGGCAAGTGCAATATGTGAACAAGAAACAGAAAGTTCACTGTTCTAGGGAGAGAGCAGAGCCCTGATGCAGCAAGTGCCAGTGGGTTATGTCAGGGGGTTGGAGGTTGCCCAGCTCTGCCTGGACTATCGCCATTCTCTAGGTCGGTCAGCTCTTCGTTAGCCCGCAGCTCTTGATATAACCAGTGCCAGGTACAGAGGCCAGTATTTGACGTCATCTATTTTGTGTCAGGGCAGTTCTGCACAGAGAGAAGCCCTCTGAAAATGCCTTTCTGGAAGTTGGCAAATTAGTGCCTCTTTTTATTGAGGGTATTTCATTTTGACTGTTCCTCCTCCCATTCACATTCTCACCCAGTGTGGGTATATTTAGACTTGTGCTGTTGGTAAAAATTAATTGCATAGATTACTCACAACACCATCTTTAAAAAAATAATAAAGATAACATCTTGGCTTTTGTGTATTTGAGATTTAATCATTGTACTCAGTGAATCTTCTAGCCATAGCAACACTTTCATTATCACTTACTTTAGGGTAATAATAGAAGTGGGGTACATGCCAACTCAGGATTTTCTGATTACAGCTCATGCAGTGAGCAAAGCAGCTCCCTGGCACCTCAAGTTTTCCTGATGCTGCTTGGGCAACTGTAACTTTGTATCTTTATTATCAGCTCCCGTCAGAGCAGTGGTAAACTGCTTCCAATCAGGACTGGCTCCAGATCCATGGCATTCTTTTGTCTTTTCCGGCTTTGTTTTGTGATAGTGTTTCACAGTTTAACAGGGTTGTTTTTTTTTTTTTTTTTTTGTGCTTAGGGAGTGCAGAAAAGAAAGGAAAAGGAAGGGAGCTTTCCATCTCAGTAGAAGTAACGTGTCAGAGTTGCCAAAGAAAAGGCTGAAGTTCCCTAGAGGAAATAGATGCAGGGTTATATTTTTAAAAAATGAATTGGTAAAGGGTTGCCTTGAGTTTATTTGGGGAGAATAAAGTCAATTCTAATTCCTTCTCTATTTAGTTCCAGTCAGTTGGCCAGCCTTTCTGTGGGTCTTTGCTCAACTAAGCCAACCCATGCCCAACATTCTCCAGAGTGCTTCTGTGTTTTTAAGACCCAGGGCACTTAACACATGAATGGCTCTTTCCTTCTGTAACAAACAGAGCTGACAGCTGGAAAGTCAGCTACTGAGAACCTTTAAAGGAAGCCAGAAAGATCACCCAGTAAGTTGAAGAGCAAAAAGGGGCTCTTGGAGCTCTGGCCCTGGAGGTGGGTGAGGACCCAGCCGACTAAACTTGAAGTTTTGATTGCTGAGTCATTACAACAGCCTGGAGCTGTGTGTTAGCTCCAGGAACTGATGCTGATTGGGGCTAATGCTAATAGGCAATAGCATCAGCTCACGGCAGAAGATGCCAACTTTGGGGATGAAAGAGATGCACCCTCTGATGCCAGATGCCTTTGTGTGTTCTTGTGTTGTGTTTATCACTTAAAAATAACCTCTCAGGGTCCCCCAATAAATTACAAAAGAAAAGATGGATTCATTGAAGTGCAAATAGGACAGGGGCTTTGCAATTGACTAAATCAATTCACTCAATTATCTGCATTGCCACTGGGGACTCAGTCATCACAGCTAAGATGGGGGGGAGAACAGGGGCTGGAGTTAGAATCAGGAGACGGAAACCCTGGATTGAGAAACAGAAGGTGTCAGTCAATCCTTGACAGTGCTGCTTCATGGTCAGTAAGTCGCTCAAAGTCTCAGAACCCCAATTTCCTTCTATACGACTTGGAAAAAAGCATTCTTAACTCATAATGTTGTCATGAAGATTATGAAGTATTGCAAAATAAAATGATCTGTAATTATGTATTGCTATAGAAATGTAAAGTACTATAGTAACGATAATTTCATACATGGTTCAAGACTCTACAAAATAGTGTCACCAATATAATTTTAAATTAAATTGATTAAGCAGGAGCACTGGTCTTTTCTTCATGACGGTAAAATCAATATTTGCATTGTTGTAATTTGGGTGTTTCTCATGTGTGTTGACTATACCTCTTCTCAGTAATTTCTATGGTATATCCTTAGTTACTTGTGGATTTGTGTGTGTGTGTGTGTGTGCACGCACATGTGCATGTGTGCATGTACGCATGTGCAGGTAATTGACCAAATTATAGGAGGTACAATTTTAGATTCATAAAAATCAGAAAATGTGTGATAACCTGAATCCATTTGCACTGGGTATCCAGAAAGGACAAGAAGGACTTGCACTCTCTAAGCTTTTCTGTAGGAAAACACAGACCCTTACAAGATTTGTGGGCTTCAGAAAACTCTAGTCCTCAATGATGCTATTGACTAGAATTTGAGTTACACTTGGAACTTGTATCAGTAGGGTATTTTTTTGTAGTAACAGCATAGGTCATGATGATTGTCACACTGAGTTACGTTTGGGGGGTAGGTAGACCAGGATTCAAAGGCTGAGTTGGAATCATGATGGCAAGAGAACATGGTAGTGGTGAGAACTGGCTTTGGAGATGGGCAGACTTGAGGTCAGATACCTAATCTCTTAGAGACTCAGCTATCCAATCTGTAAAAGAGGGACGATCAGTCATTCAGAGGGCATTTGTGATGAATGAATAAATGATTGTATAATATAGTCCTTGGTAAAACCCTTGACACGAAATTGGAGCTCTACAGGTAGTTCATATATACAGTCTCTTTCCTCTTTTGTCTGGCTTAAAAATTAGAAAGACCACACTAATTCAGTGTATGTATGTAAGTGATGCAGGTGGGCAAAAGCCCCAAATATAATCTGAGAGCTAAGTAAAACTAGAGAGGGAAAGCTAGATTTCTGTAAATTGGCTCATTTCACATACCATGGTTTCATCAGATCCTTTCTTGGAACAAACGAAGTGCCCTTTCCAGATGTCACCTCACTTATGCTTACAACTTCTGAAATGATACTGAATGTAAGCAGTGAGAATCGTGTGCACCCACCCATATGTGGTTGCAGAAGCACAAGTCTAGATGTCAGCAAGCGGTGTTAACATTGCACTTTATCTAACATCTCGTTTTGTTCACAGTCAGTGAAAGGATGCATAGTTATTAAACACCTACCAGGTACAAGCACTGTGATCATTGCTGTGGGGGATGTAGAAGGATGTTCCTGCTCCTGTCTCTCTGCTGCAATTTCTGCATTTGGACAGGGCATGCTGCAGTCTTCAAGGCTGCCTCCTAGAATTTGGACTTGATAGTTGAACAGACTCAAGATTCCCCTGCCAGAGTCTGACCTCTGTGGGGCAAGGTCATTGTATATGACCTCTATTTAGTTCAAGAACATATTGCAAAAGATGTAAAAATCCTTGTTCCTATTAATGTAGCTGAGCTGAGCTGTCAGTGATGAGTCCAATTCTGCTTTGCTAACTCTGCACGGCTGGTACCACTTGACCCAGGTATTTCTGTTCTGCAAAGTCAGCCTTTCCCTGTGCACGAAAGGAGCAGGGTTTTGTCCTTCAGATTGTGGGTTCTTTTTATCCTTACATGAATGGATGAAGTCTATTTTATGGCTTGCAGAGAAGGAAGACAACATCCACGCTTCCTGGATTTTAAGGTCCCATTCCTTACATTCCAAATCTCATACAGTGAGAAAGAGAAGAGGGACATCAATTTGTCAAAATAACAAACACAAGTTCACTGGCCTCTATCAGAGCCTCAAGCATCAGGATTCACGTTTAGAGTACTGCACGGAACTAAGGAAATTTCCTGTGCAATATACTGCAGATCACATTGGCAGCACACATCTAGAAAGTACAATAAATTATAATTAATTCTGTCATATATTCAACAAATGTATTCTGTGTGCCAGGCACTATTCTAAGTAGGTTAGATTTTTTACTTCTCAAAAAATCGATAAGATGATATTATTATTCTTATATTACAGGTAAGGTGAAAAGTGATTCACTTCTTTGCCACAAATACCGATTCACTGCAGAGCCCATGTATATTCTTCTCTGCCATGTTTTGTTGTTTAGGTTGCAAACCCAATGCTTCTTCACATAAATCCCTGAATATAGACAGGGCAGAGCAAGCTTCCTCTAAATGCAAATCAAATAATCTTGTTCCCATTATAAACTCACTCTGTCAGTGGAAAGATGTGGTCTCAGTGTCTCTAAGGGACCTCTGAAGGGCCATTTCCCTGAACCAGTGGGTCCCTGATAAAGTGCATCATCAGTGCCACATTTTTGTGGCCTCTGGAGGCATGCGTAGCTTGAGGTAGATCTCCTCAAACTTTGACCGTTATCAAAGTCTTATTGGAATATTTGATGGCATGTGGAGTGATGGCAATGGTATAAAAGTCCTGCAGTTACAAGACAAGGAACAAAGTAAAGAAATGAAGGTCTCTTCTATGACATTACATAGTAAGTAGTATTGGGCTGTATTTGCAGACGTTACTTTGAGAAGTATCTCTCAACATGTTTATCTACTCATTAGTTATGTAACTTTGTGCAGATTACCTTTGTACCCATATTTCCTTATCTCACCTTGTAGGATCGTCACAAAAAGATTAAGGAAAATAAAACTTATAAAGGACCTAGAACAGAGATTGAAATTTACTCAGCGCTCAATAAAAGATATCTCATAATAACAATAGTTGTATTTATTTACTTATAATAATAATTAGTAGTACTAGTATTGATTATGATAGTAATTTAGCAACCTCAGTTTGCATATAAACCTTCTTGTACTCCACGGTGCCAGGGCTTATACAAATTGTCACCTCACATCAATGAACAAAAAAGTGAATATCCATGTCTCTGGCCTTAAAAATATGAAATAGGAGGAAAATTATCTTTCAGCAATATTTTTTTTCTTTTTTTTTCACTCAGACCCAAAGTTCTTTCAGCAATATTGATGTCAGTGGGGGACATGTTGATAGAAAAGGAGTGATTTGGTGCAGAGCGTTCAAGGAGACTAGAGACACAAAGAGGACCAAGTCAGAATTTCATGAGCTGAGGAATGCTTTCTAAAGTCAGATCCTAAAATGCTGTGAGCTTGGGAATACAGCTCAATGCTTGGTTGTAAACAGGAGAAAGGGTCACATTTTGAAAGATTTCTTTTTTTTAAAAAAAATAAATTTATTTATTTATTTATTTATGGCTGTGTTGGGTCTTCGTTGCTGTGTACAAGCTTTCTTTAGGTGTGGTGAGTGGGGGCTACTCTTCGTTGCGGTGCACGGGCTTCTCATTGTCGTGGCTTTTCGTTGTGGAGCACGGGCTCTAGGCACGCAGACTTCAGTAGTTGTGGCACATGGGCTCAGTAGTTGTGGCTTGCGGGCTCTAGAGCTCAGGCTCAGTAGTTGTAGCGCACAGGCTTAGTTGCTCCGCGGCATGTGGGATCCTCCCAGGCCAGGGCTTGAACCCATGTCCCTTGCATTGGCAGGCAGATTCTTAACCACTGCGCCACCAGGGAAGCCCTGCCCTGAAAGATTTCTTGATAAAGAGAAAAGGTAACCATCTTCCTTTGACTTTATCCTGACAAAGAAAAAAGAAAATTTCAACTCTACCTTTTCTCTCATCCCTGCAAAACTTCTCTAGGTTTTATATTTAATGTAGATATTTTCAGTGATTTTTCTTCAGTTTCTGATGTTCTAGCTATTGCTTTTTTAATATATATGAGCAAAAATAAATCAGCATTTTAAATGTTTGGTGGTAAACCATTCCTGTATGGGAGATTAAAATCCTTTATGTAGGTGCTTTTGATTTTTATATTCATGTTGTAGGTAACAGGTCACAAAAGGAAGGCCCAAATAAACACACAATTGTTCAGGATGTACTTCTTTTGAAAAGTATGATTTGAGTGAAAATCTTTGACTATATATACCTGGAATCTTGTAGATACTCAATATGGAACAAGTGCTTCATTAAAGAAAAGTTTTTCATACAGAGTGAGACAAATGTTGGGATAACAGAGTAAAAAATGTGTGAAGTGCAAGCATTTTGAACAATCACTTTAGTAAAGGCAAATTCTTTCCTGAAAACCTGAAAACAGGCCAATGATTAGTAACACAAAGAATGAATGACTTTGCTCTTTTTTTCTCCTGTTGGAGACGTTTACTTGGTATAGTGACAATAAACATACTGAATATGAATACACACAAGGATGAAACTACTCGCTCTTCTTCAGAAAAGCCACGTTTCTGTGTGACTTTTGCTCAGAATCTTTCATCTCCCAAGAAACCTGTGCTATTATTACACATTAAACCTTTTATCAGTCAACCTGGACTGACTCCAGTGCCCACAGCGACAGCACATATGCATGCAGGTTAGAAGTTTTTGAGTGTCTCCAGACTGCAAACGTTTACACGACCTGGAGTCTCTCTCGCACACAAACGGCTTTCTTCCTGTGTTCATCTGGTCAATGCTACTTCGTTTATCTTTTCTCTTCCTTGACCCGTCTTTCCTTACTGCCGTGATTCTACTGGTTGTGTCTTTGCCACTTCAAGTTTCATTTTCATCTCATCTCTCCCATCACTATAGGCACTGGTGTACTTTTTCCAAGCTTGGACTAAATGGAATTCTGTTCTCCCTAGCTGGTACGTGTTTTTCTCCCAAGACTCATTTGACTGGGGAGAAACATGCACACATGCACAACACATATATACTCATGTGCATATACACCAGAAATTTATACATACATATATATGTATGTGTATATATACATCTATATATATATATATATATTTCTACTCCTGAATCTAAGAACTGTATCATGGATCTAGCACAAGGTCCCTTTTGCATAAGTAAATCAGAGTTCTCAGTGAATGCTGTTGTGGATTATACATCCTTTACTTCTGTTGTCATTTCAATAGTGTCATTTATTCAACGTGTGTTTATTGAACACCCACTAAGTCTACTGTGATATTACAGTTATAGTATGGAAAACAAAGTTGTACACAATGTAATTTTTTCCCTTCAAACCTGTAGTTGGTGGGTAGGAATAAAGATATGGGATGGGCCCTATAAAAGTCCTTAAGAAAATCACAAGATTAACACAAGGGCTATCATGAACTGAACACCATGATACTACAGATGATATGGTGGGAATGTCACAGTTGTGAAAAGGGGGTATCATTATTTTCAGGATACAGATGAGGAAATTGAGCCTCAGACAACTTGTGATTTGCCCTGGGAAATGAGTCATTACCTGCAGTGCATGACATCTGTCTGTCTGGGTGCATCTGGCTCAGAGCCTGTGTCCCTTGATTCCTCCCATCTTGCACTTTATCCTTGCAAACACTTAAAGTTATACGCAGTGCTTTCTGTTTTTCCCTATTTATTTTGATTTTTTCTATGCTTCTTGGGTGAAAATTGTTTTCTGTTTTGCTATAATATTTTCTACCTTCAAAATTTTCTTGGACTCCTTTCCTTTTCTACCAATGATCGCTATAAAGAGAGCTTGGAAGCAAAGGTACAAAGACTCGTCTCTCTAGTGTCCTCACTTTCTTCCTTGTCAAGATTTGAATATGTCCCTTTTCTGTTTTCTGGAAGGGGAGCTAGTGCTTTATACAGATGGTCTGTCGGGCAGACAGATGGTCCAAACCTCTCTAATGGTATGTTCTAGAGGGAGCATGTCTATAAGCTGACAGCTCAGGATGGAAAGGCACTTAGCACAGCCATGAAGAGTTGCTAGAAAGGCTGTTCTGTGACCATCCCACTTCTTTAATTTGGAGTTCTTGGAGATTTGAGGGACACGTTTTCTGCTGTAAGTAGATGACAGTTTCTCTTTCTCTCAAGCCAAGGGATGACTGTTCCACAACAATAAATTTAGAAGTTTGCCAGGTACTCTCATAGGATGTCAGTTTTTCTTGACTTAGAAACTGGATCCAAGGTAAGAATCCAGGAGAAGCAAAAGGGAGACTCTTTGAAGGTGGTCAGCTCTAATTCTGACCATGTCACCTACTTGAAGAAGCCACAGAGGTTTTTACCCATCAAGAGGGAGCCATTCAATCAAATTGATTCTTTAGTCATTACTGTCCGTGGGGGTGGGAAGTGCTGAGTCACCTGTCAGGCTTCTGTTTAAATAACATCTTGACTCTGTCCCCTGATGAGAACAGAGCTATGAGATTCAGAAACAGAAAAAGGGATAATTTCCTCTTCCTGTCTGGGGCTGAATACGGTTCCAGAAAAACCTACCATCCTCGATATCTATTGCGTTGGCCAAAAAGTTGGTTTGGGTTTTTCCATAACATCTTATGGAAGAACTGGAATGAAATTTTTGGTCAACCCAGTATTCACTTACCTGTACCAGCTCCCAAAATGGTTAGCGATTTCAGAGTCCAGAATATAAGGAAATATTTCCCTATTTCTGTCATCTTTTCCCCTTGCCCTCTTACCAAGTAGAGGCCACAGAAGATGCAGAAAAGTCGGTGTCAGGCAGCAGCTCCTGTCTGACATTTATTCAGACTACAACATCACCTGCTAGCTTGCTAGGACTTCCTGATTGCCTGCTTCCTTCTCTGGCGTTTTATACCTTTAGTGTCATCCTCTACTCCAAGTTTTCCAACATCTGTCTCAGGTCCACCTTCTTTGGTGATATCTTTGATTGCTTTCAAATCTGCACCCTTTGTTCTAATCTCAGTCCCAGACACGTACATGGTTTTAAGTCATCAAGGGCTTCAGATTAGAGGCGTTGTCTGTGCTAGCTCCTGCCTTGTAATAGCACTTTAGTCCTCAACTCTCCTGTCTTCTTGCTAGGAGTGAGAAGCAGGAACTGCCTTTCATAATAACTCCAAGTCTTCTCAACCTGCAACCCTAGTTATATACTGACAGCTATCTCATTTCTCTGTTATTTGATGTAAACATCTTTAAACAAGGACAGTGTTTCTATCTGTAAAATCTGGAGCATGTTAACAGCTAGCATTTATTTAGCATTTACTATGTGTCTGGAACTTTATGTTCATTATCAAAAATTTGAAACCCTGAAAAAAAAATATGAGGTAGGTATTATAGAAATGTTAAAGATGGAGGGCTTCCCTGGTGGTGCAGTGGTTGAGAATGTGCCTGTCAGTGCAGGGGACACAGGTTCGAGCCCTGGTCTGGGAAGATCCCACATGCCGCGGAGCAGCTGGGCCTGTGAGCCACAACTACTGAGCCTGCGCGTCTGGAACTTGTGCTCCGCAACAAGAGAGGCTGCGATAGTGAGAGGCCCGCACGCCGCAATGAAGAGTGAACCCCGCTAGCTGCAACTAGCAAAAGCCCTCGCGCAGAAACGAAGACCCAACACAGCCAAAAATAAATATACATTAAAAAAAAAAAAAAAGATGGAGACACTTAACCTCAAAGAGGTTAAATAAATGGCCAAGATCACATAGCAGAGGCCTAGCTGAATCAAATAGCTATGTTTAGAAATATGGTATTCTGCCTTCTAAGTTATTTAAATAATATGTAGTACTTTCCCTCACAGGGGAATACCTGCGATTTTGTTTGGATATGTAAGAAAAAGCTTTGTAGACTTTAAAGCTCTATGCGAATGTTAATTGTTGCTGCATTCTGTCATAAGATATTTATGGATGACACTGCATATATTTATGTAGCTCAGTATAACAAATAGCTGATTAAGGGGCAATCATTTCTCAATTTTAAAGCAGAAATTTTGTGGATGCTTATGAAATAGAGCTCCAAAAAGATGTGTGCAGCAGTCTGGTTGGTGTGTCTGGTGAAATACAGTAGAACCTGGCTAAATTACGCTAATGAGTTGGAGACCCATTACAAATTATCACGTTTACCCAATTAATGAAGGAGTAACATAGAGAGAAAGACTACTAAGGAAGCAAAGCTGATGTGAAGAGAAGACAAAACTGCAAGTAAGCATAAAAGATGTGAGTAACACACACCACCCACACAAGCACGTGTGCACACATTCACACACACACACACACACATCCCTCTACAGTAGGTGAAGTTGCTAACTTTATCATGAAATATACAAATATTTATACAAAATGGATTTATGTGTGCATAGGGTTTGCTCAGTTTCTCTGTCTCTCAAGAGAAAGGAATCAGTGGAAGTTCATTGCTTTATGGTTCCAAGAAAACTATTTAATGTTTTTACCTAATCAGAATGTGATGTTACAATTGGGACATTGTTAGATTGTAATGCTACATCTAATTAAATTTTATTGTATGCTTTGAGGGATGTCCTACCATCCTGAGCGCTTCTGTAGGTATTATGACCTTGGAGTCTTGTCAGTTACAGTACTTTTATCTACTAAGTTTTTCTTAGAAGTCATTCTTCCTATATTCTCAGGGCCCTTGCTTCCCAAATTCTCTCAATCAACCTATTTTGTGGACAAAAGTAAAAGGCAAGTTATCTACCAAATCCCTTGTGATTCTAAAATCTCATCCTTTTAGAGCTCAGATAACAATACACAATTTAAATAATTAAGTATATATTTTTTACAGCATTTTACCAGTTTCATAGAGGGCTTAGGAGAATTCATAATTGGAAACCAGGCACTTGCTAGTTACATATCTCATTTATTTCAGCCAGTTAGTGAACATTTATTCTATGTCAGCAGCAGAGGTAAACTTAGATTTTGTTCAATTCTTAGTATAAATATATGCAAGTAATACTACTGTTATGTTTAATTTACAGATGAGGAAACTGAGGCTTAGAGAGCTTAAGTATCTTGCAAGTGATAATGCAGCTAGTAGTTGTCAGAGCTGGGATTTAAGAAAACACAGATTCTGTTTCAAAGGAAATCATACTCTACCAAACATACGGTCACATTCACAGCAAGTTTATGCTAAAATTATGGCTTCCAAGCCCAGACCACCATAATTAACATGATGACCTACTCTCATCGCCTGCTTTTTTAAAAAAATTTATTTCTACTTTTAAACTCATTACTGGGCTCTGATCAGATGTTCAACATAATATTTTTGCTTTAGTTGTAGTTTTGTGGCTTCAGAATTCCTTTGCACTTTACTCTGTACCTAATGACTTTGCTGGTTATATTTAAAATGGACAGTTTTGTGCATATAGTCTAACAAAAATGTATTTGTTGCCTTCTTGGTTGCAAAGGACCATACTTGTCATTGATACTTTGTAGTGAAAAGAAAAATATGGCCACAGATTCCCTGTATCCTGGTATGTCCATGCCAAATAACTCCCAGAAAGAAGTGGAATCTATTTTCTCACTCCATGAAACTGAATGGCCTTGTGACTTGCTTTGCTCAAATGTGGGAGAAATGACATTACATAATAGGATAGGCCTTAGGAAGCCTGTAGCTTCATTTTCCTCCCTTGGAGAACTGTTCTGAGACCATCATGAAAGGTAGCCCATCTAGCCTAGTGGAGGTCACACAGAGGAAAGCTGACCCGCCCCTCTCCCTCCTTTTTTCCTCCTATCATGTCATCGAAAGCCAGCTCCAGCTGCCGGACATGTGAATAAGGCTACCTTGGGCCTTCCAGTTCAGCCTCTTCTCTAGCTAAACATAGCTGCATGAGTGAATTAAGGTGAAAGGAGCAAAGTCACTGCTCATCGTATATGGAGAATGGTTAGACAGAAGAAATCTTTAAGTCTCTGTGTCTTAGGAGGATTTATCACACAGCCGTAGTTAACTGGAAAATGGAACAGGCTTACCTATTACACGTGCATTATTTATTCCCTAAGATTTAAATTGGGGGTAAGAATGGATTTGTGAGTTTCCTAAGTTGTTTTCCTGAAAAAGAGTAACCTGGTACGGTGAAGACAGAGCTGCTTATATAGAAATTCTAGACTTTGATAATTAGCTGCTTGACATTCATTCAGCTTCACTTTTAATGTTGTTTTTATGTATTCAACAAATAAACATTTAGAACCTACTATGTGCCAGACCCTGAACTCGGTAGAAGTAACGTCATTTTCATTATGAGCAGCTTCAATAAAGAAAGGAAATGAATTTCTCCCAAATATCTAGGGTATTGTTTTACACACACACTGTCTCTTTCTCTCTCTCTCTCTCTCTCTCTCTCTCTCTCTCTCTCACACACACACACACACACACACACACACACACACACAGAGTTGCTCATTCATACTCACACTTGATGGATTCCTTTTTCCTGCTTAGATCTTTATTTGAAGGAAGGAAAAAATTACCATCTTTGGACCATATTATAAAATAGTAATTTGTTTGTACATTTTATTTACATATGATCATATTTAATGTTCAGTAACCCTTGGAGAAAGGTGTTATTTTTCTATTTTACAGGTGGGGATACTGAGGATTAAGAGACTAAGTGATGGGTTCAACATCATGCGATAGATGGAGAACTCAGAATTCATACATGGATTGTCTGACTTTCACTCCCAGGACCTTCTCATTGCACTATACATCCTACCTGTAAACAGGATTAGGAGGCCAGCCCCACGCTTCTATTTCATTTTTCATCTCCTTTTGTTTTTCTTTTCCATTTTTTCCTTTTGGCCCTCTGTCATTCCCTTTTAACCTTAGCACTTCCCTTAATTGATCCCTTGTTGGAATTCTCCTCAACTCTATTGCAAGAACAGAAAGAAAATTGTTCTGTAGATATTGAAAACCACTTGTCTCACAGGGAACATCCTGCTTGCTTCAGAACGTCCATTGGTGGCTTGAGTCCTGATTTGCTTTTATGGTCCAATTGATTCAGAATTAAGGTGTCAGGAAAGTAAGTCTGGGGAGAAGAAATTTTCTCATCAGTGCCTCATGAGTTATTTCTTGGGAGATATGCAGGGTTTTCTTTGTGCAGCATCTTCTTGGAACATGTGAAAAAAGATATGGTGAACCAAAGGTTACATGTTAAATCTTACTTTCTGTTAATCCTGAGGTGTAGCTTACTGCCAGATCTAAGGGGTGAGGGATGGAAGTTAAGTTAGACTCCTTGCCCCGTACCAACAACATGTCCCAATTTTATTTTCTTCCTTCTATTACTAGACTCAGTTTTTTTCTCCTCTAAAATCTTGTTACCTTACTTGATTTTGTACTCAAGCTTATGTAACCAATGTCTTTTTCCATTAAAAAGTTTGGTAAATGCAGACCAGCTGGTAAACACTCACTGGTACCTGTAACCCAGAAGATAACTTAGGGCTTATCTTCAACTTTATAGCAGTCCTGGTTCAATGGCTATTCTGCTGGATGACCGAGGAGATACTGTATAAAGGTTTTACTCATTATTGCTACTTTTTTCTCTTCAAAACCACCATGTGCTATAGCTATTGGCCTGCCTACTTTTATAAATATTCCATAGCGTTAAGGTTTACAAAATTCTCTCTTATCTATAAAATTTGTTTTTGCTCTGCTCATAACACACTCTGCTCTGGGGTTTTTCTTAGCTCTTCTATGCTTTATTTCACACTGAAGTTACACGTGCTCATAACATATACTCAGAGAACAAAGGAAAAGGTAATATACAATTCAGACTCATACTGTTAAATTTGTTTCTTTCCACTAATGGGTTTCTTCTAGGCCTTTGTTAATTTATTTTCAGATCAGTCATCCAAGTCAGGGTTGATATTGTGAGGTTTGCTTAACACGATGTTGAAGCAAAAAAGTAATATGCTGAGCTGAAAAGAGTCCTTGACTTGAAATAAAAGTGTAAGTTCTTCCGTTTCATAGCTCTACAACCAAGGGTGCGTCATATGCACTTTCTGAAATCAGCTTCATTCCTTCATTGAATAGGGATCATACCTGACTCAAAAGCATTTTCTTCAATGCAGAAGATTCTGCATATATAAGGTAATATAATCGTTAGGTAGCATTTTGAAGATAGATTGACTCTTTCAGATTGTATAGTATAGGAATCTAGTGGCTCATTTCATAGCAAGAAAGAGGCAGCTAAGAGAGAGAACAATGTCCAAGAGTATCTTGAATTTAAATCACCACTTTAAAAAATGTTCTTATTTTTATGAAATTAGCCTTTTTTTAAATGTTGATACCCAGTGTAGAAAAAAATGTAAATAAGTGGATACTGTCATTGTTGGTAGCAGTATATATTGCTATAACACTTTTAGAAAGCAATTTGACTTTATGTATTGTAGGTCATAGAACTGTTCATTTGCCTAGATCCCTTTCTGGAAATCTATCCTAAGGAAATATGAAAAATGTGGTATGCACAAATATGCTCATAAATTGTTCATAATGTAAAAAATATCATAAACCCACATGCCAAACAAAAAGATATGGGTAAAATAATTATGCATGGATATAAGGCAGCTATTAAAATTTGCAGCCTGGAAGAGTTTGTATAATAACAACTATATAAGGAAAATATACATGCATATGTAAATTTGAAAGACTGAATAACAGTGTACTGAGATACTAATAGTGGTTGCATTATGAGGGGTTTTTTTCTTCCCCACTTTCCTAAGTGGTTTTACTTCTGAAGACAGAAGATGTTTGGACCAGCGAAGGTAACTCTTGGCTGCAATAACAGTAATCTGACTCCAGAAGCCTAAATTAATGGGAGTTCAAATTTCTCACTTAACAGGAAGTCCAGAAGTTGTAGACCATGGTTCTGTGACTTAATATTATCAGGGCCAGGGATTCTGTTGGCATTTATCATTTGGTTGCCGGATGACTGCTAAAGTTCTCATCCTCTAGTTTACATTCAAGGCAGAAAGAATGAAGAAGGGGGAGGATACGTATCAGCTACATCAATCTCTTTTTTAGCTGGAAGAAAAAGAAGGCCCCCAAATTAAGTCTCTGATGGAGAATGAAGAGCAGATGGCCATCCCTACCGGGAATGTAGGCTGGGGAAGAGCATGTGAGAGGTAGAAAGGAAAAAGAAGGTTGAAAATAACTTCTGGGTGGCCCATAAGCCATGTTTTCCACAGTGGTCAGCTATGGCTCAGAGACCCAGATGGTCCCAGTATAAAGATTTCCATAGGCCTCATCTCCAGAGGAAGTCCCAGTTCTCTGTGTGTGTTTCTGTCTCAGCCACCTTGCCTTCTAGTGAGCACTGATTTTCTTCTTCCATTCTGCCTCTGTCTTCCACCTCAGTCTGTAAGACCAACACAAAGAAGATGGAAGAGCTGAAAAGGGAGGAGAGTTTGAGACTCCATCCCTCATCCAGGATGCTTGACTCTGCTCAGAACATGGAGATTCCCTGAGAACATTTTAGCAGTAAATAAAGCTGACATGAGTCTCAGTTCCCATGCAGCTCCAATGTTGAGTTTCTCTAGTCATGCATATCAAGTAGTCTTGAAAACAGGAGAGAGAGCTGTTTCTTTCCCATCTTTGCCCCTGAGAAGACTGGATGTTTATGACCCATTTAGTATTTCAGCATTATCATAATAAATGAATTAACCCCCCATTAGATAGCATCTTTGGTCTAGAGATAAAGTCTTTTAGACTGCACTTTTTTATGTGTAGGGTGCTGTTCTCCAGGTAGGTGTCATTTGATTTCTGATGGAAATTTTACACAGTTGTTTTAATGATGAGAAAGGAAAAATTAAAAAATGGGAAGGAGATCATAAATTAGACCTCTAAAATATATCTCGAATCAGTTGCTTTCTCATTCATCACTGGCCCCAGGTTGGCTTACATCATCATTGGCTAACACCACGTCAATAATGTTTCTTCCCCCTTTCACTCTTATTTCCTATAATCAGTTCTCTATAGAGTGAACAGAAGACTTTTTCAGAAATATCTATCACTTGCTTCAACAGAACAAAATTAAAAAACACCAATCAATCAATTTAAAGCATCTCTTTGCATTTAGAATAAATTGGGGCCCTTACCTATGGTCCTCAAGTATGTATTCAGCATACAGTTGGTCATCCCTCACTATCCTTGGGGGATTGTTTCTAGGACACACCCCTCTGTACCAAAATCCGTGGATGCTTGAGTCCCTTATATAAAATGGCATAGTGTTCGCCTAACCTATGCACGTTGTCTCATATACTTTAAATCATTGCTATATAACCTATAATACATAATGCAATACAAATGCTATATAAACAGTTGTAAATACAATGTAAATACTATGTAAATAGTTGCCAGTGCACAGCAAATTCAAGTTTTGCTTTTTGAAACTTTGAAATTTTTTAAAAATATTTTTGATCCACAGTTGGTTGAATTTGCATATGTGGAGCCTGTGGATAGGGCGGGCCAGCTGTATACAGTTGACTCAGAAACAACACAGGGGTTAGAGGCACCAACCCTTGCATAGTTGAAAATCCACATATAACTTTATAGTTGGCCCTGTGTATCCGCCAATTCACCCAGCCACGGATTGCGTAGCTCTATAGCATATGTTTAGTGAAAAAATTCTCATATAAGGGGATCCACACAGTTCAAATCTTGTTGTTCAAAGGTCAACTGTAGATTAAATAAATGAATGATGAGGTAATGGGAAAAAGTAGATCTGGGTGACTAAAGATTCTGTAAAACTTTGGTGCTAAGTTTGGAAAAGGTGAGTTGGAGCCAGAATTTAAAAGGCCTTGAGTGCTATGTTAATTGATTTGAAATGTACTTGTTTTTCTCCACTTCATCTCCTGCCATTTTCTCTTTCCTCTCAGAGCTCTAGCCTTGTTAGTATTCTGAGAGTCCTTCCAGGCATTTATCTTGATACTCTTCATTGTTTCTTTGTCAGTGTTAGATCTCAACTTAACACCTTCTCAGAGAAGCTTTCCCTACCTAGCTAGGACGCCCCATGCAGCTGCCATCTCAGTATTATCTTCCATCTCAGCTCTTCGTTGGGTTGTTTTTGATAATTTGTGTTATTTTATTTATCCCCCAATTGTCCTACATTTGGTCTGTCTATACCATTAGAATGTAAGATCTATGAGATCAGGAATCTTCTTCACCTAGTGTCTAGTCAGGCTGAACTATAATAGATTTACTATAAATATCCATTTAATCATTTAATAAATAAGTTATGTTGATATGAAGACCAAATAATAAAATGAATCTAAGCAGCAGGTACAGTGCCTGCTAATGTTATTTGCTTGACAATTGTTGATCTCTTTCTTTTTTTTATCCAATTCCCCTACTTTGTCTTGTAAGGCTGTGAGCTCCTCTAAGGCAGATGCCATATTATAATTATCTTTCATCCCCAGGACCTTCATACTCTCTGGAACAAAGAAGTCAGGGGATTTTGTTTAAAAAAATGAAGAAGAATAAATGATGGAATGAATGAAGAGGCTTTTAACAAATAGAGAGGCATTTGATTAGGGCAAAAGACATTCTAAGGGAATAAGGGTTTGGACTGTCAACAGAGTTCTAGAGGTGAGTTTACAAAAGGCTTGTAGGATCTATGAAGATACGAATTGTATCTATCTTTTCTTCCCCTGAATTCCTATGGAATCCCTGGTGCAGAGGGCAGTTCCTGGAACGTGTGTGTGTGTGTGTGTGTGTGTGTGTGTGTGTGTGTGTGTGTGTGTGTGTGAGAGAGAGAGAGAGAGAGAGAGAGAGAGAGAGAGACAGAGAGATGGAAAGAGACTGAACGTGTGATTGGAAAGAAAGACAGCAAAAGTTTGGGGATTATATTGGACAAGGTAAATGATAGTTTCAAAGGGCCTAGACTGTACACCTAATTAGTTTGAGACCTTGTCAGCAATGGGTGACCTTTGAACATTGTTATTATACTGGCAGAAATGAGTTAACTCAGGATGCTGGAGTAGGGTTGGGGGCAAGAATTTGTGTCAGGTCTCATAAAATCCAGTCTCTAATGATGTCCACTTCTGGAAGCTCAGCTAGTGCTTACAAGTTGTCCTACAATGTTGCGTTTTGGAATAGTGTCTTTTCTGTTGAAAGATTGAAAAAGATTGAGTATATTAGGTCAGTATGGAGAGACTAACCTAAAATATTTGCAGATGGCATAGTGCCTTTCATTTAGTCATGTAGCGGATTTATTGGATTACAAAACTAAAATCTGTTCTAGGAAATCTGCCCATGTTTCTTCCCCCTTCTTAAATGCCAGATATTGAAACTTCATTTCAGGAGGTTGAAAGTACTGGTTTTAGGGACCCTTGAAGGATGAGCGGTTCAGCTCGTGGGAAACATTGGTATAGGTCATTTGAAGATATGCTGTGGTCTGCAAAGAGAGATGATATGGAGATGTAGAATTTGAACCTGAATGGAACTGGCTTTGCTTTTGGAAGTAGAGGTTAGTGTTGTAAAATAGGCTGTCTATGAAGATTATCCCCACTTATAAGATTTCTGCCCAACATCAGGCTGTGGAAGCTGGTGACTCATTTCTATAAAAGGTTCTCTGCTTTTTCTGGCCAAGTTCAGAGAAATTACTGCCACTGTGAGGCTTGGACAAGCAATGATTTGTTGGTTCAAGCAGTTTCTCCATGGGTGGACCTACCTCTCCATAAATGAGATCTGACAATACAATATTGGGATTAGTTGCATGAGAGACCAAAAAGTAGTAAGAATGCATGTGTTTTTAGTTAGGGCGTGGGAGTGAATGCTTAAAAAAATGGGTAGTGTTACTTAAAGTGTGTTTCAGCCTTACCTTCAGGGGTAAATGCCAGGGTCTGTTAAGGAGGCAAGGATTCCCAAGGCCTCAAACTAAGTTCTGGACCTCTATCCTCTTCAACATTAATTTTCTTCCCTGGTCTTCCTTAGTCTTACCAGAAATTCCAGTTTTGTCCTGAATGCCTACAGAAAACAACAGGAAAAACAGGGAGGCTAAATTAATTATAACAAATATCGGGACAAATAACATGGTTCTACTGCTCCTGGCTTCTTTTAATGGGCATATGTCCACTTTACAGAGTTGCCATGAAATGCATCTATTATATTTTCAAAAAGCAAGACATTACTATATATTCAGACAAGGAAGTGTCCCTAGGTCTTCTAACTTTGAGAAACAGTTCATGCTATTTTTCTTTTACAAAGACATATAAACTTAATATTTGAAGAAGTTAAAAAGGCTTGTATTAAACAACTATGTTTAATTTTATTTAATTCAGTGTTTTTTAAACCTATTCGACTATGGAACACTGTTTTTATGAAACATCTGTTAACATTTAGCAAATTACTAGTGCTCTATGAAACCCATCTGGGAAATGATGACCTACATAATAATTGTCTTATGAATGGAAATATATTTATTGGCACATAGCCATGTGACTATCATGCGAACATGTGCGGATAAAACTTTATCTTATAGCGTAAATTTCTGAGGAACATAAGGTTTAGATGATTAGTCAGTTTAAATAATATACATAGAGCAGCTGGTTGAATACTTGACTCTTAGTAGATACTTAATAAATGTTAACCACTAATAAATCAGAAAATTCATGTTGAGAAACCAATACCCTGTTATGCTAGTATAGATCAACTAGTTCTCTTTTGTAATGAAATGTAAGGCCTGCCAGGGTCTAATAATTTTTGTCAAAGCCTGAGAGGGCTGGGCTCCTGAATCTGTATCTATCAATTCTCTTTAATATATACTGAAGTTTCCCATAGTAACAGTAATAGTATCTCCATAGAATATTACTGGAATTATATTCTAATACCATTCTAATATTAACGATCTCTTGCACGTGTAGCATACCTTATACAATAATAGCAACTTAGAATTATAAAATTATCTTTAGTCCTGCAACATTGTTAGTACTTTTGATGATTTTGATTGCAGTAATGGGCAGTATCAATATCCTACCTAAGTGGAAATCCAGTAGCAGGGACCTTGTGTACTTTTTTTTTTTTTTTTGCGGTACGCAGGCCTCTCACTGTTGTGGCCTCTCCCATTGCGGAGCACAGGCTCCGGACGCGCAGGCTCAGCGGCCATGGCTCACGGGCCCAGCCGCTCCACGGCATGTGGGATCTTCCCGGACCGGGGCACGAACCCGTGTCCCGTGCATCGGCAGGCGGACCCCCAACCACTGCACCGCCAGGGAAGCTCGACCTTGTGTACTTTTTATTTCCACCAAGTCTCTTGTGTGTTGGCGGCCTCCCTAGCAGATGGGGCCAGGCTCTCCATGGCAGAGGAAGACTAAGAGGATTTACTGGTTTCTTAAATGCAGGGTAACTGGGAACTGCATTCAGATACTGCTTTTTCCCTAACACCTCAGCCTGAAAACAAAACAAAACAAAAAGCAGGCAAGAATAGAAAGAGTATTCTTAGCTGAGCCAGCATGATATGCATGCTGTATTACCAGCTGCTCGCGGAGCTGCAGCTGAGCAGATCTGCAGACTTCAAGCTGCCCCACATCCTCCTCTTAATACTGATGGGAGAAAATTCCTGCATATTTTCTAAGCAGGAAGTCTCACTTACCGAAGCTGAGTCTAAGACAAGTATGCTCTCCTTCCCAGTCTCCAAAGAGTGGAAGCTATTAGGACACAAATGGTAGGAATATCCTTAGGCATGTCAGAATAGTAATGAATTCTTCTGTTTGTAGCATTTGCTTGCATAGACGACTTCCCTGTGCATTGTATTATCTGGGGCTGAGACAACCCTATGAAGATGATCTTGCAGATACAAAAGTCAGGCTCAGGGAAACAAAGTGACTTGACCAAAGAGTTGACCATTTATCATCTGGCTCAAAGTCTCAGATAAGCCAATGGAAGGCAATGAGTAAGGCTTTCAAACTATATTGTTTACAAAAACAAAATATCTAGGAAGCCTATTAAACAGATTTCCAGGCCTATATCCCCTTGCTCCCACCCCTACTAACGATGAAGGTTCTGCAGTTTGGGGGGTAATATGTTATCAAATAATGCGGAGGCTTATGAAGTATCTTATGTCAGTGCTTTCCAAATTTTAATATGTTTACAAATAATTCAGAGGTCTGGAGATGGGCCTGAAAATGGGCATTTCTCAGAAGATCCCTGGTGATGGTGCCTACTGTTGATGAGCAGAAAGTAAAAGACTATAGGTTTCACAACAAAGAATTTCGTAAACTTTCATGTTTCATATTCTAGTGTTTTCTGAAAGTTTACATTATTTTCCCCTTCTAAGATGTTGGCCCATTATTTGGGGACATAGGGATGTCTTACTGGGGCACTGAGAGGACATGATAATGTGATATCCTGTGGAATCCCTCCTCATCCTTACACACTGCCCATCCTCTCTATGCGTCTCTTAGAAAGCAATTGAGATATATACTTGATATCCCACTGTTGTTATTAATTTGCAGTCTCAAGGAGTTTCAGACAGAGGTGAGCAATTTCCTATGGGTTAGAATGTGCTTTGGGCAATATTAATAAAGATAGTCTGACTTGATCATACTATTTCCCTCTCTTCTGCCATTGGAAAAAAAATGATGCCAGGCCTGATTTTGATCTCATTATAGTGGTTTTAGATTTTGATGAAGCAAAAATGTTGAATTTTATAGCTCCTCCAGAGCGTGGGTCATGAGGATGGTATTACAGGGAAGCTTCATGTGTGTGTATGTGTGTGTGTGTGTGTGTGGGCACGTGCACGCATGTTATTGTGTTTTATTTATTTTCACCCTACCTCTTATCTTTTTATTTACTTTTCCTCTACTTCTCCCACTTTCAGAATTATAAAATAGCTCTAAATCACTTCATTTTTTTAAACACTGATAACCAACATTCTTTCAGTGATTACAATCAAGTCATTTCTGTAGTGTAAGAGCAACAAGGTCCCTTCTCCTGCTCAGGAAAACATTGATTTAATTCTTCTCTCTTAGACTTGTCGACTTTTATTCTTGCTCACTCCTAGACTTTGACCAACTCATTCACACTAAAGTGTAAATGACTGATGTAGGCCATTGTATCACCTCACCGGGAAAACTTGTATTTTTATATAGAATGCTGTATAAGCTTATGTATTATGCTATATAAGCTTATGTATATAAGCTTAAGTATTTTTATATAGAATGCTATATGAGCTTATGCTCAAGTTTTCAGTGCCTAATATGGCATGTATGGTGTGATAAAATTGGCAAAGCAGTTTGCCCCTTTTTGAGTAAAGCAGGAATCTTGAAATCATGCTATAGATAGTGATTTAGTTAATTCACCTTGGTTTTTGTTTTGATTTTGAAATTATTATTTATTGTCTCCTTTATTTTCATCTTAAAATTTTCCAGGCTCCAAAAATAGCAGGTTATAGCCATTTATGCATAATGCGCTACTTCAGCCTAACTTTTCCCACTGGTTACCACCCTTTCTGGGACATTGTCAACGGCCCCTTTGGGGGAAATGAGTCTATTTTTGCATTGTTCTTCTAGGTTTCATACTCCTGGATCCAACCACTAGATGTCTCTGTAATTACATGCTAGACCAAATCAGAGAGCATGGCCCACCATAGAAGCAAAGGTGGGCCTTAAAGGCTTATCCCCAAATTCTAAATACCTATTTTCATTAAAGTGGAATGATCTTAAATACACATAAGGTAGCACCACTAATCAATTAGTTATTTGGTTACCTGCATGTGTTTACATGGCTTAGTATGAACAGAACTAGGTTCATCAATTCTCAAGAGAAACTGTAGATAGGCAGTAAAAACCTATGCTTCAACTGTGTGTGTGTGAGTATTCATGTGCCCCTACACACACACAGTCTCAGAAACCTTGCTTTTTGCAGGGAGGTGGAGAGACAAAATAACCAATTTTAGAGCCTTCTAGTCATATATTTGTATAAGAACATTTGGATTCTCAGTTTACCTTTCAAAATGAAGCAGATGATGACAAAGGGTGAAATTGTCCTGAGATCTCTAATACAGCTGCCCATTGAATTTTACCTTTGTTGGTGGACCAGTCAGGCTCAGAAAGAACCTCCTTCCTTCCTTCCTTCTTTCTTCCCTCCCTTCTTTCCTCCCTCCCTCCTTTCCTTTCTTCCTTCCTTCCTTTCTCCCTTCCTCCCTCCCTTTCTTCTTGCCCTCCATCTCTCCTTCCTTCCTCTTTCTCTCACTCTGTCTTTTTCTTTCAAAATTAACTTTATTTGAGGAAGTGTCCAAGTTTATTAGGGTATTGATATTTTTCCCGTCGTAAATTATATTGGAAATTGTAAGGAACGCGAGATTTTATCTTGGTCATTTTTTTTCAACCATAGTGCTTAAAAAGTGCCTCACATAGTATTGCTAGATCCCCAGTAAATGTTGTTGAATGATGAATGGATGAAGAAGATGATCTGTTTATGTGGTAGAAATGTACAAATGCAGGTTAGCTATACATAATATGAAAGCTATACAATGATACAATAATATGAAATATACGTAAGTAAATGTACAATATATAATAAATATATAAGTAAATATTTTAATCTTTGAAAAAAGAATATGATTTTGTTTTTAAGTTTATCAAGTAATTCAAGTTTGTCTGGCAGTACCTGCTCTGAACCGTTGAAAGGTGGGCCACAACAATTTAGTAAAGTTAAAAAAATCTTATGTATGAATGTACCTGTTGGAGTGTATTCCTCATGTGAATTCTGTACATCATTCCTGTAGTGTGGGAAAAAAAAATAAGGTGAGAACAAGTAGTACTTAAATGCCCTTAATGACCTGCTCTCAAGAGTAAATGATTTATGTACAAATATAGGGGCACTCAAAGTGTTTGAAAACAATGTCTTTTCACATTAGGGTAACACATCTCCATTATAATCATATCCTTTCTGGTTATTTATGAGCAGGTTCTTTTCTCCAAAAGAACATAAAAAGAATTGAACCTTGTTCCTGTCTAGCATAAATGGTTACAGATTCCACATGAAGGGAGGGGGTCAAACATCTGTTTATCTACAGAGCCTTTTATATTGGCAGTTCCCTGTGCATTTGGTCAATAGCTTGTATGTCACCATGATCTCCTCTGAATCCCTGAAATATAGCCATTTCCTGAGGGCAAGTACAGTAGTTGTCTAGGAGCTGGCAAGCAGCAGTCTGAGTTCATTCTTTAGCTATCTGGAAGTGACCAAAATTTCTTAAAAAGTCCATTATTTTACTTACTTTGCTTCCTACTATGAAGGAAGAAACAAAGGAGAAGTATGGTATTTTTAATTCTGGAGGTAAAAATGACTGTAATAGCTTACAATTACCCATCACTTACTATGAGTTGTAAATTACAAGGTATTGCATTTTTTGAAAAATAGCTAGCATTTATTTAGTGCCAGCTGCTGGTCTTTGAGGTTTGCAGTCATTATATCATTTAATCTTCAAAATCAACCATACTACTGCTGTCGGACACTGAGGCACATAAAGGTGAAGGAACTTGTTAGTAAGTATAGAAATTGGACGTCAACTTGGACAGTGTAGTTCCAGAGGCTGTAAGGTGTGCCCTGCACAACAATTGCTTCCTTACGTCCAGTGCAAAAGTTGTGCTGTGTATTGCTGGGGTGGTTACTTTAACTGCTATGATTGATCCTCTCCAACTGCTTACTGCACATCACCATCATCTGCCCAGTGTAGCCAGAATGCCATTGCCTTGCTTTGATGCCATTTCTCTCCTCCCATCTCACCTCACCAGGGCCTTGTTCACTTTAAAGGTAAGTTGGATTGCAAACACCAGGCAGCTAGGGAATACGAGTCTTCTCCATACACCACTGCAGTTGCTTTGCCGTTCTGTACAGGGTGTCTTTCATAGTTGGCCCTGCTTATTCACTGCTCTGGCTATGTTCTTGCTATCTTCCTTGGGACCAAAGGTGATGCCCCAAGCTTGGGCACTAAGGTAACAGATTGTGTAGTTGGCATTCACTTAGCCATTGATCCCATAAAGTATGCGAGGTCCACAGGAGTTTCTAGACTCAACTACAAGTTGTGGCTATGCCAGCCTTCTTTACCAAACCTACCGCGTTCCCGATTTCCCATTCCGTGACGGCGCTTGTCCCATTGGCACATTTCTTCTCTTGCTTTTGAATTTTAATCACAACTACTCAATCCTATCAAGTGTTCATGATTTAAACTACCCCAGAATATGTCATACTTCAGTCCCATTCCTCCAAGGACACTCACCGTACTCTTTATAGATGGTTCCCCTTCTCCCCAGATGCTTTTTTACCAAGGATAGAAGTAGCCTTTTGCTAAGTCACAGGCATCTCAACTTGAGACCTTTTGGGGACTATTTAATTACATCTGCCTCCTCAACTAGACTACAAGCTAGTGTACTCAATGTCCATCAATATCTGGTATAAAATAGATAACTGAATATTTATGGAAGGAAAGAAGAAAGGAAGAAATGAAGGGAAAGGAAAGGAAAAGAAGAACTCACACTTGCATTGCTCCTAGGGTATATGGTTATAGTCTTTTCCAGGAGAGAATGTAATCAGCAAGGGTGAGCACCCACCTAACCCTTGCATACCTTCTAACCCTTGCATACCTTGCATACCTCTCCTAACCCTCTCGTAGAGCTTACTATGAGAAGGCATTTCCATGGAAAGGTAATCCAAAATGATGCTTGTTATAATAATAATAATGATGATAACAATAACAACAACTCTACTTCACTAGGCATTTATTTCATTATTGTTAGACAGAACTCAAATGCAGCAAATAATACCATCATCTACTTAGTTGTTCAAATAAGAGTATGAGAATTAACCTTGATTTCTCTTTTTCTCACCTCCCACAATCCAAACCATTAGCTAGTTCTCAGAGTTGACATCAGAAACACAAAGTAGAAACATGCTTAAAAATTTTCTGATGGCTTCTACCAGACTTGCAATTAAAACCAAACTCTTGACAACTGCCTACAAAGACCTTAGTAGTCAGGTCTTTGGCTACCCTTCTGCTCTCCTTTCTCACTGCATTCTTCCCTTTTCACTTATTCCAATCTCACTGGGCTTCCTACTGTTCTTAAAGCATGTCAGTGTTGTCATTGCCTTGGGTCTTCATGTTAGCCATTGTCCTTCCTGTCACTCAGTTTCAGCGTAAAAGGTCTCCCCTTCAGGGAACCCTAATTCAGCTTTCTAATCAACGTGAGCAAACATGTCATGCTCTATCACGTAATTCTAATTCTCTCTAAAGCATATATCACTGTGGGATGTTCATTGTCATTGTTTATTTGTTGACTTGTTTATTGTCAGTTTGATGACAGAATATAATTGCTTTTTGGGTTTTTTTTTTTAACATCTTTATTGGAGTATAGTTGCTTTACAATGTTGTATTAGTTTCTGCTGTATAACAAAGTAAATCAGCTGTACGTATACATATATCCCCATATCCCCTCCCTCTTGCGTCTCCCTCCCACCCTCCTTATCCCACCCCTCTAGGTAGGCACAAAGCACTGAGCTGGTATCCCCGTACTATGTGGCTGCTTCCCACTAGCTATGTATTTTACATTTGGTAGTGTATATATGTCCATGCCACTCTCTCACTTACCATTCTGCTTCCCCGTGTCCTTAAGTCCCTTCTCTACATCTGTTTCTTTATTCCTGTCCTGCCCCTAGGTTCTTCAGAACCATTTTTTTTTTAGATTCCATATATATGTGTTAGCATACAGTATTTGTCTTTCTCTTTCTGACTTACTTCACTCTGTATGACAGACTCTATGTCCATCCACCTCACTACAAATAATTCAATTTCGTTTCTTTTTATGGTTGAGTAATATTCCATTGTATATGTGTGCCACATCTTCTTTAGCCATTCATCTGCCAAAAGATTGCTTCCATGTCCTGGCTATTGTAAATAGTGCTGCAATGAATATTGTGGTACATGACATTTTTTTTTAATGTACCTCCATGAATCTCAAAGAATTAGTCTTCAAAACAAGTCTTATTTAATGATAATTTATTTTCCTCTTTTTAAAAATTTATTTATTTATTTTTGGCTATGTTGGGTCTCTGTTGCAGTGCATGGGCTTCTCATTGTCGTGGCTTCTCCTATTGCGGAGCACGGGCTCTAGGCATGCAGGCTTCAGTAGTTGTGGAACGTGGGCTCAGTAGTTGTGGCTTGCAGGCTCTAGAGCTCAGGCTCAGTAGTTCTGGCGATGGGCTTAGTTGCTCCGCGGCATGTGGGATCTTCCTGGGCCAGGGCTCGAACCCATGTCCCTTGCATTGGCAAGCAGATTCTTAACCACTGCACCACCAGGGAAGCCTCGTACATGACTCTTTGAATTATGGTTTTCTCAGGGTATATGCCCAGGTAGTGGGATTGCTGGGTCATATGGTAGTTCTATTTTCAGTTTTTCAGGGAACCTCCATACTGTTCTCCATAGTGGCTGTACCAATTTACATTCCAACCCACAGTGTAGGAGGGTTCTCTTTTCTCCATACCCTCTCCAGCTTTTATTGTTTGTAGATTTTTTGATGATGGTCATTCTGACCAGTATGAGGCGATATCACATTGTAGTTTTGATTTGCATTTCTCTGATGATTAGTGATGTTGAGCATCCTTTCATGTGCTTTTTGGGAATCTGTATATCTTCTTTGGAGAAATGTCTATTTAGGTCTTCTGCCCATTTTTGGATTAGGTGGTTTGTTTTTTTCATATTGAGCTGCACGAGCTGCTTTTATATTTTGGAGATTAATCCTTTGTCAGTTGCTTCATTTCCAAATACTTTCTCCCATTCTGAAGGTTGTCTTTTTGTCTTGTTATGGTTTCCTTTGCTGTGCGAAAGCTTTTAAATTTCATTAGGCTCCATTTGTATATTTTTGTTTTTATTTCCATTTCTCTAGGAGGTGGGTCAAAAAGGATCTTGCTGTGATTTATGTCATAGTGTTCTGCCTAGGTTTTCCTCTGAGAGTTTTATAGTGTCTGGCCTTACATTTAGGTCTTTAATCCATTTTGAGTTTATTTTTGTGTATCGTGTTAGGGAGTGTTCTAATTTCATTCTTTTACATGTAGCTGTCCAGTTTTCCCAGCACCACTTACTGAATAGGCTGTCTTTTCTCCATTGTATATTCTTGCCTCTTTATCAAAGATAAGGTGACCATATGTGCATGGGTTTATCTCTGGGCTTTCTATCCTGTTCCATTGATCTATATTTCTGTTTTTTGTGCCAGTACCATACTGCCTTGAATACTGTAGCTTTGTACTATACTCTGAAGTCAGGGAGCCTGATTCCTCCAGCTCCATTTTTCGTTCTAAAGATTGCTTTGGTTATTCGGGGTCTTTTGTGCTTCCATACAAGTTGTGAAATTTTTTGTTCTAGTTCTGTGAAAAATGCCATTGGTAGTTTGCTAGGGATTGCATTGAATTTGTAGATTGCTTTGGGTATTATAGTCATTTTCACAATGTTGATTCTAGCAATCCAAGAACATGGTATATCTCTCCATCTGTTGGTATCATCTTTAATGATACCAACAGAGTTGGTGTCTTAGAGTTTTCTGCATATAGGTCTTTCATCTACTTAGATAAGTTTATTCCTAGGTATTCATTTTGTTGCAGTGGTAAACGGGAGTGTTTCCTTAATTCCTCTTTCAGATTTTCAATCATTAGTGCATAGGAATGCAAGATATTTCTGTGCATTAATTTTGTATCTTGCTACTTTACCAAATTCATTGATTAGCTTGAGTAGTTTTCTGGTAGCATCATTAGGATTCTCTATGTATAGTATCATGTCATCTGCAAACAGTGACAGTTTTACTTCTTTTCTGATTTGGATTCCTTTTATTTCTTTTTCTTCTCTGATTGCTGTGGCTAAAACTTCCAAAACTATGTTGAATAATAGTGGTGAGAGTGGGCGACTTTGTCTTGTTCCTGATCTTAGTGGAAATGGTTTCAGTTTTTCACCAGTGAGAATGATGTTGGCTTGTCATATATGGCCTTTATTATGTTGAGGTAAGTTCCCTCTATGCCTACTTTCCGGGGTGGGTTTATCATAAATGGGTGTTGCATTTTGTCAAAAGCTTTTTTTGTATCTACTGAGATGATCATATGGTTTTTCTCCTTCAGTTTGTTAATATGGTGTATCACATCGACTGATTTGCATATATTAAAGAATCCTTGCATTCCTGGGATAAACTCCACTTGATCATGGTATATGACCTTTTAATGTGCTGTTGGATTCTGTTCACTAATATTTTGTTGAGGATTTTTGCATCTATGTTCATCAGTGATGTTGGCCTATAATTTTCATTTTCTTGTGACATCTTTGTCTGGTTTTGGTATCAGGGTGATGGCGGTCTCGTAGAATGAGTTTGGGAGTGTTCTTCCCTCTGCTATATTTTGGAAGAGTTTGAGAAGGATAGGTGTTAGCTCTTCTCTCAGTGTTTGATAGAATATGCCTGTGAAGCCATCTGGTCCTGGGCTTTAGTTTGTCGGAAGATTTTTTTTTTTTTCGGTACGGGGCTTCTCACCGTTGTGGCCTCTCCCGTTGCGGAGCACAGGCTCCAGACGCGCAGGCTCAGTGGCCATGGCTCACGGGCACAGCCGCTCCGCGACGTGTGGGATCTTCCCAAACCGGGGCATGAACCTGTGTGCCCTGCATTGGCAGGCAGACTCTCAACCACTGCACCACCTGGGAAGCTGTGTTGGAAGATTTTTAATCATAGTTTCAATTTCAGTGCTTGTGATTGGTCTGTTTATATTTTCTATTTCTTCCTGGTTCAGTCTATGAAGTGTTTGCTTTTCTAAGAATTTGTCCATTTCTTCCAGGTTGTCCATTTTATTGGCATATAGTTGCTTATAGTAATCTCTCCTGATCCTTTGTATTTCTGCAGTGTCAGTTGTTACTTCTCCTTTTTCACTTCCAATTCCGTTGATTTGAGTCTATTCCCTTTTTTTCTTGATGAGTCTGGCTAATGGTTTATCAATTTTGTTTATCTTCTCAGAGAACCAGCTTTTAGTTTTATTGATCTTTGCTATCATTTCCTTCATTTCTTTCTCATTTATTTCTGATCTGATCTTTATGATTTCTTTCCTTCTGCTAACTTTGGGGTTTCTTTGTTCTTCTTTCTCTAATTGCTTTAGGTGTAAGGTTAGGATTTTTATTTGAGATTTTTCTTGTTTCTTGAGGTAGGATTGTATTGCTCTAAACTTCCCTCTTAGAACCGTTTTTGCTGCATCCCATAGGTTTTGGGCCATCGTGTCTCCATTGTCATTTGTTTCTAGGTATTTTTGTTTTCCTCTTTGATTTTTTCAGTGATCTCTTGATTATTTAGTAGTGTAATGTTTAGCCTCCATGTGTTTGTATATTTTACAGTTTTTTTCCTGTGATTGATATGTAGTCTCACAGTGCTGAGGTCAGGAAAGATACTTGATATGATTTAAATTTTCTTAAATTTACCAAGGCTTGATTTTTGACCCAGGATATGATCTATCCTGGAGAATATTCCATGAGCACTTGAGAAGAAAGTGTATTCTGTTGTTTTTGGATGGAACGTCCTATAAATATCAGTTAAGTCCATCTTGTTTAATGTGTGATTTAAACCTTGTGTTTCCGTATTTATTTTCATTTTGGATAATCTGTCCATTGGTGAAAGTGGGGTGTTAAAATCCCCTACTGTGATTGTGTTACTGTCGATTTCCCCTTTTATGGCTCTTGTCATTTGCCTTATGTATTGACGTGCTCCTATGTTGGGTGCATAAATATTTGTAATTGTTATATCTTCCTCTTGGATTGATCCCTTGATCATTATGTAGTGTCCTTCTTTGTCTCTTGTAATAGCCTTATTCTAAAGTCTATTTTGTCTGATATGAGAATTGCTACTCCAGCTTTCTTTTGATTTCCATTTGCATAGAATATCTTTTTCCATCCCCTCACTTTCAGTCTGTATGTGTCCCTAGGTCTGAAGTGGGTCTCTTGTAGACAGCATATATACAGGACTTGTTTTTGTATCCACTCACCCAGTCTACGTCTTTTGGTTGGAGCATTTAATCCATTTACATTTAAGGTAATTATTGATATCTGTGTGCCTATTGCTGTTTTCTTAATTGTTTTGGTTTTGTTCTTGGAGGTGTATTCCTTCTCTTGTGTTTCCTGCCTAGAGAAGTTCCTTTAGCATTTGTAGTAAAGCTGGTTTGGTGGTTTTGAATTTTCTTAGCTGTTGTTTGTCTGCAAAGGTTTTAATTTGTCCATCAAATCTGAATGAGATCCTTGCTGCATAGAGTAGTCTTGGTTGTAGGTTTTTCCCTTTTATCACTTTAAATATGTCTTGCCACTCCCTTCTGGCTTGCAGAATATCTGCTGAAAGATCAGCTATTAAACTTATATGTTATAAGTTTATATGTTATTATATATATGTTATTATATGTTATATGTTATTCATTGTTTTCCCTTGCTGCTTTTAAGATTTTTTCTTTGTACTTAATTTTTGATAGTTTGATTAATATGTGTCATGGAGTTTCTCCTTGGATTTATCCCATATGGGACAGTCTGTGCTTCCTGGACTTGATTAACTATTTCCTTTTCCATATTAGGGATGTTTTCAACTATATTCTCTTCAAATATTTTCTCAGTCCCTTCTTTTTCTCTTCTTCTTCTGGGTCCCCTATAATTCAAATGTTGGTACATTTAATGTTGTCTAAGAGGTCTCTGAGACTGTGCTCAATTCTTTTCATTCTTTTTTCTTTATTCTGCTCTACTGTATTTATTTCCACTATTTTATCTTCCAGGTCACTTATCCGTTCTTCTGCCTCAGTTATTCTGCTATTGATTCCTTCTAGAGAATTTTTAATTTCATTTATTGTGTTGTTCATCATTGTTTGTTTGCTCTTTAGTTCTTCTAGGTCCTTGCTAAATGTTTCTTGTATTTTCTCCATTCTATTTCCAAGATTTTGGATCATCTTTAGTTTTGTTACTCTGAATTCTTTTTCAGGTAGACTGCCTATTGTCTCTTCATTTGTTTGGTCTGGTGGGTTTTTACCTTTCTCCTTCATCTGCTGTGTATTTCTCTGTCTTCTCATTTTGCTTAACTTACTGTGTTTGGGGTCTCCTCTCGCAGGCTGCATGTTTGTAGTTCCCATTGTTTTTGGTGTCTGCCCTCAGTGGCTAAGGTTGGTTTAATGGGTGTGTAAGCTTCCTGGTGGAGGGGACGGGTGCCTATGTTGTGGTGGATGAGGCTGGATCTTGTCTTTCTGGTGGGCAGGTCCGTGCCGGTGGTGTGTTTTTGGGTGTCTGTGAACTTATTATGATTTTAGGCAGCCTCTCTCTTAAAGGGTGGGGTTGTGTTCCTGTCTTGCTAGTTGTTTGGCACGGGGTTTCCAGCACTGGTGCTTGTTCGTCATTGAGTGGAGCTGGGCATTAGCACTGAGATGGAGATCTCTGGGAATTCTCTCCCCCGCTGATATTACGTGGGCCTGAGAGGTCTCTGGTGGTCCAGTGTCCTGATGCAGCGCTCCCACCTCAGAGGCTCAGGCCTGACACCTGGTTGGAGCACCAAGACCTGTTCAGCCAAATGGCTCCGAAGAAAAGGGAGGAAAAATAAAGAGGGAGAGAAAAAATAAATGAATAAAATAATTAAAATAATTTTTTTTAAAAAATTAAAATTAAATAATTAAGAAACTTAAAACAAAAAAGGAAGAGAGCAACCAAACCAATAAACAAATCCACCAATGATAACAAGTGCTAAAAACTATACTAAGATAAACATAAAAGTCCGAAACTAGTCAGTCGCATACAGCAAACCCCAAGTCTACAGTTGCTGCCAAAGTCCACCTCCTCAATTTGGGATGATTCGTTGTCTATTCAGTATTCCACAGATGCAGGTACATCAAGTTGAGTGTGGAGATTTAACCCGCTGCTCCTGAGGCTGCTGGGAGAGATTTCCCTTTGTCTTCTTTGTTCGCACAGCTCCCAGGGGCTCAGCTTTGGATTTGGCCCCGCCTCTGCGTGTAGGTCTCCTGAGGGCATCTGTTCCCTTTCCAGACAGGACGGGGTTAAAGGAGCAGCTGATTACGGGGCTCTGGCTCACTCAGGCCAGGGGGAGGGAGGGGTACGGATGCGGGGCGAGCCTGCGGCGGCAGAGCGCAGCGTGACGTTGCAACAGCTTGATGCTCGCCGTGTGTTCTCCCGGGGAAGTTGTCCCTGGATCACCGGACCCTGTCAGTGGCGGGCTGCACAGCCTCCCGGGAAGGGAGGTGTGGAGAGTGACCTGTGCTCGCACACAGGCTTCTTGGTGGTGGCAGCAGCAGCCTTAGCGGCTCATGCCTGTCTCTGGTGTCCGTGCTGATAGCCACGGCTAGCGCCTGTCTCTGGAGCTTGTTTAGGCAGTGCTCTGAATCCCCTCTCTTCGCGCACCCTGAAGCAATGGTCTCTTGGCTCTTAGGCAGTTCCAGACTTTTTCCCGGACTCCCTCCCTGCTAGCTGTGGCGCACTAGCCCCCTTCAGGCTGTGTTCACGCCGCCAACCCCAGTCCTCTCCCTGGGATACGATCTCCAAAGCCCGAGCCTCAGCTCCCAGCGCCTGCCCCGGCGGGTGAGCAGACAAGCCTCTCGGGCTGGTGAGTGCCGATCGGTCCTGATCCTCTGTGTTGGAATCTCTCCGCTTTGCCCTCCGCACCCCTGTTGCTGTGCTTTCCTCCATGGCTCCGAAGCTTCCCCCTCCGCCACCCGCAGTCTCCGCCCGCGAAGGGGCTTCCTCGTGTGTGGAAACTTTTTCTCCTTCACAGCTCCCTCCCACTGGTGCAGGCCCCGTCCCTATTCTTTTGTCTCTGTTTATTCTTTTTTCTTTTGCCCTACCCAGGTACGTGGGGAGTTTCTTGCCTTTTGGGAAGTCTGAGGTCTTCTGCCAGCGTTCAGTAGGTGTTCTGTAGTTGTTGTTCCACATATAAATATATTTTTGGTGTATTTGTGGAGAGGAAGGTGATCTCCACGTCTTACTCCTCCGCCATCTTGAAGCTCTTCCTCGAATTTCTATAAAAGAAGGAATCCCATATCTTCGATTCATTGCTGTGTTCCCATGTTCTAAAAGAGTGCCAGGCAAAGAGTAGGTATTCAAAAAACAAACCATCAACAACAAAGAAAAGTAAAAGAAAATCTCTACTGATTGAACAAATTAATGAACTCTAGCAACTCCAAGAAACCTCCTGCCACCGAAACTCAAAATAGAATTTGCAGTTTCAAACGGAGGTTGTAGAGATGTGCAGTAGATAATTTCCAAAGGTGAAATTATCAATTCCTTCCCTTCCTATATAACTATATCATTTTTCAATCAAAAGATAAAATTTATTTCCCTTTTCCTCCTTTTCATGCTGGCCCTATAGTTTCCTTTGACCAAACAAATGCAGTAGAATTGATGCTCTGGGACTTTCATGCTCAGTCTTAAGACTGGGAGCTTCTACTACTCTCTTGGGCTAGACCATCAGTTGGTTAGACGCTGTGCGGAGAGAGGCTTAGGATGGTGACAGGCCGTCATGGATATTCCAGCCCTAGTGAAGCTCCCAGCTGACTCTAGTAGGAGTAACACCAATCAATGTAATGTGAAGCAAAGAACTTCCTGGATGAGGTCTGCCAGAATTCCTGACGCAGAGAACCGTGGGAAATTATTGTTGTTTTAAACCACTCCATTTCTATGTGGTCTGTTATGTAACAATAGATAACTGAACCTTATAGCCGATATAAAAACATAAAGCAGAAAGGGGTTAGGAACACAAACAGCAAGGCTACTTCTTTGAGAGGAATATCTCTTGCCTAGTCACAGTGTCTTTGCAACCAGTGTGGGCTGCACAGGCAGTCAAAGGAAACACAAACATGGGCTGTCAGCTTGCTGCCATGGCCCCCCAAAATAACATGATATTGGGGACCGTTTGCATGGTGATGTTTGGGCACAGAACTGAGGTGGCAGAATGAATTCCAGGTGTGGACAGTGTCAACTCCGCAAAACAGCAAACAAGTATTAGCTTCAGTGTTCAGTGTGAGTTCAGAATGCCGACTCAGGATGCAGCCTGAGAAGTCACCAGGGACATGAGGCATCAAAGGCTACATTTTATGTCAGGCACCAAAGAGCAAGAAGCAGAAAAAGGGGTCAACATGGTTAAGAGATGGGGATCAGGGAAGAAGCCACGAGCGGGTTCTGACTGCACTCTGTGATAGTTAAGTCCTTATTGAGTGATTCCTGTAACTGTCCTGAAGGAACCATCTGGAGTTTGGCCCTTGCTGTGCAAGGTACACATTTCCCCTGAAGTGGACCCGGTTTCCCAAATTATGGAGCCACAAATATATCAGGTATAGTTTCAAACAATCTTCAGTTTTAGAATAGTATTTTCAATTCAGAAGCTTTTTAAAAAATGTGATTGCCGGGCTTCCCTGGTGGCACAATGGTTGAGAGTCCGTCTGCCAATGCAGGGGACACGGGTTCGTGCCCCGGTCCGGGAAGATCTCACATGCCGCGGAGCGGCTGGGCCCGTGAGCCATGGCCGCCGAGCCTGCGCGTCTGGAGCCTGTGCTCCGCAACGGGAGAGGCCACAACAGTGAGAGGCCCGCGTACTGCAAAAAAAAAAAAAAAAAAAAAAATGTGATTGCCTTCTTTGAAGGCTTGAAAAGCTGGAGAAAGGAAGGAAATTGAGCTCTACCTAAAGACAACCTCTCCTTTACCCACCTCCCCATTCAGGGAATAGCTGCTTGAAATCCAGTTACCATTCTTTCTAGATTGACCTTCTTGACATGAGTATATCACCCCTCCTAGTAGCTCAGCTCCCCCATTTATAAAACTGGAGTCAAAATCCCTTCATCATAATGCTAGAATGTAAATTAAATAATTAGTTATTTGTTAAACAGTTTGAAAATGCTATGCATTGTTATTATTTCAAGGGTAATTTATTTCTTCTGATTCATTCATAATTATTTCATCAAAGCATTGTTCAGTGAGAGCTGTTTGATGTGTAAAATGCCTTATGGGCATTCCCTATAAGACTTTTGTTGTCAAAATTATATGGAGACCTTGCCAACTGGAACTCATTTACACCCAAAAGGTTTACAATAGTGAAGGTCTCAAATCACCCCCTTATGGGTCAGAGCCTGTTGGAAAATGAACAAATCCCAGAGCAGTGATTCATCTCTGAATTTGTCTATAATGGTTTCCTACCAGAAAATCAAATATGGACCAAAGCCAGGCCCAGGTAGCAACTGGGAACCTGATCAAATTCGGTTTTGGCCTTTTTCCCTGATCCTTACACCATTCTGAGAACTCCTGCTTCCTCAGTTTCAGTTGCCAACTCAATCTTTCTGAAATTTACATATAGCTGTAGGTCATATTGGAAGGTTGATCTGCTACACTGAGTCCCTTAATGAAATTAATCATGATGACCCCTGAATCCATTTGTCAAAGTTTTAAAAGTACTCCTTAGAGCAGAGGGACTGGAATAGTTAATCCCTGGTAGGCATGAGTCACAGCCTGAAACTGCCAACGATAAGAAATATCCTTGAAGTCAAGCCTTCTATTTAAAAAAAAAAAAAAAATCATGAAAAAGTTGATTTTTCTCTATACTATATATTCTTATTTATTTCAGTATAAAATTAATGTTTAAATTATTTACTGTTTAGTTTACATAATTTCTTCCCATTCCCACCCTCAGTTACTGGTTTTAGAATATCCATCATTTTTAGCTACTGTCTTTATAAATCTTCAAACATGCTTCAGGAGTATCAACACCCCAGATCTAAAACCCAAATCGGTAACTTCTCTCAACTCCCCTGCTTGATTTTGCTTCTGGATTCCCCATGTTGGTACACGATCATTGCTCTAAACAAGCCACAAAATAACTGGGAATCATCCCAAACTCTGTCCTTATCCTCATGCCAAATTTAGTCACTCAGTGCCACTGATACACTGATTTTTACCTTATTTTAAATCAATTCCTTAATTTTTTTTTTTTACCATCCTGTATTACTTAAGGTACTTTCACTTCTAAGGAAGAGAAACTAAACCCAAAGTGTGCTAAATATTAATGGAAACTTAGTGGCTCAAATAAATGAAAAATCTGGAAGCGGTAAGGGTTTCAATGGAGGTGTGTTAAAGTAGCTTAATGATATTGTCAAAAACCAGCTTCTTTACGTCTATACTTTCCCTGTCCATGACATTATTTTGTTTTCAGTCGGTCTTCCCTCTTAATTAAGATGGTCTGCTTCAGCATCTAGGGCTATGAGGTTTCATATTTTCATCCTGCAGGAAGGACACCACTTCTCATGGCTCTCTGAATAAAATAAAAGTTTTCTCACCTCCAAAAAAAACCTTCCAGCAAACAACTTCTTTTGTGGCTCGACTTGTATCACATGACTATTCCCAAACCAGTCACTGTGGCTGAGGGATAAGATTTTCTGATTGGCTTAAGTTAATCAGATCTACCTGGAACTGACATTGGCATCAATCATATATGACTGGCTAATAATGGACATGGCAATCTCACTGTCCCCCACCACTTTTTTTGAAATATGATTACCATAAAGTATGGGGAGTGGCAGTTGGGTGGCAAAGTATATGCTGACTCATCATCAATGCCTTATTTTGAGCATTTGTTATCTGCATGGAATACCTGAGAGTCTGGGAAGTTCTTTTGCTACCCGTCATCCATTTCCCTTTTTCTTAGCTGAACTTTCTGTCTCTGTGTCTTTCTCAAACCATCTATCCTCCATGCTATCCCCAGAATAATCTTTCTAAGACATCATTCTTTTTACATGACGTCTACAGTTAAAACCATTAGGTGAACCCCTCTCATTCACAAAGAGTGACTTTTAAGATGTGCTCTATGGGTTCAACCAGAAGTCTTTTATTTTATCTGTTCTAATATTTTAGATATGACTTTATTTGAAGGGAAAAGGTTAAGGATAAAGTTTAAAAACCAGTGATCCACAGAATAAAGTTCAAGCTTGAACTTCCGTGATCTGGGCTTTTACTCCCTCTCTAACGTAGCTCCCCACCACGCCCTCTCCATATTTTATACGTCACTACTAGCTAGTTACCTATGGGTCTCCAAATAATCCATTCCCTCTACCTAGAATTCCTTTCCTCCACCAAACCTGACTAATCTGCCTAAAATCCGTATGTTCTTTCTTTAAAATCCATCTTGGCCATTAATACCTGAAGCCCAAACAGTGCTGGTCAGACTTGCCGGTTATCATCACCCTGTATTGTTAATATTAATAGGTATTATTATTTTTATAATATTTTCACCCCTAGCATTTAGTATGTCTCCTGGCATCTAAAAACTTCTAAGTTGAAATAAATAGAAATGAATAGAATTCCAGTGGTGAAACTTGCCCCACAGCATGGTGTAGCCAACACAGGCTTTTGAATCGCTCACTCATGGGTTTTCTTTCCAGAGTTACGACCTGCTCAGTGGGTCACTGCTGACAAATCATTTATTTTCTTTGAGACTTAGTTGTTGTTTTTCTGTTTATTTGTTCTGGGCTTTGGTTTTCATTTGTAAAAAGGGGAAAGTACTTGAGAAAGTTGGTGTGAGTATAAATTAAAATAATGGTATGGATTTTTTTTTTTTTTTTTACATTGAGTAGAATATTGGTTAAAGTGAGTTAGCTGTGATTAACAGAAAACAGAAATTATTATATCATAATGAGATGACCAGGGGTGGAGTAGTTCTAGGTTTGGTAATTCAGTGGAGATATGGCATCATTCAAGACTCACGTCTTTCTGTCTTTTTTGCCCTGCCATTTGGAGCATTTTGACTTTGACCTAAAATGCGTACATTCACAGCTGCAGGTTGGCTGCAATGAACCCAGGCATCACCTCCCCGCATAGCTATTTACTCACAGGCACCTCTTTTGAAAAATGAGGAAACTTTTAAAAGATGTGTCCCAGGCAAATCTCTCTCCCCACAAGTCTCATGGATAATAACTGTGCCACAAGGCCATTCCTAAAACAATCACTGGCAAGAATGATTATCACTGCTGGATTGTCATAGCTGGTTCAGGTCAATCAGGATTTGCCGTGGAGCTCTGAAGAGCCTCCTCTGGAGACAATGGCTATCAGTTACCTGAACAAAATCAGAATCTGATTAGTGGGGAAGAAGCAGGTTAATAACAATAGGGTAGATGGCTCTACATGACCTCTTTCTTCAACATTTTGGTTATTTCTCTAATCACTCACGTCTAGGGAAGAGAGTAATCCACCTTCTCATAAAGGCAGTTTTCTTCTTTTCGCTGACTTTAATCACTGTTGACTTCATTAACTGCCCTTAAGTATCCCTGTGAAGTCATATAATTTGGAATATTTATATCGTGAATAACATGAAACTCAAGACACAAAGAAGAACAAGAATCTCCTGCATAGTGGGCCAGTTTTCAGTCTCACTCTGCTTCTGCCTTACACCCTTGAGCTCCTTCCTGCTTAATTAAAACTGCAGGAAGGGCTTCCCTGGTGACGCAGTGGTTAAGAGTCCGCCTGCGATTCAGGGGACGTGGGTTCGTGCCCTGGTCCGGGAGGATCCCACATGCCGCGGAGCGGCTGGGCCCGTGAGCCATGGCCGCTGAGCCTGCGCGTCCGGAGCCTGTGCTCCGCAACGGGAGAGGCCACAACAGTGAGAGTCCCGCGTACCACAAAAAAAAACCAAAACCAAAAACAACAAAACTGCAGGAGGACATCACTGCGAGTCAGTTCAGCTTCCCGGATCGGCCATGATGCTGATTCCACATTCATAATTGATAACATTCTCCTCAGTGTTAAGAATGGAGACTTGGCTGATTAAGGATTTTCTGTGGATTATTGCAGGTGTCTGAATTGCTGAAACAATGGACAGCCATGCAGTGTCTTTTTGATCTACATAAACATGGGATGTGGAAGAAGAAAAGAAGCATTTTTCTTTCCCCTTCAGAAATCTCACTTGACATTTTGCAAGGGACATTTATTGGAATGTCAGTTTGATAAAACTGTTTGCAGGAGTCACCCAGCATTTGCTCCTGAGCTATAACAATTGTTAAGAGCCATAATTACTCTGGGCAGGTTTAAAGAAAAAAAAAATATTTTCAGAAGGTTTGGACAAAATACCTCCAAGAAAGTAGCTATATTTCTTCTGGCTTCCTGTTGAATTACAGTCTCTCTGATACACTCCTACTGAATCTGAACTCTGGGTTAATAGCAAAGTTACCAACAGTTGTCATGGCAGATGGTAATGTAGTAGTATGCATCAGAGAGACAAATAGTATAGGCTGCAGAGGTGTCTTCAATATAGAGGATATAAAGCCTGGGGGTGGGATTTTATATCTGGATAATATTATATTACATAGTAATAATAATAATGATGGTTAATAATGGCAAACACTTGTATTGAACTCACTGTGAACTACATACTGTTCTAAGAGCTTTATATCTAGGAGCTCATTAATTCCAGTCTTATGGTACAGGGAATTTTTTTTCTTTTAAAAAGATTTTATTAAAGATCTTTATTTAGTTATATTTTATTTTTGGCTCCGTCGGGTCTTCGTTGCTGCACGCAGGCTTTCTCTAGTTGCGGCGAGCGGGGGCTACTCTTCTTTGTGGTGCATGGGCTTCTCATTGCGGTAGCTTCTCTTGTTGTGGAGCACAGGCTTTAGGCACGCGAGCTTCAGTAGCTGTGGCATGCGGGCTCAGCAGTGTGGCTCGCCCTGTCATCCTGTGTGTATCAGCTGGGGCATGGCAGGCGGCTCTGGCTTCCCACCCTTCTTCAGAGATGGGGGTAATAGGCAGTATGTCATCTTTGGGTAACAAGGAATATTATTATCTCCATTTTGCTTATGAGTAAACTGAGGCACAGAGAGGTGAAGAAACTTGCCCAAAGTCATGTTGGAATTTTAACCCTGAAATATTCCTAAACTTCACTATAGCTATTATATGTTATTATCTCCCGATACATCCCACACATTCAAGCCCTTTATAATATGACTGTGAAGATGCCTGTACTTGTTTCCTTATCTACTGAATAGTTGTAGCAAAAAGGCTAATGTTTACTTGGAGCTCACCCTGTGCTGGGGACTGTTAGGGGTTTGTTGATATCTTAGTTAATCCTCATAGCGACCCTGTCAGGCAGGTATAATTATTAAGCCTTTAGAGAATCTCTTACTCTAGGAAACTAAGGAAGAAGAATGTTAAATAACTCGTAATTAACGAGACCAAGGTTAAAAACCAAGAAACGGGAGCCTGGATTTGAATGCTGCTTATCTCGCTGAATAATTATAAAATAACATCATATATAATATATAGACATTTCTGGTAAGCCAAAATAATCAACTAAATTAAAAAGTGTATACATTTTTATTTTTGGAAAGCAGATATACTATTAGCAAAATGCTTTGTTCTTTCCTTTGCTAATCATATTAGCAAAATGATTTGTCCTTTCCTTTGTGTGTTCCTTCATTTATTGAAAGCCATTCCTTTAAATGATTTTTCACGTGCAGCATCTTTACTGGGTACTGTTTGTGGAAAGAAAAATGATGTAGCCTTTTCTCTCTAAAGCTTCAGAGTTGAGAGGAAACAACAGTCATGGAATCACACAACTTACAACATAGTGGCCACTGAGAGCACTGACATCTATTATCCCCTCAGACGTCTTTCAGGAGAACCTCTTTGCATCACTTTTCTCCTCTGTTTGTGGCATGGTGAGGAGGTGATGGCTGCATTGCCCCTAGATCTCTTTGGAGAAATGATGTAGACATTCATAAGAGAATTCCTGTGGAGCACTTGGAAGCTTTTAAGAAAAGTTGCTTCATTACTATTTCAAGGTTCTATTATCCCAAAATGCCACCTCAAAAACTATCAAAGGCTGATCTTCAGAAATTCAGTCCTGCTCTGTACACAAAGCAGGATGCTCCCTGAGAGGAAAAAACAGTTCTTCTGCAGCATCAAAGGCTTACAGTATTGCAGACCTCCCACATCTTTTGTTTGAAGTTGAATCCCTGTCAGGTTCAAAGGTGCTGTGTTAGTTTATTTTCTTTCTTGGTGAGTGAAGGAAAGACTCATTTAGACCACTTTAAGATAGAGGGGGTTTTACAAGGGTACAAAAGGACAGGAGCAGCGGTAGAGTACGACAGCTGGGAATGTAGCATCTGAAGCCCTAAGACTTGGGTTTGAATCCTGACTGTAATACACAGTAGCCTTGAAATTTTCACAAGTTACTTTACCTCTTTGTGTCTCAATTTTCACATGTGTTAAATGGGAAAAATAGCAGTACTGAGCTCGTGGAGAGTTTGTAATGGATACGTGAGCTCGTGTATAGAAAGTGCTAGAGGGGATCCTAGCACAAAGTGCTCAAGAAGAGGTGGCTTTTATTATGTCATCAGGAACTGAAGCCCTTGGCATTAGTTAATCTCTGGCTCTCTCTCACCCTCATGACATTTTTGATTTTCCCTGTGTATTTCTGCTTAGTCATATGTCTAGTGTCTCATCATTGTCATATAGATGTGGCCCCTCCCAATCTCAACTCTGTCTCCTGCATCCTTCCATTGCCAGCTTCCATGGCCAGTTGCACCAGTCTCTCCTTGTTCCTTCATCCGAATTTCTGAGAGAGAGAATCTCCTGGCTTAAGGAAGGGCATTTCGCTTTGGGCATAGCAAGCATTGTGGATCTGGTATCTATGCTTGGTCCACTTGGCTGTGTCATGGGTTGGTGTCTTAGTCCGTTTGGGCTGCTCTGATAAAATATCACAGACTGTGAGCCTTGTTATATAAGACACATTTATTTCTCACTGTTCTGGAGGCTGGAAGTCTAAGATCAGGGTGTCAGCGTGGTTGGGTTCTGGTGAAGGCCCTCTCCTAGGTTGCAGACTGCTAACTTCTTCCTGTGTCTTCACGTGGTGGAAGAGTGTAGGGAGTTCTATGGGGCTGCTTTTATAAAAACACTAATCCCATTCATGAGGGCTCCATCCTCAGGACTTAAGCATCTCCCGAAGGCCCTACCTTCTAATACCGTCATGTTGGGAGTTAGGATTTTAACATATGAATTTGGGTTGGGGAATAAATATTTAGACCATAGTAGTAGGAGTTATTGAGCCCTGCTTGTTCATCAGGGGTTCTGGGGGTCAGTGTGCCTCAGAAGGGGACATTCTGAGGCATGACCTGCCTAATGCAAGTAGAATCAAGTGGAAGAGTGGATTATAGGGCCAGGAAGTATGTGCCTATTGGTATTGTACAGTTAATTGTTGTTCCACCTGTACATTCCTTATTTCTTTATTACAATTCCTCAACTCTGCCTTTAGGCCAGGACTGGTTCATCTTTGGACCTCCTAAACCAGGCATAACACTGGATATATTGAGTGTTTAAACACTTATTATATGTTTACTAAATATTTGATAAGTGAGTTAATGAATAATTATCGGGTATTTTCTCTATTTTCATCTGTGAAGATAATGTTTAAAATTAACGTGCTACCTATAACTAAATTTTTCCAGCAATTTAATTCTAGACTCTATATTATGACCTTAATGTATGCTATACAGTTAAACTTTCTCAGTGACCCCATAAGGTAAAATTTACTGTTTCCGTTTAACATATGAGAAAACTGAGCCCTAGGAAGTAATCTAACTGGACCTGTATAGGAATCAAGCAGTAAAGTGGGCCTTTAAATCCATGTTTGTTGTATTTTAGAGCTTTTTTACCGTATATTATCATATGATTGTGGTAGTTCATATTGTTGATCTTTGGCCTACTCCTCGAGCCATCAAGATCTCTGAGTATTTATTTTAACATTCCCTTTGTTATCTACTTCCCCATCTTTTGTCATGGACGAATTTACAAGGTACACATTCTGTTTAATATCACAGGGCCAAGTATGGAACCCAACGACTCAAGCGTGGAGCCCTGCCTAAAGATTAGTGCCAAAATAATTCATCAGTCTTCTCTGGGTGCAGTGTTCAGATAGTTACCAATCCACTTAATGGTACTGTCAGTCAGCTCACAGACCTTCACCTGGACCTGAAGCAGGTCATGAAAGATTTTGTAATGAATTCACACGTATACACAAATCCCATTTCCCTACAGCCATCTTCCAGGCAGTACTTGTCTCTATAGAGCATGTGTTCCTCATCACCCTGGTTTAAGTGAAGGCTCGATTGGTATTTCCTACCAATGTCTGATTTCACAAGGAGAGCAATAATAGGAAAGCTTCTTTTCTTAATAAAGCAAGTTCTCATCTTGGACATTTGCATTCTCTCACTGCCTCTGAGCACAGCATTTATTCATTGACAGTGCCAGCTCTGTTGGAGAAAGAGCAGAAGGAAGGGCCTAACTGGAAAGTCATGCCCCATCTTTGAAGGCATACACATCTGGTTCTTCTGTTTCACTGTCTGAAAAGTGCCAGACTCATTGGACCCAGATGCTAATGCCACACAGTAGCAAGTCAAGACTAAGAGGACAGTGTTCTGACTTTGATTTCTGAGATCTTTCTGATTTACTACAGTGGTGGAGAACATGAATGCCAGGGTTCTAAAACAATATGATTGGTCAGGTGGTATTTGGAGGAGGGCATTTTCTTCCATTTAAGTATTTCTTACCTTTAGAAAGATTATGAATTGGGTTAATATGTGGAGACAGAATAATGACAAATTTTAGAGACTATAAAGATTGAATGATCATAAGTTAAATCATAGATGGTTTATTAGTAGGTCGTAACATTTTTAAAGTCATGATAATAGCACAGAAATCTTGAGAACTTAATACAGGCAATAACTCTCTCCCCAGAAATTTCCCATTAATAAACACCCCCCCCCAACACACACACAGTAATATATCTCATATCAAAGTGTTCAAGAGCCAGTGGTGCTACTCTTGGAAACCAGGTCAAGGGCCCTTAGGTCAAATACTATTTAAGAAAAATGTAAAGCTGAATTCCTCCTGAAGTTAGGGGGATTAAATAAATTATAGAACTGCGTAATAAAAAATAGATATCATAGAACTCTTAGTTGATTTGATTTGAGTCTCTGGAAATCACTGTTCATGTTCAAAACAGCTACAAAATGTGTGTGTATGTGTGTGTTTTCAGATTTTGTTGCTCAACAATAGGTCTGAAAGATTAGCATGTTTCCCCACATTTTTGAAGAAGTTAATACATATGTCTCAGAGGAGCACAGATCAGATTCCAGATATGCCTGTGTAAATCTGGTAATTCTGTGGATAGGTGCATTCTTTAACTTGACAGCATTAGATTTTTTTACCATCTTTACTGGGGTATAATTGCTTTACAATGGTGCGTTAGTTTCTGCTTTTATAACAAAGTGAATCAGTTATACATATACATATGTTCCCATATCTCTTCCCTCTTGCGTCTCCCTCCCTCCCTCCCTCCCTATCCCACCCCTCCAGGCGGTCACAAAGCATCGAGCTGATATCCCTGTGCTATGCGGCTGCTTCCCACTAGCTATCTGCCTTACGTTTTATAGTGTATATATGTTCATGCCTCTCTCTCGCTTTGTCACAACTCACCCTTCCCCCTCCCATATCCTCAAGTCTGTTCTCCAGTAGGTCTGTGTCTTTATTCCTGTCTTAAGGAAAAAAAAAAAAAAAAAAAAAAGGCAGCATTAGATTTTCAACGTAGGTTAAAACAGGGATGAAGCTGAGATTAAGTAGAGAGGAGCATTTAAGCTAGCCAGGTAATTTTCTAGTAGAGTGTAAGTAAGAGCTGTAATCTAGCAAATACATATGGTTCTTCTTGAGAAAATAAACAGTAGATAGAGGTGCCACAGCAATGGAAAGGGAATGGCAGGGATTAAGCTATATTAATGTATACAATGTATATAAAATGGGCATTAGGGCACTCTCTTCTGGGCAAATAAAAACTTATTTTGTTGGGGTGGGGAAAATGGGTGAAGGTAGTCAAAAGGTAAAAACGTCCAGTTATAAATAGGTAAGTTCTGGGGATGTAATATACAGCAAGGTGACTATAGTTAAAATATTGTATATTTTAAGTTGCTAAGAGAATGTATATAAATCTTAAACGTTCTCATTATAAGAAAGAAAATGTGCAACTCTGTGAGGTGATTGGTAGCTAAACTTATTGTGGCAAATAATTTCATAATACTTACACGTATCAAATCATGCTGTGCATCTTGGACTAATACAGTGTTACACGGCAATTATATCTCAATAAAACTGCAAACAAAAATGGAAAAAAATCTAGTACTGACTTGTGTAAGTATGTTTGGTTTTTGATATTTGGTTTTGATGATTGGAGAATGAGGAAGCTGGATGTTGGCAAAACTTAAACAGTGGATTCCATTTGGATAAAGCTGGAAGCCTCTTAGGGCTGAGTTTATTAATTTCAAACCCTAGTCCGGAAGACCTGTGCTAATCTGCTGACTTGCAGACCTGCATCATTGCCAGTGACAACCAAGGAAGTAAGCTTAGACGTAGGCCCAAATCTTGTGTAGCGTGTTTTAGTAAGAAACGTGCTGTTTCAAGAATCACTGGATCTAATCAGAGGCAGAGGATACATTATCATACCCCACATTCAGGCACCTCTCTGCTTCTGAGTCTAGGCTTATAAAGCGAAGGAGCTGTTGTTTACAATCAGCAGTTGACTTTTGCTTAGGTCAGCTAGTTTAAACTCATGCTGTTGGTTGACTCTGATTATTAGACCATTTTTCTTAGTCACTACTGGAATCGTTCCTAATATCCTACAGCCATAACTTACTGTTTTCCTTTTATATCCTGGCTATGGGAATTCAGGTTGTCACTGAGTATTCCCCGTGATTGTTGACATCGCAAAAGTAGTCAATAGTATTGGCGGCTTTTCCTCACAACTTCCTAGATAATTGTGCTATTTTAATTAGAGTGTGGATAGGCCTGTGAATGAGCTGCTAGACTTTTACTCAGTAAGGAGCATCTATTTCTATTTTAATCCACTACTGGTATTCTCTGAGGAAATGCCAAAATGCTTTCCATCTGGAATTAGGACTCCTTTAGTTTCACTGGGGAAATCTGTGCTCCTGGAAAACTCTTTAGTTCCGCTCTTTACTCAGTTGCCATGCTGCAAGAGATGGAAAACATCAAAAACTAAAACATCTCAAATGACACCAGGGGTAGGGAGAGCACTTTAATTAATTTTGATACGTTCCCACAAATAGTATGTTAAAATCTTATAAGAGCACTATGAAGTAGTGGGGTAGGTATTATTCTCACTCTTCAAAATAAGAAAGCCATTTAGACACATCATGGTTATGACTGTGACGTTAGTGAAGTCACTTGACATGTTAATGTCAAAGCCAGATGTGCTGACTTCCAACCCATACCCTGTCCATCAGACACGCTGTCCTCTAACCCTGAGAATCTAAAGAGAAAGTACAAGAAACATTAGGTGACAGCAAGTACAGGAAGCAACACTTACCTTGCCTTGTTTGGACTCGGAGCTACTGGTCTATGTTACATAAATAGGAAAGCAGTTTAGTGATGGGAGAAAGTTGGGGAGTTGAAGTCAGAAAGTTTGAAAGTTCCATTTTTGGCTCTGCCACCCAAACTTTGGGATTTTGTCCACTTACCCTTTCAGTATCAGTTTCTTCACTGTACAGTTAAGATTAATAATAGCGTTTCGGGGATAATTCAGTGTTCTGCTAACAGACCAGTTTATTGGAATTCACTGTCAAGGAAGGTTCCTAAAAGCAGCTTAGATTCCAGACAAAAAGGGAGCAGATTAGCAAAGGGAAAATTATTTGCCCAAATCATTCCATTTATTCTTCTCCTCCTCCAGGGCTCTGGATCACAGAGTAGACATACTCGTAAATCAGAGAAATGAGAATAGCAGCTTTATATAAAAATTTCAGAAGATGTCAGGACTGGGGAATAAAATGGAGCCCGCTGTCCCTCCCCAAACCTAAACTTTGCAGCCCAGGTGATCAAAATCAGCTGCACAGGGGCATGCAGAGAAGCCGGAAGAGAGAGAGCAGAGACCTGGTGGGGTTGCTGGTAACACCTGCTGAACCGAGGCTCAGACAAATCAAAGAAAAATAACTCTCCTTGCCCCTGATTTACAGAGCACAAGAGAGAACTCAGGAACACTGTCTTTGTCTTTCACTCCTCCTCTGATCCTAGTAGGTTAAGCTAATGTAATGAAAGTTCTCGTTGAAACATATCCTATAGGTTATGCGGTTTAAAAACCTTCATAAAATCACAGAATATCAGAGTTGCAAGAGAATTTAGATATCATCCAATCCAGTGATTTTCTTGCTCAATTAGATGTGGAACTATTCACATCCCATGAAAATCTAATGTCTAAAATGAGTTAAAATGCTGCTACTCTTCCTCAACCAGAGGAGAAACTCAGAGCTTTTACCTATCTCCACTGGGGACCTACGGTACCTTCAGAACATGCTTTGAAAACTACAGATCTAATCAAACAGCTCATTTCACATTTACAGACCAAAACCATAAACCATAAAATGATTTTTCCCAAGTCGCATAGTGAATTAGCGGTTAAACTTGAACAGGGACTTAATTCTCCTTACTCCCAATTCCAAACCCTTTCTAACTTAAAACACAATGCCCGTTTGCTCAGTTATTCTGGAATTCCTCTTAACTCATTATGAAGAGGCAAACCTAGGATCTTCTGCCCATTCATTCCCTGGACTACCCATCTTTGTTATCTGCTGATAGCATCCATCCATAACTACCTGCTACTCAGGAAGTGTCTACCCACACAGGGTTTATGGTAGGGAATCTAAGGGAAGAATCAGAGCGTGGGAAATAAACTTCTGCTTTAAACGCCTTAAATGCTTCTAGACCCCGATCCTTCTGAAATTAAGTCCCACTATTTATTTATCGGTATCTTGTTTTCCTGTGAGCATCTTTTGCATTGAAAACAAGGCAGAAGAGTCATTTCCAGCAGATGCACTGTATGTGAAAAGAAGATTGTGTCTAAATAGGCTACTTTTTCAAGTTTTAATTGGCCTAATTACTTCGTGTTTGTAAAGTGCTTTGAAGAGGAAAGGTGTTATATTAGTGTTGCTTGTTATTATTTTAGTTCTCTTAGCAGCATTTGCTGGTTTCTTAAATTGCCTCTCTTGAAGTGACCTAATAATCAAATTGCCAGAGAAGATTTCTTCTTTTTAATTTTTTCTTCATCTTTTTTTTTTTTTTTAGAGCACCATTATTCAAACGTAAGGAAAGTTGGGAGACTAATGATGTATAGTGCAATCTTCTCTTTTGTCTAAATCAGCTTCCCTAGTATTTTTCTAGAGCTGATGATGAATTGGACCTTTGCCCTCTGCCTCTCTCCCAGAGTCTATCTTCGTAAGTGTTAAAGCTAGCTTTTCTAGAGGACATATCTGACAGTAAAATGTTCTACTGTGAGCCTCTCTCTCTAAGGACCAGGACTCCTGGGAGACTTGAAGAAAGAACTCAGGCCCTTGGTCTCAGGGATGAGAAGGAAAATGAGCCACTCTTACCTTTCCAGCCCTTCCCACACACCTTCCCTGAGCAGCAGATGTAGGGAAGGAGGAAAAAGCTGCAAGAGGATATCAGAACTTATTGACACTGTTTGTGAAGACACATGCTGAAGCGGTATTTCCTCTCTTGTGACATCAAACTTTACTTTTTTTCCACCTATAAAACAGAGTTTTTTCCCCTCACCTATGATACAGTAAAAGAAATGGCTTAATTTTTTGTCCTGCTAAGGCGACAGACATGGTGCAAGCCAGGAAAGCCCTGGCTCGTGCCTGTTACAACTCTAGTCATCCAGCCAAGGTTTCCCTGGCACAACCTGGCACATCCTGGGGGCCCCTCATGCCAGCCTGTGCCCCCTCCAGCCCCATCTGGCCTGCCAAAGCCACCTGGCATACACAGTCTACATAGGGGATGTTCCTACACAAGACCAGCCCTTCAAGACCAGGAGACGTAACAGTTTCACATAATTCATAGAAACAGAGAAAAATCAAACAAAATGAAGAGACATAGGAATTTGTTCCAAACAAAAGAATAAGGTAAAACCTCAGGAAAAAAACACTTAATGAAACAGAGATAAGTCATTTACCTGGTAAAGAGTTCAAAGCAACAGTCATAAAGATGATTACTTCTCAGGAAAAGAATGGAGGAATACAATCAGAATGTTAATGAAGAATTAGAAAATATAAAAAAGAATGAGAGCTGAAGAATTCAATAACTAAAATGAAAAATGCACTATAGGGAATCAGTAGCAGTTTAGATGATACAGAAGAATGCGTAAGCACCCTGGAGGACAGAATAGTGGAAACCATCCAATCAGAACAGTAAAAGTAAAAAGAATTAAAGAAAATGAGGACAGTGTAAGAGACATCTGAGACAACATCAAGTATACTAACATTTGCATTATAGAGGTCTGAAATGGAGAAGAGAGAAAGGGGCAGAAAATTTATTTGAAGAAATAATGGCTGGAAACTTCCCTTACCCGGGGAAGGAAATAAATATCCAGGTCCAGGAAGCACAGAGTCCCAAAGACACTACCAAAAAAAAATTTTTTTTTAATTACAGGCCAATATCCCTGAGTAACATAGGTGCAAAAATCCTCAACAAGATATATGCAAACTGAATTCAACAGTACATTAAAAGAATCATATAACATGATGTATTGGGATCTATCCTAGAGATTCAAGGATGTGTCAATATTTGCAAATCAATCAACGTGATACAACACATTAACGCAATGAAGGACATAAATCATATGATCATCTCAATAGTTGCAGAAAAAGTATTTGACAAAATCCAACATCCATTTTTGATAAAAATTCTTAACAAAGGGTATAGAAGGAACATATCTCAATGTAATAAAGATCATATACAACAGATGCACTGCTAACAACATATCCAATGGTGAAAAGCTGAAAACTTTTTCTCTAAGATCAAGAACAAGACAAGGATGCCCACTGTCATCATTTTATTCAAAATAGTATTGGAAGTCCTAACCACAGCAATCAGACAAGAAAAATAAATAAAAAACATACAAATTGGAAGAGAAGTAAAACTGTCATTATTTGCAGGTGATATCATACTATATACAGAAAACCCTAAAAACTCTACCAAAGAGCTATTTAAATAAATAAATGAATTCAATAAAGTTGCAGGATACAAAATTAATATACAGAAATCTGTTGCATTTCTATACACTAATGAACTATCAGAAAGAAAAATTAAGAAAACAATATCATTTAAAATTGCATCAAAAATAATAAAATACCTAGGAATAAATTTAACCAAGGTGGTAAAAAACCTATACTTTGAAAAGTATAAGACATTGATGAAAGATATTGAAAATGACACATGGATTGGAGGAATTAATAATTAAAATGTCCATACTACCCAAGACAATCTATAGATTCAGTGCAATCTCTATCAAAATATCCATGACATTTTTCATAGGACTAGAACAATAGTCCTAAAATTTGTAAGGAACTACAAAAGACTCCAAATAGCCAAAGCAATTTTGAGAAAGAAGAGCAAAGATCCCTGATTTCAAACTATACTATAAAGCTGTAGTAATCAAAATGGTATGATATTGGCACAAAAACAAACACAAAGATCAGTGGAACAGCATAGAGAGCCATGAAATAAACTCATGCTTTTATGGTCAATTATCTTTGACAGAGGAGTCAAGAACATACAATGGGACAAAGACAGTCTTTTCAGTAAAGAGTTTTGAGAAAACTGAACAGCTACATGTAAAAGAATGAAACTGGACCATTTTCTCACACCATATACAAAAATTAACTCAAAATGGATTAAAGACTTGTATGTAAGACCTGGAACCATAAAACTAGAAGAAAACATAAGTCATATGCTCTTTGACATTGGTCTTAGCAATATTTTTTTGGATCTGTCTCCTCAGACAAGGGAAACAAAAGCAAAAATAAACAAATGGGACTACATCTATCTAAAAAGCTTTTACACAGTGAAGGAAACGTCCATGAACAAACATAAAAAACAGAACAGACTCATAGAGAACAGACTAGTGGTTGCCAGAGGGGAGGGTGGTAGGTTGCTGAGCAAAATAGGTGATGGGGATTTGGAGGTACAGACTTCAGTTATAAAATAAAGAAGTCATAGGGGATGTAATGTACAATATAGGGAATATAGTCAAAAACTCTGTAATAACTTTGTATGGTGACAGATGGTAACTAGACTCATATTGGTGATCATTTTGTAGTACATGAAAATACCGAATCAATATGTTGTATGCCTGAAACTAATATAATATTGTACATCAGCTATACTTCAATATAAAAGAAATATTTTAATTTTTGAAAAAGCATTTTTGATTGCTAAATTAGATGAGGGAGTAGCTTGTTTGTGGGGTGGGAGGAGCAGTCTTGCTTAATTTTTCCCCTAAACACAGCATAGTCTGTTCAAGCTCAGAACCATGAGAAGTAACACCATTATCAGTAGCTAATATTGATTGAGAGTTTTCTATATTCCAAGCAATGTACTAGGCATTATTCATAGTTTCACAACAAAGTTAGGCTGTTTTTACAAAGGAGAAAGGAGCTTTTGTAGGTAGTTTGTATAGATCTGTAAAGACTCTCTTATCTCTTTGAGAGTTAGTTCTATTTTGAGAATTAGTTGCCTGAACCGCCATCCCATCTCCAGGACTTTTCTCTCTGCGTCTCTGTTGAATTTCCTGTCTTCAGGAAGTTTAGGGCTCCTAGTAGAGTGACTGCATTCGTAAAGCTAAACAGCACATGCTTTTCCTCTCTCAGGCTGACTCAGGAAGACCAGGTAGCCTTAGGTTGTTTTCCAATAAGGGTAAGTGGCTCATGCCTTTTGTTGATTCGTAAGCAAGTTGCACGGGACATTTAACAGTTTAATGAAAAGAGGGTAAACTGTGCTGCTTTTATATAATTTGTCCCAATTAAATACCATCCATTTTAGGGTGGCAGATAATTTTAATAAAGCACTACATTTCAAGTTATACATAGTATTTCCTTGAAAAGTTTCATGCATATTAGGTTTTAAAAATGGAAACTTGTTTTCACATGGATTTAATTTTAAGTCCAATTTTTCTCCCTTTTTCATTTCTAAAATTATGTTCCTTGTTTCAAGTTGATCTCCATGTCTTTTTATCTCCCACCTTTTTTGTCAAATAGGGTAACAATCAAGTGTTTGTGATCTATAAACAAAAGCAGAGACATTTTCAATGGAGAAATTATCCAGTTAAAGATCTCTTTTGGCACACACAGTTGGTAACTGGTACATATTCTGTACTTCCTATAGGAGACACATGTCTTTTTTTAATTTTTTTGGAGGATGTTAAAATTGACCAGTGGGTTCACATGGCTCTCAGGCAGGACCATCTGTTAAAACGTTTCCACCAGCCATTTACTTAACCGATTTTAGGTAATCATTATCTAGATCCATTATTTCTTTAGAAGTTAAAAAATGATGATTATTCTAATTCTATCAATCATTTAGCATTGATTAGCTGGTATTATTCCATAAAGAGGAACTATCCCCAGTAGGAAAAGGTATTTGAGAACTGAAAGGGACTGAGAGATTTATATTTCTGCATGTTTTACTGATAAGGAAACTGAGTGCTAAGATGGTTTCAGAAGAAATGTGATGACTTGCTGAAAGCCACACAGATATCTGCCCTCACACCAGAACAGGGATCTAGTACATCGATGAAGAGTAAGAGGCTTCTCCTAGATTAGATCTGGCTTCTCCAGCTCCATTGTTTATAGGCGCCTCCATTGTTTATAGGCAGGTGCAAAATGAATGAATCAGGGCTATATGATACAGTGAGTGTAGGGGGCTTGTGGCCAGTAAATGGCTCTTGTGAAAGCATTTAAGTTCTCAAACTTTAAAACACTGTGCTGGGCAAAAATACACACGATTGAGTACACATTCTGAGTAGATGTTTCGACTATTTTCTCACAGTGCAAATGCACGTCTCTCTCTCACTTGGATGACAGAGAAATGAAAACCCAAGGATTGATGGCAAAGAAACACATAAAGGCAGCAATATGGCCCAGTAAGTCAGTCACCATATACAGGAATATTCAGCTCATTTTTTTCTCGGTTTCTAACGTTACTAAAGACACAGTCATATCTACTAAAATCAACTTTCATTGACTTGCATATTAAAAATATGAGGGCTTCCCTGGTGGCGCAGTGGTTGAGAGTCCGCCTGCCGTTGCAGGGGACACGGGTTCATGTCCCGGTCCGGGAAGATCCCACATGCCGCGGAGCGGCTGGGCCCGTGAGCCATGGCTGTTGAGCCTACGCTTCCGGAGCCTGTGATCCGCAACGGGAGAGGTCGCGGCAGTGGGAGGCCCGCGTACCGCAAAAACAACAACAACAACAACAACAAAATATTATGAGAAAGGTGCTACTTATATAATCCATAAGAAAACTGGTGCAGTCTTGAATTGCTTTCCATCCTTATGGCTACTGTTCTGGAGTGCTTTTGTTTCTTGGCATAGAATCCCTCAATTTCAGCATTCTATTCACACCCATATTAGAGCCCAATAGTTAAAAACTTAGACTGAAATTAAACAGAACTGTCACCACTTAGCTTTTCAACCTTGGGAAATTAATTTAACAACTCTTAAGTCTCCTATTCTTCAGTTGTAAAAGGGACTCCCAAGAGTAAATGCCTCATAATGTTATTTTAGGGATTAAATGTGATAATTTCATGAGGATTAAGTGAAATAATGCATGTAATGTCCTTAACATTTTGCCCATCACGAAAGGAAGCACATAACACACATTTCCTATTTTATGTATCATTTCTTTATGTATAAACTTTTTCAAGAGTTGGATAGTTTGTTACTTGGTCAGGGTTAATTTTTGCAGTTAGGGTTAATTTTTGCTGTTATCTGACAAATGTAAACCACACTTTAATTGATACCAGAGACATTTGGCAACTTCAAAAAAAAATGTAATGACTCAGCAGTTGCATTAATTGGAAAAGCAGTGTGAATTCCCCACAGTGCAGGGGTTGCCCCCATATGTCTCCTAGGAAGGAAGTGTGGATGAGCCCCAGGAATCTGTGGTCCAAGGAGAGGGCAGGAGCACCTGCTGTGCTCACTAGGTGACTCTGGGTCCTGAACGAGGTGTTCTGACATTTGCTGATTGATTGATTTTAGGAAACCACTGCTGTCTAAAAATACCTTTACCATACTGTGATTATAGGAGTGTTCTTTTCCCTTCTATAAACTATCTTTCTTACAATTGTTTTTTTTTTTTTACATGCCACACAAAAATTAACATTTGAAGTTACCAATCATTCACAGAGTATAATTAGGATGCTTTATCTCAGATTTCTCAACCTTAACATTTATGGTAAAGATGAAGAATGTTGCATTAAATACCTTTAAATCTAGGTACTACTGTACAAAATGCCTGAGTTATTTTCTTTAATTGAGAGCGTGTGTGTGTGTGTGTGTGTGTGTGTGTGTGTGTTTATGTGTACAGTAAAGGTTGGGGAGTGAAAAAGAGAAATACTTTGTAGTTTGGTGGGAGACATGCTTGATAAGGTCCTAGCAACACCAAGGAATCTGAGTTTGCTGGACTTTACCAGCCTGAGAGAAGCATCACTTAGGAGGTGGATCCTGTGTGGAGTGATAGGAAGGACACAAAGTTCCTTCAAACTGTAAACTGCTTAAATACAGGGCCCTGTCTTAGTCCATTCAGGCTGCTATAACAAAATACCATAGATTAAGTGGCTTATAAATAGCAAAACTTATTTCTCACAGTTCTGGAGGCTAGAAGTCCAAGATCAAGGCATCTCCAAAATTCGGTGTCAGGTGAGATCCTACTTCCTCATAGACAGGCATCTTCTCATGGCTGTAACCTCATGTGGCAGAAGGGAGAGAGAGCTTTGTAAAGGCACTGATCTCATTTATGAAGGCTCCACTCTCATGACCTAAGCATGTCCAAAAGGCCCCACCTCCTAATACTATCCCACTGAGCATTAGGTTTCAACATACACGTTTTGCAGGGACACAAACATTCTACCTATAGCAGGCCTCTATTTTATTCTTCTTTAATACCTACCTTGATACTTAGCACATACACAACCCTAAAGAAGAGTTTGGGGAAATGTACTGGAAATAAATATTGTGTGTATTTCCTAGAGCCAAGCCAGGAGAGAAAAATACCTAAATCAAATGACGCAAGAGACAAAATTCTACCCTTTCTAGAGAAGGAATTTTTTTCCATGTTAGAGTTCGCATCTGTCATTACATTTTTTCCCCTCTGATTTATATCTAAAATTTTACCTTTTCTAATTCTAATTCCACTTTTCTCTTTGGTATTTATACTATCAAAATTTATAGACTATTTAGTATGTGCTCACTTAGACAAGAAATCCCTCCATAGCTTCTTTAATTTTCCCAAATAAGTCTGTCTTTCTGCCAACGTCATCGTTTTTGCTGATCCTCTGTGGACCATGGCCAACTTTACTACAAGTCATTGTAAAAGCTGCCAGAATGGAGCTTAGGATTCCTGATCTGGGACAGCTGTCCAGTGAATGAGATGCAGTATTTCTGATTGTATCTGTAAAGCAGCAGTTAGAGCATTGTATGCTTAGTTTTCCTTGTATATTTACATATTTATTTCCTTTTGTATTTACATATTTATCTTCCCTGAAGGATCAAGATTCATTTTTACTTTCTCAGTCTTGCACTGCCTGAAGCACAGTAGGTGCTAATTAAATACTCACTAAGGGAATAGAGTAATATAAAGGATCACTGTCTCCTCTACCCTCTGCCTCAAAGTTACTTTAATAGAAACGATTTGATTTGGTCCTAAGTGACATCGTTTCTTCCTTTTCCTTGTTTCCATCCTTGTCTATGATTTAAAATATATCAAAAATTGGGGCATGTAATGATGATATAAAGTACCCCTCTAGGGTAAGGTAACTTCTCTTTTATATCCTTTAAATTTATTCTCCTTTCCTATTAAATATTTAAATTATTTAGGTGTCACTCGATTTGCCTATGGTGCTTGTTTACTTTTACTTTTCCAACAGCCTGGCAGATTCTGGAGAAATTGATAATATAAGTTAGGGAGAGTCAATAGTAATAATTTATTTATATTTTTGTACCCTTTATTTAGTATTTGGTTTTCTTTGCTATGACACAGAAAAGAAACTTTTCGGACAATGTTTAAATAGGAAAATTAAATGAGAATATTCACTCTAGTTATTTGTGCATGTTATATCATTATTTTGTAAATATACCACATATAGGAAACATGCGTTCTGAAATTTTTATCAAGACTTCCAGCAATGACAGAATATTTTAAATGACACCTTCCTGGATTTGGACCCCTGAAAAAATTAATTAAACATTTATTCAATTATGAATTTACATTGTTTGAAAACATCATTAATTTTTCCAAAGAGCTCCAGTCATGTTTTCCATTTATCATTTAATGTTTTAGGTGATAATAAGGCAAATATTGGTGAATAGTGTTACTGCTGGAAATTTTGAGATTGGAGATTTAAATATTGCATGATAAAATGGTGGTGTGTTCTAAGCCCATCTGACTAAGGAAGTATAATATGTTTTCTATATTATTATCTGAATGGATATTCAGCAGTGACAACATTAGAACATCCTCCTAGTATTTCAGACAGTAGAGAATCTGCCAGCTTTATATTTGTTTTTTTAATAATGGTCACTTACTTATATGTTACATTGCTTGTATGTCTTTTGCTTCTAACTGGTGGTCTAAGACATTATAAGAATCAATGTCTAATTTAAGTGTGAAAAGCACATGCATTTTTCTCTCTAGTACAGTTCTCCAGCTGGTGTCTGGACTAAGAAAATAGCTGTCACCACTGCTATTAAAACCATACCCCTGTCACTGTGGTGACATGGGTCCTGATTTAGTTGCACATGAATCATGGGAAGAAGGAATATGTATATAGCAATTGTAGCACAATGTTCCTGTGAGCTACTTATACACATCCCTTATGTTATCAGAGACCCCTTCCGTGCTCCCTGGACTAACTCTGGAGAGACTTGGGCCATCTCTACCAATTCGATAATTAGTCACATTTGAAAGGCATTTGATCTGGGCAACAGCTTGTTAGAAAGCAACCATGACCTTTATAGATCTCCACTCCATTTAGAACAATTAATAAGAAGCTCTCGCCTTAGGTATGAGCTCTTTGCTTGGGGAAATTCAGGGACCTTGTCAGAAAGGAATGGAAGATGATTAGATGCCAGGGAAGGAGAGGAAGGTTGGTATCAATCAATCAGCAGCCTAAGTGAATGACAGGGGTGGGTTCCCTTTAACTTTCTAGTTGTCAGATATTTAAATAAATGACTGTGCCACTGTTGTCATCACCAAAACACGTCTTCTGATACCTCTGGCGATTTGCCTCTCCACTGTGTTCCGTTTATCATGTTCAGTCTCCATCAGGGATCTCTTATTCTGTTGCAGGATTATTGCCAATGAGCATATGTGTGCGATGTGATTGTGTCCATGCATGCGTGTGTGTGGTTATTGCTTTGGTTTTTAAATGACAAGTTCCACAATAGGGACAGAGCATGAATGCTTCTAACTTCTCTCTTGAAAGTTTCAGCTTAATGTGAACTGAATAGATGATGAAGAGGGCAAGAATGCAATCAACAGTGAGTGACAGTGATGCTGTTCTCAAGGGAGAGGAGCAGCGGAGAAGACAAAAATCAACCCTAGTGCTATGTGTTAATTTCCATGTTGTAGAAATACAGTAATATGTCCTGGTAACAGCGCCCTCAGGAAAGAGCCAAGTTTTGGTCAGCATCCCAAGCTGGCCAATTTGGTCTTAATCAGTTGTTTGTCACTGCCTGGCACGATAGCTTGCATAGTTATTATAACTCTGTTTCCTTTTGCAGGGACCTATTGTCATGCCTTTGTTGCCATAGCAGGACACCTGAATTTCATAAAAGGAGGTTCTTTGTCCTGTGCTTTAAGCCTGTGAGTATAGTGTGGTTATAGAATGTGGCATTTCCACTTAAAAATAAACACATATACATGTATACATACCTGTCAGTATTTGAACTCAGTAGCCAATTTTTCTTTCCTCCTCTACCTCCTTTGTTAGGCTTTCGTCATAGGCTCAGACAATTGAGAAATATAAATGTAGGTATGGTGTTTTATTATCACCTATCTCCTGTCTTTAACTTGTGAAACATTGCTGAACTGAATTTAAGTTACGCTTAAATAATTTTCCACGTATTTAATTTCTTTGGAGTGATTTTTTGCGAAATTTAAATAGATTAAGCTTTTTTTTAGTCTAGCCTTCAAGACCCTTAACTATCTGGCTTAGGTAGACTTTCTAATCACATTTTTCAGTACTTCTCTTCAGATGATCAGGTAGCCTATCTATATTTCTACTACCTAGGTGAGAAGGCTTTGATGTCAGTGTCTTGAGTTTGAACCGTCACTTGAACATGTATTACCTTTGTGACTTCAGGTAAATAACCTATTGTAAATTCTTTGAGACCTAGGTTCTTCATCTTTAAAATGGTGTAATAATACTTACATCATGGTGCTGCTGTAAAAAATGAAATAAAGCAGCGTACTTCAGATCTGTAGCTTAGTATCAGACTCATGATATTTGGCCAATGAACCACTATCAAAGTCTTATATTTCCCTTCTGAGCTTTTGTTCTTGATATTTATTCTTTCTGGAGTCATTCTTCTTCATTTTTTATGTCAAAGTTCTACTCTCATATCATGTTGGGAATTCCACCTGCTCTAGGAAGCATACTGTTTCTTATCCTTTGATTTCTTAAAACACATTGATGCCTATCCTTTTAGCCACAGATAGAATTTTTCAAATGTATTTACTTAGATTAGAAGTTCACCGAGGGCAAAGAGCAAGCCTTGCACATTTCTGTGTCCTTTCTATCCCGTAACATAATGCTGGTACTGAGTAGACATTCAATAAATGTTTGCTGAAAGGAATGCTTTTATCATCAGATGTAACAAGGATTAACTTGTGGATATATGGGTGTAGGTGGATTCTGATCAACCATACACATCGAAATCCTTAATGTGTAATTGACCCTGAATTCTCATATTCTCTCCCCCAAAACTTCCCATTTGGGTTGACTGTCATTTGGCCGATAATATTTGTTGACTGTCATTTGGCCGATAATCATTGTTTGAAGACAGATAACCAATGAAATGCATCATTTTATGGGTGAATAATGAGGTGAACTATGTTCTTTGAAGTTTGGTTAGTCCTCCATCCTTTTTTATCTCATAGGTCCTATCGCTCACACCTTTATTACATTGCAATTTTGTGTCCCTGTCTATCCCACTAGATTTTTTAGGACAAAGGCCATGGCATTCCCATTATATGTCTTTAATATGGTGCCTATTACATAGCAAGTTCTCAGTAATCTCTGTTAGATGATTGGATGAATGAATAAATGAAGCCGTTCTGATAATGCAGAGAAAGTCTCAGGATATGATCAACATGAAATGGATTAGAGAAAGCAATAACATTGCTTTAGAGAAAAATGAGATGGATCAAATGGGTTATATTTTTTCTTCCAGTTCTATTGAGATATAATTGACATAGAGCATTGTGTAAGTTTAAGGTATTTGGCATAATGATTTGATTTACATGCATCATGAAATGATTATTGCAGTAGGTTTAGTGGACACCCATCATCTCATATAGGTATGAAATTAAATAGAAAAAATTTCTTTTGGTGAGAACTCTTAGGATTTACTCTTGTAATAGAGTTCATGTGTAACATACAGCAGTGTTAATTATATTTACCGTTTTGGACATTACAAATGGGTTACATTTTAACCAGAACTACAGTGGTGCCAAATGTTTTCAGTTCTGTGTGACATATATGAAAAGCACTCAAGAAATATTTATTGAAAAACCAAGGAAAGTAGGATGTAAAGAAATGAATGAACAAGTGAAAAAATAAACTAAGGTCCAGAGAAGTTAAGTAACCTGTGCAAACTGCACAGCTAATGAAAGCCTAAGCAATGTTTCAAAACCAGTTATCTTCCCAGTTAAACATTAGTTATTACTCCCTCCTCACTGTTTCCATAGCCCTTCATATATCCAGTGATTAGCTTATTGCATTGCTACTACTTGCTCAATTTTGTGCATTTCCCCAACTAGACTGGAAACTCTGTGAGAGCCAGAACCTGGCTTTAGTCACCATGTATACCTAACCTGCAGAAGAGTAAATGGCGCTAGATAGTCACTGGATAAATAACAAACAGGCAGAAACTTCCTCCTTTTATCTTGTCAAAGAGTAACTGTCCATCAGAATCTTCTGCAATGAGGGTTATAGCCTATAATATACAGCAGCCACCGGCCACCTCTGGCTTTTGAGCGCTTGAAACGGGACTAGTGTGAATAAGGAACTGAATTTTGAATGTTGTTTAATTTAAAAAGCCACGCGTGGCTACTGGCTATCTTATTAAAAGCATAATCTTATACAATATATGCTTTTTGCTGCATCAGATTGTCTTCACAAAGATACCGAGTTTCCCTTTCTTTTATTACCACATCATCAACACATGGCAGAACTTGCTCCACTTCTTCTAAACCATTTCTACCTTTACCGTATCACAATATTTGTCTTTTCTCTTTATTCCCAGATTGGTGCCCAGTTGTCTCAAACTCTAAAGTACTTTTTTATTCTGATATTGAGCCCTTTAGAAGAAGTGTTTTTCATAATTGCCTCCTGTTTCTTTTCCTTCCTTTTATGTTTTCCTGAAGTCTTGTTCTTCTCCTTGTATCCATAAGATTCCCAACAGTCCTATGCCTGAAATTGGGAGTGGGGGCATGGGAAGATGACCAAAAAGAGTTGTCCTCAAACACTGTGTTACTGATTAGACAGAAAATAATGAAAGGGGTACAAATTGTTTAGATTTATCAGAGGGTAGGGGGAAAGAAAGCATCTGGTGAGTACTTATATCAGACAATGAACAAATGAGTATTTACTAAGCATCAGTTACTGAGTTCAACTAATTATGGACACTTTTAAATTTAACGCTTATAGCATCTTTTTATGAGATTTATTCCTAACAGCATTTTACTTTCACTGAATCTAACGCTCAGCTAACAGTCTCAAGTTATCCAGAGTGCAAATGTCTGTCCAAAGGTTTGAAGCAATAGCTGCCTGACTCATTTTTTAACCTAAGAAACTTTTGTAATCCTTGCTTGAGATTTTGTTCACAATTGACATTGAGTGTATAGTGAATACTGGGTTCTTCTTTGCTTCCTCCCTCTCCTCCAGAATTTTACCTTTTGGTTAGTTTGTAAGTGCTTGTAAGTTAGTGTTTGTAGGTGCTCACTAACTTGTAAGTTAGTGTTTGTAAGTGCTCTGTTTTCCTTCCAGACCCTTCTGAATCAAATCTTTATTATTTGTCAGCAAAAACTCTTCCTTTTCCCTTTCTGTAGCATATTCTAACTCCATTAAAAAGGAACATTGTTATCCTGTGCAGTGTGCATCAAATAACAAATCATTGGTTGATGCAAAAAATTAGTCATTAAGAATCAGCCATCTGCTTCTCTAACCTCCTTAAAGCACCATATCAAATTGGCAGATACCATTGAATTTTTAAGGAAAAAATCCTTAGTGTGAAAAAGTGACATTAAAGGTTTATATCCTCTTCTTGTGGCCCAATAAACGATATTAATGGCAAAGCATGCAAAGGATTAATAGGTCCTCCCTGCAAGAGGCTCAGTTATAGCAATCCTGAGGAATTCTGCAGGCTACAATAGGAGCCCTACGGTGCCTCCGCAGGAATAAAATATTTGTTTTTTCTTCTCCTTGAAGGAGAACCTGTCACTCTGAAGGCAGTTTTCCTCTTTGATCCTTTGTACTGTAATTTCATACACTCCTTGCCATGCACCTTCCCTTGTAGAGAGTGTGTTCTTCTCTGAACCTTTAGTCTTAACAAACCATTTTTCTTCACCAGCCAGTCCCACAAAAATTGAACATACTTCTAAGGGGGTTAGCATTTTCTTTTCCTCTTGTGTGTTCAAGATATGGTCAGGAGCATTTTGGGAGAATGGTGAACAAAATTGAGGCAATATTTGAATAAAGAAATTTCTTAAGTAAGTGCCATCAAACCTTAAACTTAGTCTCTGGGAGGAATGTCAGGCCTCGCTGGCCCAGCTCTCCTGCTTTGTGAGTAAAGAGACTGAGGCCTAACCTCATAAGCACACACAACTAGTGATGGCAGTTTGAAGTTGCAAATTTCAGATGCTTTGTTCAGTTCTTTCTAGAATGTTCTAGATCATCTATTTTGTATCTTATTTTCTAAGAAAGTGGACTTTATCCAGAGGCCTTTATTTAGACCTTTGGCTAGACAAAGGTAGGTTTGACTATAGTCAACAAGCCTTATAAGATAAATAGGCAAAGTGAAGGGTAGTTGATTATTTTTGGAGAGGGCCCAATAAAGCTCTCCTATACAACTTCCCTATAGAACTCTCATGATATCCTAAACATTACCCATAGAAATTCAATCATGTAAAGCCTGAGAAGTTAGTATTTACCTAGTAGAATTAGGCCTCTGTGTTGCTATTATTACTATAAATATAGTTATTGCCTTCATTAATGTTCTTATTGGCAAATTATTTAATATCTTTCAGTCTCGGTTTTCTTGTTTTCAAAATGAGCACAATAATAGCAACCATGGAGAATTTATGTAAAGATTAAACTGGGGAGCTCACTTATATAAAGTGTCTAGCACAAATCTAACATGTAGTGATCACCTCACCCTCTCCCAACAAAGTGAAGCCCTTACTGTTTTCATTCCTAGAAATGTATAGACTTATCTACTAGGACTGTAATGAACTATTGAGATGCATTTCCATCCTTAAAAAGATTCAACTAACTAAATACATTCCAGTGAAGATATATCAACTCTATCTGGAGAAGGAGCTCAGGAACAGCCCAGAGATAACCTGTAGACTCTGTAGACTTGAGAGACTATGTTAGAGGACTTCCACTTTGGTCATGTACTTGTAGTTGGGACTACATTCACAAACTCTAAGGCAGAGCAATGTGAGTAAACATAGAAACAAAAAATTGGTGCAAAATACCACTTGGTTGGCTTTGGGCTCTTAGGCCAATGGCTCTTAACGAAGTGCAAGGCTGCACCTAGGGAAATTTGGAAAAGTGTGGGAACATCTGCAGTTGTCTTTTGGCATTTAGTGCCTAAAGCTAGGAATTCCAAAGGTCCTATATGACATGAGGCAATCCCACACACTGAAGAATTATCCAGCTTCAAATGTCAGCAGTGAATCCCCATGGAACATAATATGGTGATGGTGAATTGAAGGAGAAATGAGGCTGATGGGACAACCAAGTAGGGCTGAGATCAGAGATCCCTTTCTAAGATTTGTAAATAAATGAAAACTTAGAATAAAGAGAGAATGAGCTATAATATATATAGAAATATATAATAATAATTTGTATGCCAATACCACACTGTTTTAATTACTGTAGCTTTGTAGTATTGTCTGAAGTCTGGGAGGGTTATGCCTCCTGCTTTGTTCTTTTTCCTGTAGTTTTTAATCTGTACTGGTTTGGACTTCTACTCTACCATGCACATATCACCACCTTCTGTATCCAAACAGAGATAAAAGTTTATTCAATTTTAGCAAAAACTCGTCCTAGTCTTATAAGAATAAAAAATACAAAATTTGAGATTATTACAAATGGATTATTTAAGAAATTAGAACTTACAAATAGCACAATTTAGTTTTTATCCACATTTTCTTTGTTTTGTTTGTTTTTAATTTTAAGCCTTAATTTTTTTTTTTTTTTTTAATTGGGGTATAGTTGTTTTTGTCCACATTTATATATGTTCCAAAGCAGCTTTGCACAGTGGTTGATTCTGGGCTCTGGAACATGACAGCCTTAGTTTGTATCCAGCCTCACTATTTGTTTCCATGATCCTCACAATTTATTTACTCTTACTGTGATTTAGTTGTTTTAGTTTAAAAAATATTATTTATATCTTCATAGGGTTAGTAAGAGAATTAAATACATTAATACATATGAAGTGCTTATAATACCTCCTGGCATAAATTTGAGCATTCAGTACATGTTAACCATTGTTGTTATTAGTGAGTATTGTAAGTAAGCAAACTATTTAAAAAGAGAATTTGAAGAACACCTGCCAGATTGCAAAGATGAGATTATGGAGGCAATAACCCTAAGAGAAAACAGAAGAAGATCCAACATAAAAGGATCATGGATTTAGACATCATCCAGTCACAAAATTACCGTTTGAAGTTCATGTTTAAATTCAGCATTGAAAATTATTGACTGTGGTCAAGAATGTATTCTAATGTCTACCTTTATTTCTTTTGCTCCAATTTAACACAGAACTGGGATATACCTATTTCCAAATGTGGCATCATAGCTTCCTTCTTGGAATTTTTTACACCCTTGCTCTTCTCTCATTTTCTCTTCCCTTTTCCCAGCCATTATTACCTTACTCCCTTCATCACGATCTCTGTATGATCTTACCTTAGTTATAAACTAGGATCTAGACTGTTTCTGAAAGTGAAGAAACAAAGAAAATGTAAATATTCTTTATTCCTTGAAGTTCAAAAAACTGTTGTACTTTCTAGTGCCTTTGACTAGAAGACTGGTATTTAGTGTGTGAGTGTACAGGTTGGAGGGCACAGGGAATGGAAGATAAGGGATGGACTTTGGGGGGAGACGCACATTGGGACAGAATGGAAACATTTTGATTCCACAGGACCAGAGACCAATCATATTCTCGTTTCACCTTTTCATGTGAAATTGGGAAGTTAGTTGTAATTCCTTGCTCTTAATATTTTACTGTCTGTAAAGTGAGTTTTAATAATGACTCTTTTTGGGGGGACACTTTTCCCAGAAAGTGAACTGGTATTGGTATACCTCTCTGTAATTTAAGGCACTAATGTTTTCTTACATATTATTATTATTTAATTACTTAATTATGGTGCACTAAATGAGACTAAATTATAGTGATGGTCCAGTCATAATCTGTGTTGCCTCAGCTGATATTTAATTGTCTGGCTGGCATATTAATTCTTATATAATCCAGATGTTTCTAGGACTCATTATTCGCTGTATATGAATGAGGTCACGCAGCATTTCTACCCACATTTTGATGGCTTATGGCTCGAATCTACTGGGACTCAACTCAGTTTCTGCCAAAGCACCTGCTTCAACCCAAGGAGTTTTTCTTGGTGTCCACAGGAGGTGTTTACATGTGCTTAAGGCTAAGTTCTCAGTTCTCTGCTCTTTCTCTGCTCTTTCTCTCGGGCTCAGAGACATTCCGTTATCTGCTGCTTTGTCAGGAGAATGCTGTCCTAGCCAGGATTCCATGTCCTGGGCACTAGGAGATGTGAACTTCCCACGGAACCAAATGACACTACATTGCCTTCAGTCCTGCTTGGAACCTAGCCTCCGTTCTCAGCAGAAATGGAGAGAACACCTCCAAAGAGGTCAGTATGAGTACCAAAGGCTTCTGCAACTGGGAGCCAAATGCTGTGATATCATCTCCATTTTTCTCTCTTTTCTCCACTAAGCGACTGGACACACACTTTCCTTTTGACAGTGTCCTTACTCTTGTGCAAACCATTTATGCTAATGAAAAGTCACAGTTCTCTTTGGCTGGTGGCAATCCAAGCACAATAAGAATAAAATAGCAGCAGCAGTGACAACGTTAGAGGTGGTGATATCAATAGGAAAAATACCTGTCACAATAACAGCCAGTAGTGTCTATTGCTGAAGTTGGACTTGGCGTCCTCCTAAGCTTTGCATCATTATCTCATTCAGTTCTCAAAACCCATCTTTGAGGCTGGTGTTGTTTTTACAAGAACCAGATCATCTTCCTTTCTCACCACTTTACTTCTGATGAGCTGATTAGAGAACATAGCTTGGCTCATCAGCTGGGCTGCATTCTTCAGACGTCCCGTATGAATTAGAAAGACGTGTGCCCAGTGCTTGGCATAGCCAGCTGGCTTCAGACCTTCCCCAAGACATCATCAGGGAGGACACGGACTCTCTGCAGCCCTCTTTGCAGGAAGGCAGATCTGAAGAGGGAGAGAGGAAGGAGTTCACGGGGCATGCTCAGTTCCTTCTCCTAAATTCACCAATTAGTTAAGTCCTCTCCTTCCCAAGAGTGGAATGAATGAGGGCGTGGAGAGAAACCGGCAGAGTCTCTTGTGTAGATCTCCCTCCTGGAAGGGGACTGCAAATTTCTTCTCTGCTGTGGAAAAGTATGTCAAGTGGAGTAAGTGTCCACCACCCCACTCTACAGAAGCCACTATTATGATATCCATTTTACAGATAAGGAAACAAAGACTTTGAAAGAGAAACCAACCTCTAAGATCACATGGATAAAAAGTGAAAAGATTGAGATTTTGAACCCAGACCACCCTGACCCCAGCATCTATGCTCTTAACATTTCCTTTACTGTTTCAACATGTATTAGATGAAGGGGGCAGATGAATGAAAGAATTTTGCCTGACTTCCAGATTACAAAAATTACTATTTTTGCAAGTATAATTGGGTTTAAAACATCATAATTAACACAAATGTAGACTAATTGGTGAGGAGTAAATGTATTCAGGGAAAGGGATATTATGGAGTTCACTGGCATATGCTAGAAACACTAATACTTTTACTATTGAAAACAGGCCCTGTTGCTGTTATAAATGTGTGATACAGTATTTCCTGAATACAGAATGTGGTGGGATACTCCGTGGGAGCGTAAAGTATAAATGTGGCAGTCTCATTTGCACAGATTTTGGCAAGTCCTCAATATTTCCCTTCAAGTTCATTGCCTCTAACTGCAAAGCGTAACAACCCATAAGGTATCTATGTAAACTGTGCTGAAGCTCTTCTTAGGCATTTTTATGTTTTTAAATTTAGCTTTGTTACAGGTTGCACAATTGTGATCACCCTGGAAACAGTGGTGGTCTGTTCCTGGAAAGAGAGGAGATCTGAAAGAAAGGGCCAGGTTGCTACTCTTCACCCCTCCACCACACACACACACGCACGCACGCACGCACGCACGCACCTCCCCCTTTCTTCATTGAGACATTGTACGGATCATTCATTCTTCAAAGTCACCCATTCTCTAAAGGTACTTTTGCAAAGTTCATTCATAGCGTTATTCAAAGCTTACTTCTGTCTCTAACCTCAAAGTAAGAAGGCAACTCTCTTGTCATGAACCCTAAGCCATCCCAACATCCATGGAGGCCCATTTTGGCAACTCTTTTTGCTTCTTCTCAGAGATGGCTCCCGTAGATGATTCGAGTGACCCTCATTTTGACATACAGGTTTGGCTAATGGAAAACTCTATCTGAAAAACATTTGAAGGTTTTTGCGGTTCTTCTTGATAAACTCCTAAATGTCAAAGTTAGGTTGCTTATGTCTATTAAGGAGTCACTACTTTAAGTGACTTTGCAGTCATGTGTCTCCATTATTTAAAATCATACCAGAAGAAATTCTACTGGGGCAATTTAAAAGCATAACAGTAATATAGGTACATTGTCATAATGACCTATGCCAGAGGGTTTCTCTGATAAAATCCTCTATTACTTTCTCAAGGCTGCCATAAAAAATAAACAGGTACAAACTCGGTGGCTTAAAAGAATAGAAATTTATTCTTTTACAGTTTTGAAGGCTAGAAGTCTGAAATCAAGGTGTCAGCAGGGTCTTTCTCTCTCTGAAGACTCCTAGGAAGAATCCTTCCTTGCCTTTCCCTGACCCCCTGGTGGCTCCAGGCAATCTCTGGCATTCCTTGGCTTGTGGCTGCATCATTCCAATCTCTGCATCCATCGTCTAATGGCCTTGTTCCCTGTGTGTGTCTTCACAGAGTCTTCTTATAAAGACACCAGTCATTGGATTTAGGGTTCACCCTAATCCATTATAACTTCTGTCTAACTAACTATATTTGCAAAGAGTCTGTTTCCAAATAAGGTCATGTTCTAGGGTTCCAGGTGAACATGAATTTGGGGAGGACACTATTCAACCTAGTAAATGTCCTAAGCGAAGCAAGTATGAAACAAGTCTTGCTTGTTTGGCTGTTTGGCTGCTCACCAGTGGTACCCCTCTGCAAAGGAAAGCTGCTAAGATATTGAACTTTATAGAGCCCAGGGGAAGACTGCTTCTGTGGAATGGCTGTGAGAGTAAGCTCAGATTGAACACTTGCAGAAGAATGGACGAGGCAGACACAAAAAGGAGAAAACATCTTGACAAGAAAATTTACTGCATGGCTTACGCTGTATGTGCAGAACAGAGACATAAAGTGTCGTAAGTCCCTTTGTATGTCTTTCTACTAATGAATTAGGGCCATAGATGAAACTGCCTCATCATGAATTCTATAGTAAGTATATTGTAGTGCCCACACTTGTTTTGTATTTTCCCCTCTCAAATGGTTTTCTCCTACTTCTCTGTTTCTATAGTTCCATTGGGTACTTAATAACACTGCCTCATATTGAAGCTATTTATAACATTTATTTTTCCCTTTTGTCCTATTTACTAGCTAGGTGATCTGTAACAAGTTATTTATAAATAATAATGATACTTGCCTCATAGGATTCCTGTGATACCTTAATGAAATAATCAATAAAATATTATTTTAGTGTTTACTAAAGTTATTCCCATGCTTAAAATCACAATGCTTAAAAATTAGTAAGCACTAAAGAATATTATATTAATTTTTAGAGACCTGAATGACTTATAAAAAGTCCTATTTGAGAACATGTAAAATGTTTTTCAATGCTTGATGTTTGGCAGATAGCCAATAAGTATGTGAATATGAGTTTACGTTCCTCTTTTCTGAACTTTTTTGACAGGAACTTGAGGGAAAGAGAACATTTATCACATGTAAGACTTGTATAGTGCTTTAGGCTTTAGAAGTCATCAATAAATATGTACAGAATGCACAAATAAATGGAAATTATAGCATTGGAAGTGGTAGGGAGAATCGCTGAGCCATCATTTACTCAGTGGCTCTCAAACTTGGACATCATCTGTGTCCCCATCACTTCATGCCATGCCTGGCACATATGAAGTGCTCAACAAATATTTTTAGAAATTAGTCATTTTATTAAAATTTCCTGAGGTGCTTGTTTATTGCAGATTGCCAGCATCTACCTCAGATTTACTAACTGAAACATTGAAGGAGGGGCTGGGGCAAAGAGAAATGTCATGTTAAACAAATGTTGTGTGCCTTACTCTTGAACCCTGAAGTTCTAGAGTCACTAATTTAAGTCACTTTCCAAGTGCCTTGGACATGGTTATAGAACAAATGATGGTTTTTTATCTTGTTTAATCTTTCACAAAATCGACGCTATTATTTAAAGGCCCAAGGTACATTGTGTGTGTGTGTGTGTGTGTGTGTGTGTGTGTGTGTGTGTGTAAGCAGATCTCAGCTGTACATACTGTTGTTCTGGAACATGCTAATGTTTTTCCTTAAAGAAGTTATGTTTATTTATTCACTCATTCAATTAATGTAAGTAGCTGCTGTATGCCAGCTACTTTGCTAGGAATACAATGATGCGGAAGACAAGCTTGGTCCTTGCCCACATGGAACTATGGTGTAGTGGGGGGGGGTATTCATCAAACAGATAATTACTCAGATTGCTGTATATTTTTATGGTATCAAGTGCTATGAAGGGAAGCCATGCAAGCCCTGGGATTTGTAGACGGAAGACTTAACTTGAAGTGGAGATGATCAGGTAAACTTTTTCCAAGGATATGTCAATGACTTTGATGCCTGTGGAATGAGTAGGAGTTAGCCATAGGAAGAAAGGGAGAAATGTATTCTAGCTAGAGGATTAGCAAATGCAAAGGTTCTGGAACAGGAAGGATTTTGGAATTTTCAAGAAACTTAAAGAAGGCCAATGTGTCTTAAGCGAAGTCCTCCAGAAAGAGACCCACAGGAGGTGTAGATGATGAAAAGTGGGTGGGTACCAGATTGCACAGGAACTTGTAGACCTTTTCATGTGAAGCGTTTATGATCATGCCTCTCTTCTCACAATGACTCACTGGAAACATCCCCAGAGCACTAAGCCAGTGATTTGAAAGCTGAGGTCTAATTCTCTCTCCTAAAAGATTCACCCCTTTTAGTGCTCTGTGGACCCACTAACTCTCTACATGAAGGAGATGAGAGCAGATCAGGTTATCTCAAACCACCAGAACATTTGGTCGCTATTCCACAGATCCTCTGCAAACAAAATAATTAACTGCAACAGTGTTGTAATGCAGTTTTATACATATATCAATTTTCTGAATTGATATGTATATAATTGTATCAATTATACATTGATAATTGTATCAATTATCCAATGCAAATTTTGGTTAGACATAACTTAGAACAGGACAAAAACAGGACAGAAAATCTTCTTGTTATCTTGGTAAATAGTATGTATTGTGCACTCTTAGTACAATTTCTTCCTTGGAGAGTTTTCTCTCATTAACATAATACAGCATATTGTAGTTTAAGTATGTGAATTTTTGAGTGTGCTCCAAATGAATAAAATATTCATGTCCAGGGTTAACCCAATCAAAGATATTCACATCGTTCAGTGCTAATTGTGAAAGGCTGGAGAAGCAGACTTCTAATTAGGGGAGCCCTGGTCATAACGTTTGCTGCAGCCTGTCCATAATCTATCACAGGCCAGCAGTATGGGCCATACGTTCATTTTATCATAGGCAATTATAGAAAAGGTAGGATCACCTCTTTTTAAAATTTTCCTTTGTGACTATTTGCTGCCAGTTCTAGTTGAAAGGCTGGTTGCAGCTCAGATAGCAAAGTCAGGACATCTTATCTGTGGTGCATTTTCATCCTTACTTGAGAGATTTCTCTTGATCCTTGTTTTTTACCCTCAGACACCCACGTGCCCCTATGCTATCCCTTGCGTACCTTTTCCAGCCACAGTATTGCCCATGCCCTAAATCTCATCGAAATTCAGTTGCTTTGTATCTTATTTGTTCCAGATGGTTTTACCTCTTTCCTAATGAGACAGCCATGACTTGAACGATGGAGTCTTAGAACCAGCATCAGAGGCTCTGGGTGCAACTCTAGCACCAGCCTTTAACTCTTGGAACCTGATGTTTTCTTATTCGTACATTAGGGTCATAAAAATATCTACATCACAGCATTCTGTGGGACTTAGGTACATGTAAAAGCATTTTGCAAGATGCAAAATTCTGTGTAGATATTTGATATCTCCAGAACCCTGAGCCAGCCATTTGAAGGCCGAGGTCTAACTGTCTGCCCTAAATGATTCATCCCTCTTAACTGAGTGTATGTTGGTATGGATTAAACCAGTCTTTACTGATAAATTAATTAACTAATAGATAATTCCCTCATGTATTATTCAGATTTGTAATTGTCTTTCTCAAAGGGTAGCCAAAATACCATTGCTTCAGAATCACCTAGGTACTGGATGAGATGCAAATTCCAGTCCTACTACATATAAATTTCTAGGGATTGGGCCTGATGATCTGAATTTTAACAGATACTTCATTAAGATACTTTGTATCTATTGATGCTGCACACCAACATTTGAGAACTGTTGCCTTTCGTGTTGGTTTTTCAGGCACAGCAGCACTTGCTGGCTGGTATTAGTAGGGAAAGGTGGCCTTTAGTATTAGAGAGGTCCTGCAGTGGAGACTTGTTGATGTGGATGGTCTGGGTTTGTGCTAATTCTGTGATTAAAGGGTGACTAAAGCAGATGATGCTGAGTGTTCTTCTCCTAATAGGGTATTCTGCTTCAAAGATGATAGTAGGATCTGTGCTGAAAGTGTGATATTTCTACAGAGCCGTGGGACAACTTCACTATTTTTCAGCTTCTTAGAGACATATCTTGGAGGAAAGGAAGGAGTCCAGGGCTAGAGGGGCAGTTCCTACAATACCAGGAACTATAATATGCTGTATTATTCTTCTATCTGTTGCTCCGCCATTATCAACATATGGCTTCCACTGCATGGCCCAAGATGGTTGCTTGAGCCCCAGCCATCAGTTTGGGTTTTTTCTAGAAAAAAAGAAGGTAATGAAATATATGTGCCAGTGGCACTTGCTAAAATTGAATACTACCTCCCTTTATATCACATTGCCTAAAACTTATTCATATGAATATACTTATCTACAAGGGAGGCTGGGAAATGTAGACTTTATTACAAACAGCCATGTGCCCTGCAAAGGAAGAATGGGGGATGGACACTGAGAGATGATCAGCAATGACTGTCACAGCATCCGTGATCTCAGGCTGTCTCTATTATCACAAAGAAAATATACCAAGTCAAATCACTGATCTAATAGGATAGTTTATTTTGATAACTTATGTAGAAGTAAGGGAGGAATCACAATCCCTGGATCCTGGGCTCAGCCCTAAATTTGGGACCCTGGAGATGGGGATGTGGTTGGAGAATCAGAAGATGGTTCAAAACTAAAGGCAGCTTCTAGAGATTCTATAATCCCTAGTGGCAAAATTCATCACCCCGTGCCATTTCGTTGATTCATATTCTCCTCTAATTTTTGTCTTATGTTATAGTATGACCATTTACTTTTAGTCTTTGTGGTCTCACAACTTACATTTGTGGGATTTCTCTCTGTGATTCTTCTCTACTCTTAAACATACTAATACTAATAAATTAATGTTATTGCACCTCATAGTTATACTACAGTGAGAGAATCCAGTTGTCTCAACTAATTATTGTTGGTGTCCCTTTTAGAGAGTTGGGTTTTTGTTTGTTTTTACCATGTCATTCTATCCATTCCTGACCAGATTATAAATTGGCTGTGTAAAAGTCATTTTGGTCCAAATCACCTGTGAAGAGAGAGGCAGGATCTTATATTTAAACCTATGCTTTCCAAATCTGACTACACATCAGAATTACTTGTTAAATTAATCCTTAAATGTATACTTCGGGTGCACAACCAGATTTAGGAACTGTGATATGGTTATTGATATTTACAGGACCATTTAAGGCCACTTCCTTCATCAAGAAACTTCTGGTAAGGACCTTCTTCCTGGGTCCTTAGGTGTGGTATCATTTTTAATGGCTTAGGATCTTTGTATGATTGGCTGTACTGGTTTCCTGACTTATCTCTCACCGCTGATCACCTGAAATGTTTTGTAATTCCTTGATGTCTCTTTTAGTTCACCAACCATCTTTCTGTCTATTTGCTTAATACAGCTCATTCATCAAGACGCTGTTCAAGCATAAGCATCTCTTGTAGCTCTTCTTAGAGACGTGGGTTCAGTGACCCCTTCTGCTTTCCTGGGGTATTTTATGTCATAGTTTTAGCATAGCTCTTGCCACACTCTACCATGATTATTTGCTGTATGTATGTATGTATATATATATCCCAGTTCATTATGGACAACTTGAAGGTAGATCATTTAAGTGGTCTTTTTTTTTTTTTTTTTTGCGGTACGCGGGCCTCTCACTACTGTGGCCTCTCCCGTTGCGGAGCACAGGCTCCGGACGCACAGGCTCAGTGGCCATGGCTCACGGGCCCAGCCGCTCTACGGCATGTGGGATCTTCCCGGACCGGGGCACAAACCCATGTCCCCTGCATCGGCAGGTGGACTCTCAACCACTGCGTCACCAGGGAAGCCCCTAAGTGGTCTTTAAATAGGAACACATTAGTATGTATATGTTTATGCATAGAACTAAATTATCTCGCCTTAGTGGATATATTATCCTAGGTGTCAGACCAATGACTCAACTTTTCAGTATGTCTTGCCTAAGACTCATTACTTTACCCCAGTACTATTGCCACACCTACCAGAAATAATCAAAACTCTTAATCTACCTCCCATTTCTTTGTCTGTTATTCATTTCTTCCCTCTCAGTGTCTAGTAAAAAACCTGGGGTGCAGGAAGGACTGAACAAATATTTGCTGAATGGATGGGTAAGAATATATGATTTTCAAATGCCTAACAAAAATCTTAAAGCAGTGTTTAAAGTACGTGTTATACAAGTCTGTAAAAATAAATCTATTTTAATTCACTCTCTACTCCCTTAAGCTGGTATCTTTTGATGCCTTTCAGAGAAAATTTGATGCATTTCTCTGTCAGGTTATAGAATAAGAAGCTTTTAAAAAAGATATCAAAGAGAAAGGGATTGTGAGAATGGAACAAAGGTGTCATATCATGCACTGTGATTGGAATAGTGATGTATGGAGATCAACCTGGCATACCTCATTCCAGAAAGCTGGTTGGCGACTTTACTGAAATACACTTTTCTTGGCCAACAAAGAGGTTTAGACCTTCAGCCATTGCAGTTGCTGACTGTAACCATGTGGGTGGGGTGGTGTCTGGGAAACTTTCTAGAAAGTTTTAAAGGGTTTTTAACCAGAGAATCACCTGTCATATTTACTCTAGAGTGATTAAGGTAATATATGACTACAGTCAACCAGTTTCTTGGATATTTCCATTCTGATTTTTGTTAGGCACCTACATTCATCAAGTACAAAGTAGAAATTAATTTCCATCTCTTTTCCAAAGTTACCTTGTGTTAAAAAAATTTTTTTTGAATGATCTAAACAATGATAGTCTCCCACCATTTATGTCTCATCTTACTTTCTGCCTTGACTTCCCTATCACTATCCAGCAGACTTTTAAACAGACACTAAATTCTACTGATCTCCTTTGAAAATCTCTATTTCAAACATCAGTCTCTAAACCTACGGCCACTGATTTAGTTCAGATGCTCCTTATTTCACATCACAAGCCTCCTAACTGAATCCTCTGTCTCAAATCTCCTCCATTCTAGTCTTTCCTGCCTGCACCTGCCCTCAGAAGTGCCTCCCTAAAGTATCGTGATGATTATATTATCCACCTGCCTAAAAACATGTTGTACCATTGCCGACTAGATATCGTCTAGTTTTCTACAGGGGGAAAAATCCTCTCATCAGTCAATAAAGACATTTAGCCCCAGCAGCCTGTTTTGCATATGGTCATAAAATCTTTATATACTTGCGGGAAAACAACAGATTAGCCTAATGCTACTGTAAAGTAGTACAATATGGACACAGAATTTATAGGAAATGAAGCAATTCTCTATAGAATTGCATGCTATTGGATTGTTAATTTTAAAACAAGTATTATTGCATGAAGCTCTGTTGTACTGGTCATTTTCCTTCTCCACAAAGGAATACAGTTAGAGAAGTAAAGAACCACAGCATTTTGATACACTAGGGTGATTTCTATTGCTTCCCTAGAAACTTTGTCAGGACCATGGAAAATCCATTCTAGTGGTCTGTACAATATGTGTTCAGACCTTGAGTAAGGAAATGGGGAGATTAGTCAGTCTGTGAGGAACAGCATGCTGTAGGTGGAAAAGAAAGTGAACAATAAATTGAAATTATGAAAAGTTAAGCTATAGAATTGGTGGAAACTTAAGACTAGAGAAATAACTCCAGTACATGGTGAGCACAATAATTAGGTACTTGACTGTAGGAATAAAACTGATGATCAAATTAAAATGGTATCTCAGTGAACATTTTAACACATTTATTTATTTATTTAAATAATAAAAATCAATCATGAACAGAGAAAGGACACAAAGTCTGTAATTCAGACAATAGAATTGTACTAATGTTGATGTCTTAGTTTTGATAAATATATCATAGTTATATACGTTCAGAGCATAAGGGGAAGCTGTGTGAGGGGTGATGTGAATGCTGTATACTGTTTTTGCAATTCACCTGTTAAGTCTAAACTTACTTCAAAATAAAAAGTTAGAAAGTAAATAAATCTTGAAAAAGCACCATGACATCTTCGTAATCTCTGTGTACCATCTTGAGGTTACCAGTGTGTTCTGGCCTGGAGTACTACCTGTATTTATTGTCCCACTTCCTTCTTTTTTCCTTTGAAACATTTAATTAATTACAAAATAATAGGCCACAGAGTTGAGAGAAGAGTACTTTTTTTTGCTGTATATGTTTTATTTTTTTAGAGTTAAAAAAGTCTAAGGGAGGATGCCATAATATCAGTTTCTTGAAAGTTCAATGTGATATTATGCACATTTCTAAAGAGAATTGTATAGGCTTCCAACCTAAGAGACAGCACATTGGAACACAAAATTTTCAATCAAGTGACCTAGATTGTGTGAATAGGGACATGTCTCATTACATTATAACTTATGAGGATTGGAAAATCATATAAAACCATTTACCTAGTGGTTTCTAAAAGCTGATGTAAGAACTGGTGCTGGTCTCTGACAAAGATTTATTGGTCATCAGAGACATTATCTTCTCTATTAGATGTTTGCTTTTTATTTGATTAATTTTTCTTCTAAGTATCCTTTCTTCAAATTTCTTTCCTATTATTCTGTTGTTTACTTAATAGCTTCCTAATATTTAGGATTAAATTTCTTTTTTTCTTAATGCATGCCAGACTATAAAATGTTCCTCTCAATAACATTCAGCTGTATCCCACAGGTTTAATAGGTATGTTTTATTAATCATTGAGTCCTAAATATTCTCATTATTATTGTTTTTATTTTTTCCTTGACCAATGAATTATTCATGCCAATATTTCTGAAATTCCAAACATTTTTCTAGTTAGTTATTTCTACTTATTAGTGTAATTGTACTGTGGAGAGAAATCTGTGTAGTCTATATTGTACCAAGCTTTCGAAATTTATTGAGACATATTTTGTGGCCCAGTAGGTTGGAAAATACCATAAATGAGCACATCTGCTTGAAAACAATGTGTTTCTACAGTTATTGGGTGCAGAATTTATAAAATCCATTATAGCAAATGTGATTATTATGTTCCTTAAATTTGATCACATTATTATTATTTTTTTTAACCAGCTTGAACTTTCAATTACTGAGAGAGGGATAAGAGAATCTCCAAATTGACAACAAATGTTATTATTTTTCCTTTTAGTTCTCTGAGAGTGTATGTGTATAATTCATGGGCATTCTTATATATATATGAATATGCATATATGCATATATGTATGTGATTAGATTCATACAAGATATAATTTGATATCTTTCTGGACAATTATATATACTAACCGTTTTTAGTTTTAGTAATGCTTTTTGCCTTAAAAATCTATTTGATTGAACATACAACTATACAAGTTTGTGTTTTGATATTAAAATGCATATGAATCAGTTTAATTATAATACCAATAGATAAATACTAGCATTTCATGTAATATGGCTAGGAGTTTTTCAATCAACCAACAATGGAATCATTCAACAAAGATTGTGTCACCTGAGCACTTAGTATGTGTGTAGAATATACAAATTTTATCACATCACTATTTTTTTAATTTTTGAATTTAATTTATTTTTTATACAGCAGGTTCTAATTAGTCATCCATTTTATACACATCAGTGTATACATGTAGATCCCAATCGCCCAGTTCAGCACACCCCCACCACCACCCCTCCGCCGCTTTCCCCCCTTAGTGTCCATAGGTTTGTTCTCTACATCTGTGTCTCAATTTCTGCCCTGCAAACAAGTTCATCTGTACCATTTTTCTAGGTTCCATATATATGCGTCAATATACGATATTTGTTTTTCTTTTTCTGACTTACTTTACTCTGTATGACAGTCTCTAGATCCATCCACGTCTCAACAAATGACCCAGTTTTGTTCCTTATATGGCTGAGGAATATTCCATTGTATATATGTACCACATCTTCTTTATCCATTCGTCTATCAGTGGACATTTAGGTTGCTTCCATGACCTGGCTATTGTAAATAGTGCTGCAATGAACATTGGGGTGTATGTGTCTTTTTCAGTTATGGTTTTCTCTGGGTATATGCCCAGTAGTGGGATTGCTGGGTCGTATGGTAGTTCTATTTGTAGTTTTTTTTTTTTTTTTTTTTTTTTTTGGTGGTACGCAGGCCTCTCACTGTTGTGGACTCTCCCGTTGCAGAGCACAGGCTCTGGATGTGCAGGTTCAGTGGCCATGGCTCACGGGCCTAGCCGCTCCATGGCATGTGGGATCTTCCCAGACCAGGACACGAACCTGCGTCCCCTGCATCAGCAGGCAGACTCTCAACCACTGTGCCACCAGGGAAGCCGTATTTGTAGATTTTTAAGGAACCACCATAGTGTTCTCCATAGTGGCGGTATCAATTTACATTCCCACCAACAGTGCAAGAGTGTTCCCTTTTCTCCACACCCTCTCCAGCATTTGTTGTTTGTAGATTTTCTGATGATGCCCATTCTAACTGGTGTGAGGTGATACCTCATTGTAGTTTTGATTTGCATTTCTCTAATAATTAGTGATATCGAGCAGCTTTTCATGTGCTTCTTGGCCATCGCTATGTCTTCTTTGGAGAAGTGTCTATTTAGGTCTTCTGCCCATTTTTGGATTGGGTTGTTTGCTTTTTAAATATTGAGCTGCATGAGCTGTGTATATATTTTGGAGATTAATCCTTTGTCCATTGATTCATTTGCAAATATTTTCGCCCAATCTTAGAGTTGTCTTTTCGTCTTGTTTATGGTTTCCTTTGCTGTGCAAAAGCTTTGAAGTTTCATTAGGTCCCATTTGTTTATTTTTGTTTTTATTTCCATTACTCTAGGAGGTGGATCAAAAAAGATCTTGCTGTGATTTATGTTAAAGAGTGTTCTTCCTATGTTTTCCTCTAAGAATTTTACAGTGTCTGGTCTTGCATTTAGGTGTCTAATCCATTTTGAGTTTATTTTTGTGTATGGTGTTAGGGAGTATTCTAATTTCATTCTTTTACATGTAGCTGTCCAGTTTTGCCAGCACCACTTATTGAAGAGACTGTCTTTTCTCCATTGTATGTCCTTGGCTCCTTTGTCATAGATTAGTTGCCCATAGGTGCATGGGTTTACCTCTGGGCTTTCTATCTTGTTCTATTGATCCATGTTTCTGTTTTTGTGGCAGTACCATACTGTCTTGATTACTGTAGCTTTGTAGTATAGTCTGAAGCCAGGGAGTCTGATTCCTCCAGCTGCATTTTTTTCCCTCAGGACTACTTTGGCTATTCAGTGTCTTTTGTGTCTCCATACAAATTTTAAGATTTTTTGTTTTAGTTGTTTAAAAAATGCCATTGATAATTTGATAAGGATTGCATTGAATCTGTAGATTGCTTTGGGTAGTATAGTCATTTTCACAATATTGATTCTTCCAGTCCAAGAACATGGTATATCTCTCCATCTGTTGGTATCATCCCTAATTTCTTTCGTCAGTGTCTTATGGTTTTCTGCATACAGTTTTTTTGTCTACTTAGGTAGGTTTCTTCCTAGGTAATTTATTCTTTTTGTTGCAGTGGTAAATGGGAGCGTTTCCTTAATTTCTCTTTCAGATTTTTCATCATTAGTGTATAGGAATGCAAGAGATTTCTGTGCATTAATTTTGTATCCTGCAGCTTTACCAAATTCATTGATTAGCTTTAGTAGTTTTCTGGTGGCATCCTTAGGATTCTCTATGTAAAGTATCATGTCATCTTCAAACAGTGACAGTTTTACTTCTTCTTTTCCAATTTGTATTCCTTTTCTTTCTTTTTCTTCTCTGATTGCTGTGGCTAGGACTTCCAAAACTATGTTGAATAATAGTGGTGAGAGTGGACATCCTTGTCTTGTTCCTGATGTTAGAGGAAATGCTTTCAGTTTTTCACCATTGAGAATGATGTTTGCTGTGGGTTTGTCATATATAGCCTTTATTATGTTGAGGTAGCTTCCCTCTATGCCCACTTTCTGGAGAGTTTTTTACCATAAATTGGTGTTGAATTTTGTCAAAAGCTTTTTCTGCATCTATTGAGGTGATCATATGGTTTTTCTCCTTCAATTTGTTAGTATGGTGTATCACATTGATTGATTTGTGTATATTGAAGAATCCTTGCATTCCTGGGATAAATCCCACTTGATCATGGTGTATGATCCTTTTAATGTATTGTTGGATTCTGTTTGCTAGTATTGTGTTGAGGATTTTTGCATCTATATTCATCAGTGATATTGGTCTGTAATTTTCTTTTTTTGTGATAACTTTGTCTTCTTTAGGTATCATGGTGATGGTGGCCTCATAGAATGAATTTGGGAGTGTTCCTTCCTCTGCAATTTTTTGGAAGAGTTTGAGAAGCATGGGTGTTAACTCTTCTCTAAATGTTTGATAGAATTCACCTGTGAGCCATCTGGTCCTGGACTTTTGTTTGTTGGAAAATTTTTAATCACAATTTCAATTTCATTACTTATTATTGGTCTGTTCATATTTTCTATTTCTTCCTGGTTCTGCCTTGGAAGGTTATACCTTTCTAAGAATTTGTCCATTTCTTCTAGGTTGTCCATTTTATTGGCATAGAGTTGCTTGTAGTAGTCTCTTAGGATGCTTTGTATTTCTGTGGTGTCTGTTGTAACTTCTCCTTTTTTATTTCTAATTTTCTGATTTGAGTCCGCTCCTTTTTGTTGATGAGTCTGGCTAATGGTTTCTCAATTTTGTTTATCTTCTCAAAGAACCAGCTTTTAGTTTTATTGATCTTTGCTATTGTTTTCTTTGTTTCTATTTCATTGACTTCTGCTCTGATCTTTATGATTTCTTTCCTTCTGCTAACTTTGGGATTTGTTTGTTCTTCTTTCTCTAGTTCCTTTAGGTGTAAGGTTAGATGTTTATTTGATATTTGTCTTGTTTCTTGAGGTAGGCTTGTATAGCTATAAACTTCCCTCTTAGAACTCCTTTTGTATAGCCATAAACTTCCCTCTTAGAACTGCTTTTGCTGCATCCCATAGGTTTTGGATCATCATGTTTTCATTGTCATTTGTCTCTAGGTATTTTTTGATTTCCTCTTTGAATTCTTCAGTGATCTCTTGGTTATTTAGTAATGTATTGTTTAGCCCCCATGTGTTTGGGTTTTTTACGTTTTTTTTCTCTGTAATTCATTTCTAATCTCATAGTATTGTGGTCAGAAAAGATGCTTGATATGATTTCAATTTTCTTAAATTTACTGAGGCTTGATTTGTGAGCCAAGATGTGATCTATCCTGTAGAATGTTCCGTGAGCACTTGAGAAGCAAGTGTAATCTGCTCTTTTTGGATTGAATAACCTATAAATATCAACTAAATCTATGTGGTCTGTTGTGTCATTTAAAGCTTCTGTTTCCTTATTTATTTTCACTTTGGATGATCTGTTCATTGGTGTAAGTGAGGTGTTAACGTCCTCCACTATTATTGTGTTACTGTCGATTTCCTCTTTTATAGCTGTTAGCAGTTGCCTTATGTATTGAGGTGCTCCTACGTTGGGTGCATATATATTTATAATTGTTATATCTTCTTCTTGGATTGATTGCTTGATCATTATGTAGTGTCCTTCCTTGTCTCTTGTAACATTCTTTATTTTAAAGTCTATTTTATCTGATATGAGTATTGCTTCTCCAGCTTTATTTTGATTTCCATTTGCTTGGAATATCTCTTTCCATCCCCTCACTTTCAGTCTGTATGTGTCCATAGGTCTGAAGTGGGTTTCTTGTAGGCAGCACACATATGGGTCTTGTTTTTGTATCTATTCAGCAAGCCCGTGTCTTTTGGTTGGAGCATTTAATCCATTCACATTTAAGGTAATTATCAATATGTATGTTCCTATGACCATTTTCTTAATTGTTTTGGGTTTGTTTTTGTAGGTCCTTTACTTCTCTTTTGTTTCCCACTTCGAGAACTTCCTTTAGCATTTGTTGTAGAGCTGGTTTGGTGGTGCTGAATTCTCTTAGCTTTTGCGTGTCTGTAAAGCTTTTGATTTCTTCATCGAGTCTGAATGAGATCTTTGCTGGGTAGAGTAATCTTGGTTGTAGTTTCTTCCCTTTCATCACTTTAAGTATGTCATGCCACTCCCTTCTGGCTTGTAGAATTTCTGCTGAGAAATCAGCTGTTAACCTTATGGGAGTTCCCTTTATGTTATTTGTCATTTTTCCCTTGCTGCTTTCATAATTTTTCTTTGTCTTTAATTTTTGCCAATTTGATTACTATGTGTCTTGGCATGTTTCTCCTTGGGTTTATCCTGTATGGGACTTGCTGAGCTTCCTGGACTTTGGTGGATATTTCCTTTCCCATGTTAGGGAAGTTTTCAACTATAATCTCTTCAAATATTTTCTCGGGTCCTTTTTCTCTCTCTTCTCCTCTGGGGCCCCTATAATGCGAATGATTTTGCATTTAATGTTGTCCCAGAGGTCTCTTAGGCTGTCTTCATTTCTTTTCATTCTTTTTTCTTTATTCTTTTCTGCAGCAGTGAATTCCACCATTCTGTCTTCCAGGTCACTTCTCCGTTCTTCTGCCTGAGTTATTCTGCTATTGATTCCTTCTAGTGTAGTTTTCATTTCAGTTATTGTATTGTTCATCTCTGTTTGTTTGTTTGTTTGTTTTTTGCGATATGCAGGCCTCTCACTGTTTTGGCCTCTCCCATTGCGGAGCACAGGCTCTGGACGTGCTGGCTCAGCGGCCATGGCTCATGGGCCTAGCCACTCCACGACATGTGGGATCTTCCCAGACCGGGGCACGAACCTGTGTCCCCTGCCTCAGCAGGCGGACTCTCAACCACTGCGCCACCAGGGAAGCCCTGTTTGTTTGTTCTTTAATTCTTCTAGGTCTTTGTTAAACATTTCTTGCATCTTCTTGATCTTTGCCTCCATTCTTTTCCCGAGGTCCTGTATCATCTTCAGTATCATTATTCTGAATTCTTTTTCTGGAAGTTTGCCTATGTCCACTTCATTTAGTTGTTTCTCTGGGCTTTTATCTTGTTCCTTCATCGTGCATAGCTCTCTGCCTTTTCATCTTGTCTATCTTTCTGTGACTGTGGTTTTTACTTCAGAGGCTGCACGATTGTAGTTCTTGCTTCTGCTGTCTGCCCTCTGGTGGATGAGGCTATCTAAGGGGTTTGTGCAAGTTTCCTCCATATCACTATTAAGTTAAGATACTGTAGAAGATTAACACACAGGAGATTTTCTTGGTATAATATCTTCCCACCCACGATAGTGCATTGAGAAATAATAAAGTTATTGTTACATTTTAGCTATAAGAATTCTAACAAGATAAGATCTACTATTTTTTTCTTTACTTGTCAATTGTCAGTTGTATCACTTGTTCTATTATTAAGCTTATCCGTGTATATTCTACTATTGTATTCTACTATTGTATTCTATTATTAAGCTTATGTGTATATATTCTACTATTGTATGTATTAATTAAGTCAGATGAGAAAAGTATTGATATAATACCTATTTTTTACTCTACCACTCACATGAATGAATGAAACAGATAAGATATAAATATATCAAAATCAAAGACTGGCATACCTTATATTATGCTTAAGTGGGTATTATTCTGAAAAATATTTACTATCTCCTAATGAAACATTCATAGACAAGTTAGTATACTTTAGTTTGATTTTAAATGTTTCAAGTATATATCACAGTGTCTTCATGGTTATATCACAAAATAGATCATGTTCCTCTTATGTCCAGAGAATAGCTTTACACTTAACGATAAACATTTACAGGGCTTTCACTTCCAATTATGTATGTAAATGGTGCCAACACAAACAACTAAAGCCTATAATGAGTAGATAAAGCCTAAATCCTAGGGCAGAGTCAAAAAGCACAAAAACCTGACCTACTTTCTATTCCCCTTCAACCACATCACAAATTTTGTTTTGTTTATATTTTCCTGGCATCTCTTTTCCATCTTTTTCCTTATTATGTCTTGTGTCACTTGTAAACAACAGAGTTGGATTTTTTTTTCCTAGTCTAGCTGTCTGTCTTTTATCTGGATACTGAGTCAATTTACATTTGTTGCAATTTCTTAAACATCTGGATTTATTTGTACCATCAAATTCTCTACCCACCATTTGTCCTGTTTTGTGAATGTATTTTTCTTTTTTCTCTCCTTTGTTTCTTTCAACTGTTTTATTTTGTGTTGCATTGGTTTTCAATTGTTATCATTCTATATTTTCATACCTATGGGTTTTGATACTATGATCGATTTTTTTAATGACCACCTTAGGAATTTTAAATTATGTGCATATCAACTGTGAAGCAGTTTAATATCTTTACTATCCATCTAAACAATAAAAGACCTTATAGTATTTTAACTCAGACCAACTAATTATGACAGTTATAACCATTTATTTTAGTTCTACCATTATGTTTTATAAGTCCACAATACTCACATGTTTGTTTTATATGGTTATAGTTTGTTAGTTTTACTTACATTTATACAAGGTTATTTACTGTTTATTTCTTCATTGAAATCTCAGATATTTCATATAGCATCACTTCCTTTCTACTTGAAGTTCATTATTAATGAATTGACTGATTCAAAAATATTACTGAATGCTATTACATCCCCGCAAGTATAGCTGTCGTAATTGTAGCATCTGAAAAATATAGATAAAAATCTTTGTCCATTCTTTATAATTTTTTTTAGTGATCATCTCTTTGTGGCAAAGCAGATATTATTGTCTGAAAACGTCTTATTTTTCTCAGCTTTATTTTTAAAAGATATTTTTGAAGGGTCTGCAGTCTTAGCTCCACTTTGGTTTTCTTTCAGCCTATTATTGAAAGTATCATTGCATTTTTCCTTGGTTTTGATTGTTTCTGAAAAGTAAGCTGTTTATATAATTATTATACCTCTAAGATACTGGCTTTAATCTCTAGACATTCTTAAAATCTTCTGATTATCCTTGGTAATCTGCAGCTTCACCATAATGGGTTTGTATGTATCTTTTCTGTTTGGAATTTGTTAGACATTCTGTGGATTGTTGTTTTTCATTAGCTATAAAAAATTGCCAGTGATTACCTATTTAATATCGTATTTATCCCATATCATATCTTTCATATTTAACAGTTTTTCTATTCTGTACTGATTATGGAACATACCTTTACACTTTTCATTTTTACTACTTCTTTCATCAGTACTCTGTGTGTGTGTGTGTATATATATATATATAGAGAGAGAGAGAGATTACTTTAGGAAGTTCCATTTGCTACCTTTCTAAATATGCATATTTATTTTATAAGCATATGTGTGTGTATATATGTTATATATCTATATCTATCTATCTATCTATCTATCTATCTATATATATATATATATAGAGAGAGAGAGAGAGAGAGAGAGAGAGAGTTCTGTTGGAATCCCTACAGAAGTAGATGCAAGACTCTGTCACCTGTCTCATAATCCTTGCTATGATCCGAATGTTTGTGTCTGTAAAATTCATATGTTGAAATCCTTACCCACAAGGTGATGTATTAGGAGGTGGATCCTTTGTAAGGTGACTAGGTCATGAGTGTGCAGCCCCTATAAATGGGATTAGAGCCTTTATGAAAGAGATCCAAGAGAGCTCACTAGCCCCTCTACCATGTGAGGGCACAGTGACAAATCGTGGACTATGAACCAGCAAGAGAGCCCTCACTGGAATGTGACTGTGTTGGTGTCTTGATTTCAGACTTTCCAGTTTCCCCAACTGTGAGAAATAGATTTGTTTTCTATAAGCTTCCCAGTCTGTAGTATTTTATTAGAGCAGCCAAAATGGCCTAAGGCACTCCCCTTGAGGTTGTGACTCTGAGGCTCAAATTAAATGGAGTTGGCACATTTCCTCCAAATGTAACCCAATTTAAGAGTTTTATTTTTTATGTGCTGGTTCTTTTTTTCATGTAACCTTTGTCCTGTTTAAATTTCTGCCAGTTTATGGATGTATTTTTTTTTTTTTTTTTTTGCGGTACGCGGGCCCCTCACTACCGTGGCCTCTCCCGTTGCGGAGCACAGGCTCCGGACGCGCAGGCTCAGTGGCCATGGCTCACGGGCCCAGCTGCCCCGCGGCATGTGGGATCCTCCCGGACCGGGACACGAACCCGTGGCCCCTGCATCGGCAGGCGGACTCTCAACCACTGCGCCACCAGGGAAGCCCTATGGATGTATTTTAATAGCTACTTTTTATAATTTACCCAGTAGTTGTTGATGTTAATGTCCCTTTGTACATTTAAGATACCTATCCAAGTAAAGGATTAAAGACATGGAAGAATTTTCCCAGCTTACCTGTAAGTTTCCACATCCTTCACTTTCTCAAGCCATTGAATCTATTTTATGTGTAGCTGCAGCTCCAACTGAAGAAAAGTTTCTGTCTACATGTCATTTTTTTCTGCCAGTATGAGAAGGAATATCAAATGAGACATAGAAGAGGGAGAATTTTCCCTGTAATTAATCAATAAACAAAATATAAACCAATTTGTACTCCAGAAAAATTGATTCATCTTTCTCAGGTAGCTGAACTATGCAGTTCTCCTCTCTTTTAATTACTAAGAGATGTCAGCTTACAATGCAAAATACCTAGTCTGTTCTATGAAATGTAGCCCAATTGAAAATGCTTCCTCTGTTCACAAAGATCCAGTATAAAGGCTTTACTTTTTAATTGCCTACCTTAACACTATGCTTCCTCAACCCCAAATTACCCCTTGTCAGCCCTGTCCCTCAGTTAACATCCATCATTAAAATTTCCCAACGTACAACAGTCTTATCTTACCTCCTGGGCAAGTGTCACTCAAGACCAATAGTTGTGTGTATATGTGTGTGTGTGGGTGTGGGTGTGGGTGTGTGTGAATCTCTAAATGATGAACGATGGAGCATTGTGGGGTGACTGGTTTTACCTTGCACTTCACTCACTGTTGGAAGGAAGGAAACCCAGCTGGTTTTAGACAGCAAGACTAAGGAGAGAACTAAGTTTCATACTGAGTATAATTAGGAGGACATAGATCTTATTTAATTATTTTGATGAGTATTCAAATTCCTGCTTAGCATTTATTTTGCCGTTTGAATTCTTTATTTATTAAGCTTAGTTTTATAACTCTACTTGTATGTACCAGGCCAGAGACTCAGAGGCAGGAACGTCAGGAAACAATTCCAAAAGAAAGTGCCCGTGCATCTTATTAAATTTTGAGGTAGACTTGAACGTCAAAAGCAATGAACAATGGCCTTATGTGGACTTAAGTCTAATGAAAGGACCTTTAACCACTCTTCAATAGTGTAGCTATTTTATTTATTTTAACCTTATTCTGTATGATTTATACAAAATGCTTATTTATGCCCAATGTTAAAGCACTTCTGAGGAAATCAAAGGCAATCAATCCTCTTCAACTGCTAACTTCCTGATAATTACCAGTACCACTGGACACCATTACGTTGGCTTAAGAAATTGTAACTCTGAATTTTATTTCTACCACTCACTCTGTGATTGTACTAACAGTACATGGGAATACAGAGCTCTACAGGAAAGATTGGTAACCATGGTGATGGGAGGGTACTTTCTGCAGTAACTCCACTGTACAGAATAATTTATGCATGGATGTAAAATCACAGATGTGTTGAACCATATGCAGGCTATATATAACCACAGTGCAAGTGACAAGTTACTAGGGAGTTACTAATCCAAAAGAGGTGAGCCCCACTCAGATAATAATTCTTTCTTCTCCTCATTGTTCTAGTAGAAACCTCCTAGGTACAGGGTCCCACCACTTTGGGGAATGAAGTTCAAGGGTATGTGTTAATGTGTGTGTGTGAGTGTGCGAGTGTGTGTGTGTATGTTTATACAAGACAGTGGGGTATACAGAAGGAAATGTACAGAAAGGAACACACTGAAAAAATAATAGGGAAAAGAAAGCGAAGGCAATATGATAAAAACAATCTTCCTGTTAACCTTTCTTTCTTATATTATCTCTATTCCTAAGAGTTTTGGTGTACAGAAATATTGACTTTTAGGAGTATAACTGAGTTTTTTACTTTAATTTAGGAAAATAAATATTTCTAATTTATTTTTTTTGCTATTTATTTATTTATTTTAACATCTTTATTGGAGTATAATTGCTTTACAATGGTGTGTTAGTTTCTGCTTTATAACAAAGTGAATCAGTTATACATATACATATGTTCCCATATCTCTTCCCTCTTGCGTCTCCCTCCCTCCCACCCTCCCTATCCCACCCCTCTAGGTGGTCACAAACCACCTAGCTGATCTCCCTATGCTATGTGGCTACTTCCCACTAGCTATCTATTTTACGTTTGGTAGTGTATATATGTCCATGCCACTCTCTCACTTTGTCACAGCTTACCCTTCCCCCTCCCCACATTCTCAAGTCCATGCTCTAGTAAGTCTGTGTCTTTATTCCTGTCTTAACCCTAGTTTCTTCATGACCTTTTTTTTTGTTTTTTTTTTTAAATTCCATATATATGTTAGCATATGGTATTTATTTTTCTCTTTCTGACTTACTTCTCTCTGTATGACAGTCTCTAGGTCCATCCACCTCACTACAAATAACTCAATTTCATTTCTTTTTATGGCTGAGTAATATTGCATTGTATATATGTGCCACATCTTCTTTATCCATTCATCTGTTGATGGACACTTAGGTTGCTTCCATGTCCTGGCTATTGTAAATAGAGCTGCAATGAACATTTTGGTACATGACTCTTTTTGAATTATGGTTTTCTCTAGGTATATGCCCAGTAGTGGGATTGCTGGGTCGTATGGTAGTTCTGTTTGTAGTTTTTAAGGAACCTCCATACTGTTCTCCATAGTGGCTGTATCAATTTACATTCCCACCAATAGTGCAAGAGTGTTCCCTTTTCTCCACACCCTCTCCAGCACTTATTGCGTCTAGATTTTTTGATGATGGCCATTCTGACTGGTGTGAGATGATATCTCACTGTAGTTTTGATTTGCATTTCTCTAATGATTAATGATGTTGAGCATTCTTTCATGTGTTTGTTGGCAATCTGTATATCTTCTTTGGAGAAATGTCTATTTAGGTCTTCTGCCCATTTGTGGATTAGGTTGTTTGTTTTTTTTGTTATTGAGCTGCACGAGCTGCTTGTAAATTTTGGAGATTAATCCTTTGTCAGTTGCTTCATTTGCAAATATTTTCTCCCATTCTGAGGGTTGTCTTTTCATCTTGCTTATGCTTTCCTTTGCTGTGCAAAAGCTTTTAAGTTTCATTAGGTCCCATTTGTTTATTTTTATTTCCATTTCTTTAGGAGGTGGGTCAAAAAGGATCTTGCTGTGATTTATGTCATAGAGTGTTCTGCCTATGTTTTCCTCTAAGAGTTTGATAGTGTCTGGCCTTACACTTAGGCCTTTAATCCATTTTGTGTTTATTTTTGTGTATGATGTTAGGGACTGTTCTAATTTCATACTTTTACATGTACCTGTCCAGTTTTCCCAGCACCACTTATTGAAGAGGCTTTCTTTTCTCCACTGTATATTCTTGCCTCCTTTATCAAAGATAAAGTGACCATATGTGTATGGGTTTAACTCTGGGCTTTCTATCCTGTTCCATTGATCTATCTTTCTGTTTTTGTGCCAGTACCATACTGTCTTGATTATTGTAGCTTTGTAGTATAGTCTGAAGTCAGGGAGCCTGATTCCTCCAGCTCCATTTTTCGTTCTCAAGATTGCTTTGGCTATTCGGGGTCTTTTGTGTTTCCATACAAGTTGTGAAATTTTTTGTTCTACTTCTGTGAAAAATGCCATTGGTAGTTTGATAGGGATTGCATTGAATCTGTAGATTGCTTTGGGTAGTAGAGTCATTTTCACAGTGTTGATTCTTCCAATCCAAGAACATGGTATATCTCTCCATCTATTTGTATCATCTTTAATTTCTTTCATTAGTGTCTTATAATTTTATGCATACAGGTCTTTTGTCTCCTTAGGTAAGTTTATTCCTAGATATTTTATTCTTTTTGTTGCAATGACAAATGGGACTGTTTCCTTAATTTCTCTTTCAGATTTTTCATCATTAGTGTATAGGAATGCCAGAGATTTCTGTGCATTAATTTTGTATGCTGCTACTTTACCAGATTCATTGATTAGCTCTAGTAGTTTTCTGGTAGCATCTTTAGGATTCTCTATGTATAGTATCATGTCATCTGCAAACAGTGACAGCTTTACTTCTTCTTTTCCTATTTGGATTCCTTTTATTTCTTTTTCTTCTCTGATTGCTGTGGCTAAAACTTCCAAAACTATGTTGAATAAGAGTGGTGAGAGTGGGAAACCTTGTCTTGTTCCTGATCTTAGTGGAAATGGTTTCAGTTTTTCACCATTGAGGATGACGTTGGCTGTGGGTTTGTCATATATGGCCTTTATTATGTTGAGGAAAGTTCCCTCTATGCCTACATTCTGCAGGGCTTTTATCATCAGTGGGTGTTGAATTTTGTCAGAAGCTTTCTCTGCATCTATTGAGATGATCATATGTTTTTTCTCCTTCAGTTTGTTAACATGGGGTATCACGTTGATTGATTTGCGTATATTGAAGAATCATTGCATTCCTGGAATAAACCTTACTTGATCATGGTGTATGATCCTTTTAATGTGCTGTTGGATTCTGTTTGCTAGTATTTTGTTGAGGATTTTTGCATCTATGTTCATCAGTGATATTGGCCTGTAGTTTTCTTTCTTTGTGACATCTTTGTCTGGTTTTGGTATAAGGGTGATGGTGGCCTCATAGAATGAATTTGGGAGTGTTCTTCCCTCTGGTATATTTTGTAAGAGTTTGAGAAGGATAGGTGTTAGCTCTTCTCTAAATGTTTGACAGAATTCATCTGTGAAGCCATCTGGTCCTGGACTTTTGTTTGTTGGAAGATTTTTAATCACAGTTTCCATTTCAGTGCTTGTGATTGGTCTGTTGATATTTCCTATTTCTTCCTGGTTCAGTCTCGGCAGGTTATGCATTTCTAAGAATTTGTCCGTTTCTTCCAGTTTGTCCATTTTATTGACATAGAGTTGATTGTAGTAATCTCTCATGATCCTTTGTATTTCTGCAGTGTCAGTTGTTACTTCTCCTTTTTCATTTCTAATTCAATTGGTTTGAGTCTTCTCACTTTTTTCTTCATGAGTCTGGCTGATGGTTTATCAATTTTGTTTATCTTCTCAAGAACGAGCTTTTAGTTTTATTGATCTTTGCTATCGTTTCCTTCATTTCTTTTTCATTTATTTCTGATCTGATCTTTATGATTTCTTTCCTTCTGCTAACTTTGGGTTTTTTTTGTCCTTCTATCTCTAATTGCTTTAGGTGCAAGGTTTGGTTGTCTATTTGAGATGTTTCCTGTTTCTTAAGGTAGGATTATATTGCTATAATCTTCCCTCTTAGAACTACTTTTGCTGCATCCCATAGGTTTTGGCTCGTTGTGTTTTCATTGTCATTTGTTTCTAGGTATATTTTGATTTCCTCTTTGATTTCTTCAGTGATCACTTCATTATTAAGTAGCGTATTGTTTAGCTCCATGTGTTTGTATTTTTCACAGATCTTTTCCTGTAATTGATATCTGGTCTCATAGCATTGTGGTGGAAAAGATACTTGATATGATTTCAATTTTCTTACATTTACCAAGGCTTGATTTGTGACCCAAGATATAATCTATCCTGGAGAATGTTCCATAAGCACTTGAGAAAAATGTGTATTCTGTTGTTTTTGAATGGAATGTCCTATAAATATCAATTAAGTTCATCTTGTTTAATATATCATTTAAAGCTTGTGTTTCCATATTTATTTTCATTTTGGATCATCTGTCCATTGGTGAAAGTGGGGTGTTAAAGTCCCCTGCTATGATTGTGTTGCTGTCGATTTCCCCTTTTATGGCTGTTAGTATTTGCTTCAGTGTATTGAGGTGCTCCTATGTTGGGTGCATAAATATTTACAATTGTTATATCTTCTTCTTGGATCGATCCCTTGATCATTATGTAGTGTCCTTCTTTGTCTCTTGTGATAGTCTACATTTTAAAGTCTATTTTGTCTGATGTTTGAATTGCTACTCCAGCTTTCTTCTGATTTCTATTTGCATGGAATTTATTTTTCCATCCCCTCACTTTCAGTCTGCATGTTTCCCTACGTCTGAAGACGGTCTCTTGTAGACAGTATATATACGGGTCTTGTTTCTGTATACATTCAGCCAGTCTGTGTCTTTGGTGGAAGCATTTAATCCATTTACATTTAAGGTAATTATTGATATTTATGTTCCTATGACCATTTTCTTAATTGTTTTGGGTTTGTTATAGTAGGTCTTTTCCTTCTCTTGTTTTTCTTGCCTAGAGAAGTTCCTTTAGTATTTGTTGTAAAGCTGGTTTGGTGGTGCTGAACTCTCAGCTTTTGCTTGTCTGTAAAGGTTTTAATTTCCTCCATCAAATCTGAATGTGATCCTTGCTGGTTAGAGTAATCTTGGTTGTAGGTTTTTCTCCTTCATCACTTTAAATATGTCCTGCCAGTCCTTTCTGGCTTGCAGAGTTTCTGCTGAAAGATCAGCTGTTAACCTCATGGGGATTCCCTTGTGTGTTTTTTGTTGTTTTTCCCTTGCTGCTTTTAGTATGTTTCCTTTGTATTTAATTTTTGATAGTTTGATTAATATGTGTCTTGGCATGTTTCTCCTTGGATTTATCCTGTATGGGGCTCTCTGTGCTTCCTGGACTTGATTAACTATTTCCTTTCCTATATTAGGGAAGTTTTCAACTATAAACTCTTCAAATATTTTCTCAGTCCCTTTCTTTTTCTCTTCTTCTTCGGGGAGCCCTATAATTTGAATGTTGGTGCCTTTAATGTTGTCCCAGAGGTCTCTGAAACTCTCCTCAGTTCTTTCCATTCTCTTTTCTTTATTCTGCTCTGCAGTAGTTATTTCCACTGTTTTATCTTCCAGGTCACTTATCCGTTCTTCTGCCTCAGTTATTCTGCTATTGATCCCATCTAGAGTATTTTTAGTTCATTTATTGTGTTGTTCATCATTGCTTGTTTCCTCTTTAGTTCTTCTAGGTCCTTGTTAAATGTTTCTTGCATTTTCTCTATTCTGTTTCCAAGATCTCGGATCATCTTTACTATCATTATTCTGAATTCTTTTTCAGATAGACTGCCTATTTCCTCTTCATTTGTTAGGTCTAGTGAGTTTTTACCTCGCTCCTTCATCTGCTGTGTGTTTTTCTGTCTTTTCATTTTGCTTATCTTACTGTGTTTGGGATCTCCTTTTCGCAGGCTGCAGGTTCGTAGTTCCCGTTGTCTTTGGTGTCTGTCCCCAGTGGCTAAGGTTGGTTCAGTCGGTTGTGTAGGCTTCCTGGTGGAGGGGACTAGTGCCTGTGTTCTGGTGGATGAGGCTGGATCTTGTCTTTCTGGTGGGTAGGTCCACGTCTGGTGGTGTGTTTTAGGGTGTCTGTGGCCTTATTATGATTTTAGGCAGCCTTTCTGCTAATGGATGGGGTTGTGTTCCTGTCTTGCTAGTTGTTTGGCATAGGGTGTCCAGCACTGTAGCTTGCTGGTCATTGAGTGAAGCTGGATCTTGGGCTTGAGAAGGAGTTCTCTGGGAGATTTTCGCCATTTGATATTATGTGGAACTGGGAGGTCTCTTGTGGACCAGTGTCCTGAAGTTGGCTCTCCCACCTCAGTGGCACAGCCCTGATGCCTGGCTGGAGCACCAAGAGCCTTTCATCCACAGGACTCAGAAGCAAAGGGAGATAAAATAATAAAGAAGAGGAGGAGGAGGGGGAGGAGGGAGAGGAGGAGGGGGAGGAGGAGGAGGAGGGAGGATAAAAAAATAAAGTAAGATAAAATAAAATAAAGTTATTAAAATAAAAAATAATTATTAAGAAAAAATGTTAAAAAGTAAAAAAACAAAACAAACAAAAGAAGACGGAGGATAGAACCCTTGGACAAATGGTGAAAGCAACCTGTACAGACAAAATGGTGAAAGCAACCTGTACACACAAAAGCATACACATACACACTCACCAAAAGAAGAAAAAGGGAAAAAATAATATATCTTGCTCTCAAAATCCACCTCGTCAATTTGCGATGATTCCTTGTCTCTTCAGGTATTCCACAGATGCAGGTACATCCAAGACTGTCGTGGCTTCGGCCTCCGGGGCCCCTCCAGAGCAGGCAGCCCACTGATATTTCAATCATGCAGGAAATCAATTTAATAGGCCAACTAAAAAAATTCTGAAACTATTAGAAGAGACAAACTTTTCACTCTTTTCAGATGTTATCATTGTCTTCCTAAAAATTTCAAGAAAATGAACCTGGAGGAGACTTCCCTGATGGTCCAGTGGTAAAGAATCCACCTTACAATCTCTAATTTAGTTTTTAAGCTAGAAATTAGTGCCTTGGTTATTGGGAATAGCTCTTAGGCTAGTTGTGTTTGCAACTCAGTGAAATCATTTATCTTCATAATAACAGTTTAAAAGGTTAAATTGTATTTAGTATAATTTGAAATCCAAGGACATGTTTTATACGTGTTTGAAATATTTGTATCTAAATTTTCTGTTCTTTTTTGGTCTGAGGTCTTAAAGGGATAAATCCTTAGTTACCCCCAGACTTGTGCTTAGTTACCCCACATGCACTTTTATCAGAGCTGGCTCCACAAGTTACATAGTCTTAAGAAATAAATAGTTCTGTAAATTCTGCTCTTCACCTGTAAAAATAAATGCTGCTTTTAGGACAGGTTTTCTAAAAGAGAAACCCTTAGAAATCACAAAATTAATGCAGTACTTTGTGGAGTAGAGCTATTTTCAGTACCACTGGCCTTTTAGTCTTCAGAGGCGAAAGAAAGGAAAGTAAAATGGAAGGAAACCAATTTGCATTGAAAAGCTTCTCATGCCTCAGGGCACTCTGGGCCCAGGATTGCCTCTTTCTTCATTGCCCAGTTCTTTATATCTTAGAAGAATGTGGCAACTGCCTCTTTTAGATGAAAGGCTTCCTGGATTTTTGTTCCTTACCCCACCTCTTTGCTTACTGCTTTTTGTCTTGCAGCCCTCCTTTCATTTTAATATAAATTGCCTACTGGTAATTAAATACCTTTCTTCAGATCCAAGGGAGACTCCCATCAGGCAATTGTTTTTCCCTCCTTGATGCCCTTCTTCTGGTGGAGGCACTAACGTGCAATTAAACATTAACAGAGAGCCTTAATATTAACCCAACTAACGTTTAATAGAAGGAGTTACTCCACAGTTCAAGAGGACAGTCGCCTCTTGACATATCCAGTTTTGCCTTGACTGTGGGTAGGGTGCTCTCAAATGATGAAAAGCTGAAAAGGTGCTTCTATGGTAAAGCCACTGAGTGGCAGGAGAGACAACAGACCTAGACTGTAATAGATGGTGGGCTCCCAGCAGGCCACACCGGAGCGTAAGACACCACAGTCGGTCAAAAATGTCAGGGCTTTCCAGATGGCTCTGACAACTGCCAATCTCAATATTGTGTATTGGAAGAAATCACCTAATCTTTGCACTCTAAGTTGAGAAATTCTGCTTTCTGACACTTAGTCCTGAGAGTTCCGTTCAGTTTGTCCTTTTGAATGATGCTAGACCCTGCCATGGAAAAGAGATAGATTTGAAAATGCTGAGCAACAAGCTTACTTATCTACCTCCTCTTCATGTCCCTCTTGAGAAATATGACAAGGTGATGGTCGTGCTACCCATGGAACCGCTAATGTAAGCACAGAAGCGTTCTGTCTTCACTACGGCTCAGGCTGTTTATTACATAATTCAAATATCTGGTCTTGAGAAAGGTCAAGGCGACTGGAAGCTCCCGTTGTGTGTGTGTGTGGTTGGCTTTGTATCTTTTGTTGTCGGTTTAACTGTGGACCTTAGCCTAGTGCTGGATACACAACAATTGTTAATAAATATTGGTTGGAAGAATAAAAGGAAGAAAAGGAGGAGAACCTAATGGGCTATTAATTGAAGAGAACATCATTTTGCATATACTTTTCCAGAAACCCTCATGGCCCATAAATTGTGGAGGTAAGCAAATACTTCATTCTCCTGGGTAACTGCAGATATCACATGAGCATATTTTGGACTGTGGCCCCCTAGACAAATCTGCGATTTGAGAGAACAGTTCAGAATTCAGAAAATTGGAGTAGTAGATTTAACCCATTTTACTAATTGAAGTCCCACCTTCCATAATATTTTTTCATTGAAAATTAATTGCTTCTGTTCTTCCTTTTATCTCCATTATCCCTTAAGACCAGTGATATGTCTATCTCTCGCTCTCTCTATCTAAATATCTATCTATGCTTATCTATTAGAAAAATGTAAATTATAGAACTGTATAAGAAGAATACTTAAGTCACTCATAATCCCACTACTTAAAGGAAACAATATTTTAATTAATTTGTTTATAATATGTGTATGACTTTTTCTGTGTATATGTATGTGGATGTTGTATATGATATACATATATTTAAATATTTTTAAATGTACAATTAGCATTTTTTACATTGCTAATAATACTTTACAAGTATTCATTAGAGTATAGGTAATCTGCTCTTTTATGGATATAGTAATTTATGTTCCCGTTATTGTGGGTCATTTTAAGTATACCCAATTTTGAGCCATTATCAAATTATATGATCATTATTCCTACTGGAGGTAATTATTTCCCGGGGCCAGCGTTTACAGTCTGGTCATTAGTTCTAGAGAATCTATTTTTGCAGAACTGAGAGCTGTGTGTCACCTACTTTAGTTAACCTATCAGCCCCATGTGTAGACATTTGTGCAATTTGTAAGGCTACAAGGCATTGCACACCTGTTATTCCTTTCTTCTACCAGAAAGCCTCAATTTGTGCAGAGAAGCCAGGATGGCAAAGTGACATATTCTTAGCAAATTCACTCGCCTGTGGCCAAAGAGGAAGACCTGAAAGAAGAATGCAATGGGTGTTTATATTATAATTCTCCTGGGAATGCAGTCCTTTTTTAGAGTTTACAATTTTTATTTGCTTTCTCTACAGAGCAAATTTCTTGGAGGAGAAAATTTTACGCAAATAAAATGAGTGCTAATCTTCTTATTGTTAGATTTCTGTGTCATCTGATATAGTTTAGAATATTACATTAAAATAAAATTTCAAATTGTAGATTAATTCCTCAATCTGAGAGGCAAAATACTTCACAGTCTGATCCAAACTTTCCTATTCAACATCATCTCTTAAAAGGTCTGTCCAAACCCCATACTAAATGTCCTAATGGTCTTGAAATCACCTTGCTCATCTGGAGGTATTTTTATTTATTATTCTCTCTGCCTAGGATGTTTCTTCCCTCTCAAATGATAAATTCATAAGATACCATAGGCATGCAGGCAAAACTAATTACTCCCTCTCCTCTGCCATCATAGCTATTCATTTCAAACTTGTGTAGAATTGTGGTCTATCAGTTTGACTGTCTTTCTGCCCTCCTGATTTGGGCAGTTAGGAGACACAGGCAGTAACTGTGTCATCCTAATAGTTATATCATGATAGATGTATATGAAGCATGTCTCTCAGATGTTCGTTGTATGAATATGAATAGATGGGTGAAACTGAATATTGGCCATAGGATTCAGCATAGTAAGTGATTCTCCTGATGGTTTATGTATACCTTAGCCTTATATCTTAGCCTTGAACTGCACTCTTCTACATTCCCAAGTACCCCATTCTATATCTAGTCACAATAGTTCAGTCTAAAGATGGTGTGTCTATCAAATGTATATCTCCTCCATTCCCAAACAGAACCATCGCTGGTGATAGGAATTTGTGTATGTCATAATTCCTCATTTCACTGGCATTAGGATTTTTCTTATTTTCTTCTATTTAATTATGAAAAGGTTCTAATATATAGAATAATAGTAGATATAAATACCCCATCACCTCCTAGCAATTTTTGCTATTTCACTGTTTTTTCTTCACTAATTGCTTTCTTGGACTATTTTAAAGTAAACTACATATATCAAACTGTTTTCATATTAAGTATTTCCATTTGAATCTCTCAAAATAAAAACATTTTCCTAAGTAATTGCAATAATATTATCCTAAAACAAAAATTAATAATAATTTCTCAAAATCATCTAATGTCCTGTCCATATTCAATTCCCTCTAGGTATCTTCACAATGTATTTTAGTGCTGGTTTGTTTGAACTAGGATCCAAAAAATGTCTACACATTGCATTTAGTTATGTCCTGTCTTCATTAATCTGGAACAGTCTTCCTTTTTTCTTTTCTTCTTGAGATTAATTGTCTTCCATCTTCTAACACAATAGATAACACAATAGAAGGGAACATGAGACTAAAATAGCAATCCCAAACTTAGGTATGTAAGCTGTTGGCTCCAAGGAATCCCATTAATCAAGGAGGGCCATACAGATGGTTCAGAGCAGTTCAAATCCAAAGTCTGGAAGGCTCAAGGAAGTCATCAAGATTACATAGATAAACAAGGGATCCGGTTGATGCTATTAACATTCTGCCTTGACTACTTCAGATGAAAAATGCTGGGGTTATAAGATTGGACTACAGGCAAAAAGAGGTTAATGCCATCATGTTGAATATGGCTTCTAATTGACATAGTGAGCAAAATATTGTACATGTTACACATGTACAGTATTTCATCTAACTGATATTGTGATCAAAAATAAGTACATACACATGTTCATTTTTCAGTTATTTTTTAAACTAATAGATACATAGTTTGCTATTATCCAACACTCAAAAACAATGTTTTACCAAATATTGGGCAATAGTATAATAAATGAGTATCAAGTAGAACTATGTTTACACATTTAATGAAGTACTGACTATTTATTTGTTTGAACTAAGATCCGAATCCATGATCCTGATAAATGCCTGCTACTGCTTGTTCATTTTCATTGATCCTATAAGTTTGTGTCCTGAGTTTTGTAAAAGGAGTTTAGACTGTCATTATTTTTATATTTCTACACTTTGGAACCTTGCACAGTGAAAAGATCATGGGCATTTGGATCCCTGGATTCAAGTCCTAGATTGCAACCTGACAAGAAATAACATTATTTTGATATAGCTATATAGATGCAACCATATAAAAATGCAAAATCTTTGTTTTGTAACTAATAATGCAAAGCACAGAAAACCCTGACCCTTTCTATATCCTTAATCCTCACCAAAATTAGGAAGGATATCAATTTTCTAAACTAAGGATTTCTTAATGATATATTTTCATAAAAGAATGTACTACATTTAGATGTATATACAAATATATTTTAAGAAATATGTTTGTGTATGTGTATGTAATATGTACAATTAAATTAATTTCATTCCTTTTAAAAAATATGAGTCCAAAGAAATTTTAATATAACAGATGTATGTATGCTACTAAAACTGCTGCAAAATTGGTAAAATATTTAATTGGGGATTTACCGTGCAGTGTGGATCACAGCCCAGGAGGTGATATTATGGTCCAAATAGACTTCAGTCACTCCAGATGTCTTCTGTGTATCCCCCACGCAAGATGGTTGGCCCAGAGAAAAGAACTTAAAACTTTCGAAGTATTTGTTAAATGGATAATGAGTTAGCATAATCATAACTCCACAAAAAGGAAAAGGTATTTTTTCCTCTAGATTTTTTAAAATAAAAGAACAGAATAGGGCTTCCCTGGTGGCGCAGTGGTTGAGAGTCCGCCTGCCGATGCAGGGGACACGGGTTCGTGCCCCGGTCTGGGAAGATCCCACATGCCGCGGAGCGGCTGGGCCCCTGAGCCATGGCCGCTGAGC